>NC_134139.1:107622500-108247500 GCF_033958435.1 Carettochelys insculpta | reverse complement strand
TGCCTGGGAGTGGCCAGCCATGGTGGGGTGCAGAAGTAAACACCTCCCCATTGCCCCAACCCTCCACCATGCCTCTGCACCTCCTCTTGCCCAGACCCCCCCGCCTCAACCCCACTCCTGCAGCCTCCCTCCCAGACCTTCACCCTCAGCCCCCTTCTGTACCCCCTCCTTCCTGCCCAGACCCCTCATCTCCAGCCCATTCCTAAACCTCCACCACCAGTGCCTGCAGCCCACTCCTGCGCCCTCCGTCCCACCCAGACCCCACAATTGCTCCTAGCCAGCCCCACCCACTGAACCCTCTGTATTTGCTCTCCCCAAAAAAAGAGTTAATCTGGCCTGGGGATAGCCCTGAACCTTAGTCACCCATTCTCTATTCCCCCTACCAGGTTCTGGAATGTGTGGGGAGTAAGGTGTCTCAGTCAGGGGCCACATCAGTGTGGGTTTTATGTTGCAGGTTTTGGGGTTTTTTGTTTTCGGGGTTTTTTTTTTTGTCTTTTACTTCTCACTTTTATGTGGCCCTCTGGCTCATTTTTCTGAGAGTCAGTGGCCTCCAAAAAAGGTTCCCAACCCCTGCTGTACAGGGTCACCTGTCCAATTCTATGGATGACTAATGGCAATTCTTTGGGATATGCTCCATATGTAGTTCTACATCAAGCGCATCTGTCAGAGAGACCTTTATACTCCTCAGCCGTCTCCTTTAGAAGTGGATCCCAGCCACATAGTCCTTTCAGTCCTATTACTCAGTTGCATCGCTTCAGATTGGTTTACATTTTCAAGATATTTTCACAGCAGAAAGGGCAAGAGACTTCTTTTAACAAAAACAGAAACAGATTCTCCTGTATGAGCCCTAAGTGCCATTCTGTTAACAATCTCATACAAGTCCCAGGAAGATGTGTCCAACTCACACTTGGAGATTTGGAATTCAGAGTTAAATTGGCACCATTCTTTCACAGAAGTTTTACACACTAAAAAGACAGCATAAATTCAGCAACAAGTCTGACAAAGAGCCACTGAAGGCTCTCTCTGAAGACATAAGCTGTTGTAGGATACACCTAGTCAATAAAAAGCCCAGAGGGTAGGTAGGTTTACTCACTGACACATATTTACCTATGAATTTCTGACCAGGCTCTTTCAATGGATTGGATCTAAGGCAGCACATAAGCTGCAGTGAGCTGAGTGTGTGAAATATGGATAGAATCGTGGAACACTAGAACTGGAAGGAACCTTGATGGGTCATCAAGTCCAGTCCCCTGCGCTCATGGCAGTACCCAGCACTGTCTAGACCACCGCTGAAAGTTGTTTGTCCAACCCCACCCTTAAAAATCTCCAATGATGGAGATTCCACAGCCTCCCTCGGCAAATTATTCCAGTGCCGAACTATCCTGACAAAGTTTTTCCTAACATCCTACCTAAAAACCAAAAAACCAAAAGCAAAAACAAAACAAGACAAAAAACAAAGAGCAAAACCAGAAACAAAAACCAGGCATTCTACCCTGATTTGGAGCTAACCATGTGAAGACTAAGATTCTCTTCTAGTGACTCCATCCATAAGAGCTGCACATTTGCTTTGGGAAACAGGAGTCTCCAAAGTGTATGCAAATGTACCGTAAAACTGAAGCTCAATGGGACTCCATTCTGTACAGAATTATGGCATCACCAATTAAATGGTGCAACAGGTTGGAATGGAATGGTGATGCACAGATAAAGTATGACAAAAAGCTCAGTGGCGTGTGTTTAGTATCTATGTTTCTAGGTGAATAGCAACTTGGCCATGTTTGCTAAAAAGAGCCAGGCCCATACAGCAAGTTCTAAATGCAATCAATGTTTATTTTTTTTCTAAACTTCAAGCTTCTCGAGGTTGTATCCTACCACCACCTCCCCAACTCCTGACAGCAAAGCTATTAAAACCAAACTGCTGAAGTCAACTTGGTCAGTTATTACATTTCAAAATTTCATCTAGCTAATGTCAGGCTACTAGCGTGTTTTAAAAATCAAGGTTATGTAGTTTTTCACTAACCTAATCTTTGTTCCAGTGGCTTCACTCAGTCATCTGGAGAGTCTGAATGGGGGTTGCAAAGTCCCATGTCCCTAAAAAGACACCCATCTCTATCACAGTGTTGTTAGAAAATGTAACTGGAATTCACAGCTGCTGACTCCAGCTACATGGAACTTCTGCATAGTTTTTTGTCTTTCTGATGCCTGACAGGGAGGAAATAATTGAGTCTTCACACTGTTGGCACTACCCAGCTGATGACAATGGCCTGGTGCCCAGCGCTGGAACATGTCCTTCTGTGCAGTCAATGATTTCTGAATTCACTTTGCAAAGAGTCTCTTCCGGATAGGACATGGGCAGGTCTCTGAGTTCCTTGCTGCTGGCATTGGCGCACTGGCTACTGATGATGAAATGCACAGCAAGATGTCATTTGGCTAAATGATGCAGCCCCTGCACACACAGGCTACTCCAGGCTGTGCCTCTCTGGCAGGGAAAGGGAGGGAATTGCCCCCCACTCACAAGAAGGAGTGCAGTGCTTCTGCAGGAAGAGGCAGGTGGGAGCAGAGCAGGGATGTGGGGGCAGGGAAGGAGTGTGGGAGTGGGACAGTGGCTGGTGGCCCCCCCAAAATTGTGCCACCACTTGCCTTGCCTGCACAGGTGCATCACCAGGAGAAAGGTGTAAGGAGTCAGATTTCTAACCCAGCATGACAGCACAGGGGTCAGCAGTCTCTCCCACCGCAAGGGATGCAAACACAGGCAAGATGGCTCAGGGCAGAGCAGCCCCTGCTGAGGTATTTCTGGACAGGGCCATGCGCCAATCATCTGGGGACACCAATGTGTACCCTGAGGTGGAATCACCATGACCAATTCGAAAAACCATCAGGGTCACTGGAAAGCCTCTGCCTGACAACCAACAGCTGCACTGAGTGAGAGCAAAGGCCAGTCTGTGAGGTCTCACAGTACCTTCAGCTGTCACCAGTCCTTATCAAAACACTAATTATTGGTCAGCGATGCCAGCTATTACTTGGCAGCACTTGGCTTTGTGGGACAACGCAGAAAATGGGAGGCCCTGGTTACGGAGTGGAAATCTATAATCCCATCTGTTTCCAGATCCTGTTCATTGAAGCGGACGATAGCTGCCTTTGATTGCTGGTTTGCCAAGGGCTTGACAGTCCAGATTAGAAAACCGCTTCCTTCCACAGCCACACTGAAAGAGTGCAACTTGTCAAATAGTCCCTGTGTACGTTTTGCAACATGGGAGACCAGCATGCTGAGCGGCATCTGTGTATGCCAAATGCCATTTCAGCTGCTGTCTAGATAGAGGAAAGGGACAAAACAAGTCATCTTAGGACCTGAGTCTGTCCTTACTTGCACTGGGGTAACACTAATAATTTTGATCTACTGTTGCTTTACATCAATATAAGTGAAATGAGAGGCTGTTGTTTAGTCTCTAATCATTTTCTTGTTAGCCCTACTTTTTCTTGCCACTAATGGTTCTAATTCCCAAAATGATAAAGCACTATCCCTCTTCTTCATCTTCCTGGACAGACCACAAGCAGCTGTTGCCGAACAGTTTGCAATATGTTGTCACAGCAGACTAGCTTTTTCTGCTCCACTGCAGGAAGCTTATTAGTAGGTTACTTTTACCCCTATTTAGAGAGGGGAAGTAAATCACTCTTTCACTTTAAAGGATACTAATGATCAAGAGAAGCGTGGTAACATACTGTATGCATTCCAAAAGGCCAGGAATTTTAAGGTTGTACAAAGCCAAACTATAATGAGTTTTGTGAAAGCAAAACCACCCTGGACAGATCCATTTTGTTTGTTAGAAAGCACTTTGAAATCCTTGGATATAAAGAGATGGGAAAGGGCAAAGCACTACTATTATACCACTCAGAGAGGTAGCCGTGTTAGCCCAAACAGGATTCTCCAGATCTGAAGAAGTGGGTCTGTCCCGCAAAAGCTCATCACCTAATAAATAATATTAGTTTTTAAGTGGCTACAGGACTGCCTTTTTTTTTTTTTTTGTTTGGGTAGTATTATACCAGACTCTTTTAAAAGGTGCAGTGCACATCATTTGATCTTCTGAATGCCTTTGACTCCTATTTCGTAAGGAGTGCTGCTCAGCATAGGGGTGAGAAACAGAGGAAAAAAATTGCTCGCTGTGTAGTGTACAACTTGTGAAATGGGATTAATGAGCTCCACTTCACTGGTAATTATTAGGGGACAAAAATCCTCTCAAACTTTGGTTTGTTTTTTTGTTTTATATAAAGTATCCCTTTAAAAAATTATAAGTACCCCCAGACTTCTCTTGCATACCCCTAAGGGCACACAGACCATTGGTTAAGAAACATGGTCTAAGGTAATCTGAGGTCTTGAAACAAGTGCTATTCAACTGTTACAGATTACTGTGCCCTTTGTATGAGGCAGGTTTGTTTAGCATACCACCAAGATACACCTTACTTAAACTTCTTACTTACAAACACATACAAAAACACCACAGAAGACTACTACTGAAAACTTGCTGACTTTCTAATAAATGAATTGGAATAGAAATATGGTACTTACATTTCATCATAAGGCATATGAAGGAGTAGAAACAAGCCATTGTCTGAATGAATTTGTAGATTGTCCTGACTTTAGTGTTTTTTTGTTTGTTTGTTTTTAAATGGAGCCTGTTGTAGAGCTAGGCAAATATCTAGATGAGTTGAGGTACCCCCTGGAAGACCTCAGTGTACCCCCAAGAGCACATATACCCCTAGCTGAGAAATCCTGATCATAGTGTAAACTCTTCTCTTGTATATTGCCAGTACTAGCCCTTTTCCTTGTTTCCTCTGTTGTCTCATTTCCATAGCAGTTCTCCACTGAAATGGCAGTTAACATGAAATACCAAATAAAGAAGAAACAATTCTACATGTTATTGTTGAAGGTAATAAGCTTGGTATCTTTTTGCATGTACAGAAAGCAACACTTATCTGGTAACCATGATTACCAAGCTCAGCAGCTGTTGCTGAGAGCTGCTCTTGTGATCAAAGTTGCTAAAATTCAATGGCTAAAAGCTTAATTCACTGCAGCCATTTGGGGTCTGATTTTTCTCTCACTCACACTATTACCAGTAATGTAATTCCTTTCACTGGCTTCAGAAAACAGTTGAAACATGATCAAAATCAGGTGTTTCTGTTGTTTTTTTCCACACTACCTATGCGGATGGCAGTCAATGTTTGCATTTTTAAATGATGTAGTATTTTCAGCTAGTGCTCAGTGAACTGAGACATGTATCAGATATAGGGCCAGATATTTGTAGATTTTTAAAGTAACTTCCTGACCTCCCCTTTCCCAACACCCAACCCTCCTTCAAAAAGGCTGTAATATGAAGGGAGAAATTTAGGCATAAGGAAATTACAACAGTCAGAATTATATATTGTAGCTATAGAATGAATATATATACACGCACACACCAGAATAATTTGTCAACCTTGTTATTTTATAGCTCCAAAGGCATGCTTGGCACTTAATGCAAAGACAAGACACTAGAAGTTAATTCTCCTTCCACAGAGTGGAATAACTTTTTGAGCAAATAGGGGGCTGTACATGAAAGGTATACCTAACAGAAATGCTGCCACAAATATATAACTTAGTAGAATAGCAATAAATAAAGGCAGGAGAAGTTTTTTTTAGTTCTCCAATCATGAAAACACAGAAGCAAATGGAAGCAACAACAACTGCTAAATAAATTGCTATGAATACACACATTCGACTAGCACAACAGTTATGGGTCATGTTCCTCCCTTGTATAATTCCATAGGAGTCAGTAGAAGACAGCCTGGCTCAAATGAAATCAATAGAACCTTCAGCGGGACCAGTGTTTCACTAGGTAAAGTTGCATCAGGAATAAACGTAACCTTGAGTGCATAAACTGCCCAGGTATTGAGTCTCATGCTACTATGGGTGCTCTTACTTGCACATACAAATTATGGAGTATATTTGGAACACACTGTTTTTGCCTCTGTGTTAGAATTCATGAACTCACACCCCAGAACTTAGACTGGGTTGGAGAGAGATCAAACCTCAGAAGGTAAAACATTTCCCTTAAATTAACACACCCCAATCCCTTTAGAGTTAATGGGCAGAGGACAGATTTTGGTTTAACTGGTATATTTTTTGTTATTTAGTTAACATTCTTTTCTAATTTGTGTCAGAGACCCAGGTCATGGGCAGTCATGCCTATCAGTTACAACAGAATCCAGAGAGGTCAGGAGTTAGAGCTGGGTTACCTGGAGCAAGTCAAGACACGGGAGCACTAGCTTCAAGGCAGGAGCTACTGAAACTGTGAGCAAATGCTCTGAACAGCTACTAGATTCTTGTTTAAGAGCAAGCCTGCTTCTTCCTCAGGCAATCATGTCAATAGTCCAACTGATGCAGCCCAGCTATGCTCATTAGTTATCAGGAGCCTGAGCATGCGCAGCTGCTCAGGGCCTTATGCCTGACAAGCATCACAGCCTAAATTTTTCAGCTGTGACCAATGATTTTGGGTATGCCCCTTGAGACTTCTTAATGAGAGGGTAGGTGCTCATCACTGTCTCAAAATGCAGTCCCAGTTAATGTAGCAAGTTGAGAAACCTCCCCTCACAACATGGAAATATGAGTTTATACCTTCATTACACTGAACTGTTCTTTTCCTAACTTTTTTTAGTTTTTTTTTTTTAAATCCAAAATTACCACTGACATAGTCTGTGAAATAATGGAGAGTTCTTTTCTTTTATAAACGAATTGTCTAATTGAAAAGCTAATCTCCTCATTAATCAACAGATTGGTCAAATGTACATGCACACCAACATAAACAGAGCCAATATTTTATTAACTCATTTGCTCAGGCCCATAGCCAGAGTAAAACACTCTAGTGACAGACAGAATTTTAATTAAAACTAAATACTTAAACCAAATTTGTGCCATTTTTCTTTCTGGGGTGACATTTATAAAAATATTGGCACCCTCACATGGCTGATTGTGCCTCACTGTGAAATACAGAGAATGAGTTTCTAAACTAAAGAGATTTAATTCCATTGACTGAATTTCCAAAAACAGCAGCAGGTTTCACCTTATTAAAAACTAATGAGAGGGTTACTTGTTTAATCACAATACTTGCAGGTTTAAACAAGTGTAAATGGCAGATTCTGTGTAACTTGCAGTCTTTAAATTGTGATGTGGGGAGTTCTGTGACTTAGGCACAGTTTAGGCATCTGTTACAAGAATGGATGTGCAGCAAAACTCATGAAAGGGTTCACTCTGCCCACCCCACACTGCAACCCTCCCAGCTATTTTGTGTCCCCTGTAGCACCAGCCTCCATGCTCCTGCCCCTTGTAGTCCCAACCAGCTGTGTAACCTGCAGCTGGTCTGCTTCTAGACTGCATCCTGGGACCAGCTGTACATGTTTGTACTCTACTTCTTCACCCTCAAGTCCCACCCCAATACCAAGTGGTAAGACTACCTGCCACCTTGAAAGGGTGAGGAACCCCAGTAGGCCAGCTTCTACTCCATGGTGGTCTTGAGGCCTGTCCAGGAGATTGGTTAGCAGTGATGACAGCTGGAGTGCTAGTCCCCTTTGAAGTACTTCTATTTGCCCCAATCCCTAAATGGCCTCCTTAAGGACTGAGCTCACACCCCTGGGTTTAGCAGGCCCATATTCAAACCACTGACCTACACCTCCCCCCGCAACACATTGCCTCTGATCTCTAAATGCCCCCCTCAGGGATTGAGCTCACAACCCTGATTTTAGTAGGCTAATGCTCAAACCACTGAGCTACCCCTCCCCACTGAGAGCATTGCTCCATGCAGCTCTGAAGTAAGTGGAGGGCCAGTGCCACAATCTGGGCAGCACTAAAGGCTCACTACTGTAGGCCCTGCCCCTTCCACTCTTGGCACTCCCCCTTCTAAGTGCATGGAGCTGGGCCCCTCCTCCCATCTTGCTCTGAAGCCTGCAATGCCTGTCGGCTCCTCTGCCCATTGGTGTAGTTAATCCACTTCCCTGAGAGGTGATAGCTAGGTTTATACTAGGGGCTGGGTTGGGTTAGCTATGTTGGTAGGGGTGTGAATGCATCACACCCTTGCATGACATAGTTGGGTTGATCTTAGTTTTGAATGCAGTCATGGCTTTGTTAATGTTGTAGCATGTAGAAGAGATCCTCTTCTAGAAGAGATCCTCCTCAAAGAAGCATTAATGATGGACTTATGCTACACAATTGGCTGAATTCATCCCTGTAACTTCACTAATATTAACAGTTACTCCTGGATCCCATTGTGCCTATTGTATAGAAAGCACCATTGAATAGAATAGCGAGTATTCAGCCTGCCTGTTTCTAAAGGAAACCTACATCATTTAATAGATCCTATGAGCAGCCAGCAAACAGGCAGAAGAAGGAATCACAGTACAGGTATGAACCTAGTTACAAAACAGTAGGACAAGAAATTACACAGGGCATCTTGAAAGCAAGTCAGAAGAGCTGTCCTTTGTCGAACGTTACCATATACATATCAAATGAGAAATGTCTAACAAACTTTATTTAAGTTGAGTGCAAAATAAATCTTTGAAAATGCCTGATGAAAAATGTCTTTATTATTGATAACCCTAAAACAGCTATATAAAATGTTGTTTATTATTTAAATTACTGTAGTCTCAAGAGTATCTAATCTGGATACAGGTTCTATTGTGCTGGGTACTGTACGGACCCACAATAAAAGAATTAACCCTGCCTGGATTTGCTTATGACCTCAGGCCCAAGGCATATGATCCCATACATATGTGTTCATTTCTCACAGATTCACAGATTCTAAGACCAGAGCATCTGTTGTGATCATCTAGTCTGACCTCTGTGTAACACCAAACATAGAAATTCCCCAGAATAATTCCTAGCTCATTCAGTCTTGATTTAAATGTCACCAGTGATGGAGAATCCATCATGGCCCTTGCTCAATCGCTCCAGTTATTACTTATCTTCCCTGTTGAAAATTTACACTTTCATATTTCCAGTCTGAATTTGTCTAGCTTTAGCTTCCAGCCACTGGATCATATTATATCTCTCTCTGCTAGACTGAAGAGCCCATTGTCACATATTTGTTCCCCATGCAGATATTTAAAGACTGGAATCAAGTCACCCCTTTTATTGGTTAAGCTAAACAAATTGAGTTCTTCAAGCCTTTCACGCTGAAGCACAGCTTGTCATCATTTAATCATTCTTGTGACTCAGCTTTGTACCCTCTTCAATTTACCAACATCTTCCTTGAATTGTGGCTACCAGAACTGGACATTGTATTCCAGCAGCAAGGAACACTCTCTGTGTTGGAAAACAATTACAATACCCAATCAAGCTTATGTATTTAAAAATAATGGCAGGTAATGAAACAAACACACACACAAAAATCACATCAGGAATTCAGCGAAAGCTTGGCATCTTACAGTATTGCAAAATCCCCATTAAACTACAGATAGGTGTGAGTAGCTTCCAGGGAAAATTTGTTCCACAAAAACAAGTCACAATTTTTAAGTGACAAACTAGCCAAATACAATGGTAGAAATCTGAAAGACTAGTTCCCCTCTCTCTCTTTATTGGAGTCAGAAAAGTTCTCTCTATTCCCTCCGAGCAAATCCTATTCAAACAAACAATTGACAGTACTGCCAATTTGTTGCTTACCTGTTACGGTGGTAAGTCACGTTCACTTTGCCCAGTGTTTCCCAAATAGTGTTCCGTGGAACCCGAGGGTTCCGCAAAGTGAAAATAAGGATTCCACGAGAATAATGGTCAGGGGTCAGCACCTTTCAGCTCCGGAGCTGCATGTGGCTCTAAGGAGTCATTTGTGGCTCCAGACACTGCCGCCACTGATTCCGCTGTGGCTCCCTGCCCTCCCTGCTACCACTGAAACAGTAGAGCTAAATTTAATTGGTTTAATGGCTGCCATGGTGGTGGGAGGGATCCAGCCGGTAAGCCAACTAAATTTACTTCCATTATTTCAGTGGTGGCAGGGCAGGGAGCTGCAGAGAGCCACTCATTTGCAAAGTAGCTAGCGCGTGCACAAGGGGGGTAAGGCGAGGGGAGACAGTGGCTATCTGGAAGGGGAGCCAGAAGGGTACTGTAGTTCCTGCATCATCCTCACCTTTCATTGGGTGCTACTGGCCTCTCATGTTGCCATAGGGAACCCAATGAAATCAGGCCCTTGGCACTAGAGTCAGAGGAGTAGCAGTGGCTAAGGTAGGTTTGTCCACCATGTTGAGTGAGGTAATGGGAGGAGCTAATTCGGGCAGAGTATGTTCAGATGAGGTTAGGCCGCGAGCCTCTTTGGGTAGATGGGTTAGTCCTGGGGGACAGTTTGAGGCTGTGGTGGGTTAGGGGCTGAGAGAGGTTAAGTCATATATAAGACTTATTAGGGCTTCTGCAAAATGCTTTGAAGTTAAATGTGGTTCTATGGCTAAATAAAACTGGGGAGCCCTGACTTAGCCTAAAATGTTAACCCTGGACAAGGTATTTAAATGGAGAGGCATTTTTCATTGAGAAAAAATGCATTCATTCAGAATATTAAAAGATATATTCCAAGTTTACATTCAAGGAAATGTGCATAGTAGCTAATTCATAGTGTGAAGTCTTTCTAAGGCCTTTCTTAAATCACTATTGGTCAGTCAAATCCCTATTTAACCGTTCAGCAAGATGACTTTATTACTACATAATGAAGCAACAGCAATGGTGTATGTATGGCATGCTCAGCGTCTAGCTGACTGCCACATTTGGGGTTGGAGAGGAATTTCCCCCCAGAACAGAATGGCAGAAACCTGAGATGTGGGGGAGGTAACTTTTCTCTGCAGCCTGGGACATGAATCATTTGCAGCTTTAAGCTAGTGTAAATGGAGGGCATATCTTAACTTGGAGTCTTTAAATCATGATTAGAGGATTTCTGTAACTCTGTTAGAAGCTAGGAGCCTATTACAGGATGGGTGGGTACACTTCTGTGGCCTGCGATGTGTAGGAGGTCAGACTAGATAATCGTAGTCCCTTTCTGTCCTTGGAGTCTGTAAGTGTTGTGTGGAATTACTCCAATATGTCTAATTTGACTGCAATCAAAGGACGTGATCTGCTCCATTTTGATGATGCTTTTCCAGCATTCTACGTGAGAAAGCAGTCTGGTTTTGAGGAAGAGAAGACTTCATGAGGCATGGACACACGAGAGTTAACCCAGACAAGTACCTGGCCTTCATTATCTGCCTTCTTTGAAACCTACCACAGAGAACCAGAGCAGAAGAAGCCAGATACAAGACAAAAAGCAGGACAGATACTCTTCTGTCCAGAGGACTGGAAATTAAAGAAATGGAGGCTCTCACCTTAAAATAGTCTCTGGAGAAATGAACTGTTCAACTTTCTGGATCCTCTCGGTATCAAGAGGTATAGAAGAACACAGTCATGCCTCTTTGCTGGTGAGAGATCTGCCATCTTGACTCACTTGGATAAGCCTAGCAATGATTCTAATTTATAGCCTCACACAGTACCACTTGGGCTATGTCTACACTTACGCAAAACTTCGAAATGGCTATGCTAATAACCAAATTAAAGAATACTAACGAGGCACTGAAATGAATATTCAGTGCCTCATTAGCATGCCGCCAGCTGCGGCACTTCGAAAGTGCCACATTTCACTTGCGCACGGCTTGGCTACACAGGGGTCCTTTTCGAAAGGACCCTGCAAACATCGAAGTCCCCTAATTCCTATCAGCTGACAGGATACTTGTCTGGGTTAATCCTCATATGTCCATGCCTCATGAATATTCGTTTCAGTGCCTCCTTAGTATTCTTTGATTTCGCCATTACCATGGCCATTTCAAAGTTTTTCATAAGTGTAGATGTGGCCTCGGTGGCAAAAATTCAGTACTGCAAGGCCCTCATTGAAACTAAGCTGAAACTGCACTATTAGGCCGTGTCTACACGTACCCCAAACTTCGAAATGGCCATGCAAATGGCCATTTCGAAGTTTACTAATGAAGCGCTGAAATGCATATTCAGCGCTTCATTAGCATGCGGGCGGCAGCGGTGCTTCGAAATTGACGCGCCTTGCCGCCGCGCCCAGACGGGGCTCCTTTTCGAAAGGACGCCACCTTCTTCGAAGTCCCCTTATTCCCATGAGCTCATGGGAATAAGGGAACTTTGAAGTAGGCGGGGCCCTTTCGAAAAGTAGCCCCGTCTGGACGCGCCGCGCGGCGGCAAGGCTCGTCAATTTCGAAGCGCCGCTGCCGCCCGCATGCTAATGAAGCGCTGAATATGCATTTCAGCGCTTCATTAGTAAACTTCGAAATGGCCATTTGCATGGCCATTTCGAAGTTTGGGGCACGTGTAGACGTAGCCTTAGAGTGTTTTCTCAGCTGCTTCTCTTCTCCTTTGTCACTTCATCTGCTTTGTCTTGGTTCTGATGCTTAGAAAGCCCAATATACATGCTTAATTTTACACACATGCATGATCCCATTGACTTCAATGCAGTTACTCATGTGCGTGAAACAAAAAAGCAGTCAAGTAGTACTTTAAAGACTAGCAAAATAATGTATTAGGTGATGCGCTTTCGTGGGGCAGACCCACTTCTTCAGATCCGAAAATAGTGCTGAACGTGAACTGGCACAACGAATATATAATGGAGAAATAGAAAACAAAAAAAGAAATGAAACTGGCAAAGCAACTTGGGGGAGGGGTGCAAAGGGTTGGGACGAGGGAGGAGAAAATTACTTACTGCAAATGTCTATTAAGTTAAGTGACTTGCCTGAGATCACTACGAATATCAAAGTGGGGGAAGCTGTCTTTGTAATCATAGAATCATAGAACACTAGGACTGGAAGGGACCTTGAGAAGCCATCGAGTCCAGCCCCCTGTCCCAATGCAGGACCAAGTACTGTCTAAACCATCCCTGATAGACATCTATCTAACCTGTTCTTAAATATCTCCAGCGATGGAGATTCCACAACCTCCCTTGGCAATTTATTCCACTGTTTGACCACCCTGACAATTTTTTTTAAAAAGATAATTGGAGATACGCATCTCCTAGAACAGACCTTGGGAGGTCATCTAGTCCAGTCCCCTGCCCTCTTGGCAGAGCCAAGCACCATCCCTGACATCTATTTGCCCCAGTCTCTAAATAGCTTTCTCAAGGATTGAGCTCACAACGCTGGATTTAATCAGGCCAAAGCTCAAACCACTTAGCTATCCCACCCTGAAGAAGCCAAGCTGATTGCAGATTTGATGAGCTCAAGAAAATTGTACTGCATCATGTGGATTGAATGTCTCAGTGTGCACAATACCGAAATACAAAATGTAATGTGTAAGATAATTGCTATCTCTATTAAGACCAAGTCCCAAAGTGTCAAATTTGACAATGACTTCCAGTCCAGAGGTCTCTCTTTGTAATCTGGTGTTAAAGTTCCTGTGTTATAGGATGCAGATGCCCAGGTCTTTAATCCTATGGCCTACTCCATTGAAATGCTCACTGACAAGTTTACGTGCATTCAGATTCCTAATGTCTGATTTGTGCCCATTCATTCTCTAATGAAGTGATTGTCCATTTTGTCCAATATACTTAGCAGAGGGGCATTGCTGGCACATGATGGCATACATAACATTAGTGCAGGTGCAGGAATTTGAGCCCCTGATGGTGTGACTGGTGTGGTTAGGTCCAGTGATAGTGTCTCCAGAGTGAATATGTGGACAAGGTTGTGCGCATTTTCCCTGGGAAAGGGAGGTGAGTTCAGTGTTGGCAAATATGTGTTGTCCATTGAAGTTATGGCTCGGTTGGCTGTCAGTGAGACTCAGCTGTATGGAACAGCTACTCATTAGAATTATCAGTGTGTGCTGCTGATAAAGGAAGCACTAGACAGCTGCAGTAATAAATACACAGTAGCTTGTTTGGCTGGAGAACAACTCTTCATTGAAGAAAATGGCAATAGGTCTAAGAATCATGCTCTGCTCTAATCATCCTTCAGTTCAAAAAAGCCACCTGAGATCTCATGATTAAAACAGGGATGAGCCAAGATGAATTAACACCATAACTGCACAGTACTCCTTTCAGCATTTAGTTTAAATACTGAGACTGGAGTCTTCTGAGTACATCCAAAGCCAGCTACTCCTGACACTTACCAAAGAAATGAACTCTCTCTAGGTTGTTATTTTTTTATAAGAGATGCCATATGTAATACAAAAAAAGTGGCTGTACCTGCAGTGTGGGCAGACGCACAAAGCTTTTATTTATTTCTTCAGGTGGGAGCAGCTTGAGCTCCACTGTGCCAGCAGGTTCCTTGTTAACTGACTTTGCTCATTATATTTTATTAATACCGTGTTGGAGGAAGAGTTGCTGCACTGTGGAATTCAAAGCAGCAGCATCCTGAAGCCCTGCTGTGTCGGTGTCTGTCATGCTGTGAGGCTAGTTTCCCTGGGGAGATTCTGACTCCTTCAAGGGAAGAGGCAAGTACGACAGGGAAATGGAGACTGCAGCAGAAGAGGATAAAGTGGTGGTGAATACAGTCTAGGTAGCCAGTACAAATTATTGTCTCTCCATTGACGTCAGGGGAGCTATAGCAAGGCTGCTGCTGAGGACCTGACAAATGTAGAATATTGAATATTTTGTAGCTGTCGTAAGGTAGGGCAGATTTGGGCACGGTCTTTCATAGGAGTCAGGGGCAGTGCCAAACTGCACTGGCTTTCTGCAAGTCCTGGTCCCTCCAAAAGCTTCCTGAGGCAAAGGCATATAGGTTGGTGCACAGGAAGGAAAGAGATATGGATCCACTTCCTTTACAGACAAGGCCCTGCTCCCTCCTGGATGCCTCTGGTGGAAATGGCTTTATGTGTGGTGTGCAAAAGGTTCAGTGAGGAGATTACACATTTTCACACATATTTTCCTCTTTATTATCGCACTGTTCTGGAAAGAGAAGCAGCTGAGCTGGCTTTTATATTCAAATTCAGCACATTAACACATGGTTTAAATCATGATGGGAACTTTCTGAGTCACTATAGGGGCTCGTCTGCATACTTGGCTCAATCTAATTCTTGACCTTCCCCCCCACCGCTCCACTCTCTGATTTGCTCACCTTGATTATCTTTTTCTGATTCGTCCTCCTTGCTTACTGTTTTTGGTTCTCTGTGTCTTAAATATTGAGTCTGTTCTGGTCTGGCTATGGTCTGAAGAAGTGGGTCTGTCCCACGAAAGCTCACCTAATAAACCATTTTGCTAGTCTTTAAAGTGCTACTGGACTGCTTTTTGTTTTGATAGTGTGTAGACTAGCACGGCTCCCTCTCTGTTACTAGTTTACTCTGCAGTAACTGATACAGTGCCTTAGAACCTTCACTGCATGTGTTATGTGAAATGCCATTGGACGTAATGTTATGTTAACATCTCTTTTCCTCCTGTGCTTTCAATTAGTTCTGGATACTTCAAGGTTATCAACAATTCCACAGACAAGGAACCAATTATTGCATTATGCTGTGCTGAAGCTTCATAATTAACAAAACAAATGGATAAGCCCATCCCTCCCCCTAAAAAAACAAACTCACCCTTCAGATAAGGAGAGTGAATTCTAAACTCAGATTTTTTTTTCCATGAGTTAAAGTGTGCTATGTAAGGGGCATCATCAGAGGACAAACAAAGCATTCTGAGCTATTTACATGCACTATGTGGGGGTATACCTATTTCACAGGATAGGAAGGGACCCTAAGAGGTCATTAACTCCACTCTCTGGTACGCATAACAGGGCCTATCATCATCACTAATAGGCTTTTTTTTTGTTAATCTATTTGTGTCAGCTCCCCAAGGGGCCCCCTCAAGGATTAGAGCTCATAACCCTACCCTTAGTAAGGCAACACTCAAACCACTGAGCTATCCCTCCTCTGTTTTGCTGCTAGAAGTGAGGAAAAAAATCTTAGCTGGAACTGCTAATGTGATGAGGACCATTGTCAAGAGCTGAGAGCTAGGTTGGGCCCCTGGGCAAGGTGGGAGTGGGGCATACTTTTTAAAGACAGAAATATATTGTTCATAACTAGAAGACCATCTGTGAGGTAAAAACTATGTGTTTCCTTTTGTTTAATTTATTACATGCTTATTTATTACTCTGGCGGGGAATGGGTTAAAGGGAGGTTGGAGGGGGCCTGTGCAACCCTACCCAATCAAAGTGAAGGGATAAATTAGCCAATCAGGGCCCGGCTGGCTCGGTAGTAGTTTTGCAGAAAAGGACCTGGGAGTTGTAGTGGACGAAAAGCTGGACACAAGTCAACAGTGTGCCATTGTAGCCAAGAAAGCTAATGGCATATTAGGTTGCATCAAGAGGAGCATTGCCAGTAGATCCAGAGAAGTGATTATGCCTCTTTATTCGGCTTTGGTGAGGCCACATCTGGAGTACTGTGTCCAGTTCTGGGCCCCCGGTTATAGGAAGGATGTGGATACACTGGAGAGGGTCCAGCGGAGGGCAACCAAAATAATTAGGGGGCTGGAACATATGACTTATGAAGAAAGGTTGAGGGAATTGGGACTCTTTAGTCTGCAGAAGAGAAGACTGAGGGGGGACTTGATAACAGCCTTCAACTTACTGAAGGGAGGTTGCAAAGAAGCTGGAGAGAGGCTGTTCACAGTGGTCAGGGATGGCAGAACATGGAACAATGGCCTCCGGTTGAGGTTGGAAAGGTCCAGGTTGAACATTAGGAAAATTTTTTCACTATGAGGTTGGTGAAGCATTGGAATGGTCTACCCAGGGAAGTAGTGGAGTCTCCGTCCCTGGAGGTGTTTAAGTCTGGGCTCGACAAAGCCCTGGTGGGGCTGATCTGATCGGTTTGGTCCTGCTTCGAGCAGGGGGCTGGACTTGATGGCTTTTTTAGGTTTCTTCCAGCTCTGTTGTTCTATGATTCTATGATTCTATAAAAGGCTGCAGCACGGTGGTGGGGCTGCATCTTGCCCTGACCAGCAATGGTGAAGGACTGTGGAGAGGAAGCACCTTGGACAGAGCAGGGCTGAGTAGGCTCTGGGGAGCCAAGAAGCTCTGCCTGGCAGAGATCATTGATAAAAAGGGCTAAGAAGATGCAAGGGTCCTGGGGAAGTGGCTCAGGGAATGGGAGCAGTCAAGGGGAGAACAGCAGGGCAGGAAATGGCTGCTGCCAGAGTGTTCCTGAGTTGGGACCCAGAGTAGTTGATGTGCCTGGGTCCCCTTCATACATTTGAAGATAGCCACCATGGAGCATGACCTTTAGGGATTATAGCTTGACTGTGAGGTGAGGGGCTAGACCCTGAGTGCAGTCAACCATGGAGGTAAGACTGAGGACTGCTGAAGGAGGGAGAACAGAGAGGTGGGCAGTGTCCTGAGTGGGATGGTGTGGTCCATGGAATGACATGGTTCCACTGAGGCATGGTGGAGAGAGGACTGCAGAGAGACAATGGGAAAAGTGTTGCTTTTGCAGTGCAGCCTGCTGACAAATTGAGCTAATTCCTGGACTGATCAGCAGGAGGTGCTGCAGAGGTGAATTGACTCATTACAGAAACATAATTAGTGAAAATACAACTCTTCTCCCCTTGTGGTCTATCAAACTAAAAATCTTACAGGATTGCAAATTTTTCAGTGGCCACAATGACATGACCAGCAGGATAAAAAAATGTATTTTTTACAGTTTTAAAGGGTTGTAGAGGAAAAAAATAAAAGATTTCTTATTTGAATGCTAAAGTCAAAATACATTCACATAAATAAATTCACTGGAAGCGCATGAAGCTGACACATGGCCCACACCTGTGAATGGCAGACCCTAATTAAAAACTCAACATTTGTTGCTTCATGTAGTGAGTGTGGTATTGCAAGAGGGATGCTGGTACCCAGCGCTGTGGATTTCTAAAAGCACCTACTATGTTCCTTCATGCACAGTGTTGAAGGAATGTATATTATAAAGGAATAATATACCATTTCTCAATACTTGCCAGAGAACCTTTTCAGATATTGCAGGATGGCTCTTCAGGGAATTGTACTGTACACTGCTATCTACTATATATACTACTATATACTATAGTACTACTATATATTTCAGAGCGCTGGTCTGTTTGTGTGTCTACCCCCTGTAGCTAGGGAACATGCACCCCTCCCCCAGCTGTAAATGCTGGAGCTGCAGCCATGGAGAGGCACTTCTCACCTGGCCCCACGTTGCTGCAGTAAGAGAGGGCTGGGATAGTCCTTTCTCCCCAGGGCAGCCTGGGTACCAGAACCCCTCATGCCCAGCCTCATGCCAGCAATGATTTAAATGAAGAGGATAAAAGTTTATTTGAATTAAGGACCGGAACAATGCTGGGTAAATAATCTAGTGGGGTTATATGATTGAAGTGTTGGGAAAAAATCCTTTATTTTTCATTATCATTTTTTCATTGATTTGTTTTGATACAATATCTGAAATTCTTTTCTTATCTCATCAGAATCTCAATTTGTCTAAAACATGCTATATTCTGAGCTCTCAGATGTGCTGTACAGTTTTGTTAATTGTCTCTCCGCATCAGTGATAGGTAATACAACTATATCAACTCCATATTAACTTGTTACCCACTGTGTTGGCCAAAGATCAAACAAATGGCATTGTAAACCAATGCCAAAAATAGCAGGCACTCATGCAACACTTTATCCAGTTAATGGTTTCAACAGCAAGGAGGAGAAGTACAACATAACGGGAAATCTGTGAACCACATTTGTTATAGTTTGGCACATGCGCTGTTTTGTTCATGTTTTAGTCTGTGTCTAGACTGCAAAAATAACTTCAAAGTTTCTTACTTCAACTTCGAAGTATAGTATCTACACACCCCCTACTTCGAAGTTAAACTTCGAAGTAGGGCACTACTGCATTCCCGGCAATGGAGTAAGCACTTTGAAGCTGGGCTCCCTACTTTGAAGTTAACTTTGAAGTAAGGGAAAATGTATGTAGGCTCTCTGCTGGCAACTTTGATGTAGTGCTTAACTTTGATGTTAACTTTGAAGTTAGTTCCTAATGTAGATGCACTCTTAGGCTGTGTCTACACTAGCCCAAAACTTTGAAATGGCCATGCAAATGGCCATTTCGAAGTTTACTAATGAAGCGCTGAAATACATATTCAGCGCCTCATTAGCATGCAGGCAGCCACGGCACTTCGAAATTGATGTGGCTCGCCGCCACGTGGCTCGTCCAGACGGGGCTCCTTTTCGAAAGGACTCCAGCTACTTCGAAGTCCCCTTATTCTCATCTACTCATAGGAATTTGCATGGCCATTTCGAAGTTTTGGGCTAGTGTAGACATAGCCTTAGTGTTTAATATTACTCTTACAAAACCTGGAGACTTTCCTGCAAAAAAAATCTAATTTATAGCAAATGGCTGTAGAGGGAGTGTATCAACAAGGATATACTGAAAAGAACAGAGATCCCAGGAGAGTATGCTGAGTCTGGGGAAAGCAAGAGCGAATGCATATTAATGGCACTGCCTCATTAGCATCTTTCGAACCCGCTCATTAACACGTCCCTTCCTTTCGGAAGGGGCACGTGTGGACACAGGGAGAAGAGACTAGCTGCAGATTTATGCAAATTCAGAGGACATTATTACCTGATTATAACCACTGCTCCCTGAGATGTTTATAGCTCGGATAAATCACAAAGCTTAATTTGTGCATCTCATTTTCTCCATGGGCCATGAAGAACAGCCACATACACGAATCTCACAGCTGATGCCAGACAGTTAAAAGACTGAAAGATTTTTTTTTAAATCATTGTCAACTTTCATGGTTTTTACAATCTTTAATCACAGACTGGGGGGAAAAAAATGGCTTTTTCCTGGCCTTTCATTATGCATAATAGAAACTACTGAAGCATCATATAATCCTATCTAGAAAATTTTCATCTGCAGTAGATAATGCATACAGTCCAAAAACAGACTGTTTCTATTCAGCAGGATTTAAAAATCTCAGCAAGCATGAGAAATTACCTAGGCTAGGTAATGTAACAGCCACAAACTAAAGAGAAATTTTTTCCTCTTAGAGTTGCAGTGCAGAGCACTAGAGGCCATTATGACTGCCCTACACCAAGATTTCTTTTTTCTTCCCCCATCTCACTTCCTGCTTTTGAAGCAGATTCTTTCTATTCTGTTTTGTTTGAGAAACACAAGAAAGAGAAGCCAGGGATGGCAGATATCACATAGGCACAGTACATATTACTTGCTGTGCATTACCTTTTTGGCCGAAATTCATTGCTTGATGACATTTAGGAGACTATCGGTCTGGAATGCTTTTAAATGAAACATAGAAAAATATAATTGATGCATCCTTGATGTTTACCCGTTAAACTCTCAATGCCAGGAAATGCAAAAATTAAAGGCTGAAATCCTGGCTCTTTTGAAATCAATGGGAGTACTCCTGTTGCATTTTAATAGGGCCAGGATTACACCGAATTTCCAGCAGTAACATTAATAAAGTAATGGATTAAGTTTAATATTTTAAGATGTACATTACACAACAAAACAGTAACCCACACTGAAGATATGTCTACACTGGAATCAAAAACCTGGGGCTGGCCTGTGCCAGCTGACTTGGGCTCTCAGGCTGAGTCTACACTAGTTATTCTTTCAGAAAATCAGACCCTTTTTCAAAAGAACACACACAAAATGCACTCGTTCAATCCGAAATTGAAAGAATGAGGCTCTTCTTCTGGAAGCTGTCTTCCACTCCCTGATCAAGGAGAGCACCTCATTTCAAAAGCTTCTTCCAAAAAGAAAGCATGCGTAGATGCTCTGCAGGGCTTTTTTTTTTTTTTTTTTTCGAAAAAGCGGTCCTCATGGCACCAGATTTTTTGATCCCTGGCCCATTTTTTCCAAAAGAGTGGGGTCTATGTGGACACTCTATATCAAAAGAGCGGATTGATCTTTCAATCTGCTTTTTTGTGTGTGGACGCTCTCTTTCAAAAGAAGATCTTCTGGAAGAGATCTTCCAGAAGGTTATCTTTCAAAAGATCACTATAGTGTAGACATGGGTCCAGACTTGTGGGGCAGTTTATAGCAGGCAGAAGTCCAGGCTTAGTCTGGTGTCTGAGCTCTAGAGACCTGTGAGGGAGGAGGACTCCAAACAAACCCTAAGAGCTGATAGTTTCCTCTCATGGATAAACCCACAGGCAGCGGAACCAACAGCAACAGTGGGCACCCGAACAAAATGGGCCACATTCTCTGTGACTGAACAGCCCTTGTCTACTCTGGCTCTCCCCTTGACTGAGACTCCCTCTTTATACCCTCCTCTGAAACGCCCCCACTCATGCATCTGATGAAGCGGGTCTATGCCCATGAAAACTTATGCTCCAAATTATCTGTTAGCCTATAAAGTGCCACAGGACTTCTTGTTGTTTTTGAAAATACAAACTAACTTGGCTACCCCTCTGCTACCTGTTTATATGAAACACATACTCGGATCTCACATGTATTCCTGGACTGTCACAGATGCACACAGATTTTACACTCAACCCGCACCAAGCAAATATATATATGAGGCTGAACACTCAAATACGTACTCCAAAGGCACACTCCAACAGTGATTGACTCATGGCTTATTGGTGTCTTACAGAAGTAAATACATATCAGTCTTCTTAGGATTTCATTAAAAAGCAATTGCAGTCTCTTCTGCATATTGGCATCAATGTGATTTAAGATTGATGCTAAGAGGGCTTTATTTCCATGATGAATCTCATTGTTAAGAAAAATAGCACTTTTCTTCTCCCTTCAGAAAGAAGACGGTGAAATAAATGATTATGTGTAATTTTTACAAGTTAGGTCCCTTCAAAGCAGCCAGTGGATGATGACGCTTGCTTTGTAATTTTTTCTAATTATGTTTCTCCTATCAATTTTGGCTCCAGTTACAAGTGCAGAGAACTTGGATGATGATCAGCTTCACTTAATGGGAGAATTTATACTGTATTGTGCTTTTCAATTTAAGCATTAGCTAATTAAATCCCCAAAGCGCCTTTGAATCCCATTATATATGAGAGTAACTTGAGGCACAGAAAAGCTAGGAGACTTTCACAGTCACATAGTGATTCTGTGGCAGAGTCAGCTAAAGTGTGCAGGAGTCCTGGGTTCCTGTACCCTATCTGAAACAAGAGACAGATTTAATTAGTGCTTATTTTTAACCTTTTCACAGGCAGAACTAATGTTTTCAAAGCAAGATGTCACTTCCTTCTGGCTTACAGTGAAGACATTTTGGGTCGTCTACTTCTACTTTAAGGCTATATCTAAATTGTGCCTCTAACTCGAAATAAGATAAGCAATGTGCACCATGCAAATTGTGTATCTTATTTCAAGTTGAATTCAAAATAGGGCATTTTGGGATTTGGTGTTGGCTGCACAGCACCAAATTTTGAAATACAGTGCTATTTCAAAGCATCGTTTACCCCTCTCACAATGAGGGGTAGAGGGAGCCAAAACAGCATGCCCAGTATTTTGAAAAATATTTCAAAATCCCAGCTGCATTTCCTAGATGTGGAGTAACTATTTCAGGGTACCTTAGTATTTTGAAATAGCTCCACAGTGTAAACATAGCCTAATAGATTGAGTTGCTCGAGTCCTTTCATTATTCTTGTGGCTCTTCTATTAATCTTTTCCAGTTTTTAAACACCCTTTTAAACTTTTAGTTTACTATAGCGTTAACTACAAGTGTTATCTTCGGTGAGAGATTCAGAGTACCAAATGATCTGGGGAAAGTCACTGGTCTCTTGGGGTTGGGAGAAAGCTGCTGTGAGATGTTTTTTGGTTTAGTGGTTTGAGCACTGGCCTGCAAAACCCAGGCTTGCGAGTTCAGTCCTTGAGGGGGCCACTTCAGGATCTGGGGCAAATAGATTTAAAAAAAAAAAAAGAGGTGGTGCTTGCTCCTGCCAAGGGGACAGGATCTGATGACCTCCTAAGGTCATTTCCAGTTGTGTGAGATGTGTACCCCCACATATTGGGGGAGGGATAGCTCAGTGGTTTGAGCCTTAGCCTGCTGAAGCCAGGGTTGTAAGCTCAATCACTGAGGAGGCAATTTAGGAATTGGGGCAAATCAATGTCAGGGATGGAGCTTGGTCCTGGCAGGAGACTGGACTAGATGACCTCCCAAGGTCCCTCCCAGTTCTAGGAGATGTGTGTGTTTAAGTTACCATTTATCATTAAATCCTGTTTATCTGGGTGGGAGGTGCACTGAAGTATCTAAGGAGACCAAATATGTCTCTGTGGTAAGACTGGTATAGTGATCCAGGAGTTCACACCTGGTACTGGGTAGGTTACTTCTAATTATTTCACACATCTTCACTTTAGGGTAGCTGTTTTATTTTTGGTCATTCTGCCCTGCATAGGCATTTCAAGTTGTGAGCTATTCCAGACAGCATGACACACATACATTTTTCTTTGTTTCTAGGTGTACAGTTTTACAGTTGGCCATATTGAAATGCACATTGCTTGTGTCCATGTTACTAAACAATACAGAATGCTCTGTGTCACTGGCCTGTCTTCATTATTTACTATTCTCCCACATGTTGTGATCTCAAAACTTTATCAGTAATAGTTTAGTGTTTTCTTTCAGGTTGGTGAAATAAATGCTAAAACTAAATATTGCCAAGGGATGAATCCTGTAGGATCCCAGTAGAAATAAACACTCAGTGATGATTTTCCATTTATAATTACATTTTGAGATGTGTCGGTTGTCCACTGTTTAATCCATTCATGTGTGCCATGTTGATTTGTAAGATCTTCTTTTCAAAATCAAAGTGTCATGCTGTACATTACAGAAGTCCAAATACACATCAGCACCCTCATCTTTGTCAGCTGAATTTGTAATTTCATAAAAATATAAAGAAAGCTTCCTCTTTCTATAAATCCATGTTGACTGGCATAAACGTATTCAGTTCTTTATTAATCAAGTCCTGTATCAACCATTCCATTATTTTGTCCATGACTCATGCCAGGCTGACAAACCCACTTTTATCCAAGTCCTCCCGTTTGTCTGATACTGTTTCAAAAGAAGAGGTAAGACACAATTGTGACATTCCCCAGGATAGAATCTGGACTGTGAAGTCACCGTGACCCCTTTGTCTCTCCTGCCCCGCCATCTCCTACACTGTTAGACTATGTCTACATGAGAGGGTTTTGTTGATAAAACTCAGAGCATCCAGATTACCAAGCACGTTCTGTCAACAGAAAGTTGACAGAACGCAACACTTTTGTTGACAGCTGTGCCCGGTCCCCCACAAGGCAAAATGCCTCTGTGAACAGAGATCTGTCAACAAAAAGTGAGTCTGGATGTTCCGGGAGGGACTTCTGTTGACAGAAAAGGCCTCCAGGGCACCACAGAGGTGCCCCAAAGGACATCCTGTCCACAGCAGCCGACGGTCTATGGCTCCTGCCTCTGACCATTCTTAAAGACACAGTGAGCCAGGGAAACCCTGTGGCAGAAAGCTGAGAGCATGGAAGCAGCAGAGCTACCATCTGCAGTCCCCCATGCCCTCACAGCCACTCCTTCCCTGAAAGCGTTGTCAGATGGCAGACAGACAGCCACCCTGAGACCCCCCCTTGACCCTCGAGGTAGCAGTCTCAGGGGTCCCAGGATCCACCCTGGGGCACCCTCCTGGATGGGCGGTGAGGTCCAGGCCCTGTTGGACATGTGGGCGGGGGAAGAGGAGATGCTGCAGAACCCCAATGCCAAGCAGCAGAACATGCCTATATACAGCTAGATGGCCACAACCTTGGCCAAAAGCCCTTCACCCAATCCATGGAGCAGGTGCAGGCCAAAGCCAAGGCAGGTCTATGTCAGGGTCTGAGATATTGCCTGATGCTCTGGGGCAGGACCCATCACCTGTAGCTATTACATGGAGCTCCATGACATCCTGGCAGGGGCATGGGAGGGACGGACACATCACCACCACTCTGCATCATTGATATGGCGCTAAAGGCCCCACCACTGCAGCCAGAACACCAGCAGGAGCAGGCCTCCGAGCTCCAACCCACACAGCCTTGGAGGCCAGCAGCACCCTGGTCATAACCTTGTAGCTGGTCCTTAGCAGTCAGGCCACCTCCTGGGCATCTTCAGAGGTGGGCAAGGGTCCTCCAGTGAGTAATCCCTGTGTCACGCACCCCAGGGCATGGGACGTGGGCACAGATGGGGCGTGCTGCAAGTGTTGCGTGGCCGGCTTGAGCAGGATCTTGTGCTGCAGTCCTGGCACGTGGAACCATATGCAAGGTAGGATGCACCACCTGGACCCAGCAGACAGGCCCCCAGACATGGGTGCCAGGCTGCTGCCAGCATCCAGAGAGGCTGGATGAGCTCCAGGACCCAGTGGGAGGGCCCAGCCAGCATCCACCATGGCTGGAAGCAGGCTAGCCACAAAGGCAAAGGCCTCACCCCAGACACACCAAGGAGCACAGCACCCATCAGACAGGCATGCCTGCAGGCATGAGGCACCACCCACTCCTGCAGCCATTGCTGTGAGCCACAAGTGTGTGTGTGTTGGGGGGGCAGTTCTGGGGATGGCCAAGCTGCTGCTCCCAGCTCACCTGGCACCCATGAGGGCACCCCTCTATGGTTAGACACCCCCCTTGGCTGCTAGCCTGTCGAGCAATGGGGAGGGCCACGGAAGTCAGCCAGGTCCCAGAGGCACTGCAGAGTCCCCATGCAGCAGGGCTCATTGTGCAGGCCACACATGGCTCTGCTCCTGGGACATTTCCATTCTTTGGTCCAGGGCGTGTTCGTTACTGCTTATGGTGGGGGGAGGGGTTCAGGCGCTCTATTGCATGAATGACTGACTCACTGTTTCTCCTCCTTGTCTAACTTACAGCTGCACCTACACCATCTGAGGGCCGGGCCAGCCTCACCTCACTACCAGGGTGAGGCAGCGCCACCCCAGCACAAGGGCAAACCCACAGCCAGAAAGGCGCTCTCTGTGTTCTGAAGGACCTCCAGAGGGACCACAGTGCCACCCTCTGGTGGATGACTGACTTCATGGAGCAGCACCTGCGGGATGACAGGGAATATCGGATGTGGGCCTGACACCAATGCCGGTCCAGCTTTGATGACACTACTGGAGTCTGGCAGACATGATGGCTCAGCTGCCCACAGCTGCTGCCCCTGCCAGCCATCCCACAGGGCTTCGTAGATATCCTGCAGTGGCTGAGGGCCATACCTGCCACCCCTGCCCACATAGACCCTGCCACAGCTTCACTTCCTTGTATCTTCCCCTGGTCATAGCCAACAGGAGCCCCAAAACTGTGGTGCAAGGGGATTGCAAGGTTGATGCTGCTCAGGGTCCCACTCCCCCTGGAGTTCCCCCCTGTTGTGAAGCCCACCAACCCATCTCAAGCCCCCGCCCACACTGTAAACAGTTCACTGTAAATAGTTTTTTACTACACCATTTCTTTTGCACTGTTTTTTCTTGGTTCAGTAAAACAGTTATTTCAGCACCACATCCACCTCCCTCTTTATTGGGCAGAGGTCAAGAAAGGGTGGGGGGGTGAAGGGAGGGGTCATAGTGGGGATGGGGTAGGGCTGTGAGCCTGAGCCCCCCCCCCCCCCCAAGGTTACCCTGGGGAGGGTTACTGGGGGGTGTGGGAGAAGCACCTCCTCCTGATGGGCCTGGCAGATTGGAGTTGTGCCCAGCTGCTTATACTCATGGCCAGCATCTGCCCTCTCAC
Organism: Carettochelys insculpta; assembly: GCF_033958435.1. NCBI lineage: Eukaryota > Metazoa > Chordata > Testudines > Carettochelyidae > Carettochelys > Carettochelys insculpta. The sequence continues at coordinate 108,220,826 of NC_134139.1, read as the reverse complement.
CCTGGGAGGAAGGCCTCACCCTTGCCCTCCACTATGATGTGCAGGGCACAACATGCAGCCACAACTTGAGGGTCTTTGTGCTCCCTCCCATCCAGGCAGGTAAGCAGTCACCTGAAGCGTGCCTTGAGGTGGCAGAAGGTGCACTTGGCCTGCATCCTAGCCCAGTTGAGGCAGGAACTAAAAAGCAGACTACTGTAAGACTTCATGAGCCAGGCCATGAGGGGGTAGACCATGTCCCCCATGATGCACAGTGACATCTGAATATCCCCCACTGCCAGCTCACAGCGGGGGATGAATGTGCCTGCTTCCATCCTCCGGCACAGGCTGGAGTTGCGGAACACACAGGTGTCGTGTGCCCATCATAACCACCCAACATAAATGTCTGTGAACTGGCCACAGTGGTTGACCAGAGCCTGCAGCACCATTGAGAAATATCCTTTGTGGTTTACATACTTGGCCATGCTATGCTCCAGGGCATGGATCAAGCAGGTCCCATTGATAGCCCCGATGCAGTTTGGGAACTCCCCAGGTGGCAAATCCAGCTATGACTGCATCCACATCTCCCATACGTATGACCCTCCACAGCAGGATGGGAGAGCACTTTTAAGACACAGAAATAGGTGCTAGTAAGATATGGAATAGCGCTCTTTTGAAATAAGCCATAAATGTGCCCCAATGGCACTATTTAGAAATAGTGCTATGTATCTGGAAATACTATTTTGAAATAGCTGGATGGTATTTCAAAAGACATTTTGTGCATAGTTGTGTTGACTTTGGTGAATGCTCATCAACAGCCTATGCTCAAAGATGTAGGAGTGGAAGAGGCTTAGTACTACTTTGTTATTTTGAAATAAGATACTTTGACATAACTCTGTAGTGTAGGCACAGCCTTGCAGTGTGCTTAGGATGACAATTAGAATATCTTAAGTTGGAGAATTTTGGCTTTCCCACAGACTCTTAAATGGATCCTCTGACCTTTTTCTTTCTGGTATTCTGGGAGGCTACATGTTGTATAGATGTGAGACCGGAGTGATAACGAAAAATTTGAAGAGAAGGACATTGGCATTCAAGAGGAGTTGTTATAGAAAGATCCTGAGAATAGGATGGATACAGAAGGTCACCAATGAGGAATTATATAGGAAGATACAGCTGAAAGAGAACTTACTGCAGAAGGTTATACAATGCAAGTTACAGCTATTCAGGCATAACTGCAGAATGAATGATGAATGAAAAATCAAGACTCTGGTATCTGGCATAATGGGTGATTAGAATAGGAGAGGCAGACCCCACAGAGAATGGGTAGATGATACAATAGATTGGTGTGGGGCTAGTCTACAGAAACTAAGCCACTCTGCACTAGACAGGGAAAGATGGAAAGAATAGTGAGGGAGGCATCAGTCACCAACAGGTGCTGAGCCCAGGGTTGTTGATGATGAAAAATACAAAAAAAAAAATCTTTTGCTGTTCATTTTATTTCAGCTTTCAACTGATGTCCAGAAAGGTGAGAATTATGCAGAGACAGAAGTTACATGTTGTATTTGTGATTCTGCTGGAAGCCTACTTTCTCCTAAGAATACAAATGTTACTCATCTTTCTTGCAAAAACTTGATGTAACTGACAATGGCAGATGGTGGATGATGCATCTGTCAAGCTTTTCCCAGATTTGAAATGCTGTTTAGGCAGTTCCTGTGTTAGTTTCCTAAAAGGTATGGGGGATTCAGGATACTTGCAATGATGCCATTTTTAAAGCCATAAATGTGTATTAATTTTCATTAAAAAGAAGTGTTGGCTAGATCCTCAACTGGCATAAATCTGCATAGGTGCATTGACCCCAGGAGAGCTACACCAATTTATACAGTTGAATATCTGTCCCTGTAAGGCAAAAGAATATGTTGTGCATGCAAATATGAACATTTATTCTTCTGATTAATCCAAAATATCTTGAGGCTGCAAAAGGTCCTTAATATAGAAACAATCAAGAGAAATAGAAGAAATTAATGTTCCCTTTCACCCTCCACAGATGGCTAAAGGATCAGGTGAAAAGAGTAATTAGCTGTTCATTCAGATACTTCATTTAGCACCATAACTGGAGTTATTGAGCCCTTACAAACACAATTTCACCAGTTAAAGATGTTGTCCCAGGTTTTTCCTCCTGAATAGTTAATGCAGCACCAATGTCACAATGGAAATCAGATGCATTTTTTAATGTCAGCGATTTAAACCCTATGTGAATAAATAATCCATGTGTCGCTTAAATGTTTTATGACGCAAATCCCCAGAACCAGTCTAAAAAGCTTTCACTGTCTGTTCTGATTAAAAATAAATCTAAAACAAAATTCTGTCAGACAGGTGCATGGCTCAGGGGATTTTTCTTTAGGCTATATGGCTTTTTTAGTGCTAGGTCACTGATTCAATGTGGATGAGGTTAGCAGGGACTAGAATTTTTACTGGGGTCAGTGTACAAAATCAATTGATTATTTTTTGGTCCATTTTGTGTTGGATAGGTATCTGCGTTTTCACTTGTACTGCCTGACAGTCTGGGTGCAAAGGTCCAGGAGAGTGCTGAAATGCAGCCTGAGCTATCTTAACCAGGTGGAGACTGAATCTTTATGCCCATGACCTGCAGATCTAGCTGGTCTGCACTCCTGACCCATGTTCGTTCTTTCAATATGTATCTCAGCCTGCATCTCTGACATATCCCTTCCGTATGTCTTGCTATCAACTTAAACTACTCATGGACAAACAAACTGCCATCTTTTAAAACACTCTCTACTTCTCTGGGTAGGATGGAGTGCAGGGGAACTCGGGTTTCTCAAGCAATCAATATGGATTAAGATTACTCGTGCTTCTTTTCACACTAGGATTTTAATACCCGTTAGTTAACACAGGTTAAAAAACACACCTTCTTCCAAGTGCAAGCCCAGCTTCTCTGTCATTCCCATGCTGCTCTATCACTCCAGCTAGCAGCCAGGGTTCCACCTGTGACCCATATCTTTTTGTCCTGTGCTCCCACGCCATATCCAAATGTTCATGTTGCTTGTTACATATCATTTCCAAGATTCACTTATTTCGTTCTGTCCAGACAGTCAATGCTGTGTTCCAGTCTCATTACCTAGATTGTTGTCAACTCATCCTCTCCATCTTTCCTGACATCCACACAGCCTCCACAAATCCACAAAACCCACAACTACTAAGGTCACCTCCTTGTCAATCACTCTGGCTGCATTCCCCACCTCCATTGGAAGCCCAGGCTCCATGTCACACCACACCAAGTTTTTCAAAGCTTCTTTTCATCACCTTCAAGCCCCTTGACAATCACATCCCTCCAGGTCTGTCTTTTAGTCTCACCCCACACAAATCCCTGTGCTTCACCAGCTATTCCGGTCTTGTCTTAACTATTTATCAACATCTCATACCAAGGTCTCAAAACCTTCTTTCTTCTGATCCTGCATACATGGAACAGCCTCCTAGAACTGACCCGGGAAACAGCCTCTCTCTGCGCTTTCCAATTTTTCCTGCTGACCCAACTCCGGTGCTCTGCCTATATGAAATAAGAGATCACCTAGGCTGCAGTGCAGCTAGCTGACACTCACTTTGTTATTTTTAATGCACAATAAGCAGAGTAGATCAGTGAGAAAAATCACTTTTTAGTATGTTCACTTTTAAGGTAGACAAATGACTGAGCTAGGGCTACAGTACACCTATACTGCACATTTTTACAGTGAGTGTGTATAGTAGCTACACTGCCCACAACCTAGCTTGATTATAAATAGTAGTGCAGGTTGCTTAGGTGAGTAAAGAGGTAACTGAAATCTGATGGTGTGACCTCTACGTGGCTCTCTAGGGACCTCAGCAGTGCTTTCCCCATCTATGCTGCTATTGTTACCACAGCTTCCCCACCGCCAGAGCCTTTCCCACCTGCTGGGAGGTAAGCTCCTGCAGGTCCTGCTTCAGAGTCTTTCCCCGTTGGACGGAGACACTCAGGCATTGGGGACAGGCTCTGGCAGCTTCTCACTGCTGGAGTTTTCCCTGCTCTCTCCCCCATGCCCCACCTAAGCCTCTCACTAAGGGACGTAGCTACACACTGTAGTGTGGGCACAGTAACTACACATACCCCCACCCTGTACCCCCTGTAGTATCCAGTGTTGATGTATCCAAGTGACATCTCCCCCTCTCACCTACAGTTTGGTTCCTAGTTTTGCTGGCACTGTCAGTGATTTATTGGTGTGAAGTGAAATAGTAGAATTTAAAAGAAAAATAAAACCTCTATTTGGAAAGATAGAGGAGCAATTATATCTGATTGACGAAAGCTTGATTAAATGAATCATCACGTGTTCTTATTTAGACAAGCAACCCAGTGATCACATGTATTGATCTAGTGTTGAGATTGTGCTTCTTATGCACTGATTTACTTGGCTGACAGATGTTCATATAGCATAGTTTGGTAACAATCATTAGCAGGACCAGTTAATGAAGCAAATTAATGACAAGTAACTTCCTTTTCTTTCACGAAATATACCCTGGATTCTGTTATTTTCACCCATCTGGTGTAGTGGGTTTTACCCATGAAAGACTAAGGACATAACAGCTATAGTGGCTCAGAGCAAAGGTCCATCTAGACCAGTATGCTGTCTTCTGACAGACACCAATGCCAGATGCCCCAGAGGGAGTCAACAGAACAGGTAATCAGTGATCTGTCTCCTGTCATCTATTTCCAGCCTCTGACAGAGGCTAGGGACACCATTCCTACCCATCCTGGCTAATAGCCATTGACGGACTTAACCTCCATAAATTTATCTAGTTCTGTTTTTGAATGCTGTTAAAGTCTTCGTCTTCACAACCTCCTCTGGCAAGGAGTTCCACTGGCCTACTATGCGCTGTGTGAGGAAAAAGTTCCTTTTGTTAGTTTTGAACCTGCTATCCATTAATTTCATTTCATGACCCCTAGCTCTGATGTGATGGGACTTAATGACCTAATACATTTGTTAGTCTCTAACATGCCACAGGACTGCTTGTTGTTTTTGAAGTTACAGACTAACATGGCTACCCCTCTGAGACTCATTGGCACTGAAGAAAGTGCATCATTTAGATTTCAGGGAGCAGTGGGATTGCTGACTATGAGACAGATTCAACTCCCACTGAAGTCAAGAGAGATTTTTCATTTACTTCAGTGGACACTCCGTCAGACCATAAAAAAGGGCTGCAGGAAAGTTGTGGTTTTACTTTGTTCAAAATTTGTGGCCACCATTTGTTAAGGTTGAGGTTTTGGTGAGGTCAGTACAAGTTTCATGAAAAAGCATAGAACACTAGAACTGGAAGGAGCCTCAAGAGGTCATTGAGTCCAGTCTCCTGCACTTATGGCAGGACCAAGCACCCTCTTGACATTTGACCAGACAGCACCAGACAGCAATGTCATTCACTCAAATTTGGCCCAGCGGCCCCTCTGTTATGACAGAGGTGGCTGAACAAAAATCTGCATGATTGTCGGTGTGACTTGGCATATAGGATCACATCACTCAGATCTACAGTAAGTACAAAAAAGAGCAGAATGTTGAAAGATGCAGTTTCCACAACAAAAGTCATGGCATATAATTTTCTTACAAGCCTTGGTCATGAAGGTCCAGCCATGACATGCTGTAGTTTGCAAATTGCTCTGCAGAAGTTATATTATGCCCTCAATGGGAATTAAGCATCTAAATAATTTTGAGGATTTGGACTTTTCTTGTGGGGATGTGAAGAAACTTGCTGGGGGCTATTGTTCACATCGTAGTTTCTTGTACGTTCCTCTAAAATATTGGGTACCAGTCACTGTCACACAGGTTACGGGGCAGACCTTGCAGAACACAAGTCTGGCTGTGGAAGTCTTATTTCATTCAGTCATATCCACTTATCTTATAGCTATGTGTCAGAGTGCTCTGGTAGTACATGGAGTTACTTCATGCCATATTGGATAGCAGAGAAAAGGGATAATGGCCTAATATAATACCAGCAGATTGAGTGAGGCTGATTAAAAGAAGAAGAATCTGAAGCCAAGCAGAATGCTCCAAGCTTAGATTGGCTTTAATGACAAAGTTTTAAACACTGGAAACTTCAGGCAGCTAAATTTAAATGTTGGGGGACTTCCATGTGACTTTGAGGTTGTTCCTCTTTTAAATATTTTGGTACACAGCTTTGTCCAACTTTGGAGAGGACAAATAAAGCATGTCTCTCTCTCACAAGAGAGAAAAGCACCTGTGATTTTTGTTTTTCTGTAAGCCATCCCCGGTGACAAGATAAAACTGTTTTAATGAGCTTTCATATTATCTCAGAACTATTTGGGGAACCAAGAATAACATGTGACTAGGTCTCATATAATTTCAGCTTTTGGGTGGTGGAAATCTCCCTGACAAATCTGGTGTTAATTTAGTAACCTAAATGGTTACAATGCATTAACAAAGCTAGTAAAAAGCAAAATCAAAAACTGAAAAACTAATTAAAATATGGAGCTACTTGGTTTATTTTGATTTATCCAAATGCTGCTTTTTTGGGTTTCTGGAGACACAACTCCAGTAAAGGCCCTTTTGGGTATGTCTACACTTGCTTGGCAAATTTTTTGTGGTTCACAAACGCTTAACCCTCTCTCTCCCTGGCTGCCCCAGCCCCAAATGAAAGTGTAAACTTTGCTTTGTCAGGAGGGCTGTGTCTAGTCTGCAGGGGTTTGTTTTGTCAACAAAACCCGCACAGCATCCAGATCGCCAAGTGTTTTCTGTCAACAGTAAGTCAACAAGATACAGCACCTTTGTTGACAGCCGTATCCTGCTCACCATGAGGAAGAATGCTGCTGTCAACAGACATCTGTTGACAAAATGCCAGTCTGGACATTCCGGGGAGCCTTCTGTCAACAGAAAAGGTCTCCGGGGTTCTGCGCAACCCTGTCTGCTGTGGTTCCGGGTGGGCGTTTTGCTGATAGAATGTCAGGCAGTCTGGCCACTTTCTGTTGACAAAGCAGATGGCTCCTTCAATTTGCCCTGAGGTCAGGATGTTATTGGTCAACAGATTTTTTTCCCCCACAAGATAGCTTCCTACACAAGCTTCTGCCAACAAATCCCTGTAGTCTAGACATAGCCTAGGAGAGAACTCCCAGGCTATGTCTACACAGCACCATAAGCTCAAAATAACTTACACAGTTTGCACTACTCAAATTGCATAGCTTATTTTGAGTAGATTTTGAAATAGGCTGTTTTGGCATGTGGGTTTGTCTAAATGGTACCACTTGCTGAAATAAAGCCCTATTTCGAAGCATCCCTGCACTGCTCATGCGAGGAGGTTTACAGGGATGCCAGAATCGTGCACCTGTTATCTTGAAAACTGTCAAGATAACAGGGACATTGCACAGATGTGGGCAGCTATTCAGGATACCTTCATATCCCAAAACAGCAGCCATGGTCTAGATGTAGCCCCTACTGACAAAATGAAACTTTCTGATAGGGGGTGGAAGTATTTTGCCTGAAAATGTGTTTGTCTCTTTGTCTGCACACAAGCTGACTTTTAGTGGTGGAGCTGGGCTGACACAGCATTATCACTAAAAGCTGTTTAGTGTAGACAAAACCGTACTCTGATGGGCATAATAGTTTTGTTTTCCTTTGCTGACTGAGCTACAAATGTTTTCCAACCTGCCCGTTTAGTTCTTTACATTTCAACAACAAAGGCATTCTAAGAGCTAATGACTCCCTGCCACCAAGGAAGGAAAGAACAGACAGAGCCTTCAGATGTGACTCACACACCAGGCTGAATTCAGCTTTGATCACTGCTTTCTTGACATTTTGCTGCATGTCACTCCGCCTGACTTCAATGCATAGCATAGCATTAAATGCATAAATAGCACCAGTGACGCAGGAAGGTTCTGAAAGCCATAAACATCTTGTAGTTTGGAGAGTGATGATTAAAAAAAATAAAAAACAAAAAAACAAAACCATTGATTTCTACTGTACTGGGATTTTATCCTACAGAACTAAATCCAGGTCTGGGAAGCCTCCTGGCTCCTGCTGCTCTCCCCACTGTCAGCATGGCTCATCACTCCTTCAATCCCCCATTGATGGGAAGAGGCTCCATGCTAACAGGAAGCTACACTTAGAAGTTAAAACAAGCAGAAAGAGACAGACATAAGCATCCTCCATGCTCAGGCCCGCCAGGAGCGCAGGGCAAATGGGGCACCAGTCCAGCGTTCAAAGGAGCCATGATTATGGCTGGAACTCTGGGCCCCTTTGAAACACTGTGGCAGTGCTGTGCCGATTGGCTCCATGTGCAGCTCTGAGGGAACGTGAAGGGCTAGGGCTGCTCTAAGCTCTGCTTCTTCTGCCCTGGACCCTGCTCCTTTCATGGGTGGGGAGTCAAGTCGACCTATCACCTTGTCCCTGGTCCCATGGTGACTGTCAGCCCCATACTGCTCCCCCCAACCTCCCTACTCAGAATAGCTGAGGATGCATGAAGTTCCGAGAAGGCAAGATGGGAGATGTTGCTTCATCCCTCTCTCCATTTAGGCAGAATAGATCAGTTCAATTGAACGAGGTAATCCATAGGCATTGTCTGGTATCGCCTTACTTGTGCTCAGGTTCTGGTTTGTAAAATTGCTACTTATTCCTCCAAGATTTCTTGATGCAGTTGCTGTTCTTTTCAAATGGGAAACCACAGTTTTGTGATTTAAAGCCACAAAACTGGAACTGCAGCGAGCAAGGGATGTGAAGGCTAATAGGAAGGGTTGGAGTTTTTTGTTTTTTTTTTTTTAAACAGACATGATAACAATACGAGGCTGATCAGGGAGGGTGTGGGGCTGTTACTGGATGAGGGATGTAACCTGGTAACAGATTATGTGGGAAAAGATGAAGTATTCAATGATTTTTTTTGTTTTGCCTCTGTCTTCTGTCAGCTCCTGGACTACTGCACTAGGTAATGCAGTATGGGAAGGAGCTGGGCAGCCCTCAGTGGGCAAATAAAAACTATTTGTCTTATTTTTAATTTTCAATAAAATTTTATACCAAGTTATTGTGTTTATTTTAAACTGTGAATTGATTTTTTTTGTTAAAAGAGGAGTTTGGATGATGGTAAAGAAGAGGTAGGGGGAGGCATGAGGGTTTCTCATTAATCAAAAAGGGGGTATAATGCTGAAAAGTTTGGGAACCACTGCTGTAAACAGCACCCCTATCTATTCGGCTCCTTATACAGCCATTTGTAGCATTTCTCACTCTTTGAAGAATAGGCCATTTAATATAATAGGACATCAGGCTAGAGTCGGAAAGCTGTACATTAGCCAGAGGGCAATTTGGGGAAAAAAAGACTTCAAAAGAAGATGTTTTCCCACATCTTTGTACCATTAGACACAGTTAAGAGACTATTTCTCCAGTGGCATAATTTGCAATTGAGCTCCTGCCTTTCTGTGGAGTAGTCAGAGGTGTCCTCTTCCATCAGCCCCACCTCCTCACAGGCTTCAAATTGTGAACTTAAATTTGTTACACAATTTTATATATGAAATCAAAGGATTGGAGTATTAGAAACAAACATTCAGCTGAGCCTTCTATCCCTGTATGAGTTTTTAAGAAACAATTAGGGTTAAATATTGCTTCAGAAAAATGTTAATTGCACCATTCTGTACAATGCCTTCTGTGACCTTATTTCTCAGAAGTAATGAAGTCCCATGTTTATTTAGAAATTAAGTACAGCAGTCCCTTGGGTAAGTCAAGGTGGCTTGGGTGGTGGGTTGGGACATGGGGGGTTAAGCCTGGGGTGTGTTATAGCTGCAGGGGAGGATGTGGGAGGGTGAAGCTGAGCTGGGGCATGCAGGGATTGGAGCCAGGTCTGCGGAGGTTGGAGCAGGGGGCTTGAGCCTGAGCCCTGTGTGCCACACCAGGGGCTGGAGCCTGAGCCCCATGCAGGGCTGTAGCGTGCTGGGGGCTGGGAGACCTGCGTACAGGTTGGGACTGGACTGGGGCCACGGTGGAGGTGGGGTGATCTGGTGGGAGGGCAGGGGGTTTTAGCCACCCTAGCTGCTTGCAGCAGTGGGCAGCTGGAGGGGCTAAAATCCTTCTCCCTGACTTCCCAAAGCGGGGCCACTGTCAGTTTGACAGTAGCACTGCTCTGGGGAGGGATTTTAGCCCATCTGGCTGCTCGCAGTGGCAGACAGCTAGGAGAGCTGAAAAAGTCTTCCCCCTACCTTCTCAGAGCAGTGCCTAGCAGGGGAAAGGGGCTCTTAGCCTGCCTGGCTGCCCGCAGCTGTGGGAAGCTAGGCAGGCTGACAGCCATGCGTCTTCAAGTTGTGTGAAACTAGGGTTAATCTGAGTTTCACACAATCTGCAGATGCGTAAGGCGAGAGTTTACTGTACATTGCTCACTCAACCTCGTTGTTCATATGACTGTTCTTTTAATTCCTACATTTCTAAGGAACCCAGACAAATTAGAAATGTACCCTCCCTAGTGTCTTTCTAATGCACCTACTGTAAAGTGCATTAGAAAAAACTACAAAGTGTACCATGGCCAAGTATAACAAGTTAACATGTGGTTAGGGTGGCTCACCTGTCTTCATTAGCTGCTAATAGGTTTTTAAAATGGCAGTTAATTGAACTGGATAAAACAACTCTGTTCTAGTCTAGACAAACCTTTGAAAGGAAATTTCACCTAGTGAGGCTGGAGTTGGAGGAACTGGGACATTTCCTTTCTGTTGCTAACAAGGACAAAAATGCACAGAAACAAGTTGTCAAGGCAACCAATTAATCTGCCTTGCTTCTTTGAGGCACCATACAAAAATATTCCCAAATTATAAGACTCTCAAAGAGCGGAACATGTCAGTCAAAATTCTGGACTAGGTTCAGACCTGCCAATAGACTTTGGCTGAAAGGAAGGACATGGCAAGTTTACAGAAATTGTCACATATATTTAGGCACAAACTAAACAGCCTTCCCACTTTCAAGTTATGTTGTAACAAACGGCAACATGGCGAGATGCTGTATGTATCAGTAGGTAGCCCAGAGTGTTTAAATGGGTGTGACGTGCAGTATATAACCCAATAAATAAAAAAGCTACTGAGCCATGTTTCAAGTATTGCTTGTAGAGCCATACTGCAACTTGTCAGAAGAGGCAGGGGGAGGGATGTAGGGCCAGACCTTCAAAGGTATTCAGACGCCTAAATTCCTTGAGAATCCACATCTAAGTACGTTTGAGGAGCTAGGCCATGTGTAAAATACTGCCTCATGGTGCTGAGTTTCCAGGTTTTCTGCTGTCCCCTGCAATCCCATATCTGCTCATCCATCACTTGAGTCATGCACCCCCCACACCAACATCATCTTTGCCTCTCTTGCCCTGTCAGCAGTTATGCTATGCACTCCCTGCTGCCCCTTTCTCCTAAGCCCCTTGCTCCTGTCACCGCAGGATCTCTTTGTCTCCTTTCTCCCAACAGATGCAATGGTGTTTTCCTCTCCCACCAACCACCACTTCTCTCTGGTGCTGCATGGAGGAAGGGGAGAATGGAGCAGACTGCCTCATTGTTCATAGGAAGGAGGACAGAAGAAAGAGCAGAGCTGACCTGAACTGCTGGGTTGTTTGGCTTCTTCCTTCCTTTCCCCCAATGACACTATAGGTTGTACCTCCCTCATCCAGCACCCTCGGGACTTGAGTGGTCCCAAATGAGGGGATTTGCCAGATGAGGGGTGGTCAGGCTGTCTGTCTGAAGGGGAGGCCTCTTCTCTGGGGTCCTCTGCAGGGCTGCCAGGCTCTCCCACCATTGGGGGTTCCCCAGGCCACAGATGCAGGGATGCAGGTGGGGCTTAGAGCACAGCTGGCTCCCTGATGAAGGGCTCCCCCAGCCCAGCCAGGGGCTGCTGGCAGGGCTGGGTGCCACAGCCTGGCTTCCCCTCCAACCCTCCCAGCAGGGCTCCCCATAGTGGGGCTCCACAACCCCAGCTGGACTCCAGTAGTAGAGCTCCCCTACCTGGCTCCCTCCAGGTGCTCTCTCCTCCAGCAACACCCACCTTCTTGCTGGACAAGGGATATTGCCAGATGAGTTTCAACCTGTATTAGGTTTCTGACAGAGAAGAAAGAGGTGTGCCTGTCTTGTTCAGGAGCCCTGATTGGTTCCTCTTCCCCAGAAGATGGGGAATGGATGAAGGCAGCCAATCAGGGCAGGTCTTCCCTTGGACAGCAATGAAATCACAGAAAGCCTGGAAACATTTACCTTCCTGGCAAGACTGGCTTCAGCAGGTGCTAAAATTGCCTTGGAAGGTGGAAGGAAGGAAGGCTTCCAAGGGGAGGGGCTTATCCACTGTGGCAAGAGTCTAGGGCCTGGTCCACACTTAAAGCTTAGGTTAACATAATTATAGCACTCAAGGCAATGAGAAATCTGTACCCAAGTGCCACAGATAAGCTGACCTAACCTGTCTCATAGACACAGCCACGTGGATGGAAGAATGGAATGCTTCTGTCAACTTAGCTACCCTTGCTCAGAGAAGTGGTTTTCTTAATGGAAAACCCTCTTCTGTAGCTATAGACTGGGTCTGCACCCTAGGAATATGTTGCTTAAATACAGTCCCATAGTCCCCATAATGCAGACCAGCCTAGGGCTCCCTGCACCTGCTTCTTTCTCCCAGGATTCTTCCCTACCACCTCTGTTTCTGGTTTTCCAGGCCCAGCAGTATGTAAAGGGACAGTTTTCCTGAGCTGGGCTTTCGAGGCTAATGGGTATCAGCAGGAGAGGAATTGTGCAAACTATGGGGGATTTTTTTGCGTTTCTGGAGGCAAGGAGTGGAAGGCAGTTCTGAGCCCAGGGTTGTCAAGTGGATCAGATTTCAGAGCTGAAGAAGCAGTTGGCTGTGGAGAGATGAAAAGAAGGAGGGTTTCAGATGTGTGTGTGGAGGAGTGCTGTAGAACGTGTGTGTGTAGGGAGGAGTGCAGTTTGAGAAGGTGTCCCTTTCTCTTCCCATTTACCCACCACCCTCCTTTATACTCCACCAAAACACTTCCAAATGACAGTCCCTACTAGCGTGTGTGTACGCATACACTGGCAGAGAACAGATTGCTAGCTGCAGCCCACCACTTGGTTGGACACTGCTGATGGGAAAACAGGGAGGAACTGTGACTCAGACTTACATCTGAAATGCATAGCTTTCCAGTTCTGCTACTGGAACTGCGCAATTTATGAGCAACACCTCTGATGAGGGCTAATGCAAGACAAATCTCTTTTATAGCAATTTTCAATCTTCAATAGAGAAATACCAGAAATGTAAAATGAAAAAGAGAAGAGAAATCTTTATTTGCTTAGAATTTTGATCTTACGAGATGGCTTACAGAATCTAAATTTGGATCATCTAAAATTAAAGGATGAGGTGAGGAAAGGAAAGATGATTTTTGAAGCATTTTAATGCCAGGACTATTTCTTACCACTTACTGGCTATGTCTCAATTACAGTGATTTGCTGACAGCAGTTTTTTTCAGAATATATCTTCCGACAAAACTCCTGTTGACAGACCCCGGCCAAATTGCCAAGCAGATTGGAAGAGAAATCCATTCTGTTGACACAGAGTGGCCAGACTGCCTGGCTGCTTTCTTGTCAAATTGGCCACCAGGAAGGACAGCAGACAGGTCTGCCCGGCGTCCCGGAAGCCCTGTCTGTTGCCAGAGGGTCCCCTTGAATATCCTTACCAGCTTTGTGTTGATAGATCTCTGTTGACAGAGGCGTTATGTCTTGTGGAAAGCAGGATAAGACTGTCAATAAAAGTTCTGCATTCTGTCAGTTTACTGTTGACAGAACATCTTGGGAATCTGGATGCTCACCCTCTAGTGTGGGCATAGCCACTGATTGCTCTATCTTCGTATAAAACCAGCCTGTACTGGGCCTTGAACACAGGATCAGAAAAATCAAATAGAAAGTTGCTCAAGTTTTCCTATTGAAAGGACCCAAACCCTGTATTCTACCAAAGGGAAAAACAAACCTAGCAAGTGAGTGTCCTGGAAAACAGCACCAAAAATCCCCACAAACCATACCACCAATAAGATTAAAAACTTCTCTTTTTAAAGAGACACATGCTTTAGTAGAATTGTACATATCTTTCAATGTGAAACGGATGCTTTTGCATCTGCATTGTAGGAAATATGCTTTGGATATGGTAACGAGCCCAAATTTAACAGGCAAATATTACAGGGCTTAGATTTCTTTGATAGTGAGGTCTTTTGAGCAGGAAAAAAAGGACTACTGCCTCTTTTTCCATGATAAGAGAAGAATATTTTACATATCAGAAAGATCAGTCAAAGCGCTTAAAAGTCATGTTCAATTAAATGCAGCTGGTAAAATGCATCACTTCAAACACAAGACAAAGAAATCAAAAGATTCACTGATTTAAGGGATACTTTGGATACTAACGCTGCATTTTGTTGCTGGTAAGATACAGACCCTTTACCTGAAGTGAAGACAGTGAAGAATTATGATGATGAATATTTATAGTGATGACAGACTACATGAGCATGATTGTACAGGTATAGGCAAGCTGGCCTGGAAAAAAAAAAAAAAAGGCTCATGTGCCAGCCTGCCTCTGAACCATCATCCATTTACAGATGTAAACCTGAGCCAAACCCCTTCTATGATTCTGTTAGTTCCCTGTGAATTAATTAGTTTTATTTATTAGATAAACTATCCCCATCTACCTCCCCGTACTGGAGTTCTTAGATGCTCCCATCACTGTAGTACTTACACATCCAGTGTTAGTTCTTTACCCACGCCACGTCTCCAACTTCAGCAAACTTTAGTAACTATTTTAAGACCACCACCATCATACCTGAACTATGCCATCACATGGAGACCCCATCCTGCCTCAACATAATGAGCCCAGTGTTTTACCAAGCTTCCTGCTCAGACTGCCCAGATAAGAATTTTTTCCTTCCTCTTAATGGCCGTGTCTACACTAGCCCCAAACTTCGAAATGGCCATGTAAATGGCCTTTTCGAAAGGACTCCGCCTACTTCGAAGTCCTCTTATTCCTATGAGCAGATGGGAATAAGGGACTTCGAAGTAGGCGGGGTCCTTTCAAAAAGGAGCCCCATTGGGACTAGCCGCATGGCGGAGAGTCGCGTCAATTTCAAAGTGCTGCGGCCACCCGCATGCTAATGAGGTGCTGAATATGTATTTCAGCGCTTCATTAGTAAACTTCGAAATGGCAATTTACATGGCCATTTCGAAGTTTGGGGCCAGTGTGGACATGGCCAATAAGTTCTCTCTTACCAACATGCAATGTATTTAAAAATACCATCCTGAATCCTGACATAGCTAGGCTCATTATGCATTTAAAATAAGAGGCAATTGGATTCTCAGCAAGCTGTTTGCAGAGTGGTTTGGCAGGTGCAGGCTTTGCTTCTGCTATCAGTCGGGGGGGGCGGGATCTGAATTGAGGAGGAACCTTCCTAAATGTTTTCCCCATCACCTAGTTCTAGGCATATGGCCTGCTGACTGCTCCCCTAACATATTCCTGCTATACCATCTGCTCCTCAACCTCCACCCTCACCGGGCCTACTCCCATAGCTGCAGGCTCAGTTTCTGGGCTCATAGGCTGTGTTTACACTTGCATTCTTCTTTCAAAAGAGGAATGCAAATAAGGGAAACCAAAAAGCAAATGAGGCACTGATTTACATATCTTGTACTTTATTTACATAATCTCTTTTTGGAAGAGATCCTTTCACAAGAAAAAAAAGCAGTGTAGATGAGGGTCTTTCAAAAATAAATCCTATCTTCGAAAAAACCCTTCTTCCTGAAACAAAATAGGAAGTAGGATTCTTTCAAAGATGGGGTTTATTTTTGAAAGACCTCTGTCTACACTGTCTTTTTTCCTTTCAAAAGAATCTCTTCCAAAAAGAGATTATGCAAATGAAGCATGAGATATCTAAATGAATGCATCATTTGCATTTTTGGTTTCCCTCATTTGCATTCCTCTTTCGAAAGAGGAATACAAATGTAGACACAGCCAAAGTGAAGTTCTAACCCTTTTCCTCCCCCACCAGAGCAGATTCACCAGCTAGCTGTGCTTAGTCCTTTCCTCAGTCACCTTCCCTCTATTACCCAAGCTCCTGTGAGTCAGCTGCCTTGACCACAAAACTTTTAGAACAGTTTAGAACAGCCAGTACCATAGGGACTCTTCAGGCTGCCCTCATGATACTCTGGGTGTGTGTATGTGTATGTGCTGGCCATATATGTCCAAAGGTCTGCCTTGCAGAGCAGGGAGTGGGAAAGAGATCTACTGGTCTTTCCTTCCTCCCTGGTGCTATTGGCAGCATCTCCATGTCCAGGGGATAATGAAAACTTGCCTAAAATGGAAAATGCTGGGGGTGCCAGCCTGCGAGGTTGGCAGGGGGGGAGGATGGATGGCCAGAGATGGATACATCTCCTCAAAGTCCTGCCTCCCAATGGCACTGGCAATAAAAGGATTTGGCCCTTGGTGCTGCTGACAGTTGCTTTAGCAAGAAATTTGCAGCTACAAATGTTGTGCCATGATTTGAAAATTAGGGCCTCATCTCTCGGTGCCTCTGAAACAAATATAATAATATCTATGTATATTGCAGGGGTATGAGCATGTTAGTTTTGATTCTAAAGCAGTTCAAGAGCCTCAGGTGAAAGATGAATTACTGAATCCACGATCATCAAATGGAGTCTGTTTAGCCTGCTTTTCCCTCAGCTACTCTTGGAACACAGCGGTCCACTGGCTTGGAGGGATGGTATGCAATATGCTGTATCTTCTTCCAAGGTTAATCCCACCCTCTGTTTTTTCTAGCACCATGCAATCACTTACATATTTATAAGAACTTACAGCATGTCACCTGCAACACAGGCTGGAGGTAAATGTGCTGCATTACTGTATAAATCCAAACGAGGCTATTACAGTGTGATTTATGGCCGAAGACCTAATATCACACATAAGAATAAAAATGTTGTATGGGTTTTGGCCGACATTTTGTAGGTCACAGCAGAGCTCTACTAGAGTGCAGGGAGTAGCTGAGGAAGAAGAAGGCGGGAAGCGTTCTTTGTTCCAGGTCAGTGACTGTAAAACATGCCCAGCCTAATATTTTATATATGATTGCAGCTCTGGGCGCTAATAAAACTAAAGAGCGAACTTTGTGCTGCAGAGTACTGGCATTATTACACCATTATCTTTACAATAGTGAAATCTGTTATTCCCTAATTATATTCTGTCCTGTACTTTTATGAATGCAGTGCCCTGATCATGTTCCTAGATAATCATCTGACATGTATATCACCTCTGTCATCCGACTAGATCCCAAAAGCTTGACATGTTTCACTGCTAATGATTGCTTTCCTTCCTACAAAAGTGCAGCCACCTCTGCTGCAAAACCCACTCATTTAGCAGCCCTCATGCATAATGTAGGGCAAAAAGGGAAGTTTACCATCCACTGTACAACCAGGGGAGAATTTAAGTATTATCCTTTTCATCCCGCCAAGCAGTCAAATAGCAGTGAGCTACTCGTGCCCCAGTTAATTGCTCCCAGTTAGAGCTGATCAAATTTTTTGCATTCAAGCCCTTGTCAAAAGTGGCCTTTTTTGAACAAGCAGCAAACTTTCGTATAAAAGCTTTTAAGTGTTTGAAGGGTTGTTTTTTGTCAAAACCAAACCATTTCATAATTTCAGCTTCCAAATATTTGTTTTTATTTCTCTGTCACAAGCCAGGATACAATCCAGACCTGGGAGAGGTTGAGGTATCACTGCCCTGCAACCTGCAGTGCTTCACAGGGGTTTGCTGCAGTAGCTCCCAACCTGGGCAACAGGCAGGTCACAACCTGAGTGTCTATGTATAGTAGCAGCCCTCGTCTAGTAACTGATCCAGCCACCTTTCAGCAACACAGCCTCAGTCTGGTTTCCACCAGCACTGGTTACAACTTGCAGATCAACCCTAACACGGGTTGAACCTCTCTAATCTGGAACTCCTCATCCAGCAACATCCATAATATGGCATGCTTTTAGTTAGCCAGACGAACCCCTATCATGGGTGTGGCCAAGTTTCCTATGGTCCCATGAAGATTTTTTTATTTTTTCAAACAGTCACTAGTTCTGGCTCTCAGTGTTCTGTGCTGTTAGTTAGCTGGAATTTCCCCCTAAATGTCTTCTAAAAGCGCAGTAAGCAGTGGAAGTGTTGGTAATGTTCCAGACAATACCGACTTCCATGGGATCCGGCAAATTCTCTCATCCAGCACCAATCAGGTCATGAGGGTGCTGGATTAGAGAGGTTCAATCTGTACACTCTCAGTCCTGAATTCCCCCAAAACATGTGTTCTGCATTGTCTAGCCTCTTCCTGGACAATTCAGAGCACTAAGGACCATTACTCCTATAAAATGTCAGTATCAATAGCTCCCTACGTTAACTGGAGTTGCCAAGCAGTTCTGGTTAAACGTAATGGATGAGTGTTGATTTAAGGATAAAATAAGTTTGTGTAACTACTAAGAGAGAGATTTTAAGTGAGTTCAAATGTAAGGTATTAATGTAAAAATGATTACAGGAGAAATAAAGCTCTTTCTAGTACCCACAATTTAACAAGTTCCTTAACACTCATTCCCAGCAATATTAACCAACTTCTCATGTTAGGATCCCTACCAAAGTCAAAGCCAAAGTTCCTTTTTCCTCTTAAGTGAAAGTGAGAGAGAGCAATCCAAGGAGAAAAAAATAAGCTGGAATGTTGTCGTCTCCTCACTTTTATAGTCCAGTCGCACTTTGAAATTCATTTTTCTGTGGTTTATTCCTAGGTCAAATTCCTTCTCACTCTGAAGAAAGAGACATGGAGTTTTGTGGTGAAAGAGGTTCCATGCTGGTGCTTGATAAAATGCAGTTCAGTTGGTTCCTGACCCCTGCATAGCTGAAGAAAGGTTACTAAACTTATATTTGCCAGTCTACTTTGACACCTGCTAGAGATGTCCACAGAATCATTGGCCTGGAACGGACCTCAGGAGGTCATCTAGTCCCACCCCCTGCTTCAAGCAGGATCAACCTCCACTAAGTTATCCCAGCCAGGACCTTGTCAAGCCAGGATTTAAAAACCTTGAGGGATGGAGAATCCACCACCTCTCCAGGAAACATATTCCAGTGCTTCACCACCCTCCTAGTGAAGTAGTTTTTCCTAATATCTAACCTACACCTCTCCTTCTTCAACTTCAGGCCATTACTGCTTGTTCTGCCATCTGACACCACTGAGAACAGTTTCCCACCCTCCTCTTTAGAGCTCCCCTTCAGTAAGTTGAAAGCTGCTATTAAATCACCCCTAAGTCTTCTCTTCTGTAAACTAAACAAACCCAAATCCCTCAGCCTGTCCTCATAGGTCTTGTGCTCCAGCCCGTTAATCATTTTTGTTGCCCTCTGCTGAACCTGCTCCAGCAAATCCACATCCTTTTTATACTGGGGGAGCCCAAAACTGGACACAATATTCAAGATGTGGCCTCACCAGTAACGAATAGAGGGGAATAACCACTTCTCTAGCTCTGCTCAAAATGCTTCTCCTAATGCACCCTAGTATGCCATTAGCCTTCTTGGCTACAAGGGCACACTGTTTACTCATATCCAGCCTTTCATCCACCATAACCCCAAGGTCCCTTTCCATCATACTGCTGCTGAGCCAGTCAGTTCCCAGCCTATAACAATGCTCGGAATTCTTCCACCCTAGGTGCGGGACTCTACACTTCTTGTTGAACTGCATCAGATTTCTTTTGGCCCAGTCCTCCAATTTATCCAGGTCCCTCTGGATTCTCTCTCTACCCTCCAACGTATCTACCTCTCCCCCTAGTTTTGTGTCATCTGCAAACTTGCTGGGGGTGCAATCCAGTCCCTCATCTAGGTCATTAATAAAGATGTTGAACAACACGAGCCACAGAACCGAGCCTTGCAGCAATCCGCTTGAAACCGACCACCATCCAGATATTGAGCCATTGAGCACTACCCATTGGGCCCAACCATCAAGCCAGCTTTCTATCCATCTTATAATCCAAGGATCCAATCCATATTTTCTTAACTTATGGCCAAGAATGTTCTGGGAGACCATATCAAAAGCTTTGCTGAAGTCAAGGTATATCACGCCCCCTGGCTTCCCCATGTCCACAGAGCTTGTTACCTCATCATAGAGGCTAATCAAATTGGTCAAGCAGGACTTGCCCCTGGTAAATCCATGTTGGCTACTTTTGATCACTTTCCCTCTTCCAAGTGCTCCAAAATGGATTCCTTTTGTCCAATTGTCCTTTTTCTTTGAGAAACCAGTGTACCTTCTGTTGCTGTCACAAAGACCTTGATTACTAGTTTTCTGTAAATTCTGAGGTAAATGCACCTTCTGTTGTTTAGGATATGACTGTTCAACAACATCTGCCTACTCAGAGCTACTGGGTTTGAACAAGTGCTAACAGCCTACAGAGGAAATGAGCTATTTTACATAGAATTTGACACGTACAGTTCACCATGATGTTACTGACCAGTGAGTTTTTAGTTTGCAATAGTGTACGGGATATGAATGCATGCATGCGATAACACCCTCACCACCCCTTTCATCATGTTGAAAATATTATATAGTGACAGTATTACAGTTTTATGACCACTCTGACTTTTCTAAAGTTGGAGGTTTCCAAAGTTACAGAATAGGAAAGAGAAAAATGGAAAAAAAGGAAAGTGAGTAAAATAACTCCCCACACCCCAACCATGATTGATTTTATTGCATTCACTGTCCATCGGGTCTCACCCACCCCCTCAAAATGATGGGATGATGGAAGGCACAAAAAGGAGGGAAAGAGAAATACAGTTTTTATTCTAAAAATGTGAAAATTACAGAAAAATTATTTTGTGTGAACCCCTACAAACTAGAACACCTTCTTTGTTTTCCACAATATTTTCCCATGTTTGACTAGCTTTACTGCAGATTTTTATTAGCTTCTGGTTCAGAAAAGGGTTAGGCTGTTCCCATGGTTGTAGTTGAATTCCTGCCCATCCTTTACCTGGCAATGCTCGTCTGGGGCACTGTCCAAAGTCAGCAGTCCAACCTCAGATTATTTCTCACACCTGGCCTTCCCAAGTCCTTGTCCTCTCTCCTTTCAGAAATCAGTTCTCTCACTCTCTCTCTCGAGGGTAAATATGCTTATTTATAAAATAGAACTCAGAACAATCAATGAATAAATAGAGGTTTGCTCTTTTCTAGAGGAGAGCAAGGTACAGATGGCCTGAAGCCAGGACAAAACAAACACACTTTATTCTGATGTTCTTCCTTCTTGAAAGTAAGGCAAATAACAAGGGATAGTTCAGGTGCAGAGAGGTATAAGCCTCCAGGAAATGCTGCTTCAAAGCAGAGAGTCAAAATCCCACCTGTAGGTCAGCAACAAACAGGCACAGACTTCTGTGGTCTCGCCATTCTTTAAGCAACTATAACTTGTAGCTCAGCAGTAGACAGTGAAATACACAATTCTCTTTGCTGTTGTCAAAGGGTGCGCCTGTTCTGTAGAACCCACACAGCCAACCAAGCCTGGCTGTGCTGGATCGTACCTCCGTTTCCCCTGTCTCAGACCCCCTTAAGAACTCCACACAGTCCAAAGGTATAAATTAAAATACTCCCCACTAGGGTTCTACTTTATTAAGTCCAAATAAACCTGAAGATAAGTCTGTTCCACCCAGACCCATCATAAAGCATACCTAGCCTATAGTCTGTCTCCCCTCAGTTCCAGGGGGTACCCAACCCTCTCTTCTTGGGGCCTGGATTTCCAGCTCTTAGCAGAGCCCCCAGACTCTTCTTTCATGAACCCTTTGAGCAGCTCTCTACATAATTTGTTCCCTGTCCTGAGAACAGTCCACCAGTAGTAGCTCTTCCTGAGGAGCTCTCTCTGCGGTTCTGAGGCAAGTGACAATATTTACAGCCTTCTTTCCAGAGTTTGTCCCAAATGGGAGAGAGGGAGCCCTACCCCATCTATAAGGCTCCTAGGCCTTTGAACAGCAGCTTGGATTTTCCCCAACCTTTAACTATCCTCTTTGGACTCTCTGCCTCTCACATCACCTACCTCTGCCTTCCCTAGGTCTTCATCTTCTTTAAAAGGTCCTAGATTTAAAAAGACACACCACAGAACAGGTGTTGACTGAACGCTAGTCCTTACAACCCTTTAAAGATCAGATCCTGTTACAGTTAGGATTAAACCTTTCTCTAGGCCAGTCTCCCAAAACTCTATTCAATCCACCAACTCGGGGCTGCTGGATGTGGCTTCCCCTGGTATGTTCCTGGAAGGAGCTGCGATTGCTTCCTGCAGATCAACCCTGCCTTCTTTGGAAACATAGGAGACCTGGAAATCCAACTTTCCTCACTCCATCAAACCCTTGCCTTTCAAGGATCCAGACAAATACCAACAGCATATCCAATCGCATGGAATCAGATAAAAGGTGTTCTCTTGGGTGAATGGGACCAGTGCATTCAACCCACAGGTCACATCGTGGCATAACCGAATGCAAAATGTCAGGCCTGCCAGTTGTGACTGATGTTTGCTGTTTGGTAGAGGAGGAGCTAAGTTTTGGTGGGTCTGAGCCTGAAGCCAAGCCTAGTGTAAATCAACCCCTCTTTATAACTGAAAGCATGGAGAGGGACACCAAAGGTAACTAAGTAGGTTGGAATCTGTCCTGCACCTCGAGTTAATACACTAACACAAAAAAAAAAAGAGAGAGACAAAACATGAATACTATAAGAAATAGTAGGGCTGTGATTTTTAAGTCTTCTCTGAAATGAAGCACTGACAGTAGCAGGGTCCCTTAACCTTCTTTTAAGGGCAGTGTGACACCTACTGTGTTACCAACCCATAGCTTATTCCACCCACCCTTTCTCCACACAGGCCACTCATTCAGACCCAAGCATGCCTAGTGTCACATTATGCAAGAATAGAGCACAGAACTAGGTATTAACTGCCACGAGTGAAAAGTCTGTAAAGTTCTTTGTCTCTGTTTGACATTCTTTGGGTTGACTCACTTTTAAATGAAGCAAGAGTTAGCCATTTAAAGCACTGAGTGGAATATTTTATTTCTCAAGCAACCACATTCAAAGTTACTCAGTTTGATTCTAGTTTCACTCACATTATAAACCCAATGTAAATAAGATCAGAATCAGGCCCCTTTTGCTATTGCATAGATGAGGATATGCTTATTACTATTAGCAAATATTTGCTTTTAGGTAGCATCCCAAACCCCAATTATAGTTGACTGCCTTCATTTTGGAAGTGGCAGGAACACACTAGAAAAATGCCAGTACTGACCTCGATTGCTTACAGTCTAAAGTGCCACAACAGTGAGTCATTCTATTTTAAACCATATTTTGGAGGGTTTATATAGACGTGATCAAAAAATAGATCTCTGGGCCTTGTTGTAAAAACTGAGCATTACTCTAGTTCTCTGTATAAAAATAGTTAATGACAAAGGGGGTGACAGGACCAACAGAAGAGAAAATCTTAAAAGAATTAAATATAGAGAGAGCAAAATCCTTGCCACACTGAAATCAATGGAATTTTTGCTACTGATGTCAGTAGGGGCCAAGATTTCACCCACAGAGTGTAATTAATGGCTAAAAGCCATGAGAGAATCACAGACTTAAAACCAAATACAGGGAGGAACTGTTTAGGACAAGCCAAGAGGAAAGTATTTGGAGTAATGGAACTGAACTGAGTGTGTTTGCGGGTGGGGTGAGAGGGATGAACTAAACTGATAGGGAATATTTTTAACAATGGTCCAAATCTCTCTTTCTACAGAAAAATCTATGTTAGGCAGCAGGGCTCTCCAGGGAAAGTATTCCCCTCTTCTGCACACAGGGACAGGAGCTATCCAGCAAGGACGATAGCTGGTCTGTTGGCTTCTCTTTTCCCTGACAGCAAGTCTCAAATGCATGTCTTCTCAACTAAATTTCTGCAGGAATTCTGAGAGAAGGGCAGGGGAGAGTGCTCCACCATCTCTGCACCACCTGAAGTCAATGGAACTCAGTCTACATTACACAGCTCCTTCAGAAAAGCAGCTGGATGAGCTAGGGATGGTGCAGCGAAGGTGCTGTTCAGTGCTTCCCCCAGTGCCCCCTGCTGCTTTGTGTGAAACATGGGAGAGCTACATCTGAAGGGGGTCCTTATAACAAGAATTGGAGTGGGACCAGTCTGGGTCATAGGGATCTACCTCCACTGTAGTCTGGAATCGTCTCCCGTGTAAAGGATTGGAATAGGGTAACCATACTTCCCTAGGCTAAATACAGGACACCCTGGGGTAGTGGGGGATGACACCTTCCTGGTGCCTGAAATAGGGGACTGTCCCAACCAAAATGGGATGAATGGTCACCGTACTCTGACAATGTCTGCCCTGTGGGAGCTGCCACGCTGCTGGGTGGGGGGGATGCTCCTTGGCTGGAGGGGGCAGCTGCAGCTCCTGGCTATACCATGCCTTGGGGTGCCAGGAACGGGGCTGCAGCCCCGCTGGGGACCACACCATGGTGGTGCTGCTCCCAGCTTCCCCGAGCTGCAGGGAACCAGGAAAGGGGCGGCAGCTACGTGGGTGTTCTTCCCAGTTCCCTTAAGCGGCGGGAGCTGGGAGTCAAGAACAGCCTCACAGGTTTTGGTCATTAGCCAGATATTCTCATTATCTACATGAATGTCCAAACCCTTTTCTGAGTCTTGGTGTAGTGGGGCCACTGCACTCTTCCTGCAGGGAAGGGGTTAATGCAGGCTGGAGGGAGCCAGATCAACACCCCAGTCTATGAGGAAAGAGCTCCTACGGGAGCCAATCAGAAGGCAGCATGCTGGAGCAGCTTTGTATATGAGGAGCTACTCACAGTGCTGCGTCAGCTGGGATCTGACCAGGGAAGGTGCAGGACCAGTCCCAGTAAGAAGAAGGGCCTTAGATGGAGCAGTATGTGGCAGCCACAGGAGACACCTGACAGACTGCTGACTCTGAATTCAAGGGCAGTAAGGTGCAAGGGGTCATGGGGAAACTGAGGCAGTCAAGGGAGAAGGGAGAGGGGGGCGGAACAAGGCTGCTGCCAGAGGGTCCCTGGGTTGGGACTCAAAGTAGTGGGCAGGCCCGAGTCCTTCCTCCTTATAGCACACCTACCTACACTGAGGAGTGTCCAATATGGACTGTGGCTTGTCCCTGAGGCGTGGGGCTAGACTGAGGCTGCAGTGGTCACACTGGTGGGTGTATGGAAGCAGGACTGCCGCTACCCCTGGAAGGGGGCAGGAGACTGTAGTGGGCAGTATCCTGAAGAGGATGCTGTGATCTGGGGAGCGATGTGGGTCCAGCGACCACAGCGTGCACAGAATGGGTAGCCACACACCAGTCAAGTGAAGATGCCCTGCTGAAGGTCAAAGTAATTACCAGGGTAACCAGCAGGAGGTGCCATGACAGTGAGTCTTGTCCTGTAGCAAATGGCTATTCATTACCGGTGAAAACAAACAGAGTGGCTTTGAATTTACATCACTGATTAACCTTTTCAGAATAGTTTACATGTAAAACCAAAAACCAGAAGAAGATATTAACTCATAAATCTTATATTCCAATGGCAAAACAGTAAAACAACCATTCCAGCTGACCTCCTTTCCTGTAGCCACAGAAATCTGCTCCTCCCTTTCCCCCTCCCCCCACACCCGGTTTCTCCATCCAGGCATGGTCTTGGAATGAAACATCAGCCTCAGCTATACAGTTCTTGACACTGTTGGTTTAGGTCAGTGCCTTACTGTTAGTTGTATGGGTGTTGTTTTTTTTTCATTTACTCATTCAATTCACCTTTAATAGGAAGCTACAATAGTCAAGTTTCCACCTACACTGCAGTCTGTTATAAACCACATACACAAGCCTCCTTTGCGACATTTGTCTCGTCGTAGCATGTGCACTGAAGCTCCTAAAATAGATTCAGTGAAAGAGAGAGAGAGCACGAGAGAGACAAACTGCAAAGAAAATGTCCTATGCCACTTTATATGAGCTCAGTTATATTCCTAGGGAACATGATTTACTCACATTGTTGCATCTCTTGAAAAATCTGCTACTATTTCATATGAGGTCAGTAAAGCAGGTGGAGCGAGTCTGCTTTTCCCTGACAATATACAGAGGAGTTGAAAAAGTGGAGGGGAAAAAAATGCAGTGGATGATCACTGTGTATGACATGCACCTTTCTGAGCTCTTGGAACTCATTCCAATACGAAAAGATTCCGTGGAAGCTCATTTTGGACTTTTTGTGGTGTCCTGACATATGCTTATTATTATCTTTCCACTGATTTAAAAATCGATCTCCTTTTAAAAGGATGTCAAACTGTTCAGTTCTCTTCCTCCTCTGACCCCTGTCCAACCCATTCTTCATATTACACTGGCTTTGATGGGCTATTTATCTGCCTTGTCATAACCATCTCTGCGCTTTCCTGGTCCTCAAGGCCCTTCCTTTCTCCTCATTCAAATTCTTCTTGACAACTCATTTCTATACTCCAGCGAGCTCCCAATAGGACAATGTTGTGATGGTGAAAATGAACAAGAGCAGGTGATCCAGAGATGTGGTCCTTTTATAAAGCTCAGCTTGCATGTTACATTATTGTACAATTCAAACCCAGAGCTAAGTTCAAAATATTAAATGCAGTGGGCAGCGCTGCTATTCCTGCTGCTCCGATCGTCATGGATAGTGTAAACATGCAGACAACAGCGACTCCATGCCCACATTCCCTCTTCAGCTTAAAAATATTTGCTGCCATAAATTACTCCATGGCTTCTGTTACTTTCAGACCTTAATTGACTGAATCTGGCCATGAAATTCTTCATGCAAAACCCTCCAGTTTTGCTCTATTCTACGGGAGCACTTTTGTTTAAAACCCAAGGATGTTGCAAACAGCTGTTAAAAGCCACAAATTCAAAATGCACGGGAGCAAACAGAGGACTCACATGAAATTTTGCCCTCTTCAACTATTGTTAAAAGGCCATACGTAAATGCATCTGCTTCAGATTTACTGTGGAACAAGTAACAGCTTTCAGCCATCTGATCAGATTAGCAGTAGAGCTAGACAAGAGCCAGATTTTTCATACACTACTGTATGTTGTGGGGGGTCGGGGGATGGAATTGTTCTGGAATCAAATTAAAGCAAAATAATTGGAAATTCCACACAAAATGAAATTCTGAAAAAAATATTGCGATTAATTAAAATGTTTCACTTTGACAAAATAGAAATTTTATTCCAATTCTGGCATTTTAAAATATTATTTAATATAATGTCAGAAAATGTCATCTTGAAATGCAAATCACAACATTTCATTTAAAAATGTTGAAATTCTTGGAGGCTTTCGTTCTAAACAAACTTTCATTGAAATTGACAAGGTGATGCAAAAATGTTTTGCTTTTGAATCACCTGCTTCAGCCAGAAAAAGATTTTGTTTGAAAATTCCAGTTGGTTCTAGTCAGCAAGTGGTCTCTGTCTGCAGCATCTCCTGTAGGTCACAAATCTTAAGAGGCCACCATACACAGAAACAAAAAGACAGCCCTTAATTCAGCCAGTGTGTTGACAGTGTGTGCTGCATAAGGGGAAGGGAAAAGGATGTGAAGAAATAGCTCAGCAGCAGCAGTTACCCACAGCCCCTAGCAAGGAGAAAGAAAGAATGTCACGGGATTGGGCCCAGACTGTGGGCTGCCGCATGAGCCCAAACATATAGGCCGTGTCTACACAAGAAGCATCTGTCGATAGAAGTTACTGTTGACAGGGTAATCTCGACAGAACCCCTGTCAGATTGCATCTGCACACAACTTGCTCTGTCGACAGAGAACTGCCAGACTGCACTGCCCTCTGGTGACAGAAAGCAGAATCATAGCTCTGCAAAGAGGGCTGCCTGTCTACCGGAAGTCCTCTCTGTTGACAGAAGTATCCACATTGCACTTTTGTTGACAGTACTGTGCCGACAGACTGTTACGCCTCAGTTTTTTGAGGGATAATACTGTCGAGGCAAATGCAGAGTTCTGTGGAGAATCTGTCTACAAAACTCTCTAGTGTAGACCCAGCCTTTAGTGTTAGCTCTGCAGCCTGAGTTCAACCAAGGAGTATGATTCATTTTCTTACTGGGAACAAAGCACTCAGTGGAGAATATTTTTAGAACAAACAACCTATCCACTTGTCTGCTAACCACCCCCTGCTGGTAACCCACCCAGGTCTAACTTCTTCAGACACTGCCAGAAGGAAGGTCCTGGGTTAAGCTGGTTTTCCTAAGAATTCCTCACCAATGACATCTTTCTTAGGAGACGCTCTTTTATTCCACCCAGAATTCCTTTGTTCCTGCAGTTCCCAAGCTTTGGCCCATCTTGTCAAAACTAGTCTCTGCTGGAGGCTCTGCTAGACTCCTCTAAGCCAGTGGCTCTGTCACTGTGATGCTGTGGCCAAGAGGGCTAGGTCAGTCCTTGGAGGACTATGCAGGGGAATCTCACATAGGAACAAGGAGGTTCTAATGTCACCATGCCTGAATTGGCTTACAATGGTGAGTGCCAAAAAGTAGAGCAGACACCCTAAACTGCAGGTATGTTCTATAATTAGATTTCATCAACCAAGTAACAAGTGTGAACCCCTAGAGCACTATAACGGTCTTCCCGCAGAGTCAGAGGCATTCCTGTTAGGCATTCCAATTTATCTTGCCACTCAGGTAACCTGGACTCAGTGATATACCCCAAATCACAACATTCAGGTGACACTCCATCCCAAAGGAAAACAACAAGAAGTTCTGTGGCACCTTATAGACTAACAGATATTTTGGAGCATAAGCTTTTGTGGGCAAAGACCCGCTTTGTTAAATTCCCCTATACACTCCCATGTGCCTGTCAGTGGGACTGATGGGGTCACAATCTCTGCTGTGGTAACATAAGTAATAGAAATTTTAAAATAAATTATAAGTATTTTGGTTTTTGAAATCCTTTTGCATGAATATGAGTTACAACATCTGTGTTGCTATGGACGTTGTGCACACTGAATGGGTGCTGAATACGTGTTTTGGATCTGAGGACAAAGTACTATTCCTTGTTTGCTGTGGGAGTATTTTTTAAGCATGAACTCAGAACAGGCTGACAGGAATTCTGGGCCCCATGGCAGCACAATCACTGGGTTCTTATCCCCCTCTCTCAGAAAGTGCTCACCCTTTAATCAGAGTACCT
Organism: Carettochelys insculpta; assembly: GCF_033958435.1. Taxonomy (NCBI): domain Eukaryota; kingdom Metazoa; phylum Chordata; order Testudines; family Carettochelyidae; genus Carettochelys; species Carettochelys insculpta. Next base: position 108,191,681 of record NC_134139.1, on the reverse strand, counting down.
CCGGGTAGGTTACAACCTCATCCCACATCAGCCTGGAGGTGCCCCTACCACCCTCCTTCTACTCTTTGGCACCCCTGCACAGCTCTGCCCTACAGAGTCCCCTGCCCAGCTTAGCTCAGCTCCTTCCCCTCATTGTCCCTTCAACAATTTGTTCAGCTCTTCCCACCTCAGTCCTGTATCCACCCCTTCTCTTCTCTGCCCCCCAGCCCACTTTGGCCCCTCATTGGTCCTGTGCCTGTCCCAGCTTGGCTCCTTTCTCTCAGCTGTCCCTACCTACCTCTGCACTCATCCTTCCACTCTTTTCCCTTACCAGTCCAGTCCCTCCATCCCCCCCTTGGCCATTGCTCCCTGCAGTCCCATGCTGGCTCTACCCCAGACCTGGGCTCCCTCCTTCTTTTCCCAGCTTGCCCTCCCTCTGTTCCCCATCCAGCTCTCCACTACCCAATCGCTCACAAGGTTACAGCCTCTAGGCTCCCCTCCCACTCTGCAGTTCTGAGCTCCGGGGCTCCCACAGTCCTACCATGCTGCTACAGCAGTGCTATTTAAAAGTGCCCCTAAAGCCCACCAGGCCCCTATGCTATTGCCCCCTTTGCTCCCCTCTGTCAGTGGGCCTGCCTCAACAGAGAGGCATTGTCCCTTTTGAGAACTGCCATAGCTTTGATTTCATTCTCAAGTGTCCCCGTGCATGCACAAAGGGAGTAGATATATCTCTCTGGCGTACTGCCTTCCGCTCTTCTCAAACCCAATTACTAGCAAAAGTTTGGTAAAATGAGCAATTTTGCCTGCTGCAAAGACAATGCTCAGTTTCAAATTACAAATCTTAAAAGGGAAGCAAATGTCTGTACCCTTATAGCCCTTTGTGAAAACGGCAATTATTGAGTCCAGATGTGCAGCCATACGTACTAGGGCTGAACGTACAGAGGGGCTCTAATTGATAGGTACAGTATATGCAATGGCTTTATAACATCCCCATTGCACCATCAGCTCTTTTGCTTTTAAACCTTGGCTTAGTTGCAGCTGTTCTTTGTGCTCAAATTGTAGCTTCTTTTCTTTCTTAAAAAAACATGTTGGGGAAACCCCCTGTTGTGGGTAAGGAGCTCATGACATGTTTTCCCACAGTTGTCAACAACCTGACGACACAAAAGGTTGCAGAACCAACACACACTCTCTCTGAGGGTATGTCAGGGAGTTCATTCTAATGACTTCATTCACAGCACCCTTTTCTTTGACAGCTCATCTAAGATGCAAATAAGCAGCAAGAGGTGCAGGCCCCCTGCTCAGTTCCCTCATTATCTCAGGAGTGAAGTTGACATGAATGTCAGGTTTGGGCTAAATATTGAACACTTGAGTGTTTGATGCAGTCTCCTGCTGGGAATTTGAGAACAGTCCTGAAATAATGAGTAAATCCCACACCACACCTGTAGACCTGGTGGGTCATAGATGCTTGGAAAGAATAAGGGAGCTGTGGTCTGATTCTTAGAAATCTTAAAGAATAAAACAAAATTTAACAGCAAAAGCAGAAAGAAGAACAACAGGCGTGGCTTCTTCTGGGATCAATTTTCCATGTCCCTGTTCACAACACCTCACTTTGTGAAGCAAGATCCTATCCTTTGTGACTCACATATTGTGACCACTGGAAGTGCCCGCCTTTTGTACTGATGAATAATTTTGTTCAGGATAAAAATCGTGTCTGGAAGCTTAGGTAACTGCTACTTTTATACTCCCGCTCCCAACCACAGCTGAACATCGCTGGGACTTTTTGTTTAATGTGCATCCTATATAAAATGCCGTTTGACATCTCATTTTGTGTTCCAGTTCATCAGCTATTTTGCATAGACTGCAAAAATAACTTTGGTTATTTAAGCTAAACTTTAGTTTCTTTATTTTACATCGATGGTGAGGAAACTGCTCATTGCAGGTACTAAGAGGAAACCTGTACTTGAATAATTATAGATGGGCTCAAGCTGTACTGTCTGCATCCAGATTATGAGCACCCCAATATGTGATGATCCCAGTATTCAGACATGGATTTTTGGTTCAGTCTGTTGTAAAGAGGGGGCTGTCTTCACCTGTAAATTTGAATCCACATGTGGATTTCAGACTCCTCTGAACATTTTAGACATGAGGGGTTTCAGGTAAGCCCATCACCACTGATAAAATTTGGTTCCAATTATGTAAAATTAAATGTATACTGTTGGCAACATAGGCCAGCACTTTGAACAGGCACCTAAATCACAGTGGCCTAATTATCCACTCCCCCTTGGCTTTATATGCAGCACCTCTCTGGAAACCAAGAGACTTTGAGAAACCCAATATTTGACCAAAGTGATGCCATTTGGTTATTGAGCAATGACTGCAACTGTCCATCAGCCAGTAAACTGGCACAAGGAATTAGTCAAAGGGAGCTTATCACAGTACTTTAGCTTTTATTTCATGTCTTCACTCTGTCAGAACAGCACATTCTTTCCCCCTGGCTCTACTCTATTGACTCAGGTTATCCAAAGCGAAAGGAGGTCGTGCAGGGAGGAAGATCAGGATTTTTACATGGTTACAGTTGCTAGAGAAACTGCTTTCTTACTTACAACTTGTTTAGCATCTCAGTCTCACCACTGAGTGACAAAGGAAAAGAGACAACCCTTTCTGTCACTCCCAACCACTAGCACCTCAAACACAATTAAAAAAAACCCACAAAAACAAACCAGTCCCTACCCCAAAATCCCAGAGGAGAAATAGCCAAAAACTATTTAAAATGTAGAGAAATGCACTCAAATTATGCCCTGAAATAGTGCAAGGAGATCTCTTGTTGCACATCCACATTGTTTTTTTAATTATATGCTGGAGCCCTGACAAGAACAATTCTCATATTTCTGATACTCTTTTCCCACCATTGCTCTTTAGAAAGAACGCTTTCTGCTATTAAAGGTCTCTATAAGAACCAGGCACCAAGCACATTAAGAACATTCTTGGGGCACGGGAGTGAGAAGCCTCTTTAAAAGGGGCAACAAAAGAGGCTTAACTCTGGCTTCAGGAATTGTGCCTGCCAGGTCACAGGTCAGTGGTCACTGCTGACTTTTGGCAAAGGCCAAATTCCTATCCTGGGCTCTTCAACGTGATGCCAGCCTCCTCCTAGGGTGTCTCCTTCTTCAAGCTCTGCTGCAGTGTTCAAAGGGCATCACTAGCAGAAGGATCCAAGTTATCATTAGTCCGGAGAAGTTCTTAAAATATCTGGCTTCTTGTGTGGTCTGTTGCATTCAAAAGGCAAGTAGTTTTCTCTTCTGAAGCATCTTTGCAAGCCAGGCATGAAGCAGCTCTTGGACAGGAATGGCTTAGCATCCAGTGAATAAGCACAGTTAACTTGGTCTTAAGCAGGCAGATAAGCCCCCATGCTTCCCCTTCTTGCTCTTCTCTTTCCGATCTACCATGCCTCACTCTCTTTTCTGAAAAAAAAAAAATATTGGTGGGGGACCAGGCTTTCTTCCCTAGCAGAATATGCCATTTATGTATATTTCGCCACCATGTCTCTTCTTGTCTTCATTTCATTTCCTGTATGTCCTGGCACGGCTTTTGCTCAGTCCTGCTGTCTCTCTCTCTCTCTGAATCCTGTCACCACTTTCCTTTCTGTTTCTCTGTGTTCTCTCCCTCCTTTACTCATGTGTTCTTTACATACCTTTCTCCTCCACTCCTCCTCCTTCCTTCTCTCTCCTTATTCCCTTTTTTATTTTGTACACCACTTAAGAGTATGGGGGATACCTAATACTTGGCTGAACTGGCCACAATACTTTAGCTCAGTAAGATGACCCAGTAAAGAGTCATCCAGAGAGTGAAGATGGTCATGTGACTAAAATGTCAGGCTGGGACTCAGGCGATCTGGCTTCAGTTTCTGCATCTGCTACAGGCTTCCTGTGTGACTTCAGGCAAGCCTCTGGGTCTCTGTTCCCCCATCTATAAAAAGGAACAATTCTACTTCCCTTCACTTTAGGGCAAAGAGGAATTCTGGCAATTCCTATGGCTTGGGTTATTCAGGTGGTCTGATTAGATGATAACAGCTTTGTCATCTAAGATCGTGAAACCTAACCAGACGTGAAAACACAAGGAGTGTAGTGCTGGGCCTCATGAAGTCAGTGAGAGCTTTGCCATAGTCATTAGCAGGGGAAGAATTCCACCCATGATCCCTGTTTGGAGGAGTTTGCAAATTAACATAAGGATGTGATACAAGAAGACAGTTCAGTGTGGGTACAAAAGGAAATAACACCAAGAAAAGAGCATGATGAGTCTTCAGCTAGTGCAGACTGTGGGGGAGTCAAAAGTGGGGATTTATATTACAGAGTAAAGTAAGGCCTTCATTGGCTACCGGTTGTGCACTTTGTGGAAGAAGTTGGTCTTAAAGAGGGACTAAAATAAAGAAAGGGCTGTTGTCAAATGGATGAAGACACATCTGCGAGAAGGGTTGGATCTTACAGCCATAGGATTTAAGGCCAAAATACACCACCAGATTATCCAGCTGACCTGCTGCAAAGGGGGCAGTTGCCCTGGGGCCTGGGGATTCAAAAAGGCCTGGGACCCCCAGCTGCTGTTCCCACTCCCAGGCCCTTTAAATCAGTGCTGGAGCACTGTATGGAATGCTGCAGGTGGCTTGGAGAGCAGCAGGGAACAGCACACACCTCAGTTGGGGGTTGTTGATCTGGGCTGGCATAGCAGCTAGGAAGTCTGTGGGTTTTCTTGTGTGACTTCGGGCTGTGGCTGATTGGATTTGCCTTAGTGAGAAGGAAATCCCAGCCTGGGGCAAAGATAAACAAAGACACCCTGGATTGATTCTCTAGCTATGCCCAGTAACACCGTCATATTACAATGTGCCACAAGCAGAGAATACAAGGGACCAAGATGAGCCAGTGCCAGAGACCCCTGAAATTGCAGGGAACTGATTAAGACTGACTGATATACTTAAATGATCCTGAGAAGCAACCTATACCGCATAGTACAGGAAAAAACCACCTCCCAAGGTTACTACCAATCTGTGGGAGGGGCGCAGACATTCTTCCTGACCCGCCTGTGATGATCAGTTAGACCCTGAATATGTGAGCAAGAATCAGCCAACCAAGCATCTGACAGAGAGCATGATCAGTGACAACCCCTGGCCTGCCCCATCCAGCATCTCATTCACAGCCATGGCCAGCCCTGATGCTACAGAGCAAGGAGAACACCACCACTGCCAAAACCAGAACACATTAGAAGTGGGAGGGGGAAGTCCCACAGCAGTGACTGTGCTTTAGCTTTTTTCCTTTATGGATGCTCCTGTGAAAGTAATTTGTGATGCCTTGGTGTATTTTGTGGACCTAAAGGGTCAGGACAGGAGGGTGTTGATCCTGCCTTGAACTGGGAGCTGGACTAGACGAATCCCAGCGGTAGGGTGACCATCCGTCCCATTTTAGCTCCTATTTTTAGCTCTCTGCAGTGCATCCAAATTCCTTTTTTTAAAAAAGGCTAATTGTCTGGTGTGTTCCAAAGCAGGGACCGGAATTTTGAAGAGACAGCTCCTTAAGCAGTAGGGGCTGTCTGTTTTAAAGGGCCATCTGCAGGAGGTATGTGGGCTCTTTAAGTATATTGTTTAAAACATGCTGTTACCAGCAACTCCAGGGAAATGGGATGGGGGAGGTGGAGGTGAGGAAGATCCAGGCTGTGTGGCTACTGTGCACTCTGCTCACACTGCCTGAGACAGAGGAGGCTGTAGCTCAGATAGTTCCCTCCCCACCACCACCACACACACACACACTGTTGGCAGGCAATAGGATTCGGGGGAGGGAGGGCAGGGCAGCCACTTGGGGAAAAGAGTGGGCAGCTGCTAGGAGGTTGCGCTTAGCTTTGTAGCCCACAGGCAGCACAAACAGGCAAGTCTCTGGAGTAAAGGGCAGCTGGGCCCAGGCTGGGGGTTAGATGGGAGATCATGGGTCTGGAGGAGTCCCATGAAGGATATGAGGACAGGATGCAGGAGGGAGTAGAGACAGGAAGAAGGGGAGAATTAAGGTGAATCAGAGGAGGGCTGGTAGGGCTGGATTAACTCTTCTGGAGGTGGGCAAACTGGCCCAGTAGATTTCATTCTCTTCATACTGCTGCAAAAATATCAAATGGCTTACATTGTTCCAGAACCTAGGCCCAGGACTCCTCCCCACTTCCAGCCTCCTGCACACACACCACCCCCAGCCCTGATTTCCAGCAGCTCACTTACATACCCCAGCCCTCCCCCACATTCCCCCAGCCTCCTGCACCTCAATCTCTCACGCTACCAGCCCATACTCTAAAGGACAGCAAAATTAGGACAAGGCACTTTAACAGAGCAATAGCCACTTAATTGTAGGTATATATTTTAAACTTTACCTATTTTTGTTATAATAATGCAGTATTTCTTTTAAATGGGTGCTCTGCCAACAATGTTTTTTTTTTTTTTAAATGTTTGTACTGCATAGTTCTCATGGATTGCCATTGAACTCGCTTAACTCCAAGCAATTTAGCGGGTGTCCCATATTTCACATTGGGAAATATGGTCACCCTATCCTGAGGTCTCTTCCAACTCTAATTTTGTATGATTCTATGAATTGTTGGGATGTGGACTTGCTTTCCATTTAGGAATAGACTGAACACCAGCTGCTGCACTAAGCTGTTGATAGCTATCTGGAAAGACAGGAATGAATATCACTCACTGATGAAAGTTACAAGGCTCCATTTGAACTATTGACTTGGAAATAATGACTTATGGCTGTGGGCTCATATCTGAAGCAAACTTTCCCCCTGTATTGGTAATATTAGCCATTTAGTGATAATTTTCAGATACATAGCAGCAGAACACCCAGTCATTTATGTGACATTTACTAAAACTGAGGCATGATCTGAGCATATTTTCTAATTTCATTCCAGCATCTCTTCCCTCAATCCAAACTTAAACTTAATTCCAGAAGCTGAGCATGAACCAACATCTGGCTAATAATTACAGTCTCTACTACCATCTGGTGCATAAACAACCAGGAAATTCAATTTAAATTATTTATCACAGTTTTGGGTAGGCTTTTGATCAAATGCCAATTGAAGGGGCTAGGCAGTGAGCCAAGTTCCGAAAGGTAACATCAAGCCTGTCTTTCTGAGAGCTCCTAATAGATGGCCAAGAACCAGCTCAAGCTCAACAGAGCTAAAACAGGGCTCATTACTGCAATCCCCAAATGCTCACTGCTACCACCCTTCTCAGTCACTGTGCACACAACTTCCAGCCTGCTTGTCGCTCAGGCCCATAACCTCATTGTCCTGTTCAACTCCCTGGGTTCTTCGACTATGTTTAAATCTCAGATTCTCTCTGTACATTTCTAGTAAATGGTCTTTCAGCTATTCACACAGCTAAAATTCTTATGAAGACATGATCTTGGTCCTCAGTTACTGCAATAACCTGTTCTCTGGTCCTGACCAAAGCAGTCTTACCCTACTCTCATCCATTCAGATTTCTTCTGCGAAGATCACTTTCCTACTCTATCCCTTTGACCATGTCTCCCATCTCTGTGCAGCCCTCCATTGCCTCCCTCTTCTCTGTTGTATCAAACAAAGGCTACGTGTTCATTTTTAAGGATTTTCACAGCCTATCCATACTCTATCATCTCTCATTCACCTCTGACTGGCCCAAGCCAGGCTTTATCAGTAAGTTGGTAAATGTGTGAGGTAAAACGGTGGGGGGGGGGGGTCTTATTGACCGATCACAGACTTTACCTCAATATTATTATTATTATTATTATTAATAATAATAATATTTATTTACTTATAATAATTTTATTATGTATTATTTCGAATTCCAAAGATTACACTTTAAGGTTTGTTATTTGTTTTTTTATAAAAAAGTTTATTAATATTAAGGATAAGAATAGGAGAAGAACAGTTAAAGATATACAGGTGTTTACAATACAAACAGAGAGAATGTCTTCCAGCTCATTCTTGGTTACATCAGGCATTTAATTTTTCCTAACCATGCTATAGCTAACCTCACAGCTAAAGATGCAGCGTTTCCAGGGCCAAGGTGGGCTAAAGAGGCCTACCACTTGGTGATCGTTACCAGCTTTTACAGTGGGGATCCTCTACCGGAGGTTCCCCTAATTCCTTTGTCTCCAAGGGCAATCTTGGTTCCAGGTTACAGTTATTTAGGGCTATATTACTGGTCCTTAAAGCCGTTACGAAGGACTGGGACCTGATCGTCTAGCCAGGCGAGGTCTTACCTAAGCAGAGTCTTCACGGACTGTAGAAGTACTTAGGCAATCTGGTTTACAACATTGCGGACAGTCCCCATATCTTGTTGCTTGGACTGGCAATGGCAGCGCTCAGTTGTCCTGTCGAGCATCCCCGAATGGCAAGCTTAACACCCTTAAGGTACCTTGTCCTCAAGCTCACAACGAGTGACTGGCCAATGAGTCCTTTTATACTTGTGGCTCATAATCATTTTCCATTTTTTCCTCCTCAGTATGCCATTTTTTCCCCCCACACACCATGCTAATCTTTAACTTATTATTCTGTTTTTCCGCTTTCCATGCTAATTTTTGCTATGATGGCAGTTTTCAATTGGTAGTTTAAAAGTTAGCATGATCCCCATTGGTTGGCCTCTGCTTTTTTGCTATGAGATAATTATTATATATAGGATGCATAGGTTATAAAATTATAACATCAGCAAGTATAAAAGCATTAGCTTAACCAATAACGTCTTAACAGAGTAAGACTTCCGTAGCTTGCAGTTACATATGTGGTTTAGCATGCTTCCTGTTCATCTGCAGCCTTGCTTATAACATGAGTTTCTGTAGCCTGCAGCCTAGTTTGTACGCATAAAGCCTTTGGCTAAGTGGCCTAGTTGAGTTCTGGAGCTTTTCTAAATTTACCCTGACAGTAAGTTGTCAAACAAGCACCTTTGTGCTTCCTCTCATGATGCTTCTTTTGCTTGACAGAAGCTCCCCGTGAACATTCACAGAACTGATTGTTCTGTGTGACCCCATCACCAGAAAAGGTTAAGCATCCTGCAGAATAAATGAATCAAATTCAGCCTTTGGGGCCATAGATAATGTGTGCAGTTGTGTGTTTGTGTATGTGTATTGTTAGGGGTTAACAATGTAATCAAATGCTTCCACTCTATACTGTCTCTCTCTTTGGCCGTGTCTACACTATCCCCAAACTTCGAAATGGTCATGCAAATGGCCATTTCGAAGTTTACTAATGAAGCGCTGAAATACATATTCAGCACCTCATTAGCATGCGGGCGGCCGCAGCACTTCAAAATCGACGCAGCTCATCGTGGTGCGGCTCATCCCAGCGGGGCTTCTTTTCGAAACGACCCCGCATACTTCAAAGCCCCCTTATTCCTATGAGTAGATGGCAATAAGGGGACTTCGAAATTGACGTGGCTTGCCACCGCATGGCTCATCCAGACAGGGCTCCTTTTCGAAAGGAGCCGGCCTACTTCGAAGTACTGCGGCCGCCCGCATGCTAATGAGGTGCTGAATATGTATTTCAGTGTTTCATTAGTAAACAAATGCAAATGGCCATTTCTAAGTTTGGGGCTAGTGTAGACATAGCCTTTGAAGTGTACAGCAAATCATCTCTGGATGATAATTGTCTTATGCTAAGCTATACAGCTGATTCCTGGTGCTGTTTGGGAGATGAGTCTATTTGAAAGTCTCCCTGATCACCTATTGTTCACCCAGGACTGAATGGTCAAGAGGATGCTTGAAGACTGCATACAGACCCTCGGGACCTGATCCCTTTTTATCATATGTCTGCTTGATTCTTCATCAGAGAACACTAAGTCATAAGATTTGAGATCTGAGTCTGCTTGGGTCCACTGGACTATAATTTATGAACTAATTCTGTACAGAATTCTTTGTGGCCACAAAGCTCACCATCTCTGTTATGACTGATCATCTGGACTCATGTCTTTACCTACACAGACCTTTTAGGAAAACAGCAGAAACACAGCACTTTAAAGACTAACAAAATGATTTATTCGGCAATGAGCTTTCATGGGACAGACCCACTTCATCAGATCAATCTCATTTCCAATACAGACTGACATTTATAAGTACAGGGGACCAAAAAAATTGCAATAAAACTGACAAATCTAGTACATAGGACTGAAGGAGGGGGCTCAGGGGTGGGGATGTTAAGTTTCCTGCCTGAGATAATTATGAGCATCAAAGGAAGGGAAGCAGTCCTTGTAATGTGTAAGGAAATTGTTGTCTCTGTTCATACCAAGTGTTTAATATGTCGAATTTGAAGATGAATTCCAATTCACACCTTTCTCTATATAATCTCTTTTTAAAGTCTCTTTGTTCTAAGACACTTAACAAATTTGAATGTATGGTTGGCTTTGGGGCAATCAGTAAGATAATATACAGGCTGTTTTGTGCGAAATCGAAGTACTAGAATATTCACCAGCTTTGAGGAGTGCGTCCCCCGCCACTATTTGCAGTTTGGCCGTAGTTGAGTAACCTCAGTTGGCTTCACAGGGACCCCCACCACATTCGCTTTCAGAATCCCCCTTCAAATGTTTCTTTCCTGAGACACCTACCAAACACTTGACCATAGTTTAGCTGCTAGTGCACTGAGACCACAACCTATCACACTGAGCAATATTGTCTCAGAGTTTTCTTGTACTCCCTGTCTATATTCATTTGTTGTCTCTTGTCTTGTGTTTAGATTGACAGCTATTTAGCGTAAAGACTTGTTTTGTTCTGTGGTTGTACATTACCTAGCATGAGAAGGCCCTGGCCCACCAGTGGGGATTGTAGCTAACTGTGAAGGCTCACACCTGTTTGGTGGCATTCTGGGAAGGATGTATTTTAAGCTATGGGGAAATCTCAGGGAAGCCAGTCCTGGTTATTGGGACTGGGCGCCAGATAGACCTGTACCTTAAGAGTGTGTCTGAAGTCCCTAACTCATCAACAGCGCCTGGATTCAGTTCAGAATCTGCAGGCATAGAACATATGGAATCCTATGGCCGGGTACCCTTTTGGCAATGTTGTGAGTGGCTAAGAGGGGTGCTCACCTGGACATATGACACAGCTAAACACAAATTTAATATCTCCTTCAGCAGTTGAGTCAAAGGGTATATCTACATAGCAACTTTATTTTGAAATAACTATTGTAGCATCTACCCAACAAAACCACTATTTTGAAATAGTGATTGGCTTATTTAGAAACAGGTAAACCTCATTCCAGCTATGTCTACACTAGTCCCCACCTTTTGAAAGGGGGATGCTAATGAGACACTTTGGCAGATGCTAATGAGGTGTCATGAATATGCAATGCCTCATTAGCATATTGGCAGCTGCAACAATTAAATGTGGAATAGTGCCTATTTTGAAATAGAGACTGTGTACGCAGTGAATAGAGTCTACTTTGAAATAAGCCATAGTACATCCAATTTCAAAATAAGCTCCACCGTGTGTAGACATTCTATTTTGAAATGCATTTTGTGTGTGGCAGCACTAATTTGAAATAAGCTATTCTGGAATAACGCTGCTGCATAGACATAGCCAAACTGTTCTTTGAAAACTCTCTTTGCCTTTCTGTTGAGTGGTTTTATATTTTGTAAGTGGCTCAGCTGTCTATTTAATCTGAAAATAACATGGCACGGGCTATGAAATTATGTATGACATTTGCACCTATTGACTCTCCCTCCTTTTGAGCCCTTCAGAATTTTCCAGATCTGAAGAAGTGGGTCTGTCCCACAAAAGCTCATCACCTAATAAATTACTGTGTTAGTCTTGCAGGACTGCTTTCTTGTTTTGTGAAGATACAGACCAACACAGCTATCTCTCTGTGACTATTCCCCAGCCTGACTAGTTTTAGTTCAAATGTCAAGATGGCTAGAATTACACTCCCGTTGCAGGGCTCTCCGTGCTTTCTAAGGACACAAGGTCAATTTTTTTTTTAAAGCAGCACAAGTTAACACCAAGTACGTTATCTGATTTCTAATGTTTGCTTAGATAACACCAAGACCACATTCTGTCTGTCTCCAAGCATCCCGCGGAGAAGCACAGTCTGATTTTCCTTCTCTGCCCCACAATAACACCTCTGCCTCTTGGAAATGAGGCCATCTCACAGATCTCTAGTCCACCTAGTAGTGGTTTACAATACCATCAGATGACAGACAAGAAAATACCACTGTTGGTGGAAAGAAATACGTATCAGTAAAGTTTGCTGCCATACCATCCTGGATTTGTCTAGTCAGATATCCTAACCCAAGGAACACTAGGCTGGTGAATCCTTTGCATAGAAATGACCCAGGGAAATCTATGATTTATGATTACCTGGGGAGAAATTAGGGTATGGAAGAATACAAGTGAGATGGACTAAAAATTAAAAACCAGTTGGAGGAATCATCTGACACTCCATCTGTCTTTCATCGATCCTGAGCAAGGTAATGGAGTGGCTGATATGGAATTTGATTAATAATAAATGAAAGGAGGGCAATATAACTAATGCAAATCAATATTGGCTAGTGGAAAATAGACCCTATCAAAATAACCTGATGTATTTTTTATTTTGAGGTAACAAGTTGGCTTGATAAAAGCACAGCATGTAAAAAAGAAAATGGAGGATGTAAGAGTAAAGTGAAAAAGTTAGGGGGAGAAAGGAATCTGTGGGGATGACAGAGAAGACTAGAGATTCGGGCATATTGTTAAAAGGGACACGAGATTTAAATCCAAACTCAAGGATTTTGTGGGGGTGGCAAAGAAGGGAGGAGTATTTTCCTTAACTTTTTATTGAAATCAATGGTTCTGTGACATTCAAATATTTCATCCTTTGCATGAGAGCCCTTCATGGACCAAAGAGGAAGATAACTGGAGGTGGAATGAATGAGATTATAGGAAAAAAGGTAAAGAAGAGGGAACAAATGGATGGGAGGGGGACCTCCTCTTCCCTTTGAGAGAGTCTTCTCAGGTACTCCATAAAAAAGTGCAAACACTGACAGCTTGCACATTAGAGCTCCTGGCAAGCTAAAAAGTGGGACACTTCAGGACTGTCTATCTTACATTTTTTATTTTGTGTCTATTGCCTTGGAACCTAAGTGCTTGTAAGCTGCAGTAAACAGTGAGAGCCTACACCCATTACCTCAGCACAAAAGACAACCTGGAGTTGTGCATGGGCAGCTGTGCCTGCCACTTCTGAAAGGAAACCAGAGGCACAAGGTCCCCAGGCCAGATTAGGCTTCCATGCCCTATTACCAGGTTTCACCACAAGGCACTGCTTTCACTGAATGACTGCTGTTCAGATAAGTAATTGTTAGTTATTCCCTGTTTAAATGTAATTGGAATAACATAGATATGCTAAGTAAGATGTAACATTAATTAGAATCATAAGGCTGGAAGGGACCTCAGGAGGTCATCTAGTCCAGCCCCTTGCTTCAAGCAGGATCAACCCCAAAGACGTCAAATGGAATTCTCAGATCTTACAGCTAAATAGTAGTAGTAGTAGTAGCAGCATCCTTCAGTCTGCGTAGACTATGGATCGCGCCCTTCGTAGTTCCGTTTGGCATCCTCATTTGCAGCATCGGCTGTGACTGTGAAGACCCACACAAGAGTGACAGTCCTTGCTGCATCTGTAATGGATGTATGACAGGTCCTTGCTGTGCTTTCTGTGAGCTCGCTTCTCCTTTGCTAGCTGTCTGATCCTCAACTCACACTTCTGAAGGCCCTTGTATAGTTTCTGCCTCCATCTGCTGCAATCGTCTGCCAGCTCCTCCCAGCTGTCTGGCTTGATGTCTACTTCCCCGAGGTCTCTCTTGCAAACATCAAACTACAAAGATGTTTGCAAGAGAGACAGCTAAATATTGGTTACAAAATTGTCTATCCATTTGAAACTGGGTTGAATGCTGGTTCGTCTCTCCCCAACCAGAAATTGCTCCTTGTTGGATAAGGTTGATCTCTCAGGAATCACAAACTGGTGTACGCATCATCTCTAAATCCAGGCTGCATATCTACCCGGTACTGGCCTTTTGCAGACTAGGTCATCATGTTGGCCCTGAAAGGTTTATAGTGTGCATGGACATAAGGTCACAGTAGCAGAGTCGACACAGCAAGTTAGCACATGGCAGACTAGGTGCTGCATAAACACCCCGGTTTGCTGAGCCCTAGCTTGCCATGCGGATGACTTGTGAGGCTTCATTTTTCTGGTAGAAGAGAGTGCAATAGTTGGCTACCTGGGACAAATTCTTAGGGGGACACATTTTCCAGAACTACACTGGCAATGGGAGATGGACCCTTGTAAGCTGAAGTGAGGGAAGCACAGTATTATACCCACTGAAAACCATACGATTCTAACAATGCTTCTTTCCAAAAAGACTGCCTCTTCTTTCCACCCTCTCCACGTTTTTTTCCCTGGGATTTGTTCCCCTCTACTCAGATCAGTGGAGAGTAGTGGATGGGTCATTGAGGTTCTGCATCCTTACAGCACAGGAAAGCAATGAGTGAAAATGAATCTGTTCTTATTAGGAAAGCACATTAAACAAACCCTATTTAAATGTCTGAAAGCAGTATCCCATTTAAATGGCTGAAAGCACATGCCCTCCATAACGCACACCAAATACACTGTGATTGGCTTTTTAAGTTCAATAAAATCCATATTACCCTCGCACAGACTTCAAGCATCTATGGACTGTCAGTCATGATGAACAATTTGTCACAACATAGTGGTAGAACTAATTTGTCTCTGAGATTTTCTTTTTGGGCTGGATCCAAAACGTGCTGACGTTCATGGAAAAACTATTTCAGACTTCAGCAACTGCAAGATTGTTCTGAAGTAGGTTATCACTGTGAAGAACGTCGAAACCCCTGAACGAGAAATTGCTTTAATGAAATGCTTTACCAAATTAAGCTGTTGCATATACTGCATTTTGCCTTGCAACTGACATCCACATGTTCAGTCACCATAGCAATATAGTCCTCTTATGACCAATCATAGATGCTTATAAAAATTACAGTAACGTATTTTATCATTATGTTAATTCTGATCTAATCTTTTCTGAACAAAGGGAACAAGCGAGATTTCTGTTCTCAGAATTGAAATGCAAGGACATTGTGCTGCCAGAGTTCATATTTATCAGGGGCTTGCAACATTTTCACTGTAATAAGGTTGAACTATTGTCCTAGTTAGAGGTTTAAGCCAGTTCTCTCTTTCTCTGCTCATTCTCTCTCCCTGCCCCTCACTTTTTGCTATTGCTGTTGTTTCTGCAGAAAAAAAAATCTGAATGATGTGTTGGAAAATATCAATTACTGTAAAGGAAAAATTTATGATTACATTATTAAAGGATGATGTAAAATATATTTAAAGTCCAATCATACACATTTCAAAGAGTAAGAGAGATTACTGCTTTCTCTGCTCAATTACATATGGGCTGTGGCCACACTAGCGCCTACTTTCAGAGGGGTATGGCAAATGTGGCACTTCAGAATATGCTAATGAGATGCCACCATGAATATGCAGCACTTCCATTTTAAAGAGTTTAGGACTACTGCAACCTCTTCCCTACCACTTCTCTCATCCCATGTGACTATTACAACCTTGCAGGACAGGCCCCTTAATCTTTGTTCACAGACCTTGCACTGACATCTTTTTTTGGCTACTCAACAGATAAGTTATTTTCAATAACCCTTGACACAAGAGAATGTATGAGACACCTTATTTCATTTAACTCTCTCTAAAAAAGAAAGAATTAGCCCAAAATTTCTACATTTTTAGATAGTTGTTCCTAGGCTTCTCACACACAATGCTACAGAGTAGGAGTTTGAGAATTATACAATATTAAAAGGGATCCTTCAGCTAAACTTGTGGTCAACACCTGCCATAGGGCCTGACCTAAATCCCACTGATTTAATTGCACTTTGGATCAGATCCTTTCTGAATAATTATGATGCAAACCTTCTCAAAAGGGCCCTAAATGATTGCTCAACATGATGGATCAAACTGTGGCCCCATTAAAGTAAATGGTAAAACGTCCAAGAATTTTACCTTATGCTTCTAATCCAGGGGCTCTAAACCTTTCCAGACTACTGTACCTTTTTACCTTGTCTGGCATACCTCTGTGCAGTGGCAACTGGGGAGGTGGTAATACATGACCTCCACACCCCCAAGCCAAGGCTAGGGCAATCCCCCTCCACCCCAGACCCCACTTCTCCCTACCAGAGCTCGGCCATCTGCTTGCCATTGCTCCACCCTCTCCCCACCTTTACTCAACCCCCAACCCACCTCTTCCCCTCCCCCAAACAATGTGGCCCAGGGGACTAGCCCCCATGTTGTTCCTTATTAAACTACTTTCTTACAAAATCAGATATAACAATACAAAACTGTCACAACAAACTTCACTGAAAATTACTAACTCTCATTTTACCACATAAAAAAAATCAAGTGGAATATAAATATTGTACTTACATTTCAGCATATAGTGCAGCATAAACAAGTCATTAGCCCTCTGAAATGTTAGGACTTTTTTGTAGCTTGCTGTAAAACTTAGCAGGTTACTAGAGGAACTGAAGTACCTCCTAGAAGACCACAGTGCACCTCCAAGGGTAAACACACTTCTGGTTAAGAACCAATGCAGTAATCTACCTCTTACTGCTAGATTGTTTGCAGAATCATGTGTAAATATACATTACATCTAACAAGATTAATTTTGTTGACTACACATCCTGATTGTTATCTGCTCTGTGTGTACAGTGAAATATCCTTTCTAGCTGAAACTTTCATTGATACCTCTTATCCAAGATCTGTCTTATCCTCCATTGAACTAACCTGAATGTACAAAGCTTCATACTCTTACCTGATATCACTCTAAATGACTAACCTCCTAAAGCTATTCCTGAACAAATTGAAACTTTAAAGCATCTTCTTTTGTAGATCTTTTTAAAATTCATCTTCTCTCCTCCTCATGAATGCATTTTTTCAGCAGTTGCTACTAATTCCACTTGCTAAGGTTGCTACCTACTTTAGTTAATCAGACCCAGGTGATGCCAGTCACACAGTGACACTTCAATCAGCATCAGAGTGGTATCTGTGTTAGTCTGTAGTCTCAAAAACAATGAGGAGATCTGTTGCCCCTTAAAGATTAACAGATTTGTTTGGGCATAAGCTTTCATGGGCCAAAGCTCATATATGACAAAGTGAGTTTTGGCCCATGAAAGCTTATGCCCAAATAAATGTGTTCGTCTTTAAGGTGCCACCAGACTCCTTGTTTTTTGGTTTTTTTTCTTGGAACAAAATTAGTTTAATGAAATAGCTCTTTCCATTCCATTGCAGTCACTAGCCTCTGTCAGAGTCATGTATGCTATTTTAATTGTTTTTTTTTTCTTTGAATCATAAACATCTCTGAAGAGTAGAAAAGTTTAAAAGCTGAAAAGGAGTCACAGAAGAAAGATGAAAGAGAAAACACTGAGTTGGAAATGTAGAGATTTGTAATGACCTATTGATTTAAACAGAAGTGCCAATGTTGCTATATATTGCAAAATATAAGATTAATTTAAATGGTTGACTTTCTATTCATTTACACTTGCTCCAAAGATTACCACTCCTTGCAAGTATATGAATTTTCCTGACAGTCCAGTACTTTTAAAATGTCTTTTATGCATGACATAATTTTCTCTCTTCAAAGGGGTAAGACATATCTCTGGATTGCTCCAGATCATTCAAAAACAAGCAAAAAAGTCAAACGAAAAATCTATTTAAAAAGAATAGCTGTTGTATCTCAAACATTTATATCATAGGTTGATAGGGCTGGAAGAGACCTCAGGAGGTCTGGACTGGAAGAGACATTTCCTGTAAGCTTCATTTCTATTTCCTTTTTCAGACAACGATCAGATACAATATTTAAAGTGAATATTTACACCACAAATATTTATCTCGTTAGCATATTAGAGGCTTTCAGTGCCTCCATTTAGTCTGTGACCTGCCTCTGCTGAAACAGCTGCTAAATAGGTCAACTAATTAATTGCAATTTTGGTGTATGTGAAGTTTTTCTTTTCTACTTGAAACAAGGAAGACCCCATCCTATTCATTTCACATCCACTATCAATCAGAGGGCAGTGGCAACTATCATATTGTGATGGATATCAAATAGAGACCTCCCACTAAAAGTCTGGCTATATGCTCTTGCTCTGAACCATCCAGTTCCCATGATGCTTGACTCCTTAACCTGTGTCCCAAAACTACCTCTGACATTGATATACCTTTGTATTCTTGGTTACGTTACTTAGCCTTTGTCTACGCTTCTAAAATTAAAGCACTGTCACAGCCATGGCTTTAAGTGGAAGTGTGGCCATGGCAGGAGTACTGGGCGAGAGCTCTCTCAGCACTCTGGGAAAACCACCTTCTAGAGGGGAGCAGCTAGTGGTGGTGGGAGTCCATTTATGCAGGCACGTCTCAGAACTGTAACTTGCTGCACTTGGGAGGGAGGGTGTTTCTTCACATCCCTGAGCCTGAAAGTTGCAGCGCAGTGAAGTGGCAGTGTAGATTTAGACTTAGCCTCTATGTACTTGTTTCCCATTTTGTAAGACAGGGTCGTGATAATGACTTTGTAACATTTACACATTTCTTTGAAGGCAAACCATGCAATGAGGGTATTATTACAGTAAAGACCAATGCCACACAGTAAGGTGTTGGTAAGTTGACTACTGCTGAGTGTAAACCAGACAATTCCCAGCTAATCAATTCATTGGGGTAGCTGCTTGATGACATTATTTATACAGTGTATGCTTTGTTCTGGGCTGAAAACAAGGCAATTTAACACCCAGAATCTTTTAAGCCCCATTGATGCCAATTATTTTGATTCCATGCCTCTGTTTGCCAAAAGCTAAACAAAGTTCTTATTGAAAGGAGTTGCAGCTAAGAGAACAATATGCTTTAAAGTAACCTGTCCATCAAAGTGTAAAAACAAGTTGACCTTGCTATGTTCAAGGAAAGGTACAGAAACCCCATGCGAAGAATAAGCTGATTCTCTTTGAAAACAAACTTGTTCAAAGAAAGTATTCAGTGTGTGCTCAGAGATGTGTATCTCTGCATATATTAACTCTCAGGGTGCTGGCTGAACCACAAGTATATAATACAGTTAAACTTGGCCACTTCCTAAGAGCTAGGAGGGATTTAGTAGGAATCCCCTTGCTAAGAACCGGGAGATTTCAGGCTGGGCAGTAGAATAGTCCTGGGGTTTAGGAACAGGAGTAGAATAGTCCTGGGGTTTAGGAACAGGCCTAGGCAGCCACAGATGAAAGTTTGCTGCCCAGCAATACAATTAAGTTCCTCTATGACCACGTGAACTTTCTGTACCTTTGGGTTACACAGGTTTTAAGGTCAGAAGGGACCATCAATTATAAAATGAAAGCTTATATCACATAGTTCCTTGTGTGTGTGCTCAGGATTACTATTTGTGATCTGGTCATATATACACTAATGGGAGCTATTGATAAATAAAATCAAACAGCTAGTCCCCTAAATCAGTTGTTCAAATATGCATGAATGCACAAAAATTTCGTATCTGATCACTTTATCTGGTGTTATCTGGTCACTTTAAACAGGATTTGAGTCCTCTTAAATTCGTGTTTCCCTGCTAGAATCATACAGTAGAAGCTTTGTCTTCATTCCATCCTTGGGTAAAAACAAAAATCTGTTTTTGCTCTTCTGACGACTTCTTGTGGCCAGGTATGTTATCACAAGGACTTCAGAGTACACCAATTTCTGGATTATTTTCCCAAGTACTTTTTTTTTTCTTTTAAGGTCACCCTCACCAGAGTTAATGTGTGTAAAGTTAGACACAGTGTAATGAAGGCAAACTGGAGGATTTGCTGGAAGGTGGAAATGTAAAAGTGACATTTGTGTACAAAAGTGTTTCTATCAAATCAATGGATGTGAAGAACGTTTAAAAATAGCACTAACATCTTCTGCTCTGATAAATGTTCATGGCTGGTGCATTATGTATTAAATATTGCTATGGGGACCTGAATTCACTAAATAAATACATTATCAGCTTCTCGCTTAGTGATGTAGTGCATTATGTGTTATTCAGTAATACAAAAAAAGACTATCTCTAAGGATATGAATGGGATTCCAAGGCCAGAAGGAACCAATGTGATAATTTCTAGCCTTACCTCCTCTGAAAAACAGGCCAGAGAACTACCTCAAAATAAGTCCTAGAGCAGATTTTGTAGAAAAACATCCACTCCTGATTTTAAAAAGAGAATTCACCACAATCCTTTGTAAATTGTTCCAATGGTTAATTACTCTCATGGTTAAAAATTGATACTTATCGTCAATCTTAGCATATCCAATTTAAATTTTCAAACTGTTGATATTGTTACATTTGCCAGCCCTGAATTTCAGCAAGAACTGGGAAGTATTTTACCAGAAATTGATTTGCGAGAGCGATGAGTCAGGGAGAGGGATAAACAACTTGGCATTTTCTGCCATTTGTGATTGATTTGAACATATGCCTCCACTGTTCGTAATGGGATATTTTAGACCACATGCAGTGTGTTTAACTCAAACCCAACAGACGGCAACTTAGGCCCGATTCAGACTCCCACCTGAAACTTCACCTCTTGAGCCTTCCTGTTCATCTCCAAAGATCAGCCGCCCACAGATGGATCTATGGAGCCAACTTCTGGTGGGTCAAGACTGGTCTACCAGCCAGGACGAAAGGCTTCTTCACACAAACATTTAGCAGCAAGCTAGGATGTGAAGTCGCCTGCCATAGAGTAACTGTCAGCGTGGACCCTAGTGGTGTGCTTTAACTGTATGTGAGTGTGCGTGGATCTAGTCTTGTTTCCAAGAGGAATAGATCAAGCACAACATTAAACTGTTATTGCACATCAGCAGGCAGGCTAGTTCAGTCTAGGTTCACATCCCAGTTCAAAAAGATCTCGTGTAGATCAGCCCCAAAATCAATGAGTTCTGTGGTTAATCTACCTGACCAGGGGGCTTGCCTGGGGACCCTGCCACAGAGTGGCCACAGGGGTTGTGCCCTCAACCTCACTCACAATGGTGGTGGGAACTAGAGAAACTCAGCAGTGTGCTCCACTCCACTGCCCGTCTCTCAGGCCACTGCACTATGCTTCAGCATGGTCATGGGAAGCAGACTGGTCCCATGCTGGCCCCGGTGCACTTTGCCTCCCCCCACTGTGGTGAAGCAGCGTGCAATGGGCAGGGAGATGGGTGGCAGGGCAGAATACAGCAAGCTGCTGGGTTGCTTTGATTCCCGCTGCCCAGGTGAATGTGTGTGTGGGAGAGATGACCTCTGTGCCACCCTACACCAGGGCCCCTGGTTATCCCCTAGCTCACATAGCTTGAAGGGAGGGGACTTTGGGTTAAGGGGCATAGCAGGAGTGGAAGAGGGGAGCAAGGGTGGTAAGAGTCAGGGAAGAGAAGGGGCAGGGCTTGGAGGAAGGGTTGGAATGAGGGTAGTATGGGAGCAGAGCAGAGGCAGAGCAGGGTCTGTGGTGGGAGGGTTCTTGGGCCCCACACATGGGGCATTAGAGGGGGTTTGCTTTGGGACTTCCTAGGGATGGCCCTGACTGCTTGACTGGCTCTTTCAGAGCCCTCAAAATCCTTCATTCTCCCTGGAGATTCGAACGTAGCCATGCCCGACTGGAGTTGACTAGTAGTGGTTCTGAGTTGCCAGTTTTGTTGGACATGTTGCTGGAGGTTTCATCACATCATACTCTTTGATTAAAGATTGGCCTTTAATTTCTGCACCATCCTGGAGGGATACACTCAGGCTAGGGCTACACTGAGCCATAATGCCCACAGCTTGATGGAAATGAGCAGTCAAAAAATGCAAATAGTGACTCACAGCTAATTTGCATATCCACGCAAGATCGCCTTGCTGGCAGACACTTCTGCCAGCAGAAAACAAGCAGTGTAGATGCAGTTCCTCTGGCAAAAACCCCCTTTGTTTGCAGCCCCTTATCCCTGATTTTTCCAGGCATAAGGGTGTCTGACAAAGGGGGTGTTTGCTGGCTGAACCACATCTACACTGCTTGTTTTCCGCCAGCAGGGCAAGCTTGTGTGGATATGCAAATTAGCCATGTGGGTATGCAACTGAATGGCTATTTGCATGTTTGAGACTGCTCATTTGCATCAAGCTGCTGGCACTGTGGCTCAGAGTAGCCCTAGCTTCAACGTATTTTGCTTTTTTAGCCTCCACTTAGTAGAGGCAAAGCAATAAAACACCCAAGTGGGTCTGACTTCTCTTCGTGGTGGGCAGTCCACTGTAAGTCCCCTTGTAAGTCTTTGTTCTGTTGTCTCTTTTCAATTTGCTTGCCTTTTTCTATCATATTAAAGTATTGAAGATCCTACCACCTTACTGCAGTGCTAGTCGAGTGGTCCAAAAATGCTGAAAGGATCTTACCTGAGCTTGCTTTTCTCTAAAAAATAATGGGGCTGAAAATAATAGGATAGATTATATAAACCCTATTGCTTAAACAGCAACCCAGATGAAATAAATTAAGGTTTGATTATCATAAGCCATTGGAAAAAGAAAATATTTTTAGGATAAAAAGTTATTTGTGTTTTATATTCATGTCACAACTTTAACCACTTTTCCTCAGGTAAAACTGCTGCTTTGTTTGGGAGTTATTAGTGGTTAGGTCAAAACAGGAGTCAAACAAGGCTGTGTCATGGCCCCATCACTGTTTTGCGTCTTCATTGCCATGACTCTTCACCTCATTGATGGCAAGCTTGTCCATAGAATAATGATGGCATGAAGATTGTCTATAGAATGAATGGGAAGCTTTTAAATCTCAGTAGATGGAAGGCTAAAAGCAAGATCTCCAGGTCCCCGATCATGAAGCTCCAGTACACAGATGACAACGTGGTTCCTTCTCTTTCTCCCACAGCCTTTCAGACCATCTTAACTGCCTTTGCTGAAGCATACGAGAATCTCAGCCTCACATTGAACATCAAAAAGACAAAGGTTCTCCATTAACCCTTGTCAATGGGACAATCTCATGTACCTTCTATTGAAGACAATGGAGAACTGCTGGAAAATGTGGAGCACTTCCCATATCTTGGAAGTCATCTTTCCACTAAAGTCGACACTGATGCAGGAATCCAGCATTATCTGAGCCGTGCAAGCCCGGGTTTCAGCCCCTGGAGACAAACAGTCTTTGAGAAATAGGACTTCTATCCTAAGAAAAAGCTCCCTGTACACCGTGCAATAGTTGTTCCAATGCTAACATATGCATGTGAAACCTGGACAACATACAAGCACCATTTAAAGGCACATTAACAATATCATTAACACAGCCTCAGGAGAATCCTAAATATCTCTTGGGAGGATAGGTGCACGAACACTAGCATCCTGCAAGAGTCGAACATCACCATCATTGAAGCCATTATCATTCATCAACAACTGCGTTGGACTGGTCACATGGTTCAGATGTCCAATCAGTGCCTCCCAAAACACATTCTGTTTTCCAAATTGGAGGAAGGCCAGAGGAACGTTGGGGGCCAGCGGAAGTGATATATGGATGTGCCGAAGGCACACATGAAAAAGTGCAGCATTGGTGTCGACACTTGGGAGAACCTTGCTCAAGACTGTCCCCTGTGGAGAATGGTAATCTGTGAAAAGGTGGTGCAGTTTGAGAGGTCCCACCTCAGTGCAGACGAAGAGAGTTGGAGAAGAAAAGAGCATCGATGCAAGGAGCTCCTGGCCCTCAGAGACCGAGTGCGTGCTTTGGAGGCCAGGGTGGCTGAACTGGAGGAGCTAAGGAAGGCAGAGGTGTTAATTGATGAGACTTTCCGGGACATAGTAGGGCTGTCCCACCTCCAACCTGACAGTCCTGTTGCTGTTACGGAGGATGAAAGGCTCAGGGAAGGAGAGCAGTCAATGGGAGCAGAGGGAAACCATCCCATAGTTGGGACCCTCCTTCCAGAGGGTGCTATGGTATCCTCTCGTGCCGAGGATACTTCTCCGGGAGAGGGAGCACCAGCTGTTAGGAAGAAGCAGGTTTTAGTAGTGGGGGATTCGATCATTAGAAATATAGATAGTTGGATTTGTGATGACCGGGAGAACCGTATGGTGACTTGCCTGCCTGGTGTGAAGGTTGCGGATCTCTCGAGGCATCTAGACAGACTTATGGGCAGTGCTGGGGAGGAGCCGGTGGTCGTGGTACATGTAGGTACCAATGACATAGGGAAGGGTAGAAGAGATGTTCTGGTGGCCAAATTTAGGTTACTAGGAAAGAGACTGAAATCCAGAACATCTATGGTGGCATTCTCTGAAATGCTTCCAGTTCCACGCGCAGGGCCAGATAGACAGGCAGAACTTCAGAGTCTCAATGCGTGGATGAGACGATGGTGTAGGGAAGAGGGGTTTAGATTTATTAGGAACAGGGGACACTTTTGGGGTAGGGGGAGCCTATACAGGAATGATGGGCTCCACCTAAATCAAGGTGGATCCAGACTGCTGGCATTAAACATTAAAAAGGTCGTAGAGCAGTTTTTAAACTAAGAGGTGGGGGAAAGCCGATTGGTGCGGGAGAGCACCTGGATCGGACGGAGACTTCTCTTACACGAGGCTCCATAGATAGGGATTCCCTAGAAGTTAGTCAGATAGGGAACGTGGGAAATAATATATGGGCAAGATCAGATGTGAAACAATCGCATATAAAAAAATCCAACGCGTCTGTGAAAGGCGGACATATAAATAGTGTTAGTTTTTTAAAGTGCTTTTACACAAATGCTAGGAGTCTGTCTAATAAGATGGGTGAACTGGAGTACCTCATATCAAAGGAGGAAGTCGACATAATAGGCATCTCAGAAACATGGTGGAATGAGGACAATCAGTGGGACGCTATCATACCGGGATATAAATTATATCGGAAAGACAGAACAGGTCGTGCGGGTGGCGGAGTGGTACTATATGTGAAGGATAATATAGAATCAAATGAAGCAAAAATCGTAAAGGAATCAAAATGTTCCATAGAATCATTATGGATAACAATTCATTCCTCTAATATGAATATGGCATTAGGAATATATTACCGACCACCTAACCAGGACAGTGATAGTGATGCTGAAATGTTAAGGGAGATTAGAGAGGCTATCAAAATAAAAAACACAGTAATAATAGGAGATTTCAATTATCCCCATATTGATTGGGTGCATGTCACCTCAGGACGGGATTCAGAGATTAAATTTCTTGATGCCTTAAATGACTGCTTCTTGGAGCAGCTAGTACAGGAACCCACAAGGGGAGAGTCAATTCTCGATCTAGTCTTGACTGGAACGCAGGATCTGGTCCAAGAGGTAACTGTTACTGGACCGCTTGGAAATAGTGACCACAATATAATAACTTTTAATATTCCTGTGTTGGGAAGAACACCGCAGCGGTCAAACACTCTGGCATTTAATTTCAAAAAAGGGAATTACACTAAAATGAGGAAGCTAGTTAAACAGAAACTAAAAGGTAGAGTGAGTAAACTAAAATCCCTGGAAGCTGCATGGAAACTGTTTAAAGACACCATACTAGAGGCCCAACTTAAATGTATACCCCAAATAAAAAAACACAGTAAGAGACCTAACAAAGAACCACCATGGCTTAACAGCCATGTTAAAAAGGCAGTGAGAGAGAAAAGGGCAACTTTTAAAAAATGGAAGTCAAATCCTAATGAGGAAAATAGAAAGGAACATAAACACTCCCAAATTAAGTGTCATAAAGTAATAAGAAAAGCCAAAACAGATTTTGAGGAACAGCTAGCCAAAAATTCAAAAAACAATAGTAAAATGTTTTTTAAATACATTAGAAGCAGGAAGCCCGCTAAAAAAGCAGTGGGGCCCTTGGACGATAAAGATATAAAAGGAGCGATCAAGGAAGACAGTGCCATTGCGGAGCGATTAAATGATTTCTTTGCTTCAGTCTTCACGGCTGAGGATGTTACAGAGGTTCCTAAATCAGAGCCAGCCTTTTTAGGTGACAAATCTGAGGAACTCTCTCAGATTGAAGTGACATTAGAGGAGGTTTTGGAATTAATTGATAAGCTGAATAGTAACAAGTCTCCAGGACCAGATGGCATTCACCCAAGGGTTCTGAAAGAACTCAAATGTGAAATTGCGGAGTTATTAACAGTGGTTTGTAACCTATCCTTTAAATCCACTTTGGTACCAAATGACTGGAAGACAGCCAATATAACGCCAATATTTAAAAAAGGCTCTAGAGGAGACCCTGGCAATTATAGACCGATAAGTTTAACATCAGTACCAGGCAAATTAGTAGAAACACTAGTAAAGAATAAAATTGCAAGGCATGTAGAAGAGCATGAATTGTTGGGCAAAAGTCAGCATGGTTTCTGCAGAGGGAAGTCGTGTCTAACTAATCTATTAG
Organism: Carettochelys insculpta; assembly: GCF_033958435.1. Lineage (NCBI taxonomy): Eukaryota > Metazoa > Chordata > Testudines > Carettochelyidae > Carettochelys > Carettochelys insculpta. Next base: position 108,165,304 of record NC_134139.1, on the reverse strand, counting down.
AATTCTTTGAAGGGGTTAATAAACATGCGGACAAGGGGCACCCAGTGGACATAATATACCTAGATTTCCAGAAACCCTTTGACACGGTCCCACACCAAAGACTTTTATGTAAATTAGGTGGTCATGGGATAGGAGGAAAGATCCTTTCATGGATCGGGAATTGGTTAAAAGACAGAAAACAAAGGGTGGGAATAAATGGTAAATTTTCACAATGGAGGAGGGTAACTAGTGGTGTTCCCCAGGGGTCAGTCCTGGGACCGATCCTGTTCAACTTGTTCATCAATGATCTAGAAAATGAGGTAAGCAGTGAGGTGGCAAAGTTTGCAGATGACACCAAGTTGTTCAGGACAGTCAAAACCAAAACAGATTGTGAAGAACTACAAAAAGATCTCAGCAAACTGAGTGATTGGGCAGCAAAATGGCAAATGAAATTTAATGTGGGTAAGTGTAAGGTAATGCATGTTGGAAAAAATAACCCAAATTACACATACTACATTATGGGGTCAAATTTAGCTACGACAGATCAGGAAAGGGATCTTGGAGTTATAGTGGATAGTTCTCTGAAGACATCCACGCAGTGTGCAGCGGCAGTTAGTAAAGCAAATAGGATGTTAGGAATTATTAAAAAAGGGATCGATAATAAGACAAAAGATATCATACTTCCCCTATATAAAACTATGGTACGCCCACATCTTGAGTACTGCGTGCAGATGTGGTCTCCTCACCTCAAAAAAGATATATTGGCATTAGAAAAGGTTCAGAAAAGGGCGACTAAGATGATTAGGGGTTTGGAACGGGTCCCATATGGGGAGAGGCTAGAGAGACTGGGACTTTTCAGTTTGGAAAAGAGGCGATTGAGGGGCGATATGATGGAGGTATATAAAATCATGAATGGTGTGGAGAAAGTGAATATAGAAAAATTATTTACCTTTTCCCATAATACAAGAACTAGGGGACACCAAATGAAATTGATGGGTAGTAGGTTCAAAACTAATAAAAGGAAATTTTTCTTCACACAGCGCACAGTCAACCTGTGGAACTCCTTGCCCGAGGAGGCTGTGAAGGCCAGGACTCTATTAGGGTTTAAAAAAGAGCTTGATAAATTTTTGCAGGTTAGGTCCATAAATGGCTATTAGCCAGGGATAAAGTATGGTGCCCTAGCCCTCAGAACGAGGGCAGGAGATAAATCACTTGATCATTGTCTTCTGTTCTCCTTCTCTGGGCACCTGGCATTGGCCACCGTCGGCAGATGGGATGCTGGGCTGGATGGACCTTTGGTCTGACCCAGTATGGCCGTTCTTATGTTCTTATGTTCTTATGTTTCATCAAAAACTGCCCCGTGCTGCTCGAACACCTACCAACACCTTCCCCTTCTGTGATAAGATCTGCGGCTCCATAATCAGGCTAATAAGCCATCAATGGACTTAAAAATAGGAGGTTGATGTGAAGAAGTCCTACTCATTATTGAGTGACAAGAATGAGAGGGAGACTCATGGCTAGGTAAGCCTCTAACCTGCTATACAGTGATTGTGGCCCTCTGAGCATCCAGGAGTTTTTAGTACCTTTAATTAAACCCTCTTCCCTTACTCCAGCACCACCACAAAACTTTTTGTTACATTGCTTTGCTAATACCAAAGCAAAAGACCCTGTGCAGCTCTGTCGTATCAAGGGTTGCCATTTCTAAAATTCTGGTCAAGGTGAAGCTTTAAAAGCCTGTTTGTCCACCGGATGACAAAGTTACTTTGGTCAGGCTTTTGAGCAGGTAAGATAGTACATCTCTGTGATGTATGGACTGGGGACTTTCTATTGTTAGTTCATGGCTCGGAAAAGCATTCATGGGTGTGTCCCTGCCTGTGAATGTCTGAGGGTAGTACCTGCCACCAGTTTGCATCTTGTCACAGCATTACAGTGTGAGAGGGAGCCCAGGTTAGAGTGACAGAGTACTCAGCACTACCCTCAGTTCAGGATCCCTTCACAGGGATGGTGTCTTTGAGGTGGGCAACATGACCAAAAAGGATCAATGATAACTTCAACCCTCTTGAGGCCGATTCTCAATGATACACTCTTATTACTCATGAAATCAAACCATTTTAGATTCAGTAGTCATTACCGGCAATGTATATGAAATGCCTCCAGCCTCATGATGTTTGAGCAACATCCAAGTTTCAGCTTCATATAAAAGGCTTGGGAGTCGGCAGTTGTGCGAACCCCATGCTTTGGTGTAGAGTTCTGCCTTATTTTGGCTACAGTCCCAATTTTGGTCTTTCATGGCTTATGCGGTGAGCTATACCAGTTTGCTGTAGAATGGCTGGGTGGCTGGCTGTGCCCATGTGATGACAATCAAATGCCTAGAGAGGTAAAATAATCCACTGCTTCCATGGTTTGTACAGTAGCATAGATGTCTTGCATCGACTTGTTCGACAACGCTCTGGTTTTTTTGTTTTTGCCCAAGAAACCATTAGCCCATGGGCAGCTTGCTCATGCAGGAAGCTCTTTCCTGCATCTTTGAGATTGTTTGCATCCTGACTGAAGGGGTCAGTGTCATCCACATAATCCAGGTTGGTAGAAGAAGTTGAACTAAAAGTTATTCCAATATTTGAGGAGATACATTCAAGGTGCCCATCTATTGTGCAACAGAACAGTACTGGGGCCAGCGTTAAACCTATGAGTCCACGAATGCACCCCATGCCCCTGAGGCAGGATGTAGGTCTTGATTTTGCCTCAGGAGAATAGACAGTCCTTAACTATTCCCAAACTGTTTGTAAGAAAGCACTCTGCAGCAGTCGCTGTTCTGCAGGCCCTGCCTGCAATAGAATTTAATACAACCAGTAGTCTGGTGCCTCAGAGTTTGAAGTTACCTTGAGATGTTGCACAATGCACCTTCTGACGAGAGTGGTAGAGTTTTGCTCACATTTATGCTGAGATGAATACACAATAGTCCTAAGCAACCTACAGCCCAAGGGCCACATGCAACCATCTGGGTTCTGTGTGCAGCCTGCAAGTCATTTTGTTTTTTCTGTTGCTTGTGCAGAGGGGTGGTCTCTGTCCACATATTTTTTTTCATACCACTATTACTAAAGCGACACATGTAAAGCAAGGGCATGTGAAGTGAGGTGCGTGCTGATTGCACACAACATTGATTGTAAAAGCTGTGTGTGCCATCAACATCCAATCAAAGCGCTGCTACAGTTCAGTTAGCACACCCCGCAAATTGTAAGCGTGCAAGCGCAATAAGAAAACTACCCCAGCCCAGGAAAGTGTCTTACTTACAATCACTTGCAGCCCATTGAGATGAAGGAGGGCCACTCACTAGCCTAAGTTGCCCATTGCTTTTCTACAACAACCAGGCTTCACTCTGTCATTTGTCTGTTGGCTAAGAAACTCGAGAAATGTATTTCAACAGAGATCATTTCTCTCTGTGGGAAGTTGTAAAAACTGGGATGTATAATGAAAGTACACACCCATCCATAATTCTAATGCTGCTACGAGGCACTACTATCAAATAATATTTTCCATATGAGCTAGATTTTGTCTCATTCACCATCACAGGAGCAATATAGCATAGGGCATTTACAGTAAATAAATCTAGGTGTCCGCTCTGTTTCAGAATACATGATTCATCTAGGGCCACTGTGTCCAGTATGTTCATCACTCACCACATGATACAGACGCACCACATGTAGCAAACAGGACACCATGGTGTGGTGAGTCTGGACTCTGGATACAAAATTTTGGGGAGTAAAGGCACTTTGAAGTAGCGCGGGCACCATGGCTACATGCATGCCAGTACTTTGAAGTTTAACTCTTTGAAGTTGCCGTAGGGGAGACTTAGCCGAATGAAGTGCTGCGTATTCACCGCAGCCCTTCATTGGTAATCTCCCGTTGCCCTGATTGACATGCCCCCTTCGAAGTTGGGGGCAAGCGTATACAAGCCCACATTGTATTAAGGTGCTAGATATACTATAATGATTAATACAGGAGTTGGTAGAAACTGATGTGGATACACTCCTTCTTAGGGGTGTTGGCACACTAATGCCAACGGACCAGTCCTGGGATCAGAGCAGAGGATGGCTGATGTAGGAAGGGCAGCATTTCTTATCTGTCCTGATCCCTTCCCAGGGGGGTGGCCCTTTCCTCTGGGCTTTGCTGCAGGCAGCTTCAGCTCACAGGACGGGACCTTGCAGCAGGCTTGCAAAGCATAGGGGTGGGGCTGAAACACCAGGAGAAACTGCAGCAGCCCCAGCTCCTGGCAGGGGTGTGGAGGTCCCACATGGTGCCATAGCCCCACTGGAGGCCAGCAACGGCCTCCCCAAGCAGCAGGGTAATGCAGCCTCCCTGGGAATTGCATCTCCCCCACAGCTGGGTGGTAAACATGCTGCCGCTGAAGGGGCTGAGTTGAGTTCCCAGCCTGAACCCATCCCCGCCAGATCCTATTTCCCTAAAAAAAATGGAGGGGGGAACCCTCCTACTATCTCCTATCACTGCTCTCCTCCTGCCAGATCCGTTTCTGACTTTGCTCCCGCCTGACTCAGAGGACCTGCTTCTGGATGAGCAGAGGCAGACGCAGCTGGGAAAAGCTCTGGGGCTGCAGACAAAGTTTTCAGGGGCAACGCAAAATGCCAGACAGTTTTGCATTTTTCAAAAATCCAGCTGGACAGAGATTTAATGTCCAAAAAAGAGGACATGTCTGTGAAAAAATGGACATGTGTTAACCCTCTAAAACACACCATTTTAAGTCAAGCATAAAACAAATTTATTAACTACAAAAAGACAGATTTTGGCTATGTCTACACTAGCCCCAAACTTCGAAATGGCCACGCAAATGGCCATTTCGAAGTTTACTAATGAAGCGCTGAAATGCATATTCAGCGCTTCATTAGCATGCGGGCGGCCACGGCGCTTCGAAATTGACGCGGCTTGCCGCCCCGTGGCTCGTCCCGACAGGGCTCCTGTTCGAAAGGACCTCACCTACTTCGAAGTCCCCTTATTCCCATATGCTCATGGGAGCATATGGGAGCATATGGGAATAAGGGGACTTCGAAGTAGGCAAGGTCCTTTCGAAAAGGAGCCCCATCAGGACGAGCCGCGTGGAGGCGAGCCGCGTCAATTTCGAAGCGCCGTGGCCACCCGCATGCTAATGAAGCGCTGAATATGCATTTCAGCGCTTCATTAGTAAACTTCGAAATGGCCATTTGCGTGGCCATTTTGAAGTTTGGGGCTAGTGTAGACACAGCCTTTAAGTGATTATAACTGGTACACATAAAAAATTAAAGAAAGTTATTAAAGAAAATAAAACAAAAAAGAACACAATCTGAATCTTAAACCTTATTACTTTAGGCAATATTTAGATCAGTAGTATTCTTACCCCACTGGATGCTACAGTTCTTAACACACTGACTTCCCCTTAAGCCTGGACCAGTCTCCTCAAATCATAGAAACATAGAATGCTAGAACTGGAAGGGACCTTGAGAAGTCATCGACTGTGTCTACACTAGAGGCAAATTTTGAAAGCCTGAATTTCAAAAATCAGAATTGAAAGAAGGGATTTTGAAAGAGCGCATCTACCCACACAAAGCATAATAATGATCTTCTCTTTCAAAAGAGTTGCACATCCTTTCAAAATGGAGTGTCCACACAGCAACGTGTGCCCTTTCAAAAGAACAAGCCAGGGAATGCCATGCACAAGGTTGCATGGCTGACGAGCCGTTCTGGGGCTTGCAGCCAGCTGGCCCCTTAAAAGACTCCTCCCAAACACACCCACCCTGCACATGCAGAGGGCTGCTGAGCTGCAGACAGCATTTCAGGCTCTGTGCTCAGAGCAAAGGCCGCATTGCATGGAGCCCCAGCAGCTGGCCAACGTTGACATCTCCTCCAACCCCAGAGCTCAGCTGGCCCTAGTGGAAGCCCTACAGTCCATGACCCCTCCCACTGGGGTCCTGCAGGCCCTTGCCACAGGCCACTCGCTGTGCCCCGGTCCCCATCCCCTCCGGTGCCTCTGGAGGTACCCCAGCAGCAGAGACTGGTGGGAGAGGCTGGAGATGGGCCAGTGGGGTGACGAAAGGCGGCTCTAGAACTTTAGGATGTCAAAGCAGACATTCATGGAGCTGTGCCACTGGCTCTCACCCACCCTGCAGCATGGGGACACCCGCATGCAGCCCACCGTCCCACTTGAGAAAAGGGTGGGGATCGCATTGTGGAAGCTGGCCATCCCGGACAGCCACCATTCGGTTGAACACCAGTTCAGGGTGGGCAAGGCTACTGTCAGGGCCATCCTCCTGGAGGTAAGTCAGGCTGGGGTCCCACACCCACCGAGGGGCGGAAGGAGTGAACTCCTGGGCTGGGGAGCCATGCAGGGAGTGGGCTGGGGGGCCCTGCAGGGGACAGGGCTGGGGCATTGAGGGCCAGGGGGTTCCCTGCCGTGCAGGCCCAATTGTCGATGCCCTCCCTCACACAGGTAGTCCAGGCAATCAACCTTGTCATCCAGCAGAGGGCCATCTGGGTCAGGGATCTCGATGCCACCATGGCAGGATTCGCAGCCCTTAAGTTCCCCCACTGCTTTGGCACCCTCAATGGAACCCGTATTGCAATCCACGCCCCAGACCACAGCACGGAGCAGTACATAAACTGCAAAGGGTACCACTCAGTGGTGCTGCAGGCCCATGTTGACTCCAAGGACAGCTTCACTGGCATCTGTGTGGGTTGGCCTGGATGAGCCCATGAGGCCCGGGTATTCCGGAACTCCTGGCTGGGACGCCAAATGGAGGCAGGCACCTATGTCCCTGCCTGGGAGCTCCCCATGGGAGCCATCACGATGCTGCCTTCTATGGTGGCCGATGGGGCGTACCCCTTGCAGCCACAGCTGATGCACATCTACACAGGGCACGCCACCCCCTGCTAGGACGTTTTAACCAGCACTTCAACCACGCCTGCAATAGCATAGAGTGGGTTTTCGGGTGCCTAAAGGGGTGCTTTCGGTACTTGCTTGCACACCTGGACATCAGCCTCCCCAATGTCCCTGGGGTGGTCATGGCCTGTTGTGATCTGCACAACATCATCGAGAGCAAGCATGAGCGGTTCGTGCAGGGTTGGGCTGCAGATGGCAGCACCGGCTATGAGCAGCTGGCCATATCCCCATGCGGCCAGGCACACAGGGATGGGGTTAGTTTCCAGGGGACCCACCAAGAGGCCTTTGAATGGGATCCTCACTGACCCACCCCCAGGCACCCTCCAGCCCACACCCACCCTGCACTGCTGTACATGCACACTCACCCTGCACCACTGTCCCCAAAAGTACAGGGGACACCAGAGTGCATGAAAAAATACTCTTTAGTTATAGTTATCAACACAACAAATTGCACACAAACAAACATCAATAAATGTTACTTAATGGTAAATGGGTGTCTGGTAGTTCTAACAGGGGGCTATCTACAGGGGTGAATGGGGGAGAAAGATATACAATAGGAAGAGGGGGTCAAGCAACTCATAAGGGGGCCATGGGCAAGGGAGGGCCTATTCTTCCAGGGGGTGGTAGGCTGGGACCCTTGGTGGGTGTGGGGGCCTGCCAGCCTGGGTCCAGGGGCCCTGTCAGGGCTGGGATGGGGTGGAGCCTAAGGGAGGTAGGACTAGGCAGGGGGTGCTGGCAATGCCTTGGTGCGGGGGGCCAGGAGATGGGGGAGAAGGAGGGCCAGGAGAGCAGGGGGACAGGCTCGCCCTGGCCTGCACTGCCAATGAGCCACTGGGCCAGTGTGAGCCGGGCAGATGGGAAGAGGTTGACCAGGATCAGGGCAGTCAATTCAGGAGCAGTGATGGCAGTGGAGGTGGCAGGGTGCTCTGGCTCTGGGTGGGCGAGGCACCGGAGCACCACAGTTGCCTTGCTCCAGACCCTGTCCTCCTGCTCCATCTGGCGCCGCTGCCGGAGAGACGGCTGTTTGCTCTCAGATGGCAGCAGTGTGGGCAGTTGTGGCCTCATCCTGGCTGTTATGGTGGTGGCAGCGGGCCCCTGGGGGCTGGACGAGCTCTGGCCTGGGTGGCGGGGATGGGACTGCTGGCTCCTTGGAGGACAAAGCTGAGGAGACACAAGGGGAAAGAGAGGCAACCCATCACTACTACCACCTGCCCCAGGGACCTCGCCTGGGCCCCCCAGCCATCCCCCAACACACCATCCACTCACCTGACACCCCCCCCATTGGATTCCCGTGGGGCTGCATCTTGGGGGCACCTGCTGGATGCGGGCCACTCCCCATCTCCTTTCCCAGTAGGGAGGATTCTGGTGCTGTCCATGGGCATGGGTGCTGGGTGTCACCACATCTGGGCCTTGGACATGGCCAAGGGATGCAGGGAAGGGCAGCCCCTGCAGCCTGAGGTTCCCAAATCACCAGTTACCTACCTGGGGCTCTGGAGATGATGACCACTGGTTCAGGCATGTCCTCTGAGTCCAGGAGTCAGTGCAGCACCTTATAACATGGGCACCTCAGGGTGGCCCCTGGCCAAGTCCCTGGCCCAAGTCTAGGTGTGCCTAAGTTCTTTCACTTCTGATCACAACTGACTGGCTGTGCGGAGAGGGTGGCCGTATTTCTGGAGCCCCTGGTATAGCTGATCGAAGTCTGCAGGGTTCCTGGGCCTTCTGGTGCTGTGCTGCAGCACATCTTTGTAACGCGCCCCGCCCCCCCGCCCCCAAGGCCACAGAGGTCTTTTAACTTGGCCTCTGTCCATGAGGGGCCCCTCCTTCTCTGCTCCTGGCTGGCCTCCAGCGACCCCTCTGGCTGGGAAGAGAAGGGCTCCTGGAGGTCCCAAGAGTCTCGGCTGCTCACCATCCGACTGGGGTGTGGGAGCAGCTGAAGGGTGTGGCTGCTGGAGCTCGTGCTTCTGAGGCTGCTGACTCACTCTCAGCTTCCTGCATGGGGTTTCTGCGTCCTTGCAGCTTTAAGAGGGGCTGAATCCAGACACCATAGAGCCCCACAGATGCTGGCAAGAGCATCTCCATGCATCCTGTGGCCACCACCAGGGTGGACCTGCTCTTTCAAAAGAGCGGGCTGGGAGTGTTGATACATGCCCTCTTTCAGAATTCAATTTCAAAAGGGGCTGCTCTTCCTGAAATGAGATGGGAAGAGAGATTTTGAAATGCGTACCCCTTTATACCGCAAATAATTGAGAAAGAAGCCATTATGCCTGTAGATGCTCCGAAATTGATTTCAATATAGAAAGCTAGTGTAGATGCACCCATCAAGTCCAGCCCACTGCCCTCACCATGGGATCAGGCACTATCTAGATCATTCCAGAGAGATGTTTATCTAACCTGCTCTTAAATATCCCCACTGATGGAGATTCCACAACCACCCTCGTTGTTTGTGCATTGGTCTCCTAAACCCTGGGTTGTGAGCTCAGTCCCTGAGGTAGCCATTCAGGGGTCTGGAGCAAACAGATTTAAAAAAAAAAATGGTCAGGGATGGTGCTTGGTCCTGCTGAGGGGACTGGACTTGATGACCTCTGGAGGTCCCTTCTAGTTCTATGAGATATGTATAATTTAGGGTGCTTAAGCACCCTGACAGTTAGCAAGTTTTTCCTACTGTCCAATCTAAACCTCCCTTGCTGCAATTTAAGTCCATTGTTTCCTGTCCTACCACCAGAGGTCAAGGAGAACAATTTTTCTCACTCCTCCTTGTAACTCCCTTTTCAGTACTTGAAAAGTGATATAGTGTCCCCCCTCGGTCTTCTTTTTTCTAAACTAAACAAACCCAGTTATTTCACTCTTCCCTCATCAGTCACGTTTTTTAAATCATTTTTGTTTTTCTCTGAACTGCTCCAGTTTCTCCACATCTTTCCTAAAATATGTGACCAGAACTCGACACAGTACATCAATCGATGACCTTCATTTGCCCAGCAATCTAACTGCTTCCTGCACAGCTGGGGGAGGAAAAAGGCCAAGCCTTACTGCAATTATTCCATTTTTTTATACCCAGCATCCTTGTGCCTGGAAGACACTTGTTCAGACATACCCCCATGAGTTTTGCGGAGTCAGAGTGATTGAGTAAACTCTGAGAGTACAGATTTGGGAAACTGTCACTGAATTATAAATCCCTGGATTACAATTTCCCTGATGATTAACAGTTGCAGAACATCTTCCTGGGTGGGATCCTGGTATGTCACTAGCAAACTCATGACATACTTGAGTAACAGCCACAGCACACAATCTCATGACTTTCTATACTCTTATGATATATCTATTTGGCCAGAACAGTAGGTTGCAGCTTTTCATGTATAGTACATGTCATACTTTACATGACTTATCACAGGTACATGACAGAGGTGAATGTGGCAGTTGCAGGTTGCTGTTTTGTGGCACGGTGTGTCACAGTCCCTCCACATCAAACTCTGAAGATGAGTGTTGAAGGCAGGAGGGGCCATTGTCTGGTCACGGACTGGTGGTGGTAATGTGAGCACCTGCAATTAACATGTCTGCATCAGATCAGTAATAATCCTATGCCACTCTTAGGCTCTTGGAACAAAGCTGTAGAGTGTGCTCATGTACATTAGGTGAGATGGACCTCCATCGTGTAAGTATATTGTTGCTGTTGTTGTAGTTACTCACAAATGGAGGAGCTTATTGGGCTGAATTGTTTAGTTATTTATATTGTGGTAGTGCTTAAAAGCTCCAAAGATTGAAATCAGGGCTCCACTGTGTTAGGCGTTGTACATACATACAATAGAAAAAAACAGTCCCTGCTCTAACGAGCTTACCATCTTCATATATGCTCTAGAAACAACGAGAGGGTGCAACCAATAAAAGTGGGAAATGGCAGAACAAGGTTAAAGTAAATCATGTTTAATAACCATGTTTGGTGTAATTAGAAACAGTCACAGCTGAATGATTGCTTAATTTGAGCGCTTGAGGGAAAAGGTTAAGCTGTTTGTAAACTCAATCTCATTCTTGAGTTTTCCCAGCTCCAAAACCAGAATGTATCACTCATCTTTCATGTCAGTCCCTAGGTCCTCTTTGCAAGGCATGCACATCTCAGTCTTTTCTTTCTTCACCAAGCATGGCCAGAACCAGCTTCTCACCTGGAAGTGCTAGCCTGGCAAAAACTCTTTTTTTCCCCTGAATTAGAACCAGAGAAATAGAAATCATATTTTCTAGCAACAGCAACAGAGAAGAAAACATGTCCAATCAGTGGGGTGGAGGGGCTCAGCCTCCAGTAAAGTTGCTGATTGAAAAATGCAGATCAATCTTTGTTAATGAACACCTCTTCTGCTGACAAGTGACATGAGGCCACAACTTGCAAACAACGGAGAAATCTGTAGTAAAAGTGCAGTTGTCTCGAATGACAGGAGGAAAAGTTTTGCAGTCGTTGCCCTTTTACCTATTTGTATGGGAGAAAATGAGATAAAAGAAGTCCATTTGCGCAAATATCTGTAGATTAAAACTTTAACTCATTAGTTAAGTACTATGGCTCCAGTTCTGCAGAGTTGCACACACATGCTTAACTTCATATATCAGTGCTTAGTTCCTCAATGAAGTCAATGAGACTATTTGTGGTTAAGCACATTACTGCAGCAGTAAATACTATACTTACCAGAAAACGGTAATTAGATTATACATAGACACACTTTCAAATAATGTATTGTGAAACATAAAAACCCAGATCTCATACTTTCCAGCAGAAGTTTGCACGCACATGCAGTCAATGTTCAGTAAGCTCAGGAACCAAGCGAAGTAGGGCACCTGTCAGTTTGCAAAAGAATAAAAGCACTTCAGTGCCTAGTTTGCCTTTATCTATCTGCAACACCACCTTTGTTACTTCCAGAGATGCAATAGGCTATTACTCTTGAGCTACATCTACACGTGAAGCCTACATCGAAGTAGCTTATTTCGATATAGCGACATCGAAATAGGCTATTTCGATGAATAACGTCTACACGTCCTCCAGGGCTGGCAACGTCGACGTTCAACGTTGACGTTGGGCAGCACCACATCGAAATAGGCGCTGCGAGGGAACGTCTACACGCCAAAGTAGCACACATTGAAATAAGGGTGCCAGGCACAGCTGCAGACAGGGTCACAGGGCGGACTCAACAGCAAGCCGCTCCCTTAAAGGGCTCCTCCCAGACACAGTTGCACTAAACAACACAAGATCCACAGAGCCGACAACTGGTTGCAGACCCTGTGCATGCAGCATGGATCCCCAGCTGCAGCAGCAGCAGCCAGAAGCCCTGGGCTAAGGGCTGCTGCACACGGTGACCATAGAGCCCCGCAGGGGCTGGAGAGAGCACGCCTCTCAACCCCTCAGCTGATGGCCACCATGGCGGACCCCACTATTTCGATGTTGAGGGACGCGGATTGTCTACACGTGCCCTGCTTCGATGTTCAACTTCGAAGTAGGGCGCTATTCCCATCCCCTCATGGGGTTAGCGGCTTCGACGTCTTGCCGCCTAACATCGATGTTAGCATCGAAATAGCGCCCAACACGTGTAGCCATGATGGGCGCTATTTCGAAGTTAGTGCCGCTACTTCGAAGTAGTGTGCACGTGTAGATGCAGCTTTGCTGTCAGATATTTGTCTGGATAGGCTTCCTTGATTCAGTGTCAGACTTGATCTGAATGGCCAGGGTTCATACTTCTGTTAGGATGTAACTTGAAAACATTCTTCCATTCTTTGTCTTGTCTATTTTGACTACAGGCTCTTAGGAGCTGGAGCTGTCTCTTGCTATTTGATGTACCGTGCCTACTACTACGCATCTTTGACTTTCAGCAATAGATTGGCCACTGGGCCAATGGAGCCCATTTCCAGGGGCCGTGGACAGTTGGAGGGCCAAGAAAACTAGGCATATTTACACCCCCTTCTGCTCTGCTTGGACGCCAAGTGCTCCTGCCAGAGAGCGGGGGAAGCTCCCATGCCTACTCCCACTACATGACAATAGAGTGGAGGATGGGTGGGCAGTGGGGGAAGAGACAGGCAGGTAGAAGATGTGGGGAGGGGCCCCCACTTTCTGTGACCCAGGCCCCACACAATGCTAATTCATCTCTGCTGATCTTACTTGGGGCCTCTATGGCAATGATATTCAGCCTGAGTGTCAAGCTTATTTCAAACAGGTCCAGGAGCTACAATAAATACTTTGGGGGCAGACTCTCTGCTCTTTTCCATTCCCTTCAGGCTACTCAGGTGGCAAGGCAAGTAGAAAGGGAGTAAAACCACCCATTTGGCTTGACATGCACATAGCATGGGGCACAGAGAGAAACAAGCACTACAGCTAAGCCCAGATGATGTTTGGACACTTGGAAACAGCTAGCTGGAACAAGTACCCTTGAATTCCTTTCTCAGGTACACTCATACATGGCAAGTTCATTATCATCATCACCAACAACCATGGGCTCAGCGCCCGTTGGTATCTGATGCCTCTCTCACTATTTCCTTCCATCGTTCCCTGGCCAGTGCGGAGTGGCTTAGTTTCTGTAGACCAGCTCCACCTCAATCTACTATATCATGTACCCATTCTCGGTGGGGTCTGCCTCCCCTATTCGAACCATCCACTACACCAAATACCAGGGTCTTGATTTTTCATTCGTTGTTCATTCTGCAAACATGGCAGTTTGCAGGGCTGCTATTAGTCAGGTTTTTGTACCAGGTAAGGATTAATTAAAGAGCTGCCTCTAGAGAGAGACACACACCAGATGTGTTCACTATAAGAGCTTTTCATGTCCTGCCAGGTATGTTAAATAAAGTCTCTTATGCACGCTGCAATTATGACTTTCACTGGCCCAAACTGCTTGCACACAAGGGAAATTCTGCTTGTAACCAGCTGGATCCTGTCTATTTTGTTCAGCAGTGTTCAGCTGCCCCACAGCGACACCTTAAAGGGCAAGGATTCCTGGGCGGGTGCCTTAGCACCCAAAGTTGAGTCACTAACTTCATAGTTGTTAAACAAATTGTGCTGTACGTCACCTGCCAGCCTTAGGCAACCTAAATATTGAATATGGAAATGGCACAGGAAAAAAAAACCCTGCCTCCAACTCAGCCCAGAACTCCCTTCCATACTCCAAACCCCTCAGCTCTAACTTCTAGTGTAAAGCCTGCATACTCTCCCTTTCCCCAGTCTGCTGCCTGGTGAAAGTGAGTGAGGGTAGGGGATAGCGAGCGATGGAGAAAGGGGGGATGAAGTGAGCGGGGCTGTGGTCTTGAAGAAGGGGTGGGGGAGGGATGTGGCCTCACGGAGGTGGCAGGGCAGGGGGCAAGGCAAGGGTGTTTGGGTTTGTGTGATTAGATCAGGAGCGAGCAAACTTTTTATGTCAGGCCCCACTTTTCACCCCTGAAGTTAGCAGCTCCCCAACCTGTCTAATGTAATCCAAACTTATGGAAATTTTGGTTATGTTGATTTAAAAACACCCTTTCATCATGTGTAAGAAAGTAAGTATAAAGAAAACTTTACTAATCGGTATATAAATGTGAATACACATACATAGAAACAGTAACATATTTCAGCATTTTTAAGAGGCTGGGTGAGCCCAAGACCCAGCAGCCAATCATGCTGTGCCCCTCCTTACGAAATTTCACTCCCCCTGTAGGGGGATGGCCCCCCACTTTGCACACCCCTGGATTAGACAGTTGGTAATCCTACTCCACAAGGCACGTTTTGTACAAATATTATTGCAATAGTATGAATCCAAGGGTGCCTCGGTTCCCACCCTTCCATAATGCACATAGAACCACAATTTTAAAAATGCCATTGATCTGGTGAGTATATTCTAGTGGTTCCAATTTGAGACACTTGAGTTCAGATGTTCAAATGTGTTCAGGTACCAAATTCCCATTAATTGCAGTAGTTGAGTGTCTTTATACCTTGGCTGCCGTTGACACAGCGGATTGCTCTTTCAATCTGATTTTATGTGTAGATGCAATCTGTCGACAGAGGTTTTGCTGGGAAATCCCTCCTGACAGTCACTTCTGTTGACAGGTGCTTCTTGTGCAGACCCGTAACCTTAGAGAAAACAATAGTGTAGATTTTGAAGAGAAAAGCAATGACACAATCTTTATAGAAGACAGAAAAAATGTGAATGTACCATCAGAAGGGTTGGTTAATCGCTTTATATACCTTCAGACTGGACTATTGCGAAGGCTCACATGATAGCACATCTCACAAGAAGTTATGGAAATGAAAATTAGAGGCAGTCAGTCCCCTGTGGGTTGAATATATCCTATGCACTTGTTTGGCTAGGAGTTTAGAAAACAAATGCTGAATGAGAACTTATTCAAAAAGAGAAAAATGAAAGAAACACAACAAAAATGTGCACTTTATCAAAGCTGTCTAGTTAATATATTTTTACTAGATATGTTGGCCTTTAAATGGCCTTTTCAGCATCTCCTCAGAAAATACTTAGTAATAAAATGGACCCTGCTACTGAACAGCCTTGTGATTTTCTTGATCATGGTGAATTCTTCTTTCCCCTCTTTAAAGGCAAGGACCAACCCCTTAAAGTGACACCCATAGTAAAAGAGGGGAACCTCTTCTTGCGGTTCTCAGTTGGTTAGTTCATTGGTTTATGAGGTATCTTTGCCTCATTGTGGGTGGGAGGAGGTGCCAGTAATCATCCACAAAACTTCTGAATAATCCATCTTAAAATTGGTGCAATGCTTATGGAAATCCTGACAACAGTTAGGCTGCTACTGTGCTGAGACCGCCCGCTATTTTTGTTGACAAAACTGTCTCACTATTTCCTTTTACTCTCCTCTCTGTTGACATCCATCTTTTGTTTCTTGTCTTAGTTTTAGACGGTAAGACTTTATCTGCCTTTTCTACACAGCACCCAACACAAAGGTGTCCTCACTCATGACTCTGGCTCATAAATGTTACAGTAATATAAATAAATAACTCTAAAACCAATGAGTCTCCTAAGCTTCAAGTTCTGTTTTTAGTTTTGAACCCACAATGTTTTAGTAGGCTCAAAGGTAATCCAGAAGTCTGCACCTCCAGCATTAGCAATAACATAATAGGTAAACTCCAAGTCTGAGAGATTTCTTTCAGTCCCAAAGGTATATTTTTGGATAACAAAAAATACAGGTAAGTATCCTTTATATTCACTAGTGTTCCTAGTATCAGATCTGAAAAACATATCCATGACGAAACTCACTTCAAATAAAGGCCATTTAAAGTTTCTACTGAAATTTTCAAAAGCCATCTTTTCCAGTTCTCTTCTATATAGCATTGACTCTGCAATATGAGACCTCTAACTACACCTTAAAAGAACTGGTAGGGAATGTGGGATGGACAGGGAACAAGCAAAGAAAATTTTGTTCTGTTCAGACACTAAAATTAAAATGATTTCCTTCCCAGTGAACACCAGATGCAACTTCCAGCCCTGTAGAAAACTGTGACATTGCAGAACAAAGGTTTAATGCATTTATATGGGGAACAAGTCAGTAACAGAACAACTTCCCAGTGTCAGGGACCTGAAATGAAATTCTCAAATCCACAATATGCAGTACATCCAATTACAAGCATAAGCCCACTTATCTGCATACCCTTCAGATATACACAAGTGGAAAAATATCCATGCAAATACACTAAAGGCCAGATTTTCAAAACAGCTCAACACACCGTAGCAGTGACTGTAGTGACTCTAAAAATGTTGACTATCGTTGTTACTTGATACACACATACAACCTGTTTTATTCCAAGCCACCATCTCCCTCCCCTCAGAAGGGACACACTATTCTCAAGGCCAACCATGTCCTCAGATCCCACACAGTTATGTTCTTTTGGTATCGTCTGACAAAAATGAAGCATTTAATTTTATACCCACCAGTATATTTTCATGTTTAGTGCTCTGCCAGCATGTGCCCTTGGAATGAAAGGACATCAGGGCCAGAAACCTGCAGTTGCTTTCTAGTTGTGTAATACCAGATATACCAATAGTGCTAGCTAAGCAAACCATTGTGCCACTCTTTCTGTTGAACTAGCTTATGTCATCTCTAAATGTTTGCTCTTTCTCTCCCCCACAAACATGGATTTACACGAAAGAAGTAAAGAAGCCATAAAACAATGGTGAATCGCCAAGGAACAGCTTAATTCTAACACGGAATTTGCAACTCCATTAAAACAAAGAAAACAGTATTATTCCTAAGCTTGCTCTGTCCCTCACTCTGTCTGACTGCGGAGGTTCTGCTTCAACCCTTTCTTGGCCCCTCCCATCTGGTTTCCAGGTTCAGATTTAAAGGAACAGTAAACACAGATATTCTCAGTGACAATTTCTCCTTGTATACTTATGGGCTTTTTTCTGCTTGTTCTTTCTCTTTTCAGTCCTTTCAAATGACTAGAAATGGAAACATGAAACAAGCACGAAAATGTGACTTTACTCCGTACTATCCCAGTCAAGGTCCCTTGAAGTCCTCGTACTAGTTCCATTTTGGCCAGGGGGTGGCAGACAGAAGAGCTGTTAAGAAGTATGAAAAAAGCACCATAGGCGAAAGTAATTAAATTTTTACCACTGGTGACTATTGCAAAGAATGGGTCTCATGCCCCAAAATGAGGCCTACTAGGTTGGCTCTTTTGTAACAATAAACGTGGGGTTCAGGTGACTGTAGTAACCTTGGCAACAATGCTTACATCAAGTGACTAGGAAACAAAATCATCTTTCTGGTTCAAGATTCAATACTGTAGTGCTTTTCAACCTTTCTTCATTTGCAGCCCCTCCCCCAGCCCTACCCCCCCAAATTTTAACCGTAGGTGCAGACCCCTTTGGAAATCTTGGCCATTGAGGTTGAAAACCATATGGCAATGACAACTTTTGTATACTCCTTAGGCATAGTCTGAGGACTTTCAGGTGTCTGTGGACCACTGATTGAAAACCACTGCATTCATGTAACAACTGGGTGACACACAGAAGGTCTTGGAAGAGAATGGACTTTATTTCCTGGCTCCACTCACTTGACGTGGGTCAGATTGCAAAAGTTCATGCCCCTGCCAGCAGATATGTTAATGACCCTCAAAAGACATAACCTTCTGGCCAGAAAAAGTGGGTCAAAGTATATGCTCCATGGGCTTGTGATTTTTGGACAGCACCCACTCCCATGTGGAGGTTCGCTGTGATTTTAATTTTTTTTTTATTTTTACCCTTGACCTTGTAGGTAAAGTGGTTCTGGCAATGACAGCTGTTTGCATTGAAGCCCAGTGGCTACACAAGAGCTGTCAGACAAAGTAGCTTGGTCTGCATTTTCAGGGGAAAGTGATGTCAAGTAGGAGCAGGGATGGCACGAGGGAAGAAACAAGTTCAGGAGAACACAGCCTCTTGGTCTCAGAGGTACTGTGCCCAGATTTATCTTTGTGGGGCTAAGGAAGACTTTTTAAAAATTCACATTCCATCAAGAGAAGCTACAAATAACTCTCTTCTCTAGGAAACGTGCTTCCCCAAACTATTAGAAATGACTAGTGATTATGGATGCTTAACGTGATATGTCTTCATTGGTTCTGATTTTTAGAACATGTGAGCACCAATACACTAAACAAACGAACGTTCAGGTTCAGTGTTTAAAAAATGGAGGCACCAAACAACAACTAGTTATTTGTAAACCTGGGCTGTTGCTCAGAAACCCTCAGTTCTGTTGTCCTGACTTGCCTGTCTCAGCAGTGTTTTAACACTTGCTATAGACTTGTAGACACATAAAGTTAAGCTCATAAAAGGAGTAAATTTGCTTCTTTCAGATTTTATTCCCTATAATTGAAATTGTATTTGGATTATACGTTCTATACCCTGAAGTGATTCACACAGCTATGTCTACACCAAGTTAGATTATACAGTGGGCACACCTTTGCTACACCCTGTGCGCAGACTGGAATAATCTCTAGCACTGATGCACAGAAATATCTTCCTGGGACTACAGAGATGTGAACTATGAGTATGTTCAGTTTTTGTCTGTCCCGTCCAGGAAATGCAAACTTCTTATTGTAGAACAGCTCATAATGAGGCATGAAACCTACATAAGCTTTTTAATAATAGTTACTGGAACTCAAGGGGAGGTATTTACAAACTTGCCAGTTAATGGATCCATCTACTATAAATGGTACATGCTGTTTTCAATTATAGTATTTTTCAAAAATGCACTAATGAAGGCTGGAGTGAGGGGTTGGGGTGAGATGGGGCAGAGAAGGAGTGGCTTAAGGAAGAGAGTTGGTGGGGACTCAAGGAAGTGGGTGGGGGTGCAAAAGTCAAAGCAGATGGGGGATGCAGACATTACAGCAGGGGTCTCAGGGTGGGGGCAGGGAGGTGGGGGGTACTGGGGCCCCTGCAGCAAGTGTACTGCAGCCAAGGGCTGCACTCGCCCTCCAAGGACCCCTCCTGGGAGAGAAGGCTCTGGGGCAGCATACTTGTCAAGTGGGGGCTGGGGCTCTGTAGACTGGCCTTGGCTTCCAGCTGCCCCCTCTCCCGGGCCTGCAGCCTGTGCTGCCCCCTGCCAAGCCTGCAGCTGCTCTATGGGGTCTTTGCTTGGGGTAGCAGCCACTCCACTCTGCAACCTACGGGACGCAGGGCAGTGCTTTGTGTGCTGCCCCTGGCCTCCAGCTGCCCACGACCCTGCACTCATCTGTGACGGGGCAACACTTTGGGGGCTACCCCAGCATCAAGCAGCCCCCTCAGTCCTGCAGTATGCTTGGTAGTGCGCTCCAGGGGCTGGACAGGCACTGGGGGCTGCCTAAAGGAATCAGGCTCTGCTGGCTGCAGGCCGCCCTTCCCTCCTGTAGACCCTCTCCCCAGGCCTGTAGGCTGCTGAAGTGGGGCAAGGCTTGGGGGCTGCCCACAGCCTCGTGTGTGTGTGTGTGTGTGTGTGAGAGAAAGAGCAGGAGACAGCCTTGTGGAGCTGTCCCCAGCCTACAGAAGGCTCCCTCTCCCCCACAACCTGCGGGCTGTCTAGGGAGGGGCCAGGCTCCAGGGGTTACCCAGCTACAGCAGCCTCCTGCATCAGGCAGGCTGTCCAAGGGGCTCTGGGGAGTTGTCCCGCCAGCTGCTCTCCAGTCTGCAGGCTATCTGGGAGGGCCAGGCTGCTCCTTCTGCTGCCCCCCTGCCCACATTACCCCTGCGGCCTGCTGCCTGTCTTGGAGGGAGGGCAGGCTCTGGGGAGGCGGATTCTGAGGGCTGTTCCCCCCTCCATCTGCTTCCTGTGGCCTGCAGGCTGTTGGGTGGGTGGGGGAGCGGGGGAAGGCTGGAGGGTGCTGTCCCTTCTCCTGCTGCCCGCCTCCAACTACGCTCCCGTGGTCTTCTGCCTGCCTGTGGGGACAGGCTCCGGGGGTTGTTACCCCTCTCCAGCAGCCCCCTGTGGCCTGCAGGGCAGGAAGCAGGCTGCAAGGGGCTAACCCCCTGCAGATTGTCTAGGAAGGGCCAGGCTCTGGGGGCTGTCCCCCATTTTCAGCCACCCCTTCCTCTAGCAGCCTCCCCCCCACACCACCTCGCCGCTGTCTGTTCAGGTGGGGTCTGGCTTTAGGAACTTCTGACAGCCTCCACCTCTTGTAGCTTGTAGGGCTCTCCAGGAGGGTTGGCTGGGGAGGAGCAGGTTCTGGGTTTGGGGCAGGGGAGCAATTTGCCCAGTCTGTGTGTCAGACAAGATGGTGGAGCCCCACCCTGCTGGCCTCTCTTGGTGCTGCAGCCACCTCAGGCTGTAGAGAGGAAGGAGGTGAGGCACTCTTCAATGGCCGCTCTCAGTATGCTCCTGTCTATGCCCCTACCTTTTTTCCTCCCTCTGCCTTCTTCCCTCTCCAGTCCCATGTTCTGAGAAATCCTGGGAATTCAGGCATTTCCCACCTTCCAAGCACAATCTAACCCTGAGTTTGGTTTAAGTTAGCATAAGAGGAAACTGCACCAAATTTTGTGGCTCTAGCTCTCACAGTTTAAGAGGAGTTGCTGGAACAAATGTAGCACATACACCATCTAACATATACATATAGATCAAACACTAACCAGAATGCAAAATACACAGTTAATATGGTTATTCTCTTGCATACACGCAAGGACAGGAAAACAGTAATTGCTGATGTTGTTCTTGTGCAACTGCTTTTTTTTAAGTGGGTGGAGAAAAAAACCACGCCCACAATGGTAAATAGATTCCTCTGTTATATTTGGGAGTAGTCTGACCTCTGCCAGTGTGAGGGTTGAGAGATTGCATTCCAAAGTGAGAGACCTGTTCCACTGGTGAGATCCCAAAGAGGAAGGAGGGTGGCAGAATGAGTGATAAGCTGAAGACATCAGTTGGAATCGTCTGGGCTCCCTTTTCAAAAGGACAGGTAGAGACTCCATCTTTTCTAAAATGTGCTCTCCAGACACTTCTGTTTAGGGGGTTTAGACTGGAAATTATGAGGCCAGGACTGCCGGTGAGCTTTGGTCCTTGCTTCTCCAGGTCTCATTCTCCACGTAAGGGGTGGGGTGGGGTGGGAGTTGAGGACTGGCATAAATAATATGGAATCAGTGACAGTTCTAGAACAGTTTCTACAGCTGCGGCTGAGAGGCACTCTCCACAATTTCAGTCTGCGTTGATTTTGGTCTCAATGCAAATGTTATATTTCAAAAAAACTTGTGTTAAATTCTGTTTGGTTTGAGCAACTGAAGCACGAACGAACTTTTTCTTCTCGTAATCCTAATTATATCCTGCAGTGATGGAGTTCTTGATCTACACCTGCCTGATCACACTGAGATAAATACAGTCATGATTATTTCAGTAATTAGGCACAGTGTACCCATTGACTTGGATGTAATTATACTTGCTTCCAGATGACACCTTCCACCATCATATATGTAATAATCTTACTCCTTTAACCACAAAGATGGGGTAACTCCCTTCCCCTCATCCCCCACTTAGACAGCCACATAGGAAATAAATACAGATGAGACAGCACTGGTATGGAAACAGCAGGGTGACTCACACAATTGCCAGGCTTGTGGGCGAGGCAGGAATGTGGCTCTGACCAGAAGAGGTGGTGCTGGGGGCTAGCTTCCCCTAGGTAGTGCTTCAGGGCTGCGTGGAACACAATGTCCAGGGTTCCAGCAGTGATTTAAACAGTCTGGGGCTCTGGCTGCTGTAGCAGTCATGGTAGCAGCACTGGTGTCTGGGAACCCCAGGGCCTTTTTAAATGACCAGACCCTGGGGCAGCTGCCCGTTTGGCCCCTTCCCCTCCCCACAGGGAATAGTAGCTCATTAACATTTGTGATGTAATACTATTCAAAAACAAATACCAAGAATAAAGAGCTGGTTGGAAAAATGTTTTTCTGTAAGAAAAAATATTTTCAGAGAAAAATGAAATACAGAAAATACTTTTATTCTGAAATTTATCCATGGTCTCTCAGGTGAGTTGCAGTTTGGGTGCATTGTGCGCCTTTTCTCTTCTACAAGCCAGGCTCCCTGTTCAGGCTACACCTGCCGCACTGTGTCACAGTCTCCCTTCAGCGTGGATATGGAAGTCAGAGGGTGATGTATCTTGAGAGTGGTGGCTACGGTGAGCCCTGAAGGATGAGCGGGGGGTATGGCTCACAGATAAAAACAGCAGCATAGGGTAGCACAGCAGCACTTCATGAGTGAAACATCTTGGTATTCAGGCATTCAGATTTTGGGGAAAGAGGGAAGCAAATCATTTGAACAGAAGCAATTGTTTAGTCTAAAATCCTATTTTCCATTGAAAACCAGGTTTGATGAAAATTTTCAATCGGCCCTAGTATATTTAGAAATTCTTACCTTAATCAACTTCAAGCATTCCAGTGGCAAAGCTGACCATGGTCTAGACGGCCTTCCTTTTACTCAGTGTTTCATAGGACACTAGCTTTAAGTTGCTGAACATGTGCCTATCCAATTAAAAAATCAATAGTAGTTGGAAGTGTTTTGCACATCTAAAAATTAGGTCCTCTATCTGAAGGACAACCTTACAAAAAACTTTCTACATCACCCCTCAAGCTGCCCTCTTCAGCCTGCTCTAAGGCTGGCTCTTCAAAACTGTGAGGGAATCATCTTCAGCTGTTGCTCAGCTTTGTCTCAGAGGCAGACCATGGGGGAAAAAATAACAGACTCTCTTTTTAGCCAGGCATTTGCTTGCTTACATTTCCAAAATGTAAAGTGAGGACGTGACTTGTAATTCATTGTGACAACTTCCACTTCCCTCCTATGTGCACTAATTTAAAAACCATACCCATTTATTGAGAGTTTTTCCATTTCTGCAGTCTGTTCCCTGGTAACTCACACCCTAAATATCATAAAAATTAAAGTCAGGATTGATACATACATATAATATGCAATGGCTTTGTCTACACTATGAGATAAACTCAATTTTTAATAGTTTTGATTTTTTAACCTCTTTATAATGAATTCAAATTTAAGTGTTCATCAACCTTGAAATTTGACCCATTGTTCTTCCGTATCAAATTTCCATGTCCCCATTGCCCTATGCAAGTTCGACAGCATGAGCTAAGACTAGCATTGACTAGCTAAGACTAGCATCCCACAGTGCTTTGGCCCTGGTTGCTTGTGTGGGTGTTTCATGTTAGAATCCCACAATGCAAAGCACTGTCCCAGAATTCAGAGCACCCAGTAACAGAATTCAGCCCTCCCCCAGTCTGCCCCGGTTCCGTGTGCCTCACATCTTCTGCGGACATTGGTGTAGCGGTGGGCAGCTGTGCTATCAGCCCTGTCCACCCCCACCCAGTTCTGTCAGCCGCGCATCCACTGTACACATTGGCATAGCGGTGGGCAGCTTGCCTTCAGCCCTCCCCCAAGCCTGCCCAAGTTCCCTGTGCTGTGCATCCTCTGCAGACGTTGGTGTAGCGGCGGGCAGTGTGCTATCAGCCTTGTCCACCCCCACCTTGTTCCGTCAGCCATGTGTCTGGACCTTCATATTTGCAGGCCTGGGCACTACAGAATTCAAATTCAATCAAAAGTTCGTGGGCTTCCTGTGACCTTCTTCCTGCGCATCTGGCTGGAGAACAGTAGAGAAGGAAGCAGCCATACATGGAGGATCACCACATAGTTTGTGGGATGTATTGGGACACTTCTGGAGGCTAATAAATTTGAATTAAAGATATGGTGAATCCACACTAGCCTTTATTTGAAATTTTAAATTTTAAATTGATGTTATACCCATCTAGTAACATCGACATTTTGTTATTGGTAGTAGGGCTTACTAATCTGAGCTAATGGTATTTATAGTGAAGACAGTAATGTTTTAATATCGAGCTAACTCCTTTAAATTTGATTTTATCTCGTAGTGTAGACTCAGCCAATATTCTGCTTTGGCTGGGCTGCTTGTATTCAGAAGTGTTAACCTGACTTGCTTTTCTCCCTCCCGCCCTTCCTCTCAATTAGCTGACAATACTGCCATATGGAAACAGCTGCAACTGCTGAGGTCCCATGTCCCAGAAAGACTTTGTATAATGTAGAGTCAGATTTTTAAAAGAACTCAGCCTGCGATATTCCAAGCACTTCCGAAAATCTGGATCCAATGGCGGAAGCTGGACATTTTCAGACCTTATCATATCTCAAAATCACCCTCCCCCACCCCTAATGCCCTCTTCCCATACAAGCAAAGAAATTAAAATGTGTGCGGGGTAGAATCTGTTAAACAAAATTGAGAATGAAATTCCTATTGAATGAACACGGGAATAAAATCATACAGTATCTCAGTCATACTCTGCAATGGGCCTCCATGAGCGCTCTACCACTTTGAAAATCAGATACGATGCATCATTTATAAATGATATACACTTTCTTGTTTCACAGCCTAAGTGAAGGCACTAACTAATGTGGTTAAAAAGAAACTTACTCTATGGACAGGTTATTTCTTCCTTACCGACTTTAGGGTTTCTTCTGCCTTCAAAGGGGAAAATTTTCCCTTCCAGCTCAGTTAGGTGGTACTAGTCACTGATGGAGACAGGATACTGGAGAAGCCTGAATGTTGGTTTGATTCACCATGGTTGTTTCTCTTATAACATAATTTATTAGCATGAGACTACAGCTATTTAATTTTAAATGTATTTCAAAAACTCATTTGCATCTCTTTCTACTTCGGCATAGTTTGCAGTCGAAAGATAAGAATATAGACAGGAATAAATGATGAAGACTTGTTTTTGTACCTCTGCACTAGACTGTAACACAGGAAACCTGAGTTCCGGTCATGTTCTCCCACAGACTTCCTGTGTGACCTTAGGCAAGCCATTTAATCTTCCTGAGCTTCAGTTACCTTCCTGCAAACTCAGAGTAATTCTTTTCTCCCACTTTTAGTTTATTTAAACTGTAAATTCTGAGGATTAGAGATAGTCTCCTACACAGTATGTAGCAGTGTAATTAGGGCACTAACCTAGGATTTAGGAATCCTGGGTTCAAGCCTCTAATACATACTAACTGGGTGATCTTTATAAAATCACTTGGGCTATGTCTAGCCTAGAGAATTTTGCTGACAAAACGCTCAGAGTAGGCACACTAAAAATATGTTCTGTAGACAGTAAATCAAGAGAATGTGGCACTTCTGTCGAAAGCCTTTAGCCCTGTCCCCTACAAGGCACAAGGCCATTCTCAACAGAATCCATCAACAACAAACTGGTGTGGATGCTCCAGAGGTGGGTCATCTGTTGACACACAGGGCTTCTGGGTCACCAGGCAGTCCCGTCTGCTGTGCTTCTGGTAGGCTGTTTTCTTGAGAGAACGTCTGGGCAGATAGAGAGCATTGCATTTTTTTATTATGCTTTGCTGTCTGTCTGCAATCTGTTAACAGATGTTTGGTCAGAAGATGTCTTCTGACAGTAACCTCTACCGACAGATGGCTGTAGCATAGACATAGCCTTGACCTCTCAGATTCCCCCTCTGTAACATGGGGATAACAGCATTATTTTAAATGATCGTTTTCTTTAATAGGCAATAGAAGAAACCAAGTTACCCTTATGAAGCATAAAAAATGTCCTCATGAACCTTGTAGTGAATGTTTGCGTGTTGCTAACATTCTCTACACACAAAACTGTTCTTTTTCTTGCATGTAACTAAGGTCTTGTCTACACTATTGCTTATGTTGATGTAAATTACATCCCTCAGGGTGCAAAATACCTTACCGCCCTGCGCAATGTCACTGAGATACACTTATGCAGTGTCTCCACTGCTCTTTGTTGACAGGAGAGTCTCTCCCATTGACATAGCTTCTGTGACTTGATCAGGTGGATTATTATTTCTGCTCTCCTATTCACTTATCACATCTTGACCACAATTGTTAAACTGATGCTGCACTGCATCAATTGCAGCAGCACTGGCTTAATTTTTTTAGCTGTATTTTACCTGTTTGAATACACAGAGTGACTGATATTCCTTTACCTGAACAACTAGAATAAAGTGCCTACACATGAGTGGTTTTTTCCTTTCAGGACAGATACTGCTTGATGATTGTAAACCACTTTTCACTTAAGGTGTGCACCCAGGGATGTATGACAGCAATTTATTTACTATGTTCTGGTTCAACTATGGACTCAATACTGTAAATGGACCAATGCATAACTTAGATAGATATAATTAGAGATACACATCTCCTAGAGCTGGAAGGGACCTTGGGAAGTCATCTAGTTCAATCCCCTGCCCTCTTAGCAGGGCCAAGCACCCTCCCTGACATCTATTAGTGCTAATGGGCCTCCTCAAGGATTGAACTCACAACCCTGGGCTTAGCAAGCTAATGCACAAACCACTGACCTATCCCACCCCACAAAAACCTATTTGTGCCAGATCCCTAAATGGCCCCCTCAAGAGCTGAACTCACAATCTTGGGTTTAGCAGGCTAACACTCAAACCACTGAGCTATCGCTCCTTTTTTTTTTTAAATTAAAAAAAATTATCCTAGAACAAGTCTTTATACAGAAAACGCAGTTCTTCAAACCAAGTTTGCTTCTCCATCCTCTCATATTTTCTAAATTTGAAATACATCATGGCATCTGTCACACAAACTTCCTACTGACTGAAAGAGTCACCTTGTGCCAGATACGTTCATGCCACTTGGGGTGCAAACTTGAAACTGCAGATGCTTCCTGGATTTTAAGCACAAAATTTTTAGCAAGCTTTCTGCCAGAAAGTTCAGTTTTTGCAGACTTCTTTCCCAATGGCTCAGGTTAGGAAGTGGCTACTTCAGGCTTAACGTAAGTAATAAATATAGCATCGTCTGTTTGATCTTGAACAGTGATGAGGACAATTCCAAATTTTAAAAGGAAGCTTTATACAGAAGGGTATTGGTTTTACTAGAAGGAAATACTCTTCTATTCTTCAAGGTTTCATCCATATATAAATATTAAAGAACTATCAGAAGCAAGAGTAATTTTCTGAACTTCTGCAAGAAGTCAATAGTACCCAGCAGGCTGTTTAGCATTAATCAGAATCCAAGTCCTGGACCTCATCGTATGCAAATTCCCGCAGAATATCACAATGGTATTTGTCCCATGTTTTCCTCCTGATACCTCTGTCATCTTCGTCACTGAAGCTCCCATCCTCCAATTCTCTGTCTCTTCCTTCTCTGTCACTGTTTTCATCTTCCTCTGGAAGGAATTCCTCTTCATCAGGATAGTCATTGCGCCAGTTATTCTCACTGTTCTCATCATCTTCATTATTATATATTGCTTCAGAAACATGATCATCATTGACTAGTTCATATTCCTGTGCGTAAGGCTGCACAGAGAGAATATCCTGGATCCAACCAGAAGTAGATGTTTACATGTAGAAGTAGATGTTTACAATATCATAAACATACTCATCTTTCAAATTGTGTTCTGCTCCTTTACTAGTCTCAGGTACAGTTAAACGCTCCCGGATCATTTCAACCGCATTGCAAAGAATCGCATCTGGATCCTCAATTTTCTGTGCATTTGCTGCTGTGACCTCTGTGTCTCTCCCTACTTCCTCCTCTTGTACTATATCAAACAATTGGAATTCCTTGAAATAACTTGAGCTACTGTAAGTAGCAGTGCTTCCTTGTTGTGAACTCTCTTTTTTTGCTTCCAGTTTGTCACCCTCATTTGCCTCCTCGCCATTGGGGCCAAATGCAATTGTTTCTCTTTCAGCTCAGTTTGGCCGATGGCTTGTTATTATACGGTATCGATTTTCCTGCCTGTTCACCTGCTTGGTGGAACAAAGATCCTGAATGATTCTCTGAGAGCTTCCTAAAGATGGTCACAGAATCTGTGCTGCTTTACCTCAAGTAATAGCTTCCTGTATGCACTTTTGAACAGGTTCATTCTGTGAGGACGCCGTGCCCACCAGCTTGAGCAGTCTATTCCCCAGGGAGTCGTAGGCAGCCGTGGGGCCCTGCTCGGTGCGTAGCTGCTTGCAGTGCCTCAGCTGGCGCCAAGCCGCCATGCTTCCGCTTCAGCCGCAGCACTGCAGCGTGCTCCATGCCAGCCGCACAGCATGCTGGGAGAGAGGGACATGTTGATTCATTTCAGCATGGATCAGCTTGCAGGAAAGGGACCCACATTTCTTTCCGGGAGAGATTTTTGCCTCCAGTACTTACATCAGTGCAGATGATATATTTGTTGCTTTTGTGCAGCACATTTGCACACAATGGCTACGTCTACACGTGAACCCTACATCGAAGTAGCCTATTTCGACGTGGCGACATCGAAATAGGCTATTTCAATGAATAATGTCTACACGTCCTCCAGGGCTGGCAATGTCGATGTTCAACATCGACGTTGCGCAGCACCACATCGAAATAGGCCCTGCGAGGGAACGTCTACACGCCAAAGTAGCACACATCGAAATAAAGGTGCCAGGCACAGCTGCAGACAGGGTCACAGGGCGGACTCAACAGCAAGTTGCTCCCTTAAAGGGCCCCTCCCAGACACACTTTCACTAAACAGCGCAAGATACACAGAGCCGACAACTGGTTGCAGACCCTGTGCATGCAGCATGGATCCCCAGCTGCAGCAGCAGCAGCCAGAAGCCCTGGCCTACGGGCTGCTGCACACGGTAACCATAGAGCCCCGCAAGGGCTGGAGAGAGAGCGTCTCTCAACCCCCCAGCTGATGGCCACCATGGAGGACCCCGCTATTTCGATGTTGCGGGACGCGGATTGTCTACACGTTCCCTACTTCGACGTTGAACGTCGAAGTAGGGCGCTATTCCCATCCCCTCATGGGGTTAGCGACTTCGACGTCTCGCCGCCTAACATCGATTTCAACTTCGAAATAGCGCCCAACACGTGTAGCCATGACGGGCGCTATTTCGAAGTTGGCGCCGCTACTTCGAAATAGCGTGCACGTGTAGACGCGGCTAATGAGTCATTTAATGTAAATTCTACTCCAAAGCAGGTTTGTCTCTAACCTAATTCCTCTGATACATGATCTGCCTGACTTATATTTCTTAATAACAGGCACGGAAAGGAGTGGAAGAAGGACCGGCAGTGGTGAAGGAAGCTGGCCTGATTGATAAACTAACAGCCCAAGGTATTTTTCAAGCGGAAAACACAAATTTAAATACAACTATTATCCACTATGAACTCACTAATAAACCCAATAAATGCTCTGGCATTGTCAATGAAAAATAACTGAAAGATTTAAATAAAACCAGAGCTATGTGCTTTAAAATTTGTAGAAACTTGCAAAGTGCCTAGAATCACAGAATCTGTACAAGTTTTGTGCTCACAATTTTTTTTTAATCATCGGAGAGGATTCCTTTTGGGACATTTACATCTTCTTCATGTTCATTGACCCAGAAGCCTCCACTGTAGATACTCTGTAGGTCCACAAGTAAACTTTCTCCCTACTCACTTACCTTATAGCATATATTGTGAAGCCTACCTAGAGGCATAACTATATACCAAGTATGGCCTTTTACATGAGTGTGAATGAAAAAAAATGATGGTTGGGCTGAAAATGTGTTTCCCACTCTCACTCCTCCAAGTTCAAGCTGGAAAGATGTTCTTCCAACTTTTCTCGGGCAGCTGTCTATATTGTGGTGCTTATGGTGCTTGGTGTCTATATTGTGCCCTTATGGTGCTTGAGAAGGTTAGAACTCTGATAAAGTCCTGCAGAATTGGCAGAGCCAAACATTCATTTAGCATTGAATAACTGCTGCCTCCCAATCTTCCAGAGCACTACCTGGTATGCTGCTGCCTACCTGGTAATATTTATTGTCACAGACCCGTGAGGTAGGGAACAGTTATTAGCCTCTATTTGAGAAGGGGAACTTAGGCACATACCAACAAAGCCACTTGCCGCATCAAGAACACATGCAGCCTGCAGCAGAGTAGACAACTGAACCAGGCACTCAAATCTAGGACAACACTGTAAATGCTCCACCATTATTAATTATTACTGCAGCACCTAGGAGGACCAGGACTCCATTAACTAGGTGCTGTATAAGCACAGAACAACATCCCAATTCCTGCCCACATGAGCTCCTTTCTTTCTAGGCTGGTAACTAGCTCCTTCCTCACCTGCCCTTTTTGACCTTCTCTTAGCCCACTGACTGGGGAGGGCAGATGCTCCGGGGCCTAGCCATTCAAAAGTGTCGGTAGCTGAAGCCCCTAGCCCTTTAAATCGCTATTGTAGCCCTGGGCAGCTCTGTCACCTGTCTGGGGCCAGGGGCAGCATGGCATGCTCCCAGCAGTGCTGAGGGTTGACTGCCCCCAGCACCAACCCTTCTGCCCAAGGCTCCACCCCTTTGGGGAGCAAGGAGCTACTCCTCTCCACCCTCGGGACCTCAGCTAGGGGCCCAGCAAGTCTGTCAGCTCCCTAGGCTATTCAGGAGGGTGGAAGTTTGCTTTCCTACACATGGGCCACTGAAAGCCATGCTAGTAATAGCAGTGTAAGCTCCAGCCTCAGAATTTTCAGAATGGTAACGTAGGCAAATGGGTGAGTTGTGTTAGACACTGTTCAATAAAAAATCAAAACAAAAAAGCAGTCCAGTAGCATTTTAAAGACTAACAAAATAATTTATTAGGTGATGAGCTTTTGTGGGACAGACCCACTTCTTCAGATCATAGACATACCAGAACAGACTCAATATTCAATAAGGATTTAAAGAAGAAAAGCAGAGATATAGATTAAGTTGCACACGCCTGCACACCCAGAACCAACCCACATCTAACGATATAACAGCTTTACACATGATTTACTCCGTATTACCTATTACACAATAATGCTCAACTGTTTTGAACAGGAAATTTTAAATGCAAAATATACCTGCTCATGACCTTTTAACGTTTTCTTTCCATTGTGCTCATCACAGGGTGTGATGTTAAAGATTATGGAGCCTTGCAGTTTGATGACGTTCCTGATGACACACCATGTTATAATGCAAAACATCCCAGATGTGTAGGGAGAGCAACAGAGAAGCTAGCCAGCACTGTGGCAGATGTGAAGAAGAGTGGAAGAACCTCTTTGGTTGTCGGCGGGGATCACAGGTCTCTTGTTATACTTGTTTGTTTAAAAGCATGAATAGCTTTCAGAGCTGCACAAATTACCCAAGCAAAGATATAGGATTAAACTAGAAATGAGCTATCCGTTCAGTTTCAAAACTAGCAGCTGTCTGTTAAATCTGATGAACCTTTCCCTATGCCAACACTCCTTTAGAAAGGTTGGAAGAAGAAATAATCAAGATATTCCAATAAGCCAGGGCTGTTTCCTACACTCCAGTGTTTATATTTTAAAAAATGTATGAGGACCCCTCATTCTAGATGAGATGAACCTTGGTGTTTTATGTAGATTTGGGTCCCAATCCTGTAAACAGATGCATAATTTAACACACTGCAAATAGTTCCCATTGGGGGCTGGGTAAGGTAATGTGGCTGTTCACCAAAGTGGTGATCCAGCAAAACACTCACATGTGCATAGCTTTAAAGAATGTAAACAGTATTGGGAATCCCTCAAAGATCTGTCTGCATTCAGCTTCCCATGAACTCAGTTTGACCACAGATTTCAATATGCAGGTATTAAAATCTGGCATACAGCAGGGTCAGGGAATTTTTTTTTTTTGGTTGGGCCACAGGCCCACAGAAAAATCAGTCACAGGTCCACACACAAATCAGAAGCAAAATGCCCCAAAACTCACTGATCTGGCTCACTATAAGCAAAAAATCAATAAAACAATAAACAGCCCAACAACAATAACCATCATTGACCCACAGGCCATAGGTTCCACAACCTTGGCATCCCGCTCCTGGCATACAGCAATGCTACACTTCATTAATCAGGGAACATCAAAGCTTCAGAGTCATACAGAAATTCTCTTTGTACACATTTATACATCTCATTGTATTTACTCAATGCTTCATGTCAGGATCAGCTTGGTTAATCTGTGGAAAATCATCCTAGCACCATATGTGTTGTCCACGTTTAAACTTCCTCTTTACACTTCTGATTTACTGAGCACCTTGTTGTTATCTAGTTCTTTGGTAAATAGTTCCCTGGTTGTTCTCCTCTCATCTTAGCTAGCTCAGACACCACCTTTTTAGTCTGCTGACCTATCTGCTTATTTTATTTAGCATACACATCCTGTTCTTCAGCCTGATAATTTATTCATCTCCCTAATCCTATCTTCCAAGAATGAGGCCTGCTCAAGCGCCAATTACCTCAGGGCAGGCCTCAGCCATAAATAGTCTCATTCACTTCACTGGGACTACTCCAGCTGTGTGCAACTTTAAGCACTTGAGTACGTCTAGCAAAGTGAAGGGGATAAACTCATGTTCTACACAGACATGAGTGCTTGGCTGGGTCAGGACTTACAATTACCATTCTGGACCCAGAGCATCTGTGCAGTCTGTCAAAATGTTAGCCATGCTCCTGCCAATGTTCCAGCCTTCTTCTCCGTGCTTTGTGAGAGTGTGACCCCAAACTGAACTCCACAATATCCAGGAAGCCACACCTTTTCCTTTCCCAGCCTTCCTCTTCCTGGCTTCTCCTCACCCAGAAGAAACACAGCATGGCCAGTGGATGAGGAGCCTTCTTTAGCTGCACAGTAGCCTCCCAATTTTCATCTTTATAGAATGTTTTGCAACAGCTTCTGCTTTTACAAATAAGTTTACAGCATGGTGCTTTGAGAAGGAAAATATGTTGTATGCTGTGCCATGAAATGCCTGTGTTTATACACAATTCTTTCTGCATACAGCTTGGCAATTGGGACCATATCTGGCCATGCAAAAGTTCACCCCGATCTTGGTGTAATTTGGTTTGATGCCCATGCTGATATTAACACTCCACTGACATCAGTAACTGGGAACATTCATGGGCAGCCTGTGTCTTTCCTCCTAAAGGAACTGAAGGATAAGGTAATATAAATGCCATTGCCTCTTTAAGTTATAAGTATCTTGGAAACCCACCCTGAACAGAGATGGATTCTTGTTCATCTTTTGCTCTCACTAATTATTACTGTAACATTTAGAATTAGTCATGGAACCTGCCCATCTATTTCCTCATATTGGGACCCTCTTTCTCCCAGTGGATCTCCCATGGCTCCTCTGGACAAGTCCGGCAATCCCTGACCTAAACCGTTGAGGTCAGCAAGGGCTTCAAAGCTCTGCTTGTGGTTGGAAGCCATGGCAAAGGAGAACTCCCAAGGACCCAATGTCCTAGGGTGGAGGTTTGGGGGCAAGGTTTGATTTTCAGCCCACTGTCAATCCATTTTAGTATTTTGGGTGCTTTAAATAAACTAACCATTCACCTCCCTCTCCCAACTTTCAGTATGAGGCTGGTTGTTATGGGGGTAACCCAGTAAAAATAAAACCTCTTTTGATCTTCGTAGATGCCTGATGTTGCAGGATTTTCATGGTTAACACCATGCCTATCTGCTAAAGACATTGTGTACATTGGACTAAGAGATGTGGACTCTGCTGAACAGTGAGTCTAGCTCCTCCCTCATTAATACTCAAATGTCACATTTCCATTGCTTAAAGGGATGCATAGCATTGCTGCAGACTGCAAAGTAGGTGCCTCCTTGACCTGTGTGAGGTTTAATGCAATGTGAGTTAGAAATAATTGACTAGGCAGCAGTACTGAAGAAAAGAATTGGGTGGTGGGGAGATAGTGGATCACAAGTCAAATATGAACCAATAACGTGATGCAGTTGTGGGAAAGTCTAATATTCCTGGGTATATTAACAGCACATTGTATTAAGTAAGACACAGGAGGAAATTGTCCTCCTCTATCTGGCGTGGTGAGGCCTCAGCTGGAGTACTGTGTCCAATCCTGGGCACCACACTTCAGGAAAGGTGTAACTAAATCAGCGCATGTCTGCAGGAGAGCAACAAATATGAAAAACTTGTGGAAAACCTGGCCTTCACAGAAGTGTTAAAAATAAAATGTTTGTTTAATCTTAAGAAGACAGGGGGTGGTGATGTGTCCTGATAATCTTCAAATATGTCAGTGGAGTTATAAAGAGGGTGGTGATCTACTGGTCTCCCTGTCCACTGACAGAAAAGTAATGGGCTTAATCTACAGAAAGAAACGTTTAGGTTAGATATTTGGAAAAACTTCAATTAAGCACTAGAATAGGTTTCCAAGGATGATTGTAAAATTCCTGTCATTGAAAGTTATGAAGGACAAGTAAACACCTATCAGGGATGGTCTAGGTTTACTTGGATCTGCCTCAGCTTGATGTTTCTATGATGGGGAGCAGGGGACTAAAGCAGAACTTCCCCCCACCCATATTTCCCAAAGACAGAACGCCAAACCGGCCAGCCAACATTTTAATGGAATGGGCCAGTCTGTTAACGACTTAAGTGTTTGCATCTTACCGAAGAGGAATTTTCACATTACTTTGGAAAGAGAGGCTGCTGAACTCTCTTTTATATTCAAATTCGACACATTAACACATGGTTTGAACCAGGATGCGAATTTTCGGGGTCATTATAGGAGTTCTTTTGCATACTTGGCTTAATCTAATTCTTGACACCGCCCCCCACCCCTCTACTCTGTGATTTGCTCACCTTGATAATTTTTTTCTGATTTGTCAACCTTGATTACTGTTTTTGGTTCTCTGTGCCTTAAATATTGAGTCGTTTCTGGTATGGCTATGGTCTGAAGAAGTGGGTCTGTCCCACGAAAGCTCACCTAATACATTATTTTGTTAGTCTTTCAAGTGCTACTTTACTGCTTTTTTGTTTTGATAGTATATAGACTAGCATGGCTTTCTCTCTGTTACTAATCACCAAAAGTGGTTTCCTTTCCTTCCCCTCCCCTTCTCTTCTCTCGTATCTGCTTCCTCTATTACTGTTCATGAGTGAAATGTTTTGGGGGGTGGGGGGGAATCCAGTCACCATGAAACACTTCCTCCTAAACAGCTCAACCTCTTCTTGTTGACTGAATGAATCCTGCATCCCAACCATCAACATTTCTTCTCTCCCTTTGGCTCTCACCACTAAACCTATTGTCTGCTCCTCGCTGCAGAGTCTCTCCAAAGATGCATTCCAGCAAGAATTCTCACCTTTCTGCCCATCCCCTATTCTTACAACTTCTTCACCTACATTTGTCTCTCAAAGGTCTCTTTCCTCCTTGTCCTCTAAGCTCAACTCATCTTCTCTTCACTATCTCTAAGCGTTTTTCTGCTCTTCTATGCCTCTTCACTTATCCTCACCCACCTATCTGGTTCTTTCCTCTACAGTCATTTCTTTCCCCAATCAAAAGACTTTGATCAACTGTAAGCATCTAAATGACGACTTATGGCATCCAAGTTCATGTTAATTAAATCCATATTTTAAATATAATGAATATAGATTAGGTGTCTATACGTGTGCTCAGGTACCCAAATTCAAAAATTAAGCAATTGCATATAAGCAGAATACTTTCCCCCACTCTTGCTTTTATAAATGATTTGTAAGCAGAATTAAAAACATAAAATTTACTTGTTTGTACTTGCTTCTCTGATGGAATATTAACATTTCAGAGGTTTGCAAAAGTACCTTTACAGAATACCGAAAAAACAACACACTTTTTATTGCATTCATAAACTGTTAATGTGTCTTCCATGTCTTTTTCAGCTGCATTCTGAAAACTCTGGGTATTAAATACTATTCAATGACTGAAATAGATCATCTTGGGATTGGGAAGGTGATGGAAGAAACACTTCATTATTTGATGGCCAAGTAAGTAATGAAACTACCTTTTTTTGTTTGTTTGTTTAAATATAGGATAAAAATCAAATTGTAACCATGCAGAAAATTGATCAGTTAAAACATTCCAGAATTTTGAGATCCCAGTCAGTGCTACAGACCTCTAAGGATGCTGCACTGACAGTTACAGGAGACTCACTAAATTCTGTTGATCAGATAGTTAAAGAACACTTCAGAGCTCACCATAGGATGTACACTTAAAACACAGTGGGTTCAATAGTATTTAAATTGGCCGCTAATTTGAAAAGTTTGGCGTAAATACTCAAATTAGCTCCTCTGGCTGCTCAGCTGTGTCAAGGTCTGCCTTTTGGCACTGGATTACTACTAAAGAAGTCAACTGGCAGTGCTCTAGGTGACTTCAGAGGCCTTTAGTGTCTTAATGCCAGGGACACATTTTGTTCTGTTTAGCTGTGTCTCCGCTACAGTGATCCTTCAAAAGAAGTTCTTCCAGAAGATCTCTTCTGAAAAAAGACTTTTAGAAAAAGAGTGTCCACATACAAAAAAGCAGATCAAAAGAGTGATCAGCTCTTTTGAAAGTGAGCTTCCGCACAGCCCCTGCTCTTTCAAAAGAGCAAGTCAGGGATCGAAAAATCTGGTGCCATGAGGACTGCTCTTTTGAAAGAAGGGCCCCTGGCACATCTACACATACTTTTTTTCTGAAAGAGTCTTTCGGAAGAAGGCCGTCTTCCTGACTGAGGAGTGGAAAAGGGCCTCTGAAAGAAGTGCTGCATTCTTTTGATTTAATTTTGAAAGGATGCATTTTGTGTATAGATGTTCCCAAAATCTTTTGGAAGAGCCCTGGCTTTTTTCGAAGGATCTCACTACTGTAGATGTGGCCTTTGTGCCTACCACAATGGGACCATGACTGGGGCCCCTCAGGTGCTATAATAAGACAAGTAATAAGTGCCTTCATAAACAACAAAAAGTCTTGTGGCACCTTATAGACTAACAGATAGTTTGGAGCATAAGCTTTCGTGGGCAAAGACCCGCTTCATCAGATACATGAGTGGGGAAAGGGTGGTTTCAGAGGGGTATTTAAAGAGTGGGGTCCCAGTAAGAGGGAGGGCCAGAGCCAACAAGGTCAATTCAGCAAGGTGGAAATGGCCCAGTATCAACAGCACTTATCAAAAGGGGGAAAAACAAGTCAGATCAGACAGGGGCATGTGAGCCATTGTCAGTGTCTAATGAGGAGCTATCAACACCCAGAGCAGAGAAACTGTCTTTGTAAGCTACAAGCCACTCCCAGTCTCTATTTAATCCATGGTTTAATGGAGTGAAAACAGAGACTAGGAGTGGCTCGCAGTTTACAAAGACAGTTTCTCTGCTCTGGGTGTTGATAGCTCCCCATTAGATGCTCACAATGGCTCACATCCCCCTCTCTGATCTGACTTGTTTTTTCCTCTTTTGGTAAGTTCTGTTGATACTAGGCCATTTCTACCTTGCTGGATAGACCTTGTTGGCTCTGGCCCTCCCCTTTTACTGGGACCCCACTCTTTAAATGCCCCTCTGAACCCCCCACCACTCATGCATCTGATGATGTGGGTCTTTGCCCACAAAAGCTTATGCTCCAAAATATCTGTTGGTTTATAAGGTGCCACAAGACTTTTTGTTGTTCTCGAAGCTACAGACTAACACGGCTACCTCTCTGTTATAAGTGCCTTCATACTGGTTCTTGAGTCTTCTTCCCACCAACAGGTGAAACTGAGCTAGACTGCTAGGGGTTCCTCCATGCTGGAACTCTCCCTTCCTCAAGCAGGGAGCCATCTCCATTCTTGGGGTACAAGACTTATGTAGAGTAGTAAAACAGGGTAGTAGCCACACCAAAGACTAATGGGATTAAATTTAAAAAGCAGCATTACTTTAGGCAGAATTCAGGAAAAACGTCATTACAGGCAGATTGTAAAACTGTAACAGTCTCTCATTGGGGAATGGTGGCAGCACCATCAATTTAGTTCATTTTATGCTCGTGAATATGTTTTAGGGAACATTCTTTTACTGCTATCAGTACAGAATTGGTGATCCAGTTGGGCTCTTTCATCTTTAGTTTGTTTACAATGCTAATGTACATATTAGATGCATTATACATAAACTTACAAAATCTAGGTCCCCGTACCCCTCAATATTTGCCACCTGTTCCTCACTTCACTGTGCTGTCATCCAAGGCAAGTTTTATCATTCATAACTGCTTTATCTGGTACAAATACTTCCTAAGCAGGGCATGAGAAGCCTGATTCATGGGGCTTAAGTTCTTCCGTTGCTTGTGAAGAACATTTCCACAGGATCAGTTCACAGGTTTTCTGAACATGTGTTTTCAATTCTATCCTCTTGCTTTCCACCAATAAAGAAAGAAGAGACCAATTCACTTAAGTTTAGATGTTGATGGTTTGGATCCTTCTCTGGCACCAGCCACAGGCACGGCAGTTGATGGAGGACTGACTTTGAGGGAGGGGATCTATACAGCAGAACAACTTTACAGAACAGGTAAAACAAACAACTGAAAATTCTTAATACCGGTTTAGATTTCACATTTGCAATCTCTGCCTTAATGCATCTGAAGTATTACAATGAAAGATTTTCTGACTTTGAAATACTTACTGGATTTTTGCACTGCTTTAATATAAGAAAACTATACAAATCTAATAGGAGAATGTGAGATTCAGTACTGCAAGGATACTCCCCTTTATAGCAATAACACAGGATGAGCTCACAATTTAGCTATGGATGTCCAGAGTAAAACCTGATT
Source organism: Carettochelys insculpta (assembly GCF_033958435.1). Lineage (NCBI taxonomy): Eukaryota > Metazoa > Chordata > Testudines > Carettochelyidae > Carettochelys > Carettochelys insculpta. The sequence continues at coordinate 108,126,484 of NC_134139.1, read as the reverse complement.
TAGTTCTTAGTCTACAGCTAAAACTAAGTGAGCACTGCCTAAACCAGATCTGTCACGAAAACTACAATAAGCTTGTGGTTCTTGAATGGGAGAAAGAAAAGAGGAGAAAAAAAAAATCCTACTTGACCTGCTTTGTTTGGAATCTATTCAATGGGTAGAGATATGGACCTGGCAAAGCTCTCCCGGCTGAATACTCATTATGCTCCTATGTTTGAAATCTAAATATTGGGTCGTGCATGCTATTAAGCCCACCGAGCCTGAGAAAGATCTCTGGTTTTTCAGGCTCTCTCCTCCCTGCATGACACTGCAATTTCCAAAGTAAAAAAGCAGTCATGTAGCACTTTAAAGACTAACAAAATAATTTATTAGGTGATGAGCTTCCGTGGGACAGACCCACTTAAAGAAGTGGGTCTGTCCCACGGAAGCTCATCACCTAATAAATTATTTTGTTAGTCTTTAAAGTGCTACATGACTGCTTTTTTGTTTTGATAGAATACAGACTAACATGACACTCTCTGTCTCCATTTTCCAAAGTGGGATTCTCATCATCCAGATAAACCAGGCTTCCAGACTAGTGCTGAATTACCACCCCAATTTGCAGCAATACCTTAAACATACTCTGCCCCCTCTTACTTCACTCAACAAGCGAAAGAGACTTAAGTTGCGTGAAAAAGTTGCTATGAGACAAGCCTTCTATGAGATACCTCACCCTCCTTTTCCCTCACCGCTTCAGAATGCTTTTTGATCAGTCTTTTAATGTCCTAAGACCTTCCTGTCTCTCCTTCCCGCTAAGTCTGGTATTCCTCTTCTGGTCAGAGAGAGGCAGCTGATAACAGATTGACTCCAATACTCCCTCTAATCTTTTCAGAGGGTGGAATAAATTTTGTGCACAGCGGCATGTGTGAATGTGCACCACTAGAGACACAAACCTACCTGTGGGCACTCCGCTAATCAGCTTGCCAGCTTTGGAGTCTCTCACAAGTGGCCATATAAGTGTGGGGCTTACAGGGAACTCTTGTTATATCCTTTTCTAACTTCATGCCCACTCTGACATGTAACCTGATCAAGGACCTCCCTAAGGTGATCTGTTTCTGCTTACCAGTCACAAAAAGTCCAAACTGAAACGACTAGTTTCTTGCAAGCTGCCATGGTCTTCAGCACATCTCCTGTACTGTCAGAGGAAACCATGCAGTGTTTACAGCCTTTGACTGCTTTGCGATGTACACTACAATTACCTCTTGGAATTCCAGCCCAACAGAAGGCACAAAGACAACAGGGAAGGTACAGTGTTGTTGTAGCCATGTTGGTCCCCAGAGGAACATTGTGGGTGAGGTAATAATGTGTATTGGCCAAAGGAAAAAACTTTCAATCTACACAGAGCTTTTCTTCAGGTCTCTGAAAGGTACTAAGACTGTCACAGCTAAATACAAGACCAAACAGATGGTTTAGCATAAGCAATTTAACATATATTATAAGGGCTCATTCAAATCTACATTTTCAGGAAAGCTTTGCCCATGGCATTCTAAATAGTGAATCCATATGATCTGAAGACCAGTGTGCCCATGTGAGCCGATGCCCAGGTGCCAGCTAAAGGTCTGGTGAGGCAAAAAGGGGGAGGGGGGTGATGCCACACTAGCAGCTACCCTAAGCAACCAGGGCTGGCTGGGTTCTTTGGTTTGTGTTTAGTTCGGGTACGGCAGCAAGAGGAAAATTACACTTAGAGAGGCTTTAACAGTTACTTTTTATTTATACAAAGATGGAAACAATATAACTAAGACAAGTGATCAAAGTACCACAATTGTGAATTTTTGTTTATAACTTTACTAACAGTTAATAGGAAACCGCTGGCAGCGATTTTACAACAGAAGCGGCTGCCGCGTGTAAAAGGGGGTTTTAAACTGACCGCTCAATTATGAATGAAACCAAGATGGCCGCCGAGTGAGTGACAGGATAATGATTTTTCTCATGGTTACTAATGTTTACAGAAGGTAATTGCTGACAGCAGCTTGCCAGTTAAGGTAAGGTAAGGCCCCCCTGTGGTTTGATAGGCAAGATAATAATTTTCTACAGTTCTATGTAAAAGATAGTGGAGGATCGCAGTGTTCTAATAGATCAAAGGGGTAAACCCGTTTTAAAGATAAGGTAAGGGCTTCCCACGGTCTGAGTGACAGGCTAATGGTTTTAGCAGTTTATAGCCCAAAACAGCTAGTACCCGTGGTTTTTAAAGGGGAAACAACACAATTTAACTTAAGAAAAGTTTTAGACAAACTAGCTAGCTTAAACTAATACAAGTAATGTGTACACAAGAAAGGCAAGTTGCAGGTGTGATTTTCACCCCTGCCTCTTAGACCTGGTGAAGCCAGAGTCTTTCCCTTGATTCCTATAGGAAAGAAGTGTAATACAGGTGTAATTCTTACCCCTGCCTCCTAGATCCAGTGTGACCCAAATTCTCTCAATCCCTCGGGAAGAAGTAGATACGAACCAGGCGTCCCCAGTCTCGGAAGTTAATTCCAGACCTGGCCAGCAGGTGTAGGTGATTGAAACTCAAAGGGGGTGGTGGTTTGTCAAGCCCCTTTATACCCCTTTTGTCACGTACACTTCTTCCTGGTCTCAAGTGGCCAACTGGGAGGAGAGTGTTTGAACCCCAGGTTTCCCAGGGAAGATGCAAGGCTCAATTTGCACCTGTGAATTGTGGACAATTGGGCACCTTTGGAGGTGATGGGCGGGGTTCCCCAATCTTCCTGGGGAAGCAATCAAGGCTGGGGAAGTGATCAAGGTGTGTCAATTACCGAGATCAGCCAGAAGGGCGGCCATTAGCTAGCCCATTTACTGTCTGGTTTTTGTGTATAGTAGAGAGGCTGGGTGAGACAGCACACCTGCGTTCCCAGGACATCAAAGGCCACCTGTCTCCCCTGCTTATTTCTCTCTCTCTCTCTCTCTCTCCCAGTGGGGGGGAGAAGAAAAAAAAAAAGGCCAAATGGGGGGTTCATGTCTGGCTACAGCCCACACTTGTTAATATCACTTCATCTCTTTGCCTACCAATTAAAACAGCATTAGAATGGACAATATAATCAAAGCAGAGAAAGTGTCACTATCTCTTAGTACAGGAAAAAGAAAAAAAGTATTAAATAGTGGAGCTCAGGAGAATTAAAACTGGAGGGGACAGGGTATGGAGTTAAATAGCAGGTTTGGAATACTGAGATGTTCTGGAACCAAAGGTTCAAATCTCATCACATCTCTCCTTATCTTTCCATCAGAGAGAGAAGTTGTACCACATAGCTTACCCTCTGCGCAGGGCTTTTGGATGAGAACTTCAACTGAGGCCCGGTCTGCTCTCAGAACACATTTGCATGAGCAGGGATTTACTATTATCCATTGTCTAAATTCCTCATGCTGTCCTACTAGGTAGCACTGTAGTCTGTGCAGCTGTTGCACCCCCCCATACAGCTGCCTCTGCTTTAGTGGCATTTAGTTTCGGAAGTGCTTGGTGAATTCACTGAAATGCAGATGTTCAATGAAATGTAAAAAACAGACATGAAAAAGTTATATATCACCTGCAATTTTGTAATATGGAGCCCCCCTCCTGCCTCCCAATGGACATAGAGCTAGTGTAGTTGTCTTCTGTTGCTTCTTTATAGCCTTTGGCTCAGACAACATATTTGGAGTGTGACTGAATAGGCCGGGTGGGAACTATCCAAAGCATTCTACATGGCTATACCTCAGGTAGTGTGTGAACTCTTGGAGACAAAGCTAGTTAGTTAAAAGGTGATTAGCCCCCAAATGATGTCTGAGGCTGAGACTTAGAGTCATAACTAGCACTCTGACATCAGGTCTTTGCAGAGATGTCCAGCAGATGAGCACAGCAGAAAATCTAGCTCTAAATATCTGCATCCTACAGAGGGAAAAGGTCACACTACTGGTTAACCTGTCTCATACCAGCCTTTGTTAATGTTGATAAAGAACAAAGGCAAAACCCAACAGGGGGAATATACTTCGTACCTTGGAATCTTTGTGACAGTGAGTTTTGAACTGCTTAACCTGAAATGAAAATTATGTATCAATTTAAAGTTTTCTGGGTATCATATGTTATTGCAGGGTTGCTATCAGCAGTAGACATTATGGAGATCAATCCATTGCGTGGAAAGACAACAGAAGAAGTTAACACAACGGTCAACACAACTGTTTCAATTATCTTGTCCTGTTTTGGTAAAGCACGTGAAGGTTTTCACAGTTCCAGTTACCAAATACCCAAGCCACAAAATTCCACCTGAACATATACAATTATGTTGCAAGAAGTTTCTTCAGTCCTGAAGTATAATATTTTCTTAATGACAGTTGCTTAGTGATTGACTTTGGTAACCTCAAGCACAAAAATAAGCTTTTAATTGAAGCTCAGATATTAATGAGACAGTAATTGTGCAAATGGAGGCTGGTGAAGTAAAATGATAAATCTGCTCATACTGTTTTCTGCTTTATGATAAATTCTAAAGTTTTGCCAAACTGCTTGCCACCTTGCAACAAATAACACTACTACTTTTATTTTACTGATCTTCTTTTTGTTACTCTCTAAGTTGTTTTTCCATTAAAAAGAAAGTGGGTATTTTTCCTATGCTCTACAAGCAGTTTTCTGGAAGAAACTGCAAACTTTTAGCACAGCCTGTCCCTTTGCAACGGGCAGCCAGGGTGGCTGATGGATGCCCTAGGAGTTTGCTCCTTGGCAGGCGGCCAAACTCAACGCCCAGTTTCCAGCACACTAGCACCACCTAAGGGGTTAATTAGCCAGAAGCCAGCTACGGTTCTTTGGTTGTGTATGGCTCGATGCGGTCACTGGAGGAATCAGGCTTAGCGTAATGGTTACTATGATTTATTACGGTGAAAAGTTTAGCATGTAAGAGATGTAAACTTACAGGTAATTTAGACTGTTAAACTTTATTAGTTACAACAACAACGACACTTAACCCATTAAATGCGTGCAAAGTAATAGATAGCAGGTATAATTCTCACCCGTGCATCATCCGACTCCAGCATTGCCAGCGTTTGTCACTCAATCCCTTGGGAAGAAGAGTACGAGGAGGGCGTCCCCTTACCTCGGGAGGCAAAGGCCCGTTCTGACCAGCAGGTCAGGCAATTGCAGCTCAGCTCATATCTGCTGCTAGGCCCTACTTTATACCCCTTGGGTCACATACACATTTTCCTTAACACCAGTTGTGCTGGTACGTTTCAGTGATGTCAGTCTCACAAGATGGTTACTAGATTAATTTCCATTTGTTAGGTGAAGACAGCCAAATGTTAGCCAAATCATCAAGACAGAACATTCTTTTCACATGGGCATAGGATTCCTCTCCTGGAACGTTATGTGGGCGTGTCACTATCAGTACTGTTCAAGGGTAGCCCGAGGCCCCCGGCTCCAGAAACAGCCTGTTACTCCCTTTGTTTATTCTTCTGTGCTCCCCATGGTTTCGACGACTCAGCACATCTGTGCCTTGAAGTAGTTACAGTGAGAGGAGAAGTGGGGGGAGGGTGGTTTGGCTGGGTACACACCTTAGAGTCTAACAAAGGCTATGTCTAGACTATGATAATAACGATTTTAAGTCCTTTAGTCCAATTTTTCCAAGTGCCTGTTTTCACTGTAAATTCCATTAGCTTGATCTGTGGCACACTAAAATCAACATAATATCGATATCACAATATTGTGATAACCTGACGGGTGTAGCGTTCAGTTTGAATTTAAAATTCCGAATGAAGGGTAGTGAGGAGACACCGTGTCTTTTAATCGAATTCATTTGCCTCCAGACATGTCCCGTTATGTGCCCCACAGTTCTCCGTTCTGGCCTCTTCCATCACCACTGCTCTCAGGTGCAGAGGAATTAGGCAACAGGAAGACGGTTTCAATTCAGCACCTGGAAGCCTGTGGCTGTAGGGTCATGAGAGGCTGAAAAATCTTTTTCTTTGCTAGTAATGTGGCTGTAGGGTCTGTGGTTCTGTGTATACCCCTGCCAGCTGCCTCTTTTTTCTGCGCTTCCTGGCGCCAGCTGCTGTGGCAGCTAGGCTGTGGGTGGGGGTTGTGCTTGTCTGACAGGACAAGAAACTTCTTTTCAGTCGTTCATATGTTGTCCTGCCCCCCCCGCCCATCCCCTCCCTTCCCTCTCCGAGAGGCGCCACACATTCTGGAACCTTCCTTCGCACACATCACGTGGCAGCTAGTCTGTGGGTGGGGGTCGTGCTTGGATGAGAAACATCTTTTCAGCTGCTTATATTTTGTCCTGATCCCCCCACACCCCATTCTGCCTTTCCCTCCCCCCCAGAGGCGCCACACAGTCTGGAACTGTCCTGCGTTCAGCCACATCACATGGCTTGACTCCGAACCAATAAAAGGACGTGCTGCAGGAAGTGCCAGGTGGCTTGTGCACAGTGAGGGTCCTACAGCCAGCCAGGGGAAGTCTCCCTGGTCAGTCATGATTTTTTGGCTACAGAAGAAAATACTTTGTCACTAGCGTGGATGTCCTCTGAGAGGAAATTTTTGGATGGGCTTTAGCCAACAGCCTGGCTATAGCCAGGAGTCGTTTAGCTGCCCGGAGGAGGTCTCCCTCGACTGTCATGATTTTGGGGTGCTGAGGGTAGTCTGGGATCTTTTAGCCTCCTGGGGGAAGTCTCCCACAGCAGACATGATTTTCGATGCTGGCGTTAGCCGGGGGTCTTTTAGCTGCCCCGAGCTGTAACTGTTTCAATGAAGGCAATGTAGCAGTTATACAGTTACCACAGTTCTTGAAGTGAGGCTTGCAGTGGGGAACATTCTTGTTCTGAGGGTCTTCCTTGGCAGGTCCAAACCTAGCTATAGTCTGGGATATTTGAGCTGCCCCGAGCTGTAACTGTTTCAGTGATTCATTCCAGTTTCAGTGCAGCACCTGTGTCTACTTAAACATATTCTTCTTCTAAGGGTCTTCTTTTCCAGGAGATCTACATCCAGATTCAGGTCCAAACTTAGATCCACACCTAGGCACACTATTAATAGGGGCAGGTGGTGTGTCTCCCTGGGCAGTCACGGTTTTCAGGGCTGGGTGTAGCCGGGGGTCTTTTAGCTGCCGCAAGCCATAACTGTTTCAATGATTCATTGCAGTTTCAGTGTAGCACCTGTGTCTACTTAAAAAAAGCTTGTTCCGAGGGTCTTCTTTGCCAGGAGGTCTAAATCCAGATCCAAGCATGCAAAGATCCAGTGCTTTTGCATCCTGTTTTCAAAAACCCATCAGTTGGGAAACCCAAAATCTTTTTTCTAATCATTCCTAAGTGCTTTACTACCCCTCCCCTCCCCTCAATTATAAAAAGCACATCTCTTATAAAGGCAAACCAGACCCCATCTGCAAGAAGAGGGGAATGAAATGTGGGAAGAGGTCATCAGATACCCACATTTATTGCAGGGCATTTGTTCCCCTTGCTGCACCAGTGAAAATAGCCAGAATGCTACAGGGCTCAGGGAACTGTGGGATAGGTTCCCACACTACACTGCTGCAGCAGTGGATTTAAGCTACTTGTGCGTGACAGCAGTAAGTCGATTTTGTGGGGAGCATGTGGAAAGGTGAGGATGCTCAAAACTGAATGGATAAAACCCAGCATTAATAAATCGATGTTAAGAAAAAATGATTTTAGTTCGGACTGTAGACGCAGCCAAATTTATTAGGTAGTTTTCAAGGGTAAGACCCACTTCTTCAGATGATGACCTAATAAATTTGTTAGTCTCTAAGGTGCTACAGGACTGTTTATTTTTGTGAAGCTACAGACTAACACAGCTACCCCTCTGAGACTGATGAGAAAGGTGAGCATACACCATCTCACAGTTTTGCAGAGAAGCAAACTAAAGTACAGTGAGGTAAGTGATTTGATCAAAGCAATTTAGCAAACCTGGAAACAGAACTCAGACCCTCTGTGTCCCGCTGCTATCAAATGACACTTTGGCTCTGCTCCAGAATGACTTTTGAAGTGGGATCTGGAGAAGCAGATTCAACTTCCAACATGTGTGTTGGATTTCTGGAGGGCATTGGGGTGGCTGTGTGTTATCGAATCCAATCTGGTAGACAAGAGGATTGCTTAACCTAATTTGGGAATGGAGCACAACAGATTTTTAAACAGCATGCAGGATTACTACTCTACCTATCCCAAACTGTTGTGAAGTTGTATACCTTATGCACATAGTAAAAGAACTACAGACCAGGCAATTCATACTTACGCACACTGGACTACTTGTTAGAATTCTGCAGGGATGAGGGAGAGTACGTATAATTTAAAAGATAGCATCTCAGCAATATAGTGTCATTTAACACTAAGCTAGGTATGCAGGCTGAGAATTCTTTCTACAGAATCCATACTCTTTTTAGAGCACCAGGGCTTTTAGCAGGAGGTGCCAATGAAGTCTAACCTTACCAAACTTGTGAGTTCTCTTGAGATCATCATCTGAGATGGTATCATTGTACAGATGAAGATTCAGGACAAAGCAACTTAGATGTTCTCAGCAACCACTATTTTTAAACTGAGGAGCATGGCATAATATAAATAAAAAGTCATAAGATAGCAAAACAGTATTATCATACACTTTTTTTTTTTAATTAAAAAAATTCTTTAAGGATGTCAAATACGGTCAATATTTTACAAGTCTTGAGACTATTTTCATTTCTGTTATTCAATCATACTGGGTAAACAACTGATAGCACTCCTACATAAATCAAACGAAGAATTAAAGTAGTGGATTATATAAACCCAAAATAAATCTTAGGTGTCATAAAAGTTCAACGGTGACTAATAACATCTACATTATTTCCCAACTAGGGAAGATATACATCAACCAGAAAATCTTCATTGTGTCCACAGATTTTAAATACAAGTTCCTTTTCAGACAGCGATGGCGTAATTTAGTAGCCTGTTAGTTCAATGCTAGATCAAAGCCGTTGTTCTTCTATTTACTTTAATGAAGATGTCTGTCTGTAAATTTCCCATTTTACAATCAGTCAGTGCCTTTTTGTTTAAAAAAAAAAAAAAAAAAAGAGCTGGTACTCAGCTGACTCCCCAGCCCCAGCCAATCCCATGGCTGGGGCTGCCAAGGCACCATAGTACCGGCTAGTACCAGCACAAAAAAAGCACTGCAATTAGTCATCCACAGTCACAGTCATTAAAGAGACTAAGGCCAGATCTACATCACAAACATATGTTACTTAGGCTATGTCTACACTGCAAGATAAATTCAAATTTAAGGCACTTAGCTCAATATTGACATGTGAGTGTCTTCTTCATTGTAAATACCATTAGCTTGATTTAGGGAACACTGATATCAATATCATAACATCATCCAAACCAGCTGGGCATAGTGTCAAGTTTGAATTTAAAAGTCCAAATAAAGGCCTGTGTAGAAGCGCTATGTCTTAAAAATCAAATTTATTAGCCTCCAGAGGTGTCCCGTACATATTCCACAATGCCCCAGAGTGCTCCACTCTGGCCGCTTCCATCTCCACTGCTCTCCAGATGCACAGGAATTAGGTAACAGGAAGCCTGCAAATTTGAATTTGGCACCAGGAAGCCCATGGCTGTGGGGTCATGCTTGTATGAGAGGATGAGAAACTTCTTTCTTTCTTTCTTTGCTATCAGCACTGTGAGAGCATCTATCCATTACAAATAGCCCCAACACAGACTTCGTGGTTGTGTCTCTACCTCTGTTAGTTGAGCACTAGGGTTTTTTTTTTTTTTTTTCCTGTGCTGGTGCCAGCCCTTGCCAAGCTGCACCATGTGGCAGGTAGGCTGCTGGGGGCATCATGCATGAAAAAGACCAAGAAACTTCTTTTCTGCAGTTTACATTTGTGCAGCAGCCCCCATCCCTCTCCCACAGGTGCCATGCATTTGGGGTCTTTCCTGCATCCATCCACATCATGTAGCTCACTCCCGATCCAATAAAAGGACGTGTCTGCTGTTCAGTGCAGACCACGCTGCCAGGCAGAACAACGCCCTGGTTTGTGTGTGGTGAGGGTTCCAAGGTTGGGAAAGATTTTTGGGTGCTGGCTGTCACCTGGGAGAAGTCTCCCCCAGCGGCTAAGATTTTTGGAGGCTTGCTGTTGCCCGGGGGATGATTTCAACTGGCTCTGCAGCCCCAGCCCCACATCCTCCTGCCAAAAATATTTTTGGGGGTTTGCAGCCACCATGGGAACCATTTCAACTGGCTCTGCAGCTACGGTCCCCATAAGCCCCGCACAAAAAGATTTTCTGGGACCCTGTCAAATGGACCATCATCCTCTGATCCACCCAACCGCCCCCCTGCTTCATGGGATGAGGGGGTCTGGCACCATGACAGTCAATTGGTGCTGGCCCCCAAACCTGAGCACTACCACTTGTTGAAATTTGGCGAGCCCCATCCCATGCTGGACAACTCTGTGTTGTGTAGTGGGAAGCCAAAAATCTTTCTCGTAACCTTTTCTATCCTCTTTCTTCAAGCTTTGGCTCCCTTAACACAAGGACGAGTGGGTGGAGGGCCAGCTGAGAAGAGAGAGACGTGTTGCTGGACTTTAAGCCCCTTCCAGATGCTTGCTGCTTTTTGTAAAATCTTTGTTATTTCAGTTATGAAAGCAAGAGATTTCAGACCCATCCCGTTTTGGAAGCCCAAAACCTTTTTACTAATCTTTTGTATCCTCTTTCTTCAAGCTTTGGCCCCCTTAACGCAAGAAAGGGCGGATGGAGGGCCAGTTGAGAAAAGACAGACTCCTGGGTGATCCCAGGGCACAGAATCTGGATAATAGACTAGGAAACCAAAACCCGTCTCACAAAATCTCTTTTTTTCCCAAACCTTTACTATCCTACTCTTTCTTCAACCTTTGCATTGTTTCTGAACTATTTTCAGGAACCATATGTAATCAAGGGAGCGGAGACAGTGGCTGGAAGGCCAGATGAGAAGAATCAAGCTACCCGCTTCTTTTTGTAAAATCGTTGGTAACTCAAGTTACAGCTACAGTTATAAAAAACAATTTGATTGTAGAAGCAAGAGATTGCAGTTAATTTGGTAATCTTTGTTGGTGCCCTACTTTTCGTTCCTTCCTCCTGGAAAAATGTCTGTTTGCTTTCCATGGGAGGGGAATGAGGGCAATGCAATGTGTGAAGATGACATGACATACCACAACCACCTGCAAGGCATTTTCTGCCCATTCTGCAGCAGCAAAAATACCCAGAATGCTATGGGGCTGAGGGCACTGGGGGATAAGCTCTCACAATTAACTGCTGCAGCAGCAATGTTTGGTGATTGAGTGTGGCAGCAATAAGTCGACTTTGTGGGGAGCCTGTGAGGAAATGAGGATACTCAAATTAGAATTTATAAAACCCAGTGTCACAAAATCTATTTTAATAAATCTGAATTTACCTCGTAGTGTAGACACAGCCTTAGAGGTTTGAAAAATCCACACCCCGAGTGATGTGCTTTTCCGGTTGACACAGCTACTGCCTCTCATGCAGATGAATTAGCTATACTGAAGGAAAATTCTCCTCTGTCAGCACACTAGTGGCTTCTCTAAACTGCTGCAGCTGTGTCACTGCAGTGCTGTATGTGTAAACAAGCCCTAAATCTCAACTGAGGAGAGCATTTAAGCAAAGCCTTAATTGTAAATCAGATATGCAAATCCCACAGACTTAAGCCTCTGGAACTTAGCATCTAGTTAAACCCCCTTCCTGTGGAACTAAATGTATTCATACGACCAAAGATCAAGAGTAACATTAATTCCTCCTTGTCCTCGTGAGCAGGAAGTCAGGTAAAAGGGACTTATACACAAAGGGCCTCACTGTGACACCACTACTCATGTTCACTCGTACTTTATTACTGGGGTAGCTCCACTGACCTCAAAAATGAAGTATTCAAGACGAGTGAGGTCATCGATGTTTCGCTTCGAGTGATTAAGTAGACAATGCTGGGGAATTGCACTGAAGTATCCGTCTTTATGTTCCATTCAAGGATTAACACCCCTCTCGGGGTTTGAAGAGAATCTGGCTGACCTTTAGGATTAATGATTTCATATAAAGGAAAACTAGGTATTTACATACCACCATCCTGGCAACTCTTGAAAAAGTTAAAAAAGACAGAAATAAGGAAAACTAGGATGGCTCAAAGAGGGATATGGAGCTGCTTTACAAAACAGTCAACTTATTATACATTCATCCACATATGCCACTGTTTGCAGGATACATGTGAACAGTTCATCTGGAGAAAGGCAACACATACTTAGCTAATTTCTGATATAGACAGGAAGAGCAAAGTGCAGGTGGAGGACACAAACTGATTCATCACACAAATCAAAATGAAGCAGCAGTCTGGAGACGGTTCGTTTTCCTTACAACATTGTCAAGTTCAGAGCCCCAAGAGTTCCATATTGATAAATATAAAAGATAGTCTCTACACAGATACCAGTGCGATGTCCTGTTCCACTGTGCCACTGGCTAAGCAACATTTACAGGCACTTGGCTAGGCTGTGGTGCTGGAGACCCACTGTTGATGGGTTGCTGAGGAATAGCAGCTGGTTCCATTTTGCTGATGTGTGTTATGAAACGTAGACGGAGTTTCAAAGATGGTCTTAAATTGCAAATAATCTTCTCTACCTATAAAAAAAACCCCACTCAGAATAAATCTACACTGCAACTGGGAGTATGTTGCCCAGTGCAGGCAAACAAACCCACTAGCTCTTCTCAAGGTATTTCACTAAGCACAGCACAACAGTTGGGGGATAACTAGAGCAGCAACTTGGGTTAGCTACTCTAGCACATTTCTGAGCGACTGGGCAGATTTGTGCTCAGGCAACTAACCTGAGCTGAAACTTGTGCTACCATGGCTACACCAGTATCACATCTGTCTTCCCACTTTCCCTGGAGAACATTCCTAGGTACAATTTAAACATACTCACAAATATCAATAAATGCATTATCAAAACACAAAATAATCTGGCAGTTTTTTAATGCAAGGGAAAAACAATACTTTAGACCAATAAGGCAAAACAGATTACAATAAATGGTCCTTAAATTAATCCCTGAATCTTGTCAATTCTCATCCCAAAACCACCTCAGTTTATGAGTCAAGCAAATTCACGTTAAATGCATTCAGAAAACATAACACTTACCTGGGCTTTACGTTTTGTTACAAAACAGAAACCTGAATCTGGTTTCAATAACAGATTAATTAAGTTTCAAGGTTTTGGGATGAGAACTGATGAGATTCCGGGATTCACTTAGGGTCATCAGTCTTGTTATATTGTTCTAGAGTATCATTCTTCTCTTGCCTTAAAAAGTGAAACAAAACCAATTGACATTTAGTTATTTAATTTGAATCCAAAACCGAAAACAAAACTGAGAAAGTAGAGAATGAAACAGCACAAAAATCTGAACATAAATGCTTATGAAGCAATCACACTGACTTCTATATAGCAGCACTCCTATTGCCATCTCAAAGAAAATAAAAATTAGTCATGTGGTCTGAACCTTGTCTCAAAGTCTGACCTACACCTTTTAACTATGAAGAACTGTACCAGTAATTAATTGGAAAGGTATATAGACTGAACATCTGTGAAGGGTTTTGTAATACTTTTTACATTTTAAGATCATACACAAAAAGAGATCATAGTACAAATAGTTATATTTTAGAAAAGTGTAACCTTGCTCTTAGCTTCAAAGTATATTGTTCACTTACTTGATCTTTCACGCTGTCCCCAGTAAACATATACTTCATATGATACAAGAAATCACATATGGGATCCATGTAATTCAGATGTGTACTGCACTGGTCCACATCCAGCAGCATTTCATAAAATGCCACCCCAATCTTTTTCGGTAAATTAAAAGAAAACAAAAATAAAACGTTTAAAACACTTACTGTCTCAGTTCTCATGCTATATTTTATTATGTTGAGAAGGAATAATACATTTATTATGTGCATCTTTGACTTATTTGCCTGTTGAAACGTTTGCTTTATTGTGAAAGAACACTGACATTTCTAAGGTTACGTCTGCACTACAAACCAGCAGTGTGATCACCTTGCTCATGTGCATACACTCGCACTAGTTCTCTCACCTAGCATGACTACACATAGCACCGTGGACCATGGTAGCACAGGCAACAGCAGCTGAGGCATGATTGTGCTGAACGCATGCCCACCAGTTTCACATGGGTTTGTATTTGCATGCTCAAGCTATGCGTACGCTGTCCTACCTGTGGTACCACAGCTACTTGCACTCATAACAGTTCCAAGAGAGCTAACAAGAAGCTGCATACATGCTCCTATCTCACAGTGTAAAAGTAGCCTAATTAGCCCCATGGTGACTCACTTTGACAATCAGAATAATTTAATAAGCTTCCTAAAAAATATCTGAATTCTGGTAGTTTGATATCTAATGCTTTTTATCAGATATTTTACTAGGTCCAGATTCACCAAAGTATTTCTCTTAAGTAAAGTACTAAGCACATACTTAAGTCTCATTGACTGAATAGACATTAAGCATGTGTTTGCGATTTGCTCGTACTCTAGTGTACTGTTATGCCAATATAGTTTAAGATTTTAAAGTTGTCTTCTGATGGACATCGAATCACAGAACATTAGAGCTGACAGATACCTCAGCTCACTTAATCCAAAGCAGGACCAAACCCACTAAATCACTCCTTTCAGGGCTTCACCAAGCCTCATCTTAAAAACCCTGAAAGGTGAAGAATCTACCACCTCCTCATACAACCCATTCCAGGGCTTCACCACCCTCTTACTGAAATAATTTTTGCTAATAACCAACCTAGACCTCCCCCACTGCAACACGAGACCATTGCTTGTTGTTGGCTGTGTCTACACTTGCCCCCAACTTCGAAGGGGGCCTGGTAATCAGGGCCATGGGAGATGATTAACGAAGTGCCGCAGTGAATACGCAGCACTTCATTAGGCTAATATTCCCACTGTGGCAACTTTGAAGAGGCAAACTTAGAAGTGCCGGCATGCATATAGCCACAGGCACTTCAAAGTGCCCACGCTACTTCGAAGTGCCTTTACTCCTCAAAATTCATCAAAGTAAAGGGACTTCGAAGTGTTCACAGCTACACGCACGCCAGTACTTCGACGTTTGAAGCTTTGAAGTTGTGCAGGGGAAAATTAGCCTAAAAAAGAGCTGTGTATTCACCGCAGCACTTCATTAGTAATCTCCCATAGCACTGCTTAACACGCCTACTTTGAAGTGTGGACCCAGCCGTTCCATTCATTTGCCATCACTGAGAACAATTTAGATCCTTCCTCTTTGGTACCTCCCCTTCAGACAGTTGAAATCCGCTATCAAATTCACCATCATTCTTCTCTCCACAGATTAAATAAGCCCAGTTTCTTCAACCTCTTCTCATCAGTCATGTGCCCCGCCCCCTAACGATTTTCACAGCCATCCAATGGACTCTCTCCATTTTGTCCACATCCATTTGGGGGCATGGAAGAGGGTGGAGACTGGACATGATACTACAGAGGTGGGCTCAATGATGCAGAATAGAGGGGAATAATCACTTCGCTTGATATGCTGGCATTGCTTCTACTAATACTTTTCCTTCAATATGGAGGATAGATGAGAACACGATTTGCACCTCAGACTCCTTTATCCTTCTTCCCAGATCCATGTAGTCTGCATTGAGTTGCTCTAAGTTATTCTTGGTAGTATCACTGGTGCCCACGTGGAGAAGTAGGAAGGGGACAGGGGTCTGATGACTTGATCAGCCACAGCAGAGACTCTGTCACATCCTGAATTCTAGTTCCAGGAAAGCACCATGTATTTTGAGCGTCATTGTCTGGATGGCAGATGGATGACTCCATTCCTTTTACAAGTTTACAACCCCTACCAGCCATCACCTCCTCTTATGAGTGGTGGCTGTGGAAACCCCACCCCTACAACAACGCATCCCAGGCCTTTTTTCAATGGTGTTTTCTGATCTCTTCCCTCATATAACGCTTATGTAACCATTCTCTGCTATAGTACCAGTGCAGAGAGCCTGAAAATGGTTTCTTAACTCTATCTGAATTGGGGGTACATGAGGTTCTCTTTCTTCTTCTGAAGGTCACATGCTGCCAACTTTCCTCTATGTTCTGCATTGCTCTCTGATTTGTCAGCATGTTCTACCTGCAGTATCAAATGCTGATTTCTAGTCAGAAAATCTTCATTTTCTCTGATGCAATGGAGGGTAGATATTTAGGCCTCCAGTCCTTTGACCTTCTCTTCCAATGAGATGACTAGCTTGCATTTCATACAGATGAAGTCACTTCTCTCTTCCAGTTGAAAGACAAACATGGCACATCTTTTGCAGGTCACAGCAGCCGCATGCTCACTCTCCGTACTGTGTTCCTTTTAGGAGCCTCTTCAGATGTTCTATTTATGGCTCACAAAACCGTGACTTGCATAAAAACCCTGTGAGAACTTCCCCATGTCAACTGCCTCTGTTCGCTTGTCCTCCGCTTGCTAATTAATGCTAACCAATGTATAACGGTACTTAAAACCTAGAGAAACTGTAGTTTTTAATATACTCTTTTAACCACTTGTGAACTCTCCAAGAACAGATGATGATTTGAAAGAACGTTTGTATTTATTAAACAAATGTTCTGTGCAAACACCATAGAATCATAAGGCTGGAAGGGACCTCAGGAGGTCATCTAGTCTAGCCCCCCTGCTTCAAGCAGGATCAACTCCAACTAAGTCATCCCAGCCAGGACCTTGTCAAGCTGGGAGTTCAAAACCTCTAGGGATGGAGGCTCCAACACTTCCCTCGGCAACGCATTCCAGTGCTTCACCACCCTCCTGGTGAAGTAGTTTTTCCTAATATCCAATCTACACCTCTCCCTCTTTAACGTCAAACCATTACTCCTTGTTCTGCTATCTGACACCACTGAGAACAGTTTATCACCCTCCTCTTTAGGGCTCACCTACAGGAAGTTGAAGGCTGCTATTAAATCACCCCTCAGTCTTCTCTTCTGTAAACTAAACAAGCCCAAATCCCTCAGCCTCTCCTCACAGGTCACGTGTTCCAGCGCCTTCATCATTTTTGTTGCCCTCCACTGAATCTGCTCCAGCACATCCACATCCTTTCTATACTGAGCGGCTCAAAACTGGACACAAAATTCCAGATGTGGCCTCACCAGTGCTGAATAAAGGGGAACAACCACTTCTCTAGATCTGCTCAAAATGCTCCTCCTAATGCACCTTAATATGCTGTTAGCCTTCTTGGCTATAAGGGCACACTGTGTACTCATATCCAGCCTTTCATCCACCATAACTCTTTCCGCTGTACTGCTGCTTAGTCAGTCAGTCCCCAGACTACAGCAATGCTTGGGATTCTTCCGCCCCAGGTGTAGGACTCTACACTCTCCTTGTTGAACCACATCAGATTTCTTTTGCCCAATCCTCCAATTTATCCAGGTCACTCTGGATCCTCTCTCTACCTTCCAATGTATCTACGTCTCCCCCTCACTTTGTGTCATCTGCAAACTTGCTGAGGGGGCAATCCACGCCCTCATCCAGGTCATTAATAAAGATGTTGAACAACACCGGCCCCAGGACCGAGCCTTGCTGCATCCCACTTGAAACCGACCGCCATCCAGATATTGAGCCATTGATCACTACCCACTGGGCCTGACTGTCAAGCCAGCTTTCTATCCATCGTATAGTTCAAGGATCCAATCCATACTTCCTTAACTTATGGGCAAGAATGTTGTTGGAGGCTGTATCCAAAGCTTTGCTGAAGTCTGAGGGGTATTTAATATCTGATCTCTATGATATATCACCTAAGCCACAAGGTATTTGATACCTACTTGGGAGACAGAGGATAAAATGAATGTGTCTTTGGGATGTTGATGCTCTCAGGAACAGAGTCAGAATTTTATGAAGTAGTATGAAGGTAGTCAGTGGACTAAAGCAATTAAGAAATGTAAAGCTTTTTCTTTTCACTTTCTTAGAATAACATTATATTCTTGCTCTGTATGTGGAAAACATATATAAAAAGCAATATTTACAATACATCGCACCCAGAAGTGTGATAGGCACTTTGTAAAAAAATTACAAAAAGATGCTCTTTTCTGCCAAGAACAGTATATTTTTCCTCTTTCTTAAATTCTTCAGTCTTTCTGCTGTAAAGTTTAGTAAATTAGCGCTGGCATACGATGGAATTTATCTTTATGGTGATACATCCTAGAATTTGAAGAAGTGTTTAGGGCTGCCTACAGCACAGAATATGCATTATTTTGTATTTTTTGAAGTCTAATGAAACAAAATTAAATTCAAGGCTCAGTATAAGGTAATAAATGACAGTAACAAAGAAATGGGAGAAATAAGGAATGACATAGTAAGCGTGAAATAACAAGATCACATGATTATTTACCTATATTACATATACACTTATTCCATTATTCACGTTACATCCAAAAATACCAAAAGAATATTAAAGTTGCTTCTTTGAGCACGCCTAACAAAAGTAATGTCATGTTAACACAGGAAATCTGCCCCCCTTGAAGGTATGCAGATCTAAGTTCTTTTAACATAGGAAATTAAATTTAAAAAAAACAACTCATCTTTTAAAAAACAGACAAAATAAAAAAACCAAGAGTTGACTCATGTGTAGTCACACTGATCCTCAGCTTGGGTCATCAGCAGTTTTTTCACTTTAGGATCCACAGCATGGAAACAGTGGAACCATTTTAATTAAACCTTTACAAAATGATTCAGCCTCTGGCTACACCCAACATTAACCATTTAAATTTGTGTGACTGAAATTTGGCAAAGTTTTTAGTAACTGAAAAACAGTCTTACGACAGAGACCATTGGGCAACCTTAACTACAGACTTAACCAGTCCAATCAGCACTGCCTGTCATTTATTATACATTACAATAGTGATAAAGTGTCTGTATATATTTGGCCCCAATGATTAATTGCTTTAAATGTCAAGTTATTTTTTTCCTCTAACTAAAAGGTAGAACATTTTCAACAAATTGATGGGTTAGCTCCCTTCAAGTAGAAAGATTCATGAAAATACATGGTTCCGTTCACACAGAGTTCATTGCAGGCCTGGGGGTTTTAATTTCAAAGATTTTTTCCCTGGTTTTGAATTTCCAGGACAATCAGAGTTCAAAAGACAGGACAAGAGCTATATTTTACCTCTATCATACATCGTGTCCTCTCTTGCTGAAACCGCTGTAGAAAAGGACCAACCAGATGGTAAACATAAAGTAACTGGAATTCTGTCTTCACTATGGGTATCAAGACTTCAGTGAGGAATCTGCAGTATTTTAAGCAAGAAACATCACTATTTAGTACATTTATCTTTTATGTTAAAGTAGTCATGCCACTAAAATCAGCACACCTTTTTCAACATTCAGTATTATGGTCACTCATGTAGACTCAGGCATTTATGACTGCATTTGAGGTTTTCTTGCTTTACCACAGCAAGCGGATTTTGCTATGGTGGAAATACAATCAAAAGTATTTCATCCTCCCTGACAACCCCTACTTAAAAGACACATTAAAAACAACTGAACACTTACTGAACAACACTCATAGGGCCACACTCAGTATGTCGGCAAAACTAGCTCTAGGGATCATGACTGAGCAATGAATGGATCACACAGTCCCACAAATTAGAAGCTGCATAGGCTCATCCAAGATCAGCTAGGAGAACAAAAGGCAGAGTCAAATGCAGACCTCTTGGCTAGGGACATTGGCACTAGGTTACTAAATAAGGTCAACTCATTGTCAGCAATACTTCATGCCATCGCCTACTTTCATAAGCAGCAATACCAAAAGGTGAACTGAAAAGCTAAAATGGAAGCTGACATAAAGCCCAAACACATACTCTGAATGTTTCCATTAGTAAGGCTGTGTGGAAATACCTTTTAACTAAACCCTTAATAAACTGCAAGGTATAAAATGCCAGAGCTTCCTGCTTGCTAAGAACATCTCCAAGTATATCAGTGCAATGTCGAATAAATCGACAAAACACCTTCACCACTAGCAAGAAATGTTACATACAAAGATTAAAGACAAAATTTCACAGAGCTGATCAAAATTACACAGAGCTGGTCAAAATTAATAGCATTAAACAAGTGTATTGCCACTATCAGTATTAGCTGCAGCCAAACTAAGAAAAAACAAACAAGCTGAACAAGACAGAATATGCTTTACATCATACCTTGAAAGCCACCATACACTGGTGGACAGCCCAAACACAGAGGTAAAACAGACAAGAACCATCTTAAAACCCAAGAAGACCTGACCATCATCCATGTTTTTTGAGGATTTTTTGATTACTTATTCTGATTTGTTTTCTCTCCCCATCACACACTTGCTTGGGTACATAGTGGACATCTTGCATTCTGTGTACAGCAGAACAGTGAATGCTAAAATGTACTTTAAATCATAAGTTCTCCATTATACATACTTTGGAATGAGGGAAAGTTGGCCAATGCTAGAATGGTGCCATACAGCATGTGCCAACGCCAAAGTGTAGCTACAGCTCATCTCAGAGTAAGACTGATGGCAAGCTGTGAAGTCAAACAGTTGGAATGGGTAACCAACCCACTCTGTCTCTGATGTCAAACTAGGACTGTTGATAACACTGACAATGCGATCATGAAGGACAATCCAGTATGGCTCCTGGCAAAAAAAAAACACCCCAAATAATTGTTACTCTCTTCATTTTCAGAGGAAAAGATAGTACTTTCTCCCCCATATCCCTGTAAATTATTCAATATATTTATATAATGTTCTTAAATTTACACACATGCTTTACCTACACATCTCCTGACAAAGATCTTAATAGTTAAAATAATACAGGAAACCACCAGCTCAGGAAGATGACGATTGTTAATGAAAAGGGTTGATGAAAACTATTAATGAAAAAGGTGGAAGAACTGTTTAAAAATATGGAATTTAAAGAGTGATCTGAAGGAAAGACTGCTAGTTGGGGGAAGAGGATGGGGAACAGTGCAAAGAATAGATACAAGACAAGGAACAAACTAAAAATGGCCATTTTGGAGCAGACCAATGGTCTATCTAGCCCAATATCCTTTCTTCCATTAGTGGTCACTGCCAGATGCTTCCAAAACAATGAACAGACTAGGCAATCATCAGGTGATCCATCCCCTATTATCCACACCAGCACCTAGTAAACAGAAGATAGGGACAAGGGTGGGGGGAAAAGAGATCAAGGGAGGTATAACAACAAAAGATTGTAGGGAGCGATGAAAGTGGAATCGCAGGACCATGTAGAGATCAGTGGGGGACAACCTGCAGCCCATGGGCCACACATCAGGGTTCTATGTGAGACCCACAAGACATTTTGTTTACTGTTGTCCACACACAAGGTTGCCAGATTCTACTGGCTTCCGTACACACAGCTCAATCGACGCACGCTGCAAATTCTAGGTACACAAGCGAAGTTAGAGAACATTTTGGTTATGACTATATTGCAGCCCAGTGAAATGAAGGAGGGCCACTCATGTGGCCAACTAACCAGCCTAGGTTGCCCCTTACTGTTATGTAAAAAAAAAAAAAAAAAAGTAAGCTTCTCATCTTCATCTACAATGAGAAATAGGATGATTGAGGTGGGGAGTGGAGCTGTAAAGAGATGTGTGATGTAACTGTGGAGGGTGTGAAAATAACTTTAGTAGATCAAGTGGAAAGGGAACTAGAGGAGAAAAGTGATGAAAAAAAGAAAAACGAAATTAAAAACATCAAGTGTTGAAGCGGAGGCATCCAAAACTCAAACTCAGCATCTTTAAAAGATGAAATTTTCTGCTAGGGCATATTAAACTCATTTACACACATTATTTCTACTTCTTGTTTTTCCTTATTAAATGTTACACTTCTTTTCTCTGATTTATTCCCATTCCATTATGTTCTTTAAAGCTACTTAGGATGTCCAAAGTAGAGTTAATTTTACATCAGACTTTTTGGGGAATTTTCTGACTTCTCAGTTTGATTTCTCAAGCTTGAACACTGCACCAGAGATTTTTGGTAGTTAATATACAGCAACTTTATTTCCCCACAATATAGCCATTTAACTAAAATGTAGTCTTATGCAATGCAGTGTGCCTCAGTGTACTTGCCGCATATCCTTTCTGACTAGCAAAAAGGAACAGCCTAGGGCTGTTGGGTAAAGATGCATTAAGCAGGCTGTTTGTATTTGTTAATAACGTCAAGGCAGGAACAGATCAGAAAGGTCCTCATGACTCACTACCATCACTCTTTTCCTCTTAGGACTGCTCTGTTCTTTTATTTAAGTGTTTAAAAATGTCTTTTGTATTATGAAGAAATTTATAATAGTAGTAGTTATTTTAATCTTAGAATATTTTGTACTGGATCTTTCTTACAAAAGCGACTATGCAATTTTTGCTGTGTGAAGCTACTAGGTGAGTTTTTGTTTATGTGAGTGTTTGAAAGCCATCAGCATCGAAATCAGGATGGGGCAACAGTCAGAAAAGTTGTCTGCAGACTGATATTAAACAACAGTGAAAACAATCTCCAGATAAACATATATTGCAAAGTGATATTACAACATGATGCAGGAAAACCCACAGCTTTGCCTGAGCAGGGACTCCTGTATAAGATGGGGTGTCTTGCATGGTTCTTTTGGGTGTGTTCTGCCAAGATCTTGGTGCATCAGTCTGGATCAAGAAAGCCTTGCTCCTTCCTCACACTCAGACTAACTGACCACCAGGTTGATGTGAGCAACAGACTGGTAACTAAAATGACAGCAGTACTCACGTGAATAATTGAGTGAGTAAGAAAATGAATGAGTTTGCCTTTTACTTTGTATTTTTAAAAAACACAGTGTTATTGCCGGTTCCCCTAAAAACATCCTGCACACTTGTCTCGACTATAACAAGAAGATACTGAGGAAAGAAGATTTTGAAATATCCAGTTTTCCTTCTGTCTCCCCCACTGCACACCTAGCACAATAACTATACAGTGAGTTTGGCCAGATATTGAAGAACAAAGCACGTATGCTTCATAAGCTTCCCAGTGGTTTCTGGAACTACTCCAGGTGCATCAGTGAGAAACTAGTTACACTGATCCCTTGCACATACTATCAGAGAGATTGCCACTTATATCAAATTTAAGGAAGAATGAATTCTCTTCTCTCCTCTGTTCAGAAAATTTTAAAATACATATAAACTCACTGGTAAGGCTGTGATGATCAGTCCAATAGCATTCATCCAAGCTGTGATATTCTCTCTTGGCACCAGGGGCTGACTACAAATGGGGAAAAAAAAAAGTCTGAAGTTATATTTATGATGAATGAAATACACTCCTAGAGAAATTATAGAAGTGTGATTTTCTGATTTAACTGATTAGTTGAGTACTACATTGACACTCTATGGAAAGCGTTATAGAAATTTCATTCCTGCAGCATGGAGAACAGCAAGAATTCTTGTGGCACCTCATAGACTAACAGATATTTTGGAGCATAAGCTTTTGTGGGCAAAGACCCACTTCATCAGATGCATGAGTGGGTGGGTGGTTTCAGAGGGGTATTAAAAAAGAGTGGAGTCTGAGTAAGAGGGAGGGCCAGAGCTGACAAGATCTATTCAGCAAGGTGGAAATGGCCCAGTATCAACAGCACTTATCAAAAGAGGAAAAAACAAGTCAGATCAGACGGGGATGTGAGCCTTTGTCAGAGTCTAATGGGGAGATATTAGCACCCAGAGCAGAGAAACTGCCTTTGTAAACTGCGAGCCACTCCCAGTCTCTGTTTAATCCATGGTTAATGAAGTCAAATTTGCAAATAAATTGCAACTCAGATTTCTCTCTCCATTTGATTTTTGAAATTTTTTTATTTCAGAACTGTCACCCTTAAATCTGCCACTGAGACAGACTAACACGGCTACCTCTCTGATTCCTGCAGCATGTTTTCTCTTAAAGACACTTGCATTAATAAAGTCTTCAGAGTGATATTGGTTCCTTTGATGACACATTCCCCATGCTCCCAAAGCTTGCATCAGGGCATCCTTCCTTGGCTAAGTAAGATGAGAAAGAAATCCCTTTTTTCCTATCCTTACTGCTTAGAGATGGGCATCTGTTTCATTAATTAAATGTAAAATGCTCCCTCTTCCTCTACAACTCTTTAAGTAACTGTTGACCCAAAAAGCAAAACATTGAACTTAGGAATCAAGCCCAAATGTTTCATGTGACAATTCAGAATGAGATCTGTAAAACGCAGTTCCACTATCACATTATAATAACAGATATTAAAAATGTAGTATAAAAATACAAACTATAATGCATCTTTGGACTTCTACCAACACTTCTGCTTTCCTCCCTGAAGCAACAGATAGAGAAGTTATTCACTACGTGTTGTAACATTGGTTGTTCAAGACGCGTGTCCCTGTGGGTGCTCCAAGATAGGTGTTGGGCTCGCCCAGCACTACAGCACAGAGACTTTGCTGAGCAGTGTTGACTGGGGCCGTGCATGTGTCAACCCCCATGCGCCGTATGTGCCACTAGGGGTAGCATACGCAGCCTCGCTCTGTCTCTTCAGTTGCTTCATTGCTGCCCTATTATATCTATTGCATCGAGTACAGGGAAGATGGGTGGGACGTGGAGCACCCACGGGGACACTCATCTCAAAGAACCATCGTTACAACACAAAGTGAATAACTTCTCTTTCTTCTTTGAGTGCTGTCCCCCTGGGTGCTCCATGGTAGGTGTCTGTAGAGCAGAACCCCCTCCAGTTGGATGGTGGATTTAGATTCAGTGCATCTACTGTGGATAATACTGCCTGACCTACTGCCATATCTCTGCCTGCATGGGACTGTAACACATAGTGAGACGTGAACATGTGGTCAGAGGACCACGTGGCTGCTCAACAAATGTCCTGTAAAGGCACTCCCTTTAGGAAGACGAGGAATATTGTTATCGATCTAGTGGTCTGTGCTGGCAATGGTTTGTTACAGATAGAGTAGCAGCATACTATGCATGTAGATATGAGTTTTAATATTCATTGTGCTGTCAAAGGCAGTCCCTTTGATCTATCTGCTATGGATAAAACTAATCTCTGTGATTTTGTGAACAACCTGGTCCTGTCTATGTAGAAGGATAAGGCTCTTTTGACTTCCAGAATGTGCAGTTTGGCCTCCACATTGGAAGCATACAGCTTAGGATAGAAGGGAGGTAGAATTATAGGCTTATTCATATGAAACTGGGAGCATACTTTCATTAGGAATGAAGGATGTAGTTGTAGTATGACTTTATTCTTGCAAAAGGTCATATCAGGTGGGAAGTCAGTCAGGGTTGCGATCTCACTTACTCTTTGAGTTAATGTGATTGCTACTAGAAACAGCGTTTTCACTGACAGTATGGTCAGACAACACATGGCCACTGACTCATATGGTGGTCCCGTAAGCGTGTGAAGGACCAGTGCTAAATTCCAAGCTGGAGGTACAGATCTACAAAGAGGTATGATATGGTGTAAATCCTTCCAGAATCTCTTAACAATTGGATGAGTGAACGCCAAATCGCCTTCTACAGGTGGACGGATGGCTGAGATTATTGAAAGTTGGATTTGAAGGGAAGACAGTGTCAGATGAGTCTTTTAGATAAAGGATGTAGTCCAGGATCCCATGCAGTGGGGCTTCTGTGGGTTGTATGCCCCTTTCAGAGCACCAGGATGAGAAGCCTTTCCATTTGGAAAGATAGGATTTTCTAGGCATTTCTCCTTTACTCTGTAACAGAATGTCCTTCACTTGTTAGGAGTAGTGATGTGTGTACTCTGGGATCCACAGAGAAACCAGGCTGTCAGATGGAGGATGTATGGCCTGGAATGAGTCATGGCCCTGTTTTTCTGGAACAGCAGGTCCGGATGGCTGGGAAGCAGGTAAGGAAGACAACAAGAGGGGAGAGAGTAAAGAAACCAGGTTTGCTTGCGCCACACAGGAGCAATGAGGGTGGTTTGTGCTCTATTTGGATCTTCCTGAGGACTTTGGGAATCAAAGGAATAGACGGAAAGTCATACAGGAGGTGAGTATTCCAGAGGAGGAGAAAGGCATCCCCTACAGAGTTGTGTCCCTTCCCTGCTCTGGAGCAGTACTGGCTGCATTGAGAGTTCTTTTGCGTCACAAAGAGGTCTATTGCCAGATAGCCCCACATCTGGATAAGGTGGGGGGTCACTCTGCAGTGTAAATTCTGCTCATCTTTGGACCATCATCTTGGACGTGATGTTGTTCGCAATGCACTCCACAGCCAAGAAGTGAAGTCTCCATTGTAATTTGATAGGTCGGTTGGTTGCAGTGAAATTGGACCCCCACTAGGGTGTTCCATTCTTGGGTCCATCAGTGGAAAGAGCTGGTTATCTTTTCAGGTACGACTACTCATTTTTGAATTTGGCATCTGCCTGGAGTATATACCTATGCCAGCCAATGCTGCAGGTAGCAAAAATGTAGTCGCACCTTAGGGACAACATAAGAGGTGGCTGTCATTGGCCTAGGAGGCGAATGCATGTGAGAATGGGAACCGTGAGGCTGGTAATCTGTGATATCAAGCCCTTTATAGCCTCATGATGCTGTACAGGGAGATGAGCCCAAGTGGTTGTAGAATCGAGCTATGCTCCTATGAACCTGATGGATGTAATGAGTTCCAAGGTCAATTTAGCAGTGTTGATAAGGAATCCTAGTGAATTGTGTGGATTGGGCCATGGCTCTGGTGATGTCTCAAGCTGGCCCTCGGAGGCGGCAGTTGTTGAGGTATGGCAATATGATAATGCCTTCCTGTCTGAGGTGTGCAGCAACTGGAGCCAGGACCCTGGTGAATACCTGGGGACTGTTGAAAGCCCGAAGGGGAGGACCCTGTATTGGTACTGCTGTGCTCCAAGGGCAAAGCTCAGGAAGCGTCCGTGAGCTGGGTGAATAGTGACACGAAAGCAAGCATCTTGGAGGTCAAGGGCTGTGAACTCGTCCCTCTCATCCAGTGCACGAATTACAGCAGATAGGGCGGTCATCTTGAATTGCTACTTTCACATGTATTTGTTCAACTGCCGTAGGTCTAGAATGGGTCTCCAGCCCCTATCTTCTTTTTGCATTAAAACATAGTTCAGGTAAAATCCCCTTCCCTGGCAGTGTTTCGGAACTTCTTCTATGGCTCCTATTTGCAGTAGATGTAGCACTTTGAGCCGTAGTAAGTTCTTGTGGGAGGGGTCCCTGAAGGGGGTGTGTGCTGGGGGAATGGAAAGTAGAGGCATAGTGTATTCCCTGGGTAAAGATGTCTAGCACCCATCTGTCCATAGTTATTGAAGTCCACTGATGGTCAAATGGATGTAGGCGGTGGTAAAATACTTGATAATTGTGCACTGGAGAGTGTGGGAGGTTTGGTGAGCTCTTGACCAAGACTTCAAATTTGCTGCTTTGAGGACTGTGGAAGAGCAGAGTGGTTGTTTGGAACTTTGCCTTTTTAATTCCTTAGTTTGTTGGCATTGTACTTGTAAGGTTTGTTGGAATGCCTGGAAAATGATTCATCTTTGGACCTCTGGTATGGGGTGTATCTTTTCTTTCAAGATGGCAAAGAGCACATTCTCAAGGTATTCGTGGTAGCTCTTGTATCCTTGCTGGAGTGTAAGGTTTCGCTAGTAGCCAATGCAAATAGTTTCAGTTTGTCAAATGGTAAGTCCTCGATCTTAGCCTGGGGCTCCTTTGAAACCCTTACTGCCTGAAGCCATGATGATCTCCACATGGGGTAATCATCGTGGCCAGGGCTCTGGCTGCTGTATCAGCCGGAGTCCAATGCCATCTGTAATGATGCTTTTGCTGAGATGTTGCCCTCCTGAACTATGGCCTTCAGGATGGTTGTCTGTTCTCAGGCAGACAGGGTATTAATTCAGACATCTTGGAAAAACTGTCAAAGTCATGATTGGCTAAGAGCGCTGTGTAACGGGCTATATGCAGTTGAAGGGGTAGAAGATACATAAACTTTCTTCCTTGTGTTATCAACAAGGGTGTTTTTGTAGACTGAAGTTTTTGTTCTATGGTTGCAGCATCTATTATTAAAGAATTAGGCTGACGATTCTGAAATAAAAGGTCCATACTCTTAGCTGGAAGGAAGTACTTTTTTGTCAATAGGTGGGGCTGTGGCAGGGTTTTTCCATACTCCATCGGCGGCTTCCATTGTAGCTTCATCCAATGGTAGGGCTACTTTTGCAGTTGTAAGGGTTGTAAATTCTTTAAAAGCTTGAGTTGTGTTTCTGGAATTTCTGTTAGTATGATTTCTTGAGTGATGGCCACACTCTTAAATAGATTCTTAAATTGCTTCATGTTGTCAGATGGCTGGTGAATAGGCGAGATAGCTTCCTTGTAGGAACTCACAGATCCGGTTGGTGGTAAGCCTGGAGGAGGTCGTGAGTTAGTAACATCTGGCAGGTGGGTACTGTGCAACTCCACTTGTTTAATATTGTGCGGAGGACTTGATAAAGTAGGGGATCGTTGATGCTCATGTACAGCAGCAGATGCTTGTGAGTGAACTTTTGTATGGCTCTTGTAGGATGACTGATGAAATTGGGACCTGGAATAGTGCAGTTTGTGAGGATAATGACGACGATGATAGTCATAATGGTAATGTATTGTCCCGGTGATACTTGGGGATGAATCTCTCAATGAGCAGGTGCTTTTACAGTCAACGTATCTGAGAGCCCTAGGAGACAGAGGAGATGTGAATGGTTCTGGATACTGGACACCTCTTCTGGGTGATCTATAGTCAGTAGCAGCAAGAAGATTTAGAATATCTTTGTGATATTGGTGATAATGGTGATAAACAGCTAGTAGTGCCCCTGCAGTCATAAGGTGGGCTGGGGTATGATATATAATGCCCCCATGGGGATCTGGTTCGGGACCTAGGGCTATGGTTCCCTGAAGGAGCTGTTTGGATTTGCTCTTGCTTTACACAGTGTCACAGGAGAGTCCTGCTACAGCAGGGAAGCTCCCCTTTGATCTGCTTGTGCTGGGAGAGAACATGGCACAACATGCTCCTCAGGCGCTGGCTGCATGGTTGGCACAGGTGCCTCAGAATGAGTAGTTGGAGCCGTTAACGGCTGTTCTGTTGGTGCCAGGAGTGCTTCTGCTGGTTTAGCTTAGGAGCGGCTTTTGGTCTTTGAAACCGATGTGGGCTTGGACTTCTGCACGCCTGAATTGCCCAATTTTTCTGAGGTACTCAGCCTGGGCAGAGGCTCTGTGGAGGAAAGCTTGGATACAGCCTGTGGCCCCAGAGAGGAAGCAGGAGCATCCCTGACCGAAGGGATGCTGCTGACCGGGATTGACAGCGACTCTGCTGGTGCTGGAGCTCTTTGTCATACAAGAGCATTTTCAGCCTCTACTTTCTGTCCCTCCTCGCTCTTGCAGTGAGGGACATGCAACGAGAGCATTTTGAGGAGATGTGTGCCTCCCTGAGGCAATGGATGCAATCCAAGCAAACGTCTGAAGCTCGCACTGGGTCCCAACACTTCAAGTACTTTTTCAATCTGGCGGCCAGAGACACGTTTAAGTTGTTTGCCTCTGGTTTGGTTTGTCTTTTTCCTAGTCTTCTTTTAGTTTGTTTGTTGTTTTTTTAGCTCTAATCAAGGTTGTATGCCATGAGGCAGTGAAATTGACAAGAAGTGGCAGACTCCGGATTCTTGTTGTCTTTGTTCTTTTCTTCTTTCTTCTCAGATTGCTCATGCCCCATGCTCTGAGGCAGCGAAACTGACTAGAAGCAGCAAGCTCCCACTTCTTGTTCTCTTTGTTCTTTTTTCCCCAATTCTTTCTTTTTTTTAATAATGTATTACAAGATATAACTGTTTAGAAACTAATGGTATCTTAAAACTAACAACTAGCCGACTAAAGGCCTAGTTTCTGTCTATAGGTCTGAGGGGAGAGGACGGAGACCGAGCTCTGACTGCAGTTGAGTGTGGAGATGAAGGAACTGAGGAGAGAGAGCAGCACTGTGTGTGCTTCCCCTCGTGGTGAGTACGGCACACAGCGGTCAATACATGCACAGCCCCACTCAACATTGCTCAGCAAAATCTCTGTGCTGCAGTGCTGGGTGAGCCTAACACCTACCGGGGAGCACCCACAGGGACAGCACTCATAAAAGAACTTCTGTTACAGCAATTGATGGCTCTCCCCTTCTGGATGAGGAGTGTTACACAAGGCTCACTTGCCAGCCTGTTAGTGCCTATGAACACACTGCAGAAGTTGCTGACAAATGTAGGATACTTCCTCTATTTCTCCTACATGACACGGAGGCAATGGGCTCCCTCTGCAACACTCAATAAGTCAACTCTAACACAGGGATCTAAGATACAGGTATCTGCCACATGTATTTTTTGTTCTTGGCTCTTCCGAGGGCAACCAACATCATAATAGAGCATTCCCTGCAAAAATATTAATACATAACACAAAGCCTAAGAAAAGGAAGTTTAAGACCCAGTTGGCAAATTGAAAGAACTGTACTGCTTTTTTGTAGAGAGCAGTTTGGTAAGTTCAACCTACCTCTTCAACACAACATTTAAAAGTGCATTGCCGACATCTTTTCCTGGAACAGCCAAAGCCATGAGTTCAACACAGGTAACATGAAGAGCATGGGCAGCTGGGTTAGGAAACTCATTGAACCTCCAGTCACAGTTTGGAAATGGACCAGGTGACTTGCCTGCCATAGGTAACCATGATTAAGGGAAACAACAAATTCTCAGCAGGGGATTGGTAAGAAGTAAACAGTATAGTAATGCATGTGCAAAATTTATTTATAATAAAATATATTTAATGCACAAAACAAAAGTCCCACAAATGCCAGATAATATGTGTCGGCGTGTTTAAACATACATGCACAAGCAGACACTGACTTACTGTCTTAAATATATGCCTTTGGTTATTGTGTTTGGGCCACACCAGAGTTCATGTACTCTAAACCCAAGCTATTTTGTTTAATCAGAAAAATTATGAGAATTTGACACACTATCAATAATCTGTTTTACAATACACTGTTATATGAAAACATTACTAAGAGAATTTGAATTTTTCAGCTGTCAAACATACTGAAAATAAAATCTTGGATGGACAAAGAACAAATAAAAGCCACTAAAAAGCAGACGCATTCAAGATCAACAATATAACAGGACAATGCTTTTTCCTGTTTACAGGACAATGGAATCTTTGGCATCATTAGACACTTGAAACTTACGTGAACTAGAGGGATTATACACTTTTAGTTTCCTTTAATAACAGAAAGACCAGAACAGCTCCCTGGAACTAGACCATCTTTGAAAAATAGAGGAAATGGTGAAGCTGAGCAGGGAGAATAACAAAGGGGCACAGAAAACTCGCCAACTTCCCAGAAGGTTGGCATTAGAAAAAAAGAAAAGAGAATGGTCAGAGACACATCCCTTCAGTGTTTCAGCAGTATGGAACACAACGTCTGATGAACTGAAACTAGATTACTGATAATTTTTTTAAAACATGGATCATTATTAAAGGATATTGTCTACTAGCCTTCCAATCAGTTTGCAGTAATAAGTGTCATCGGGGATCCATGGATTATCTTCTCGAACGTTCATAGCAGATTTGATGTATGTATCACTTAGACACCAGCCTTGTGGTCGATTATCTTTGAGTGAACCAATAATGGCATGGACAAGCTTCCTTTTAAGGTTTGTGCGATCTCGAAGATGCCTCTCATAATAATGAAGAGTATTATACAGGTATGTTACTGGACGGTCTGACAAAAAAAAGACCAGAAACACAGTAGCCTCAAAATTTAATTTTATCCAGATAACGGTAAACACATGCCAAATTAAGGGTGATCAAAAAGCAGCTTACAAGTAGAAATACCTCATGTTTTATTGTGACTACCATTATGTTACATGAAAAACTGGACAAAGTTATATCTGAAATGAGGTCAAAACCTGTATTTCTATATTGGTGATAACGTGTGAAACTTTATTTACAAATAACTAAACTCCTCTTATAAGTCCTCCATATATATATAGTTTTAGTGAACTTCTCATGGGGAGACTGACAAGAAATAAGGAATAGAAAAAAAACGGACACTGTTGTACCATTGTTACAATATAGTTTGTGTCATACTCAACATGGTTACAAAAACCATGTTAAAAACTGCGTTTGAACCCTGCTGAGAAGGAAGAGGATGGACAGAGTAGGAAGCATTGAACAAGGTTTTTGCTAACAAGGTTTACTGTATCAAACTATATAAAACACTGAGCTTGTGTCTATACTACCTCCCTCCTTCGAAGGAAGGATGGTAACTAGGGTGGTGGGAGTTTATTAATGAAGTACTGTGCTGCATATGCAGAACTTCATTAAGCAAACTCCCCCACACGGCAACTTCGAAGTTTTAAACTTCAAAGTACTGGCTTGCACCTAGCCACAGCTCACCCACCAGTACTTCCAAGTACCCTGGGCACTTAGAAGTACCGGCGGGTGAGCTGTGGCTAGACGTGAGCCGGTACTTTGAAGTTTAAAGCTTTGAAATTGCCATGGGGGGGAATTTGCTCAATGAAGTGCTGCACATGCAGCGCAGCACTTCATTAATAAACTCCCAACACCTTACTTACCACGCTCCCTTCGAAGGAGGCAAGTAGTGTAGACAAGCCCTGAAACAGCTAAATAGGTGGTCAAAAGGAGTCAACCATTAAAAATTATGCTAGTAATCTCAGGTGCTCTTCAGAAAAATTAGCTATTAAGGTTTGGCTTCCTATGGTGGAGAGGACTTTATTGATATACATCATGATGAAGAATCTGTAGTGACTATACAGCAAGTATGAAGAACTAATGTGTCTGAAGAGCTTACCATGGAATTTGTATAAACCTCCTAGGTGATCCAACAGAGTCTCTAGTGATTTGGACACTGGAAGCAATTCCAGAAACCTGTGGATTACAATGTCAAATACTGGCAGGAAGCGGAGGCACACATTTCCAAAGTAGATTGGTAGGTAATGGGGTTGGATCTGAACAGGAGGGTTGACCTGTTCTGCCAATCCTTCAAAATACAGCTTTTCAGGGTACTTCTGTAGAAATCAAACACAGATTTTTTTTAAAAAAAAGAGAACATTACTAAGTACTTGCATTACTGTAAAAACTGAAGCTACATTGTACTCTATTCTGTAGATACTCCCTAACAATTTGGAATTATATGTATACATGTACACGCACACAGAAAATACTAATTTCATAATGAATTGGTTTCATAACAGTTGTTTGTATGCAAATTCCTAGTGGATTATGAATTGTACCTATCCCACTAACGAAACATAATAAATTCATTTTTCTTGAAAAAGCATTTTAAAAAAGAGATAGCTTCAGATTCCCTAAAACTGGTACAAAAAGGTATAAAACTATGAACTATGAAAGAATGTTAAATTTGATAAGAGGCATGCAGTGATACCATCAGTTATCTACTCTTCTGGTCAAAGACTCCAGGCGAGATCAAGAGAGAAATCAACTCTAGATTCTCCCAAAGCCTGAGAACACTGATCTGTCATGTGTTGAATCAATATATTAAAATTTGTATGTGAATCCCCTATGGGGAAAGGAATGGAGAAGCCACACACACACACAAGGTGTTAAGCATAAAGCATAGTTGGATGGTGCTCCCATACCATGTCACAGGGCACAGTTTAAGATTTATATACTATTCCAGCTGTCACACCTTGCCCCCCACAGCAGTCCCCACTTTTGGGACAACATTAAAATCCTCAATGTCTTTGTCCTTGGGGGTGTTACATTCTACTTTCAGAACTGTGGAAGCTTGCAGAAGCCTAGTTAAATCTGTTCCTTAATGATTACGAGCAGTTAAATCCATATTAATGAGAAAGAAGAGACACTGGGGTCCTTGTTCTTTCTGACTGGTTTCCAGAAGAGCCAAAGATTAAAAGTGGGATTCAGATGAATAGAGATTTTGCTTCACTTCATTTTTCAGTAGCTTCTATCTTTTAGTACTGCATGCACATTTTCCTTTTATATTAGTCATACACATAGAATGATTTTATATTAACCCAAATATTCAAGTTACTAACATTCAATTTATCTTTAAAGGTTATTATTGTGATATGAGATGACACACTGAATAGCAGAACAAAGCATATATTAAACATGCAAATAAGGCACAAAACAAACCATTACTTCAGCATCCCAAATGCACAGCCCACATTACACCAGAAGATTATGCAATCTATGGTACCTTATGATAGCTCATGTGTTTAGTATGCCAATCATTCTGTAGCCAGTGCTCTGGAGAATTCTCCTTCACAAAATCACTCACTCGGTTTCTGAAATCATTAGGCTTCAGTAAGAGTAGCTGAATTATGAAGTAGCAGACCTGGGCTTCATTTCCTTCATGACTGCGCATAGCCTTTAAATAACAAGTACATATTGTAGAAGAACATAAAATTATAGTTAGTGCTGTTTGCTTTCATTTACTGACTCCAAAGCCAGAAAGGACCACTGTCATCATCTAAGATTTCCTGTATGACAAAGGCCATAGAACTTCCCAAACTAACGCCTAGAGGTCTTTTAAAAAACACCTAATTTTGATTTAACAATTGTCAGGGATGGAGACTCCACCACAATTCTTGGTAAATTATTCCAGTGGTTTGGTATCCTGATTGTTAATGATTGTACGGAGACAAAACACACTAATTTTAATATAACTAGCCAGCCAACTCACCCCCTCACTTTATCCTGTGTGTATAGGCACAAGATATAAGAAAGGGTCTGAACTCTGGACACCATCCCTTCCCAGTAATAAGTGCTCTCCAAATCACTCATTTTCCAATAGAGAAATTCTCCCATGTTCCATAGTGAGAGAAAGTCCCAATAGATCTCCACCCCAGCTACCATATCCTTTTTTATGAACATTTCCCTGAACAATGACAGCTTCAAGAAAACTATCCCAGTTTCAGAATTCCAGTTCCTCCTGTGATAGGTACTCATGGACCTGCAGACAATGCATTCAGTTATTGACAGATCATTGCAGGCATTTCTATTGGTAGCACTAGCTCCCTAACAGGAACAGAGATTACAAAAATCTGCCCAGACTGAATCTCTCTAGTCTGGCACTCTTGGGAACTGACCAGTGCCCAAGCAGAGAATTTGCCAGACCACAGGTAGTCAATAGCATTAACAACACTCCCACCGGTTACTGGGAGCTCAGAAGACATTAAGGGGTAAATCAGAGCTAAATAACAGCACAGAGAACATGCAATCCCTTGTACCCCGCTCCCCCACCACCTTGAGAAAGTTGGTAGAGCTTTAACCTCCCTGAAATGACGATCACATTGTCGAAAGACCACTTGAGGTTCTCCATTTATTTTCCAGTGTAGTAAACCCTTGAGATGCACACAATCAAGTTGCGTTGTGTCTCTGATTAACGCAACTGCTGCCCAGGAGTCGGGGAACTGCTCCCGTCAGGGGCAGCAGCCTAACTCTTGTGCCCCTGACAGGAGAGGTTTCCTGCTCCTGTCAGGGGTGGCAACCACCAGTGAGGCTGCCATTCCTGACAGGAGAAAAGTTTTTTCCCCTGCTCCTGTCAGGGATGGCAGCCTGACTGACAGCTGCCACCCTGACCAGAAGCCACTCTGAGTCAGGCTCTCTCCCCTGACCGGAGTGGTTTCCTGTTCTCTGGAGTGGTGGAGAGCTGGGAAGCAGGTGGCAGCCTGGCTCCCCTTTGCTTGCAGAGCTGGGAAACTGAGCAGGGCAGCAGCCCTGGTTAGTTTCCTGGCTCCAAGGAGTAGAGGGGAGCTGGGGGCCAGGCTGCCTCTGGTTCCCAGCTCCATTCCACTGTCTGGAGCCAGTAAGCTTACTAAGGCTGCTGCCCTGCTCAGTTTCCCCACCTCTGCAAGCAGAGGGGAGCTGGGAGCCAGGCTGCTGCCTGATTCCCAGCTTGCTGCCACTCTGAGATCCAGGGAACTGGCCAGACCTACTGGGCTGGTCACTTTCCCAGCTCCTGCAGACCCAGGGGAGCCAGGAACCAGACTGCAGCCTGGTTCCTGTCTCTCTTTGACTTACCCAAAATTCAAGTTATACGGGGGGGTGTGGGGGGCTGCACAAACGCAACCCTCATGTAACTTGAGGGTTTACCGATCAGAATATGTCATGCACCTCATTCCCTCCTGAAAAAAGAACAGTCAGTGCAAAGTTCTGAGGGAAGAGAACCAGGCCCATACATGGTGTTAATGCCAATTAACTCAATGCCATTATATAATCAATAAAGTGAGACAGAATTCTCACCAGAGGACAAGACAATCACAACACTAATTATCACTCAGAGGCCGTGTCTACACGAGCCCCAAACTTCGAAATGGCCGCGCAAATGGCCATTTCGAAGTTTACTAATGGAGCGCTGAAATGCATATTCAGCGCTTCATTAGCATGCGGGCGGCCGCGGCACTTCAAAATTGACGCGCCTCGCTGTCGCGCGTCTCGTCCCAACAGGGCTCCTTTTCGAAAGGACCCCGCCTACTTCAAAGTCCCCTTATTCCCATCAGCTCATGGGAATAAGGGGACTTTGAAGTAGGCGGGGGCCTTTTGAAAAGGAGCCCCGTCGGGACGAGACGCATAGCGGCGAGGAACGTCAATTTCGAAGTGCCGTGGCCGCCCGCATGCTAATGAAGCGCTGAATATGCATTTCAGCGCTTCATTAGTAAACTTCGAAATGGCCATTTGCGCGGCCATTTCGAAGTTTGGGGCTCGTGTAGACGTAGCCAGAGAGAATAAAAATCTGTAGTTTCATTTTACTACTTGGTTATTGAACTAGAAATTAATCAATATTCAGTTCAATGTATTTGTACAAGAATGGATGTAGTTTTGGGGAGAGAGACGAACAGAGGGTTTTGCCCTCCAAACTGCAAGCCTCAGGCAGGCATGGAGTTTCCCCCATCTGTTGTCCTGTTGCTCTTACTGGAGTTATTCTCCCAAATGAAAAAGTCAAACTACATCTCTGAAAGCGACTGCTATAGAAGGCTACGTCTACACGTGCACCCAACTTCGAAATAGCTTATTTCGATGTTGCGACATCGAAATAGGCTATTTCGATGAATAACATCTACACGTCCTCCAGGGCTGGCAACGTCGATGTTCAACTTCGACGTTGCTCAGCCCAACATCGAAATAGGCACAGCGAGGGAACGTCTACACGCCAAAGTAGCACACATCGAAATAAGGGAGCCAGGCACAGCTGCAGACAGGGTCACGGGGCGGACTCAACAGCAAGTCGCTCCCTTAAAGGGCCCCTCCCAGACACACTTTCATTAAACAGTGCAAGATACACAGAGCCAACAACTAGTTGCAGACCCTGTATATGCAGCACGGACCCCCAGCTGCAGCAGCAGCAGCCAGAAGCCCTGGGCTAAGGGCTGCTGCCCACGGTGACCACAGAGCCCCGCAAGGGCTGGAGAGAGAGTATCTCTCAACCCCCCAGCTGATGGCCGCCATGGAGGACCCCGCTATTTCGATGTTGCGGGACGCGGATCGTCTACACGTCCCTACTTCGATGTTGAACGTCGAAGTAGGGCGCTATTCCCATCCGCTCATGGGGTTAGCGACTTCGACGTCTCGCCGCCTAACGTCGATTTCAACTTCGAAATAGCGCCCAACACGTGTAGACGTGACGGGCGCTATTTCGAAGTTACTGCCGCTACTTCGAAGTAGCGTGCACGTGTAGACGCAGCCGAAGTGTGTCAGAAGTCACTGGTCAGATGTGGAATAAAGAAACATTTCTTGCACTTAACCTATTACAGGAATACTTACCAAACATAGTATCAGCCTGTCCAGCGTTACAATGTTATACTTCCATACCATATCATTCAGAATCTCAATACATTTGTTGAGTTGCTGGCCTCCTGCTGATGTGGAGAACTCATATACCAAGAAATCTGCAAATGTTCTGACATGAGCAACCAACGCTCTCGCTCCAATTCTCTCCAAAACTCTAGCAGCAGAGGGAAGGAAATGGTCGTTACGGTAACATGTACAGAGCAGAAGCAGAACGCATCACTCAGTAGTTCTGAAACTCTGGATTGGAATCCCAAGGTGGGTCACAACCCTGTTTCAGTGTTGCAAGGCCTGAGTGCTTCATCACTGGGTGACAGGGCTCAGGTTACAGGCCTCTTGCCTGGGACCGCTCTGTGTGCTGGAGCGGCAGGACAGACAGGCGAAGCTTCAATCCCCACTCTTGGGGTCCTGTTTTTTGTTGACAGAAGGGAGTCATGGTAAAATTAAGTTTAAAGACCCCTGACATGATTTATAGAATTCTTGATATCTTTTTTCTGACCTATTTTAGAAGAATGTGTTTCAAGTGTTTACATATCCTCATGCAGTCAAATACAATCATCATACAAACATGGTAATAAGCAAGATTAAGATGCCACTGGCTGCTACTTAGAGGTAAAAATAAAGCATTTTCAGCTTCATGGATAGATTTTGAGCATAAATCTCTATAAATATACATACATCAGTCTTGTAGACCTCTATTCTTCAATAGGATGTGTCACATGACATGGCGCTACAACTAGTTTAATTTTTTCCTGTTTTCTTATAATTTTTTTTATTAAACACACAGGCTACGTCTACACGTGCACCCAACTTCGAAATAGCTTATTTCGATGTTGCGACATCGAAATAGGCTATTTCGATGAATAACGTCTACACGTCCTCCAGGGCTGGCAACGTCGATGTTCAACTTCGACGTTGCTCAGCCCAACATCGAAATAGGCACAGCGAGGGAACGTCTACACGCCAAAGTAGCACACATCGAAATAAGGGAGCCAGGCACAGCTGCAGACAGGGTCACGGGGCGGACTCAACAGCAAGTCGCTCCCTTAAAGGGCCCCTCCCAGACACACTTTCATTAAACAGTGCAAGATACACAGAGCCAACAACTAGTTGCAGACCCTGTATATGCAGCACGGACCCCCAGCTGCAGCAGCAGCAGCCAGAAGCCCTGGGCTAAGGGCTGCTGCCCACGGTGACCACAGAGCCCCGCAAGGGCTGGAGAGAGAGTATCTCTCAACCCCCCAGCTGATGGCCGCCATGGAGGACCCCGCTATTTCGATGTTGCGGGACGCGGATCGTCTACACGTCCCTACTTCGATGTTGAACGTCGAAGTAGGGCGCTATTCCCATCCCCTCATGGGGTTAGCGACTTCGACGTCTCGCCGCCTAACGTCGATTTCAACTTCGAAATAGCGCCCGACGCGTGTAGACGTGACGGGCGCTATTTCGAAGTTAGTGCCGCTACTTCGAAGTAATGTGCACGTGTAGACGCAGCTACAGTGCCAAAAGTATCACATTTTCTAACTGTAGAGAAGTCCGTCAAGCATTTTATCAGATGTTCAGTAATTGCTCTGACAGGCCTAGTAAGGGAGGAAAAAGAATAACTGATTTTTCTTTGGCACAGCCTGTATTAAGCTTTCTAAAATCGGAAATCAGAGTTAGATAACCAGGAAAATTATTGATTTCTTCAATTCAGTCTTCTGTCAAACCCAAAAAAACTTTTGGTATTTGGCCTTTGATTGAAGTTACTTAAATATTTCAAACGAATAGTAAATAATGAATGGAAAGATTATCTACAACAGTGTTTCAATGCAAGCAAACTCTGATTTGCAGAAGCTGCCCTTCCCCCCAACAAAAAAACACAACCAGAAACAAAAAAAACCTCAACAGCTGAACCCTCTTCCTGCATCTGTCACTTTTATCAGGAGGTAAGTATACTGAAGAAGTTCATACACAAACCCAGCAACAGCCAGAAGTAAGCACTGCTGTTGAGATATCATTCAATACTTTATGTAGGTTATTCCTAACTCTACATGAAAATCCATCACCTAGCAATGTAATGAATCTGATTCCCCAGCATAGAACTGTGTCCGTCATACTGCAGAAAGCTGTAACTGGTGTAGAATGTAGCTATAGTTTTAAAAGCTCACCTGTAGCCAATCTGATTAATGTGATCAGTCTCTAAGAGCATCTTCCATAAAAGGCAAAGGAAAAGGGGAGGGGAACCCTGCATTGAAAAGTGTGTGATTATATCATTCTCATTGGTCATAGACTTCCACTTTCGGTATTCCTCTTCCACATTCTTCTTCAGGTTAAAACGGCTTTCTTGTGGAACATTATTCTGTTTGAAAAATACCTGAAATAAAGTGGGATTATTATTAACTGACAATTCTGAAACATGTAAACTGTGTTATAAGTATGCTGGCCACAAGATATTAAAGAGATAAGTGGGTAATGTAATTTCTTTTATTGGACCATCCTCGGTTGGTGAGAGAGACAAGGTTTTGAGCTTAAAACAATACTCTTCCTCAGGTCTTCGCACTCGCCCAAATATTGACAGAAGCTGCTTCAATACAGAAATAAACGCTTTCAGACCACAAACACTTGGCTGTCACCTACCACTCCCCACGATTTAGGTTATCATCACTCAACTACAACTCACACAAGTGGTATTCCATCCTTAAAGAAATCTTTTCTGAATCTCCACTTCTGGCCTTCAAACAAATACCCTCACCTCATCATCAGAAGCAAGCTTCCCAAAGACCAGAACACATCAACTCAAAGTTGCAGCAAAACCTGCCAGAACAGATACAAAATCTATAGACATATCTTCATTACTGCAATGAACGACACCTCACCCAACACACCTTTTATACACGTGCCTATCTCAAAATGAAGCTGTTAGTGTCAAAGTGTACAGAAGAATTTTCAGAGCTGTAAGAATCTAACAGAGGCTGTGATATAAACCCTTCTCTTATGAGCGTTCTTGGAGTGGACAATATAGACCAGTCAATGTGGTGGTGTCTGAATTGCTGGCACATGCAAACTGGAATATGAAAGACTAATACAATCAGGGTGAAAGAAGTGATGATGAAGCACCTGGTGTGCTTGGTGTGGAGGGGGGCAAGGTCTTGGGGTGTTTCTGGTGCAGGCCTTGAACTTGTTCTATGTCAAGGACCACCACTTAATCTGAAACCTAGGAGGCCTTCTGGGTGATCTCTCATCTCCCTGTAGCCAGGGGCCCTTGCATCCCACAACCATGCTGGTGCCTCCACATTTATTTTAAAAATACAATTTGTAGAGTTTTAATTTTAAAATATTGTGTGCAAAATATTTATTTTTGGTTCAATTTTTTAAATATTTTTAGCATAGAATTCTCTCAGCAGTAACTTTGAATGGTCTCCTCAGTTTACTAGATTTATATGGAGTTGCTCAGGTCCTTAACTTGATTAAGTTTTGCTTCTTGGAAAATGAACTGCACTTTACAGCAGAAGTCTTGGTGCCTTTACTTCATCTCCCAGATATACTTACAGCAGAGAGCTCAGTTATTATCAGATTACATTGGCAGTGGAATTCTGGTATCCTTTTAGATGAGTGAATTACAGACTTCCCTGTACTGCATTATCTATTTCTTTTTCATATTTTTATGTTTTATCCCCTTATTTCCTTGTGCCAATACAGTAAGATTATGTAACAACACTAACACTTTGTATTGAAAGTGTTGTTCAGTTTGTCTCAGGCGAGTTAAAAATAGAGACCCAAAGGCATAGGAACTAGGGATGCCAGGGATGCTTTGTCCCTGCTGCTAGCCAGGGTGCCAGCTGCCGACTCTTTATCCAGGCCCCAGCTGCCAGCCCCTCAGATGTTGTTTGGGGTGCCAGTGCTGGCTCCAGCTCACAGTCCCTCTGTTCTAGCCAGGAGAAGTGAGGGATGTGGACAGAGTAAGGGCAGAAACTCCAGGCAGTAGCCGAGGGCCTGCAGGTTGGATCCTGGTTGCTGAGGAACCTTTGGTTGGGTCCAGCCACTGGTGGTTAGCAGCAGAGAGGCTCGTGGCCAGGATCAGAGACCCTCTGCCCATAGGATGCTTCAGAATGGCTGCCCCCAACACTGTGCTTTGCGGGGAACTGCAGTGGTTTCCTCAATGACCCAGAGGATTACTGGGAGCCTAGAGTGAGATGGCAGCATGGGGCACGCCCCCCTGCCCCACCATAGTGGCAGGAGCTGGAGCAGCCCTGAAGCCTGCTGTTTCACCGCTCTGCCTTGTCCCAGCCCCACTGCACCCTGTTACTCTGCAGCAAGGGAGGAGCTGCAGCCGGCTAGGAGAAGGCGATGGGTGGAGCAGAGCAGGCTGCCAGGCTGCTTTCAGTCCCCTGACACAATATGGGTACAGAAGAGAGTGCGGAGGAGAAGCCCAGAGGGGGGCAAGGAGGTGGAGCAGGAACATGGCAGGGATGGAGAGGGGGCGCGACTTAGGGCAGAGGAAGGGATGGAGCACAGGCAGTGTGGGGGTGAGTGAAAGGGGGTTTGCCCCAGGCCTTTTGTCCTTCTAGGACCACCCTGACTGGGGAGCTCATACGGAGGACTCTGATGGGTAGGAGAGGCTTTGGGCAGGGGGCCAATTTATCCTGTGACTTGAGCATAATGTAGAAGGAACAAGGCAAGAAAAGTAACTTTGAAGCAGACAACAAAGAGCACTACAAAGATCCCACTGATAATTTCTTTCCCAGCTGTTCAGGCGCTTAGTTTGAAACGATTACCTGCAGTGGGGCTGGAAAACAGCTGAGTGTGTGTGAAGCCCAGTTGTGGGGAGTGAAACTCATGATAGTCTGCAGTATGTCCTTGCACCAAGTTCCCTGAATTGAATCAGAGCCTGTGAAAAAGTCTAAACAGAAACATATTGAACATTAGTCAAACACAACGGACAGGTGAAACTGGATTGTCACGTAAGACTGACATTTCTTCCCAGTGCTTTTACATTAACAGGACGCATATCTTGGAAAACTCGGATGGGTTTACTTATTTGTCTGTGTAAAATGTTTTATATTGCCCATCCTCCCTTCTCTTTTTCCACACTCCTGATTGCTTCTACAGAACAAACACACCTGTGGGAAGAATGGGCTGGATTCTATCCTGTCGAAGACGTACAAATCAGAAGTGA
Source organism: Carettochelys insculpta (assembly GCF_033958435.1). NCBI lineage: Eukaryota > Metazoa > Chordata > Testudines > Carettochelyidae > Carettochelys > Carettochelys insculpta. The sequence goes on along the minus strand of NC_134139.1, from coordinate 108,083,530 downwards.
CAACCATTATGAAATTCCTACGTTGCAGTTGTAGAATCTTAAAGGCTGTTGACCAATGAGTAGAAAGAGACACCTATTTCTGTAACTGTTGTTCTTTGGGGTGGCCAGGTTGATCATGTCTATTCAATGTAGGTATGTCTGCTCACCACATGCATCAGTGCCACAAGATTGTCCCTTAGCAAACCCTGTAAAGGAGCTGGCTCAGGGTGTTCCCTGGAGTAGCATGCACATGCCGCATTATATCGGCCTCCTCCAGCCTCAGTTCCTTCTTGCCAGAAAACTCCAACGGGTGAGATGAACTTGAAATGGGAGGGAGTATGGGCTACACTGGGAGAGTAAAAAGAGGGCCAGGGCAAAACTGGGAGGCAAGACCAAATCAATGTCTGAGATGCCTATATACAAATGCAAGAAGTATGGGAAATAAACAAGAAGAATTGGAAGTACTAATAAACGAATACAACTATGATATCGTTGGCATCAGAGAAACTTGGTGGGATAATACTCATGATTGGAATGTTGGTCTTGAAGGGTACAGCCTGCTTCGGAAGGACAGACAGGGAAAGAAGGGAGGAGGTGTTGCCTTGTATATTAAAAATGTACACACTTGGACAGAGGTAGAGATGGATGTAGGAGATGGACGGGTTGAAAGTCTCTGGGTTAGACTCAGAGGAGTAAAAAACAAGGATGAGGTCCTACTAAGAGTCTACTACAGGCCCCCTAGCCAGGTGGAAGGGGTGGATGAGGCTTTCTTTAAACAGCTAACAAAATCATCCAGGGCCCAGAATTTGGTGGTGATGGGGGACTTCAACTATCCAGGTATATGATGGCAAACTAATACAGCAGGGGACAGACTGTCCAATAAATTCTTGGATTGCATTGCAGACAACTTTTTATTCCAAAAGGTTGAAAAAGCTACCAGAGGGGAAGCTGTTCTAGATTTAATTTTAACAAATAGGGAGAAAATTACTGAGCATTTGAAAGCGGAAGGCAGCTCGGGTGAAAGTGATCATGAAATCACAGAGTTCACAATTCTAAGGAACGGTAGAAGGGAAAACGGTACAATAGAGATAATGGATTTCAGGAAGGCAGATTTTGGTAAACTCAGACAGCTGGTAGGTAAGGTCCCATGGGAAGCTAAATTGACGGGAAAAACGGCTGAGGAGAGTTGGCAGTTTTTCAAAGGGACATTATTGAGGGCTCAAAAGCAAGCTATGCCGCTGCATAGGAAAGATAGAAAACATGGCAAAAGACTGCCTTGGCTTAACCAGGAGATCTTGCATGATCTCAAACTAAAAAAGGAATCGTATAAGAAATGGAAACTAGGACAAATTACAAAGGATGAATATAGGCAAACAACACGAGCGTGCAGGAGCAAGATTAGAAAGGCTAAGGCACAAAATGAGCTCAAACTAGCTACAAGCATAAAGGGAAACAAGAAGGCTTTTTACAAATACATTGGTAACAAGAGGAAGACCAAGGAGAGGGTAGGGTCATTGGTCAGTGAGGAGGGAGAAACAGTAACAGGGAATTTGGAAATGGCAGAGATGTTTAATGATTTCTTTGTTTCGGTCTTCACTGAGAAATCTGAAGGAATGCCTGACATAGAGAAGAATGCTAGTGAAAAAGGGTTAGGTTTAGAAGTTGAAATAAGAAAAGAACAAATTAAAATTTACTTAGAAAAATTAGATGTCTGCAAATCACCAGGGCCTGATGAAATGCATCCTAGCATCCTCAAGGAGCTGATAGAAGAGGTATCTGAGCCTTTAGCAATCATTTTTGGAAAATCATGGGAGACAGGAGAGATTACAGAAGACTGGAAAAGGGCAAATATAGTACCCATTTATAAAAAGGGGAACAAGAATAACCCGGGAAACTACAGGCCAGTCAGCTTAACTTCTGTGCCAGGAAAGATAATGGAGCAGGTAATTAAAGAAATCATCTGCAAGCAATTGGAAGGTGGTAAGGTGATAGGAAACAGCCAGCATGGTTTTGTTAAAAACAGATCATGTCAAACCAATCTAATAGCTTTCTTTGATAGAATAACGAGCCTTGTGGATAAGGGAGAAGCGGTGGATGTGGTATACCTAGACTTCAGTAAAGCATTTGACACAGTCTCACATAATATACTTATCAATAAACTACGCAAATACAACTTAGATGGGGCTACTGTAAGGTGGGTGAACAACTGGCTGGATAACCGTACCCAGAGAGTAGTTATTAATGGTTTTCAATCCTGCTGGAAAAATATAACTAGTGGGGTTCTGCAGGGGTCTGTTTTAGGACCGGTTCTGTTCAATATCTTCATTAACAATTTAGATATTGACATAGAAAGTACACTTATTAAGTTTGCAGATGATACCAAGCTGGGAGGGGTTGCAACTGCTTTGGAGGATAGGGTCATAATTCAAAAGGATCTGGATAAACTGGAGAAATGGGCTGAGGTAAACAGGATGAAGTTTAATAAGGACAAATGCAAAGTGCTCCACTTAGGAAGGAACAATCAGTGGCACACATACAGAATGGGAAAGGACTGCCTAGGAATGAGTACAGCAGAAAGGGATCTAGGGGTTATAGTGGACCACAAGCTAAATATGAGTCAACAGTGTGATGCTGTCGCAAAAAAATCAAACATGATTCTAGGATGCATTAACAGGTATGTTGTGAACAAAACACGAGAAGTCATTCTCCCGCTCTACCCAGCGCTGGTTAGGCCTCAGCTGGAGTGTTGTGTCCAGTTCTGGGCACCACAGTTCAGGAAGGATGTGGAGAAATTGGAGAGGGTCCAGAGGAGAGCAATGAGAATGATCAAAGGTCTACAGAACACGATCTATGAAGAAAGGCTGAAAGAATTGGGCTTGTTTAGTTTGGAAAAGAGAAGATTGAGGGGGGACATGATAGCAGTTTTCAGGTATCTAAAGGGGTGTCATAAGGCAGAGGGAGGGAACTTGTTCTTCCTTGCCTCTGAGGATAGAACAAGAGGCAATGGACTTAAAATTGCAGCAGGGGAGGTTCAGGTAGGACATTAGGAAAAAGTTCCTAACTGTCAGGGTGATCAAACACTGTAACGAATTGCCAAGGAAGGTGGTAGCATCTCCATCATTGGAGATATTTAAGAAGAGGTTAGATAGATGGCTTTCAGGGATGGTCTAGAAAGTGCTTGGTCCTGCCATGAGGGCAGGGGGCTGGACTCGATGGCCTCTCAAGGTCCCTTCCAGTCCTACTCTTCTATGATTCTATGAAAAGAGGGCAGGATGTTGAACAAACATAAGCAACACATCTCGAAGAACACCAGTTAGAGAACCTGGTCTTGCCTTCTTCAAATGATTGCTCACATCCATTCAATGTAGGTGACTGCAAGCTGCATGTCTGGAGGTAAGAGGCGTTCCCTGACACACCAACAGCAACACAGCCCTTCCAAAGGCTGCATCCTCTTGGGCCTGTTGCATCAGGGCAGAGTGCATGGCAAAGGTGTGCATCGAGGGCTATGCTGCAACCTTACAAATGTCCAGGAGAGGAACAATGGGGAGGCAGGCAGCTGAGGAGGCTCGCACTCTGGTCGAGTGAGCTCTGAGGAGCAGGGGCAGCTGTGTACCTGCAAGCTGGCAGCACACAGAATGCATGAAGTTATCCAATTGGAGATCCTTTGTGTAGATAACAGGACCATCCTCTCAGCATATGTGACAAAGTGCTGGGGCGACTTATGGAATGGCTTTGTTCTGCCAATGTAGAAAGTGATAGTCCTGTGGATATCCAGGGCATGCAGTTGGCTCTCCTCACTGGTTGCATGAGACTTCAGGGAGAAGACTAGGAGGAAGCTATCCTGTCCCATGTGGAAGGCTGAGACCACCTTTAGGTAGGAAGGCAGGGTGTGGTTACAGCTGTACTTTGTCTTTAAAGAAGAAGACCGTGCACAGTGACTCCGATATCAAGGTGTGCACTCAGAGACCCTCCTAGCTGACTTAATTGCCACAAGGAAGGTTACTTTCCAGTACAGGTGTAGAACAGAGCATATGACCATGGGCTCAAAAAGTAGTTTGGCAGGCCTGGAGTGGACCATTTTAAGGTCCAGTTGAGGAACTGTGGGGGGGGGGGCAGAATCTGACTGTCATGTGGTGGGAAAACACAGACTGGTCCTGAATCGGCGGGTGAAAGGCAGATATCACTGCTCAGTGCGCCCTGATGGACACCAGCATCAAGCCATCCACTTTCATGTGGAGAAGACAGTCTGCGTAGGAGCCTCCGGGGGGTGAGAACTCACTGCTTGGTCCATATCAAAACCAAGTCCATTTGGCTACACACATCTGTCTGGCTTATGGTTTCCCAACAGGACCTGCTGAACTGCATTTGAGCAGGACCATTCCTCCACATTCAGCCATGGGAAGTTTGAGCCTAAGTCCAAGGGAGACCCACTGATGGCCTTTTCAGCTGCCAGCCCCACAGGGACCAGGCCAAGCTGTGGGCTCTGTGGCTTTTGCCATGAAGTGGTCTTAGACATTCCACCCAAGAGGGAATGACATCTCTGCAGAGATCAGAGTGGGGTAATAGCCAGGTTTTCATTATGAGACTACTCCAGGGGAAAGTGGCACCAGCATCAACAGGATGTCCTGAGCTGCCTGCAAGACCTCTGGTGTCAATGGCACCTGGAGCTGTTCAACGCTGCATTGAGAAGGAGCTAGGGAGAAAGAAGGGGAACCGTACTCTAAAAGGGCCCAAGGCGTCTGCTGTAGCATAGGAGAGTCCACCAGAATCAACATCCCTCTTAGACCTGGAAGACTTGCCTCAACCCAAAGATAAGTCTCTAAAGGACCTAGACCAGTGGTTCTCAAGCTTTTTTGTCCCACAGCCCACTGTGCTCAGTGCAAACTGTTCTGTGGACCAGTAGCCAACCACTTATGATGACAAAATGCCTTTACATATCACTAAATACCTTAAATACTAAATTATTCATTTGAGCCTACTGAAGCTATAAACATAAGGGTTATAACCAGTAAGAAAGAAAATACTATTAACCAAAATCAAAATAATTAAAAAGATTAAGCGCTTTAACTTTATCATATTAGTTTACCAAATTTTATTTTAGAAAAGTAAAATATTAATTTATGCCCAAAATAAAAGGGTCCAACGTTGTCCTCATTTACAGTGGGGTGGGGAATGTTTTTTGGATCAGTGCCACTGATCCACAGAAAAATCAGTCGGGGGCCACACAAGTTAGAGGCCAACCCCCTCCCCACCAGGTCCCACTAATGTGCCCCAGCTGAGATCTCATTCCCCTGGTATTCTAGCCCCCATGGGGGGGCCGCTAGGGGTGTGGGCAAGATGAAGCAGAGAGAACCAAGCTTCAGGGCTTGCCACAGGTCAGATAACTCTTTTGGGGGTCCCAGGATTAGTAGATTTTGTGATTCTGTGAGGCTCTGAGGTAAGGCCAAAATGAGGGATTCAGTGTGCAGACTAGGGCTGCAAGGGAGCGGGATGGGGTGGGGCTCAGGGTGGGAGGCAGGCTGTCGGGATGGAGGTCGGCCCAGCAGGGATGGTGCAGGAGGTGACCTGGGGTGAGAGAGAGAGTACAAGAATGGGCCAAGGGTGGGGGGTCTGAGGAAGGGGGAGGGGTGAAGTGGGGTGGAGTGTGGGGGCTGGCCGTGGCAGGGGGGTACTTACCTTGGATCCATGCTCCCCACTGCTCCCAGTTACTACCCTCTGCTGCTCCCATTGGTCAAATTGGGCCAATGGGAGCAGTGGGGAAACCCTCCTGTGAGCAGTTTGTGGTGCTGCCTTCCCCCAGCCAGGGGAGGAGGAGCAGAAGCACACAGAGCCATGCTTCTTCCTCTACAAGCCACCTCTGACCTGCAAGGTTTGGGGCTGCCCCCACCCTCCTACAGCAGGAAGTTGTTGCTGGTGCAAGAACCTCAAGAGTAAATGGGGTCTCCACGGGGCTGGAGCATCAGCACAGGTTCCCCACTGGGGGATGAGCCCCAAACCTCACAGCTGACCTGCACAGCAGCCACGGACCACTAGCAGTCCATGGACCGCAGTTTGAGAACCAGTGCTTTATTTGGAGAAAGATGTTTTACGTAGACTGTCGCTTATTTGACAAATTGACTCTTACCTGTTACATGTGTTGCTCTTGCTAGAGTCAAAATAAGAGCCCTGTTGAGTTCTTCCGACTCTGCTGAAAGAACTGTTTTGGGATCACTAAGGAAACGTGTAAATTGTGGCTGGACCTCAGAGCTGCCCAATGCTGTGATTAGCCTTAGAGCTGTGCTCTCAACACTGAAGAAGAGAAGGAAAACATTAATTTGGTTGGGGAAAAATACACTGCTACTATAAAACTGAAACTTTATTACCTCTTGTCACTTGTTACCTTTTTACTTCATGTCATATGTACATAATTGTTTTCAAAACAGATTTACTATGGAAGGAACAATGTATTTGTGTTTCTTGGTGGCTACTGCCAAGAATTTTAGGTGATTAGTATTTTTGGATTACTTCATTTTTGGGTTTTTAGAAACTGTTGAACACTGAAAAGGGGCAAGAACTCTTCAGTTGGGCACCCATTTTTTCTTTTTTTAAACACATTTCAGAATGTTGGTGCAAAGATCTGAAGTCATTACTGAAAGATACAAATGTGGTAGAATTTGGAAAACCAAAATTCCTCATTTACAGTGCCCGATAATAATTATATTGTCTAACTAAAATCTCAGGGTGGCAAAGAGAATAAAATAATTCATTTCATTTGAGGTGAATTATTTTAAGTTTTTTACTGGTTCAATTAGTTTCCATACTTGCTAGTTAGAAGTGATTTAAGGGATATCATCATTGTATCATTTAAAATTACTGAAACACCTGCTGCACAGGTTTCAACTGTTTCATTTTTACTTGTGTACTGTACTTCTAGTTTTGTGTTGGCAGGTCTCTGCCCTGATCCTATCTTCTGAGAGACACACCACAGTTCATAATTGCTGAAGAAGCAGAGTTTGGAAGTAAACACTCCTCCATTTACCTATCCTCCTCACTTGTTCCCTGAATTCTCAGCCAAGATGGGAAATTATTACATAGCTTATAGTTGGCCTTAGATTAAGAAATCAGTTTGCACTCAGATGGACTTCCTTGGTATCAACTGAAAAAACTGATCCAGACAAAAGAGCTTGACACTTAAGTGGGAATGGTTGCCTTCCCCAGCCTGCTCTAAAACACAGTCCACATTCTGTGTCTATTCAATAGCTCATACCTTTCCTGGGCCTGGTTTTATAAACAAGGACCTTTCAACAATTAAGTTCAATTCAAGCCTCTTCTCCACACTGGACTACACCTCGAGCTTCTGCCACAGGACTCTCAGTGGAATGCATCCGGAAGTTTTTAATGAAAGCCCTAATCACTTGGCTATTGACAATGGGGCAGGGACTATCCCCTAATCTCTTCAATGGGTGTGGTTCCTCTTTGTATTAATAATTAAATATTCATGGAGTCAGAGACTAATTCTACAGCCCTGAGACTATGGCAAAAGGAGACCGGGAAAGGTGAGTTCAAGTCAGTGCTGCAAATCAAGAAGAATGAGGGCTTGATCCTGAGTCACCTATGTCCTGGAAAGAATGACTTAAATACTGGGCTATTTGCTGTTCTGTGGTGGGACAGCCTCTCGTTTCTTTGTGGAACATTCTGAAAGGTCGTGGTTTCACGTTGATGTGAAACCAAAACTAATGCTGAAGCCTTGCAATTTGTTGTGAAATAGAATACTTTACAGCCCTATGTTCAGTCCACAACTTGGATGATCTCCTACTCAGTTACACTGAGGTAAGCCACCTGCTTCTGAGTGAACCCACTTAAACATTTTTTGAGCACAATGAACTGCTGCTGGCAGGATGTAGGTGGTCAGTGTTTTCCTAACACACATTACAGGAAAGTCTTGCAGGATTTTCAATATATTACTAAGGAAGCAGATAAAATATCAAGTGAAATTACCCTCACTCACCAGAGATGAAGCTGGTTCTGATTGGTCTGTGGCACAGCAGCCAAAGAATGAAGATGACTCAGCAGTTGAACTCTGTAATGAGGCTGGATGTGATGCATACGGTAGCTGAACATCTCTAGCAGTGTGTGCAAAATTCCCCAAGCATGAGATTTAAAAACTGTTGGCAACAGCTGACCTATTAAGGGAGAAGAGATTTTGTCAACTATTTTCCAATGAGATCATGTGGAAAAGGCAAGTTTAGTCAGATGTGCAAATACATACCCTCTTATAAAGTATGTAATAAGTAGCTAGCATCATGGGGCATCCCATATGGTTTATTAAAATATACTTATGAATTTGACATAACTGGAACATGCTTTATGTGAGATACTTTAATGTGAAATATCCTTGCTGAATATGATTATTCCATTTGTATGCATTTATCATTCCTGTATTTGAAGTCAGAAATATGAAGTATAAATGTGTTACTGATGCTAAGTGAGGGCCATTAGTAGTACTCAAGGAACTTAATGGCCCAGTACTCAGGACAATGATGTGACAATGTGAATAGACATGTTTTTCCCTGTAAGCCTCAGGGCAGGGGTTTTGGTTGATCCCACCAAAACATGTGGCCATGTCACATGATGTTGTGACTCATCTTGGATACTGTACTTTTCCACCGAAAGAGAGAAAAAGTTTACAATGAACACAAAGGATCCCAGCCTTTTGCAAAACCTATATAAAGGCAGGAGCCAAACAACGGGGGCTGATGCCAGTTGTCAGGACACCCTGCTAACCATTAACAATGACTGTTAGAAACATTTAAGACTGAACAGGGAGGAAGGATTGAACCCAGATTGGGAGGCCTTCCAGTATGTGAGAGAAGCTTAATTTGACAGTGATGTTTATCGATAAGCAAAAGTATAAAAGGTGGGATAGCAGACATAACAATGTACAAATAAAAGAGAACATGCAAGCTAAGCTTAATTTCAAAGTGAATTAAACTTAGCCTGCGCCTTCTCTTTTATTTAGTACCCTACACTGTTCTGTCTGCTATCTCTTATGGATATCTCTTATCACCCAGACAAAAAGGGTGAACATGACTTTACCATGTATAAGACTTTATATAGCGTAAGTTGGCTTTATCTGGTGGTCCAGATCCCACTGAGGCTGTACATTTGAGTGCTGAGGCAAGTCCCTTTGGCTGAGCCTTCCCAGAGCTGAGCTAATCTCAGGGTCTGAATTATACTGCAAAGGGCTGTAACCCTGTGTAAGTGCTGGAGAAGGCTGGAGGGCCTGGCTTGGTAGGACAAGACTGAGTGGTGCCCAGGCAGGCGAGAAGGCAGGCTCAGTGGTATTTCAGCACACCAAGTTACAATCACAAGGGGACCTTCTCCACTGTGATGGGTTAATTCACAGACACCCTCTTGTGACTGTTACTTGATGTTACACGAATTATCTCATGCAAAACATATTTCAATTGCATCATACTCATAAGCATTTTTTCACAAAGCATACGGAATGCCCAGTGATACTAGATGCCTCTGCTGTTTAAATCACAGACTCAGAAAAATCTTTAGTGATATTTTATCTAGTTATAGCCATTTAAAGCCTATCCAAAGAAAAATATACTGCTACACCACTGATGCCTCGACATTTCATCAGAAAATGAAATCTTTACTTGAGGCAATAGCACAGCTATCATATTAAATGGCAAGTCAGAAACATTTTCAAAAAGAAAGAATCAGCTCCAAGGGTACACATGCAAATGTAATCTCTAACACCTTATTTATCTCCCCAAATGTGCATTACATTTAACTAAAAATTCACAATAGTGCTGATGTACAAATGAGTTAAATGAAAATGTAACTGGACATTGAGCTCGACTAATTACATACATCTAAGCCTAAGAGAGAATTTGTAGATGACAACATACTTGCGCACAACAGTCAAAATACATAGGCCCTGATGCTATAATAGATGGTGCACAGGTATAGTACTGTTCTGCAGGCTCTACTGCAGGATTAGGGCTATATAATATGATCTCTTTAGGAGAGAAACTTTTGTTTCTTTCTAAATATTTGTTCAGTCCCTTGAAAAGTGGGGTACTACCTTGATTACAGACTCTAGGTGCTAATGAAATATAGTGCTATTAAATAAAAAATTTTTTTCTTACTGATAAAGCCTTTGATGCCCAAGGACTCTATTTCCATATAAACCAATAAGCGACTGTATGTCTCCACAAGTGCTGGTGCCAAGGCCACACTAGACTTTGCATGGGCCAGTTTAATCACCCTTGTAGCTATGCTGTGAATAAGACTGAAAATAAAAAAAAAAGAAGTGGGCAATTGAAACTATTAAGAAGTTAGGTTCACTAGCAGATAGAAGCACTATACAAAACATTCTGAAGCAAAGAGGAACAGGAACTTTCTTCTTTATACAGCTACACTTACATTAAGATCCACAGGTAAAGGTAAGCTGATTACATTTAAAGGCCACTCATACCTCATTTTGGCGTGAACTGTAAGTGAATCCAAAAGGTTCATTGGTAATGGAGTGATAGAGCCAGAAGCCATGCAATTGGTTCCTGGAAGAGGGATCCTCATGTTGCCATTGCCATAAATAGTTTCAACGAGAACACCCATAGGCAATGTGAAACATTCTGAATTGGTTGAATATGCATTACATAACAAGGCAATCTTGTAGTCATTCATCTGTAAACTTTTATTCCTGAGACTCTGTTGTAGGAATCTGCATAATCAAGACAAGTTAAATAAAAGAACCGAAAGAGGGGAAAAATACACATTTGCAGATATATTACCAAATCATTCTCTCATATAACTCCACTGTAAAGCTTTTATTTTTCTTTTTTGGTCATCTGTCATGGTAAATAAGCAATTAGGATTTTGTGCCTAGGCAGGTATATTTTATAATAGCTACACACACTGGCTATATCTAAACGAGCCCCGCTTCTTTGAAGAGGGCACGATAATCAACCTGAGCGGAGAATATTAATGAAGTGCTGTGATGAATATGCAGCACCTCATTAGGCTAATTCTCCTCACGAGAACTTTGAAATTGAAAACTTTGAAGCGCCAGCATGCTGTGGGCACTCTGAAGTTCCCACAAACTTCAAAGTACCCTTACTCCCCAAAACTTTTGGAAGAAAGGGCACTTTGAAGTTGCACCAGTACGTCAAAGTGCCCATGTCTACATGACATGCTGGCACACAGAAGTGTTGCTGCAGAGAGAATTAGTCTAATGAGGTGCTGCATATTCTTCACAGCACTTCATTAGCATTCTCCGCTCAGGCTGATTACCATGCCACCTTCAAAGAAGGGGGCTAGTGTAGATATAGCCAATGTGTGGGTTAATGGGACAACTGTTACAGTTATCTCTCAGGCGAAAAATTTTAAATAATCCTATCTTTGTTATTAATATTTTAGATTATTAAAACTGAAAACTAAACAGTTTACTATTCACCATTTATTGGCTGTTTACTTTTTTGCATTTCACTTTGAACAAGGAAAACAGTCTTTCACTTCCTGGTGCTCAATAACGAGCACGTGTAATGGTACAGTTATAAGCAAAACAGAAACACGGTTAAAGTCAAATGATAATTTTTTTCTTAAAAGTCACTTGAAAATATTTAATATTCAGTTCTGTAAAACCAATTTGGACTTAAGATACCTGACAACAGCCCTTGAAACATGGTCAAAATAATTGATCTTTACTCTTTTTAAGAGTGACTGAGAAAACAGACACTGTCATATCGCACAAAAATTTTCAGCGTGGAATTGAAATTTTCAAACAAACAAAAAAACAAACAATACTTACTCATGATGAAGCTTAAGAGAATGGGGAATGGGAATCTGTAATTTGGAGTTGTCACTGTGAGCCTTTCGATTCAGGTGTATCCAGATGCAGGTCATTGCAAAGGCATGAGTTGACTGTGGTTTATTAATATCAGGTACAGGAATACACTAAGAAAAAAAAACACACACACAAACTGCATGTACATCCTTTCATAACAAAACTACATTCTCTGATCAAATACTTTTTTTCTGGTGTGCAAAACAGTTAACATACATAACAAATTTTGTTCTCACGCATGTGCATATAACTCCAGTTGAAGTCAAATGGAACCAAAGACACATTTTGGCTATCAGTTTCTACCCAAAGAATCTAATAAATCAAAGACATCAGCAGATAAACGTTTACATTCACAGTATAGAGGACTCCAGGGTATAAGTATATGTTACAAACCAAGTGCCTTCACATAAAGCTTCAATTTTGCATATTACAAATTTCAGAGATTGGTCAGGGGATATAAAGCTCAAAAATTAAAATGAAGAGATAAAATACAGAAAGACAGAAGACAGTAGCTTGACAGTCAATATAAAACTTCCATTAACAGCCCATCAAGAATGCATCTGATAGTCAAATATGCCACAAAAGAAGATGTCATCCGCTCTATTTAGGTAAACTGCATTTAAAACTTGTTTGTAGAGAGCCAAAATCCAAATGAGTTTATGCTCTGTTGCACAACAGAGAATCCAAGGACAGTGAAGTATTCTAACTCAGTTCTCACTCCTACAAGAATGGGCAAAGAACCAGCCCATACAGTCTATAGTGACAGAAACTACTGCAAGCAAGGTGTAAGGTTCAGGATGTTTGACTTCAAGTGTGAGTGCTCATCTCAAAACTGGCCATGGAAACTAGGCACACATCCCCATGCCCAACTTCTGCAACTAATCACTTTTGCAGTACACGTCCTTGTATGGAGGCCATTTCTGCAATAAGATATTTACTTATTTACTCTATTGCTGGCATGATTTTAAATTCTTTTAAAAACTCCACTCACCACCTCACTTGAGAAAAAAACTCATTTTCCTTTAAGAGAAAGAAGAACTGCACTGTTGAAAAAAACACTGTTAGGCTTAGCAGTGCGTGGTAAAGGGGAGGCATTCAGCATGAAACAGGTATAAAACTCAGGCGGTGAAAAATGTCAAATTATGTATTTAAGGCAAGTTTATGGTCCTTACATAAACAGAAGTGCAAAAAGGAGTAAAGAAGAATACAGTTCCCCCTTTCTTCCATTGTGCTGACTTCATCAGTCAGGGGCAGCAGTGTTTGGGGTTAGGTGGGGAAAGGAAAGGAGAAACTGCTTTCTGCAGGGCTGCTAAATTTTCCTTAGAAAAAAAGGTGACAGGACAGACTAAGAAGTGGGTAGAGCTTCAACTCAATCCTCCACTACAACACAATAACTGATGAGGGACTCACCTAGCGCTAAATGTAAGAGGCCTGACACAGGTATTTCCCCCAGTGAATCAGGTTAAAGAAGGAAGCAGACTGACTTGATCACAATCTACTTCCTTCTCTTGCTTGGTGTTCCTGTCAAAGCCACAACTGAGCTCTCAATTATAATTGGTAGGTCAGATCAGCATTGTTAAGGCCACGTACTACCTTTGATCCACAAACTATTTCTCCCTAATAAAAACTGGAAGTCTGTACAAAGATCAAGGGTAAAGTATACTCAGTATTTAATATCCATGAGCATGATTTTAAGAAATGCTGAGCAGCGAGAGCTCATGTTGCCTGCAAGTGGAACTACGGATACGCAGCACGCCTGCAAATGAGATCCTAAACTTAAAGCTAATGTTACAGTAAACATCTCTCAAACAGAGGTGCTGTGAAACACTTTTGGGATGATACTATTGCTGTCCTTTACTTGGCCATTTACACACACACATCCATCTCCACAGTAACTTCACAGCTTGGGACTGCAATTCCATACTAACATTGCATCACATCATGTTAGCTACACTTTAATAACACAAACAATACATCGAAAATGCCTTGTTCACTAAAAATACCTGAGAATGCATCATTTTGCATTATTTCAGATACCCAAAGACTCACCGAAACCCTTTGTATAGAAATGCCATCAAACCAACCATTTGGGGGATACAGATAGGGAAGAAAAAAGTCCTTGACATTGTCACCAAATAGAAAAAAAATATTAAAAGACTAGTCACATCTTATTTTGGTGCCAAATGCTCCTCCCTCCACTCACATTTAGCTATTAAAGAAATTCAGCGCAAATTTTGAGCTAACAGTCATTTTCACTTTATTTTTGTAATTCCCCGTTGAAATTACGTGGCACACTATTAAGGTACAGATTAAGAGCTACATATTATTACTAGAAGATTTACCCAGTGTTGCTCAAGTCCTTGACTCAATTAACTTTTGGTTTTGGGAAAACACATTTGTTTCATTTAAATTATTGCTCTGGGGCTGGGGATGAGGGGTTCAGTATGCAGGCTGCTCTGGTGACAAAGGACTACACCCCTCTCTCACAGCAGCAGCTTAGGACAAGGTGAGAAATGCCTCTCCATGGCCACAGCCAGGAGAGGGATGTTTATCTCCTGGCTGGGGCAGGTCCAGGTTCATCTGACCTCTGCACTCTCCAGACAGAGTGAGCAATGCAGCACATCATGCACTTTCTCCTTGCCCCCGATGAAAAGGGAAAGTTAGCAACATCCCCTATTAATTGCGGGTGGAGGGGAGCTGCAGCCCAAACCCACCCCCAAAGGACACCTGGGGTGTTGGAGGCTAGGGGTTGGGGCAGTCCAGGTTGGGGAGAGAGGGATGCCCCCTGCTAGCTCGTGTCATCTGCCTAGTGAACGTCTCCCTTTTGTGTATGGTTTGATGAGCTGCGATCCCAAGCCAGGCACATCCCACTTTCCTGGCACAACTAAGCCTTTACCTTTCTTTAAATTATAAGAGCAAGCTGCATGCCAGATTTGGCAGGTCTAGCTCTTACCATTTATGAGGAATTACTGAATGAAGAAACGAACAGACAGCAAAACTCAACTATATAATAGATTATTACAGTTGAAGGGTCATGTGAATTAATAGTCAATCATTCAATTATGACCCTGGCTTTCAATTTCAATTTTTATGGAAAACTCACTTCTTTTTCAGGGTAAAGGAGATCAAAAAGCTTCATAACTGGGAGAAAGTCAGCCAGTGCATTCTTCTGAATGCTGCCGGAGATGAACTGCAATAGAACCCACATCAGATGGTCTCTGCCTTTAATAAGGCCTCTTCCCGCCAACTGTTTTTCAAAAAAGAAAAGAAAAGCAAAACAAAATACCTTTTTAGGAACAGATACACTGCAGGCAGAGGAAAAATTGCCTCAAACCAACCAGTCTGTGCACATTAAATCATAAGATTCATTTATGTTATATCACTGTTATACCATGTACTCAGAGCAAATATATAAATATTTAGCAGTAAGTTGAAACAGGTAAGTTTTCCACAACTTGTCAGTGAACATAAAAAACACTGGATTTTCATTTCAGTAACTGGGGACAGCAGGGGTACAGTGGTCTCAAAAACTGCAAGGATCATGGGCTTGAAATATCAGCTGTTTTTTATAAATGGTAAGTCAAGAGTATTTGATCTGACTGCATGATATAACAGTATATAATCTGAAAGGTTACATCTACACTAGAAGCATCTGTCTACAGAAGTTACCGTAGGAAGAGATGTTTCAACAATACTTCTGTAGACAGATTGCGCCTACACATAAAAGCACATTGATCTTTTGATCTGCTCTGTTGACAAAAGCCCCCGTTCCCGCTCCAGAGTGTTTACATGGCTTTTGTGTGGACAGTTTTTATCAACAAAATACATTAGCTGTGTCTACACTTGCATTTCTCTTTTGAAAGAGGAATGTAAATGAGGGAAATCAGAAATGTAAATGACATGGTGATTTAAATATCTTGCGCTTCATTTACATAATCTCTTTTCAAAAGAGATTCTTTTGAAAGAAAAAAAACAGTGTAGACAGGGCTCTTTTGAAAATAAACCCTGTTTTCAAAAGAACCCTTATTCCTAATTTTTACCATCTATACTGCTTTTTTCTATCAAAAGAATCTTTTTTCAAAAGACACATGTGAGTGTAGACACAGCTCTTTTGTGTGCAGATGCTCAGCGAGTTTTGTCAACAAAACCCCACTTTTGTCTACAAATATCTCTAGTGTAGATGTAGAAAGAAAACAAGGCCACCTCCCAATTCCAGCTGCGAATTTACATTACAATGTATTCGAGTACAGCAAGGTACCCTGAAATCTAATGCAATGAAGTCAAAGACGTAACCAGTAGGCACCACAATAGGGAGCTGGGCATGAATCAGTATTCACGTCACCCTCTCTGTCAGTACTTGGCCCAAGAAGGGAAGCTAATGATCCAGCCAGAAGACCAAACTCAGTGAAAAGTCCTGGCAATGGCCCACATGAGACTTACTGTACGGACACTGGGAGATGATTTTTGTTGTTTGAGTGCGTCATCTCACCTGTGCCAGTGCGATTACAAGTTGTAGTCTTGCAGAGACATTATTTCCAAATCTTAGCAAAGGACAATGCCACAGAAAAGTTACCTTCTGATGGAGTGACAAGACCATGTGAGGAAAGCTTGCAAACTGAAAGAGCACGAAGAAAATAAGCTGGCTGGACAGGTGCTGCCACAATAATTGGCTTGTTCCACCATCGTCAAACCTCTCCTCAGTCTCTGAACGTTCCATGGCATATACAACGAGATCCACCAACTGGTCCTCCAGCACAGGACAGCGCTGTTTGTGCTGTAAAGCAGACACCAGATACAGTATTCCAAAAGCTCTGCAGTTAACTTCAATACAATGGTAACAATTTCAGTTCAGTATTTCGACAGAAGGCTGGGAAGCATGAAATGAAGTCTGAACTTAAAAAGTTAAGGATAAGCCAATGTATTAAAGCTGCACTGTGTTACAGGTCACAAATAATTTTACGTTCTACCACATATCACTTCCCGGCCCCTCCATGCATACACAAGATATCAACTGAGAATTATTTAATCGTTTTTATCGGTACAAAATGTTACTTTTCTGCATCGTATTCATGAATCTAATAGGCACCTGTAAAACACGTATGTCCTAAATATGAGTCTATGTGCATATGAAGAGAAAACACTAACGGTGTGTCTACACGGGCACAAATCTTCAAAATAGCCATGCTAATGGCCATTTTGAAGATTACTAATGAGGCGCTGAATTGAATATTCAGCGCCTCATTAGCATTAGGATGCTTCTGGCTGCAGCGCTTCAAAAGCCCCGCTTTCGAAAGCGCACGGCTCGGCATGGCTACATGGGAGTCCTTTTCGAAAGGACCCTGCACCTTTCGAAATCCCTTTATCCTGCTCACTGATCGGAATAAGGGGACTTCAAAAGGTGCGGGTCCTTTCGAAAAGGACCCCTATGTAGCTGTGCTGAGCCGCGTGCTTTTGAAGCACAGTGGCCGGAAGCGTCCTAATGCTAATCAGGCGCTGAATTGAATATTCAATTCAGAGAATATTCAATTCAGTGCCTCATTAGCAATCTTCGATATATGGCTATTTCGAAGATTTGTGCCTGTGTAGACACAGCCTAACTGTAGTCCTGAAAATACAGGACTTATTCCAAAGACAACACACACATTCAGATAAGCTATCTTCAGGGCATGTGTGATTTTTTTTTCCACTTCAGACTCAATTCTGTACCAATTAAAGTCAGCAGCAGAGTTTGCACTGATTTAAATGGTAGCAAGAAAAGGCCTCTGGTTAGGACCCTAAAGGTGAATGGTATACTGACACTTTTCATCTCTTAAATGATGGTGTTTTACATTTGCAGGTGGGGTGTGATCCCCACCTCGTGGGTTAGCGTGCTAAAGAACAGGGTAGCGGAAGTAGCAAGGGCAGCAGAGAAGAGTGGCACAGGCTCGTGTCCCCAAGTATATATCCTTAGGGTTTAGGAGTTTGTACTCAGGGCAGCCAGTTCATACTGTGGCTCACCACTGCCTACACTACTGTTTTTAGCACGCCCATACAATTAGCACTACCGGAAGTCATATCTACTCAAGCTGGTCGTTACCTCTGTGTAGACATAGCCTTAGATGTGATTAGTGTCTCAAGCAACACCATGTTAGTTTGTACACCATGGTGATGAGAACCATAACAACTTATTTAGGTTGCTGCATCCCCACAGCATGATAGGCAATCTTCAGGCCGCTAAACACACAAATAAATAAATTACCCCTTAAAATATACCTCTTCCAATGTTGTCTTTCAACAATGAGCAAATATAGAATATATTCATTATATGTGGGTTATTATGTATATACATTCACGTGTGTATATATATATACACACACACACACAGACAGAGAAAGAGAGAGAGAGAGAGAGAGAGAGAGAGAGAGAGAGAGAGAGAAATATAATAGCTGAAGTATTTGAAGTTTGCACCTCCAACTTTCTGGTACAAATTTAAACTATTTTCTGTGTACAATTTATACTGCAAGCACATCTTTAAGGAACTGTATATTACTTTATATTTGTACATCCTCAAACAGAATGATAAGCCCTACATGCTTTTTTAGGGGGGTTGGAATGGGGACAGGGGAGCTGAGGGTAATTTGACTCATACAATATAGTGCTAAGGCTTTAAGGTCTATTATGCCATTCCACAGATTATGGTTAAAGAGTTTTATCAGAATTTTTACATGTAGTGCCTGTAACATAATACAACCTTAATTAAAGAAAAAAGTATTACTTTAACAATGAGAGAAAAGAAGGAACGGAGCTGCTCAAATACTAGTCATGAAAATACAGTGTCCCTTTCTAGAGGCAAAACAGGCTTTTTTATTTTGTAAGAAAAGCAAAGTTTAAATTTTTTTTTAAATCAAAATATATGTTAGAGCTTCCATAACAAATGAGCTCTTGGACTCGCTAGCCAGGCAGCCTAAAAAGCTTTTGAATAAAAAAAAGGAAAGAAAATTGCTGAAAGGAGATGCTCATTTTAATCTTAACCAATATTCATCTTTTGCCATGAAAAAGGGATTTTGTTTTCCTTCAAATTAAGAATAAAATGCAAGAATGGGAAAACTTGACAAATATAATGAACATCATCCCCTCTTTGACATGCTCTTTGCTGGCTCGGAACTGCAGAAAGCTACAAGTTTAGCTGTGCTTTCTTGAAGCATGCTTATCACAAGCTTCTAATTAAAAAAGGAAGCATTAATTTCTGTTTCGCCTTCTCTTCCAGATACACAATGCCATTGTCACGTATCAACCACACTACAGATTTACAAAGAGCAATATTAACACCAGTTGAGAATACTTTTTTCCAAATGCAACTAATTATGAAGCAGAGCAGAGTGCAACAGACAACACTACAGACTATTTCATAACCCAGCATGCAAAACTACTGTGTACAGGGCTTGAAATCATTAGCTTGATAGGCAGCAGGTTAATGTCCAACAGCCCACCAACCTTTGGCTATATTAAAAAACAGAAGTTATTCAAAATATGTATAGAGAGGAAAAATATGACCATGAAAAGGAAATCCAGAATTTCCAATAGAAATTTTCCATGAGTAATAAACATTTTTTCTATAGTTCAGAATAAAATAAACAAAACAGTAATCAAATCCCCCCATACAGTTAATAAAGAAAAAGTCTTAAATATATATTTTAACATTTAAATAAATATCAAGGCTCAGACACACTTTGGAGTTACCAAATTCAGATTTATGGCTGATAACTTTATCCTCTATCATACTGCTTTATAAATAACTTTCAAGGGATTGGGAAGAAGTTAAACAATTTTTTTTAGTACAGTCTTTCAGAATAACTCAATACCTAACATTTGACTTTTTTTTATACCTAAAGATTTGACGTAACTTGTTTGTGAAGCTCATGGTTTGGACTACTCATGCGAATTAAATTATGCACATGTGGAAGAGTCTGCAGGATTAGGGATTTAATTTATTAAGGACAGGCACATACCATGGACTGTTCTGTATCATGAATACTTAATAGCCTCATGGTTTAATTTCTTAAAATACCAGATTTAGGAATTATTAGTTTGCTCTTTTTTGATTAAACAGGGACTATTTTTGGAATTATATATAAATTCTAAAAAGTATATGAAACCCTTAATTCTTCTCCTCTAAGATCCACTTATTGTAATAAAAACTTTTAAATTTAGTTAAACAAAATGGTTCCCAAGCTAATATTTGGAGTTTCATCCTCAAACAAGTATTTAGATGTTTGAAAAACAGGGATTTGTATGTGAAACTTCAGTTAGACCATAAGCAAATGTGAAAAATTCAAATAGGTCTACCATAGCCCTTTCTGACTTTCTGGGGTTAAAAAAAAAAAAAGCTATTAAGAGCAACCCCTGAAGAATTCGGGATGCCTCAGAGAATTGGTCTAAACTTCAACTGCCTTCTATAAAAACATTTAGACAGAACATATTTTTAAAAGCATTTAATAATTCTATAAAAATGTATCTGTCCACATAGTACTCAAATATTTAATAGACTATAGATGGTTGAGTATCTTGAGGAATATTTAATAAACTATTTAGACATTATGGATCAAACTGGCACAAACTGCCCCCTTTTCTAAATGTGCAGGTTACTTGCAATCAGTTTGTTTACATGGCAACTACAGATTGAATCTCTTTAATCTGGCACTCTCCCATCCAGCAACATTCATAATCTGACATGATTTTCTTCAGCTGGTCGACCACTTACCACATGGTTGTGGACAACTTTACCGTGGTCCCATAACGTTTGTTTATAGCCACGAGTCCTGGCTCTCAGTGTTCTGTGCTGTTATTTAACTCTAATTTACCCCTAAAAGTCTTCCAAGAGCCCAGTAAGCAGTGTAAGTGTTGGTAATGCTGCTAGACAATATTGACCTCCCATGGTTTGGCAAATTCTCTCACTGAGCACAGGTCAGGTCCTGAGGAAGGCAGATTAGAGAGGGTCTATCTGCAGTTTGATCCCTCTTCTGACAAGAGGGAACACTCTGCTATTTTCTTCAATAGGAGCTGAAACAATCCCTCTATGTAGAAGTGTCTACCGTTTCTTACATGCATCCATATGAATGGAAAAAAAAAATCAAGGGATTACTTTACTCCTTAGCACCTGTGGAGCCATACTGTTTGTTATATCAATACGCTGAAATACCAGGAAACCAAAATTCTGAGTACCAGACAATGTAGTAAAAGAAAAGGAGTCAACTGAATAATATTGCAGTAAGTCAAACTTTTACTTCATGCTTCAATTCCACTTCCACCATTAATAAACAGAGGTGAAATCAACAGCTCCTTATTCAAATAACTTGCCACAGATGGATTTAGCCACAAATGAAACTACAACCTGGCTTGGAAGGAGGCACAAAAGAGGATATTCTACTTTAAGGTTATCACTGATGCCTGAAAAGATGAACAGCAAAGATTTTAAGAACATCTGAATGGTTATACTGGCTCACACCAGTGTTTCATCTAGCCCAAGACCCTGTCTTGACAGTGACCAAAGCCAAATGCTTCAGAGGGAGTAAACAAAACAGAGCAATTTATCAAGTGATCCATCCTGTTGCCCTGTTTCTGCATTTAGCAATCAGAGGTTAGACACATCTTGAGCGTGGTCCCTGACCACAATAGCTAATAGCCATTGATGGATCTATCCCCTGTGAACTTATCTAATTCTTTTTTGAATCAGTTATATTTTTGGTCTTCACAACCAGTTCTGCAGGTTTACAGTGTATAGTGCAAATAAATAAATTCTTTTTGTTTCGAACCTGCTGCCTATTAAATTAATCTGGTGACTCCTTTTTCATGTTATGTGAAGGATTAACTAGTACTTCCTCATTCACTTTCTCCAACCATTCATTATTTTATAGACTTCTAACATACTGACCCTATTTGTCTCTTCCATAGTAAGCAGTTGCAGTCTTTTTAATCTCTTCCCATATAGAGCCTGTTTCATTCCCTTAATCATTTTTGATGCCATTCTTTACTTTAAACCTTTTCCATTTCCTTGGTTTGTTTTGTTGTGAGAGGCAATCAGTACTGCTCTCAGCATTCGGAGTATGGGTATACCATGGACTTATTGCCAGGCATTATCTATATCTATTATCTTATTGCCAGGCATTATCTATATCTATCAAAACTATATCTTATTATCAAACCCTTCCTTACCCTTCCTAACATTCAGTTAGCTTTTTGGACTGCTACCGCACACTGAGCACGTTTTCAAGAGAACTATCTAACGACTCAAAGACCTTTTTTCTGTCATAGTAACAGCTAAATTAGACCCCATCATTTTATATGTATAGTTGAGATTATGTTTTCCAATACATATTACTCGGCTTTTATCAACCTTGTATTTCATCTCACATGTTCTTACCCTATCATCCAGTTTTGTGAGATTGCCCTGAAGTCTGCTTGGGATTTAGCCTTCTTGAGTAACTCTGTATTGTCTGCAAACTTTGTGCTGCTCAGCTTCCTGGGTCCTGTAAGCAGTGGGGAGACAGGAATCAAGCAGCAGCCTGTCTCCCAGCTCCCCTCTGCTTGCGGGACCCAGGAAACTGACCAGCTCCTTGCCAGCACATGGCTCATCAGCTTCCTGGTTCCCAACAGCGCTGGGCAGACGGGAACCAGGCTGCAGCTTGGTTCTCAGTTCCCGCCTTTTGGGGGGTGGGGGTGGGGGCCGATACCAGTGTAATTGACCAGGCCATGACCAGCTGGCCCTGGCTCCCAGCTCCCTCCACTTGCAGAGCCAGGAAACTGATAGTGCTGATCATGTTCCTGGCTGCTTCTCCCTGCCTTTCCCCAGTGGCGCCACTGTCAGGCTGACAACCACATAGCTGGGGGGAAGGCAGGCTGACAGCCGCAGAGCAGCTTCAAGTTGTGCTTGACTCATGTTAAAGTGAGTTGTGTGCAACTTGAAGCCGTGTATTTCCAGGGTTTACTGTAGAATAATTTTGTTCTTTAATAAAGTTTGATGTAACAGGTTGAACCTCTCTAATCGACGACATTCATTTGGCAAACTCCATAATCTAGCATGATTTCAGTTAGCTGGACAACCACTTATCCCGGGTGTAGCCATGTTTGCAGTGGTCACATAAAGTTTGTTTCCAGCCAACAGGCCTGGCTGTTAGTGTTCTGTGCTGTTATTTTGCTTTAATTTACCCCTAAATATTTTCTAAGAGCCCAGCAAGAAGAGGAAGTGTTAGTTATGCTGCTAGACAATATGGTCTACTGTGGTCTGGCAAATTCTCTTATCCAGCACTTGTCAGGTCCCCCGGGTACTGGACAAGAGAGGTTCAACATGTAATTTCTCTGGTGCTGAATCAGAGTGTAATTGTCAGATTCTTCCTTGGAGCCTCTTTTAAAGACTGACCTCACATCAGCCACCATCAGTACAGGGGCTGATTTAAGCAGTAAGTCACATACCATAGTTTCAGCAACAAAGGGTCCTGTGGCACCTTATAGACTAACGGAAAAGTTTTGAGCATGAGCTTTCGTGAGCACAGACTCACTTCATTGGATGCATCCGATGAAGTGAGTCTATGCTCACGAAAGCTCATGCTCAAAACATTTCTGTTAGTCTATAAGGTGCCACAGGACCCTTCGTTGCTGTTACAGATCCAGACTAACACGGCTACCCCTCCACTACTTGATACCATAGTTTGTAGTTCTACAATTTCATATTTGAGTTCCTTCAAAACTCTTGGGTGAATACCATCTAATCCTGGTGACTTATTACTATTAAATCTATCCGTGTGTTCCAAAGTTGCCTCTACTGACACTTCAGTTTTTGACAATTCCTCACATTTGTCACCTAAAAAGAATGACTTAGGTTTGCAAATCTCTCTCTCATCCTCTGCAGAGATGACTGATGCAAAGAATTTATTTGGCTTCACCGTGATGGCCTTGTCTTCCTTTGGAATTCTTTGATTGTTCACTGACCCTACTCACTGTTTGGAAAGTTTCCTGGTTCTGATGTACTTTTAAAAAGTGCTGTTTCGTAAGTGTGTCGTTTGCTAGTTATTCTTCACATTCTTTTTTAGCCAACTTAATTATACTTTTACACTTGACTTGCCGGAGTTCATGTTCCTTTCTATTTTAACATGAGTAAAACTGCTAAGGCCCAAAATTATTGCCAGCAGGCAATAATTACAGGTCCAGGAACAAAATGTTTGACAATACCTTTCATGTACGCTTGCCAACTGATTGACATCACATGTTAAAAAAGGTTGGAGTGCCCCATTCTTCAAGGGGGTCAGAGATAGCATCAAGGAACTCAAACTCCAGGTAGAAAGCAGTCCAGTAGCACTTTAAAGACTAACAAAATAATTTATCAGGTGGTGAGCTTTTGTGGGATAGACCCACTTCTTCAGACCATAACCATAGCAGACAGACTCCTGACAGTCTGTTCTGGTATGGCTATGGTCTGAAGAAGTGGGTCTATCCCACGAAAGCTCACCACCTAATAAATTATTTTATTAGTCTTTAAAGAGCTACTGAACTGCTTTTTTGTTTTGATGGTATATAGACTAACACGGCTATCTCTCCGTTACTAAACTCCAGGTAAGTTAGCTAAAGATGAAGTGATTTTCAATGTTTTAAATGTATGTTTACTTGTCACAGAGAAAATAAAGTCATACTCCAATATGGGATGTCATCCTCAAACACGGTAAAGGTATGATTGTTCAGGGATTTCTGAGAAGGACGTCCCTCAAAGAGGTCATAATTTGGCTTGCCGAATACCAGCACATCCAAAATAACTACTCATTTTTAAAATACTAGCTTTAACAAACATTCTATGAAACTGTACTATGTTAAAACACACTGGGAATGAATTAGTAACGTATCGATGGACACGAAATACCAATTGGATCAAAATGTACACTTTCAAGGACTATTTGATTTTTAACACTTATGGAAGCAATTGTGTACCACACTTTTGAATGACAAATAGCGTTTTACTAGAAAACTGAAAGCCCCTGGAATACATAAACTAAAAGAATGTTTTGAAGTTATAATTTTTCTTGAAGAGGCATATAACACACTCACAGAATACTAGAACTAGAAGGAACTAGAAGAGATCATCAAATTCAGTTTCCTGCAGGACCAAGATCTAGACCATCCCTGACAGGCATTTGTCTCACTTGCTCTTAAAATCTCCAATGATGGAGATTTCACAACCTCTCGGGGCAATTTATTCCAGTACTTAATGATCCTGGCAGTTACAAAGTTATTCCTAATGCCCAATTTAAACCTCCCTTGCTCCAGTTTAAGCCTACTACTTCTTGTCCTATCATCAGAGGATAAGGAGAATAAGTTATTTCACTCCTTGTAGCAGACTAAAGTATTGAAAAGCTATCATGTGCCCCGTCAGTCTTCTCTTTTCCAGACTTAAACAAACCCAATTCTTTCAATCTTCCCTCACAGTTTATGTTTCACAGACCTTTAATCATTTTTTGTCGCTCTTCTCTGGACCCTCTCCAATTTCTCCTAAAATGTGGCACCCAGAACCGCGCACAGTACTCCACTTTAGCAAAGTAGAGCAAAGGGATTAATTCTTGTGTCTTGCTTACAACGCTCCCTATTAATACATCCCAGAAAGATATTTGCTTTTTTTGCAGTAGTGTCACAAGTTTATTCTCATTTAGCTTGTGATCCCTTATGACTCCATCCTAGGGAGTCACCTCCCATTTTGTACTAATAAATTATTTTTCCTTCCTAAGTGGAGTACTGTGCACTTGTCCTTACTGAATTTCATCCTACTTACCTCAGACCATTTCTCCAGTTTATCCAGATAATTTTGAATTATAATCCTATCTTCCAATGAACTTGCAACCCCTCCAGCTTGGTATCATCTGCAAACATTATAGGCATATTCTCTCTTTCATTATCTAAATTATGGATGAAGATATTGAACAGTACCAGTCCCAAAACTGGTCCCTGCAGAATCCCACGTTATGCCCGTCCAGCATGACTGTGAACCAACGATAACTGCTCTCTGGGAATTGTTATGCACCCAGCTTATAGTAGCCCCATGCTTTACTAAAGTCTAGGTATACCACATCTCTCACAACCCTCTTATCCACAAGGCTTGTTATCCTAACATAGAAAGCTGTCAGGCTGATTTGACATGATTTGTTCTTTACAAGTCCATGTTGACTGTTACTTACCACCTTATTATCCTTCCAATGTCTGCAAATTATCCCTTAATTATTTCATCCATTATATTTCCTAGCATGCTGACTGATCTGTATTCCCTGGGTTATCCTTACTTCCCTTTTTACAGGGCACTATAGCTTGTCAATCATCCCTGTCACTATTCTAGGATGCTCTTCATTGGACAATGGTGACTTAAAGATCCCTAACTTTTCTAATTTTTAACATGTTCTTGCTTCTATTTTAACTTCTGAACTTACCCCATATTTTCCAGCTTTCACTATACAAGGTGTTCAATCACTATCAACCTTCTTGGTGAAAACTGAAACAAAGAAGTAATTAAGCACCTCTGCCATCTCCACATTTTTGTTACTGTTTTTTCCTCTTCACTGAGTAACGGTCCTACCCAGCCCTTGGTCCTTCTCTTACTTCTAATATAGTTTTAGAATCTTTTCTCATACTTTGTCTCTAGCTAGGGTGAGATCACTTTGTGCTTTCACCATTCTAATTTTGCCCCAGCATATTTGTGTTTATATTAATTTTTTTCAAATTTCCCCCCACTTTTTGTAAGACACAATTTTGCGATAAATAGCCATGAAAGACTAAACATAAACTGAGAATCCTGGAAGCAGAGCATATAACTATGTATCTATCTCTGCCTTGATGTTTGTGTATATAAGGTTAATTTAAAGAACAGCTGAATTTGTACTTTTCATGTACCTCAAAGATCTTTTTCCAAGATCATATTTCTAATACGAATCTACACATAAGTATTGTTTTTGTTTTTTTAACAGTTTTGCTGTTCACCTTTAAGACTATTTGATAATTAGGTCAAGCACCTTATTTATCTGTAATATATTCATCCCAAACCCTTCTCCACTGAAATAAGCCAACTGGCACATGAAGGCTCCAATTTTGCTACTGAATCTGTGTAGATAGGCAAGTGAGGGTCTGCAAGGCATAGCGAAGTAAAAGGGACAGATCTGATTTTAGGACCATGATTCTAGATTTATTTATTTATTTATGCATTTATTTTTAAGGGTTGGCAAAGCAATAACTAGTTTTTAAAATAAAGTTTACAATCTGAATGTTTTTCTTTATTATTTCAATAGTTTCTGTTATACTGACAATCAATTGGCCTTTAATAAGTTAACTCAGATCTAACATTATTATTAGATCTACAGGGATTACCACAAAAATAGCTACAAATTTTATTGCAGGTAACAACACAAATAGAGCTCTTCCTGAAGAACATGCTAAAACTTTTTATTGAAGTTCCTGGAAATATCAATGCAGTCATAATAAGTTTGTCTATACCCAAATGTGAGTAAACTTTCATATTCTATTTCAAACTGTGAAAAACAGGATTTTAAAGGTGTACAGCTTAATATTTTTTTCTGTCATGACACAGCCCATATTTCATACTTAAACTTATACTCACAAATACAATGGTCTGAAAATCCATATACTGGTAATATGGGAGCACATCTACAGTTCATGTTCTGTCAGCATTTCCATTATAAGCTGTATTTTTCAAGGGTTTGTTTCTTAGCCGTAAAAATTCACTTTAAATTAAAATATTGTATAGAAATTATCATTCAGGACTCATAAAAGTAACAAAATATATTTCAGTCATCTTTCAACTAGAGGGTAGCAAATTTTAAAGTTAAAATTAACATTTAAACTTTGATCTTTTGGCCTGAAAGCACAGACCACCACTAAATACATTCAGTTGACTTTTTAGCATAGGTCTCGTGCTCTTTGCCAATTAAACCACAAAAAGCGGCACAGGGTAACAAATATGATCTATTGTTTAAACAGAAATTTAGATTCAATGAAAATCCTACGAAATACTAACCTATCAACTAGTTTTCATATTTTCGCATTTTGGTTGCCTTAAATAATTTCGGTTTTAAAATTTGGAATATTTCTATACAATGGAGCTGTGATGTCCAATAGGTCCTGAAGATATGGCGAACTAGCCATGTTACTCTGAAAATATATGTATTGTTCAAGCCAACTAGCCACACTCAGCTGACCAAACACCCATATCTGGCTAATGGCTAGCATGCTGGACATGGAATATTATTTGTCAAATACCCTGATAAGATAAAGAAGTTCATGCATTCAACAAGATTGACCTAATCCAGGAAGGTGATGTCTTTTATATTTACAGGGGAGAAATTATACACAAGGTTTTAGAATCATGCAAATTTTTCAGTCAAGCTACAAATCCCTGAAAGAAGTGTTATAAATAGAAACACTGACACAACCTTCACCATAGTATTGCAAACAGTAACGCTATTTTACATAATTAGATATACAATAGGTTTGGACAAAAAAAATCAACAGGTTTATCAAATTTGGCTTTAAAAAACCTGTTTTTTTTTCTAGCACTTTGTATTGTCTTAGTTTTCCCTGCTTGGAGGACAATGGAATGTTAGAAAGAGAATTTGTAATAGAGGCTGCAGGATAATGTGATCTCCTCATCAAGCTCCATTTTAGCAGTATTTGCCTCACCAAATTTAAAGTTCCGTAAGTTAATTCAAGGAATTTTCTCCCCATGCATGTAAAGAAAGAAAGGACTGAACTAAGCATCCCTCTTATCAGAAAATTCCAGTGAATGAAGAAAAAGCCTCTAAACCCAAGGAGGGGAAGTGCTAGTGGTCCAAACCAACAAAAAAATTTAGGATTAAAGGACCACTGTGAGTGTACATTTTCATATCAAATAAATCTCTCATATCCTAAGAGATTGTCATGAGAATTTGCCCTTGTCTTAGCATCTAATGGTCCTGCCAATTTCAAGCCCTGACCATACATGTATTCTCTAACTGGAATCAGTGGCTACAAAGCGGCCAGTGTATCGTTAGTCACAATACAACAGTAAGGTTGTGAACATACCTGAGCAATGTTCAAGGTCTAGAGCATTGGAGGATGGGCAGGACAAGACAGGACAGAACAAAAATAAAGGAAGAAAAAAAGAAAAGACAAAACAGTGACTATGAGGCCAGCCTCAAGGAATCCCAAGGCAGACCGAAGCCCTCCCACTTAAAAGTATAAAAAAAATGAAAAAAATAAAATCAGTTCTCCATTGACAGTGTGCTGTAACATGCCAAAGTAAGAATGTACAACAAAGTTCTGGGAACTAATTACTTGAACATTAAAAAGAGCTTTTTTAAAAAAACACAACAACAAATTATGTTGGATAAGTTATAGTCTGTCAAAGGTATATTTGAGGCTGGCCTTATAGGAAAAAAAAGCAATGCAAAAAAAAAAAAAATCAATATTTTAAATCTCTACTTTTCAATTTAAATATCCTTAAAGCAATATAAAAATGATAGGTACAATACAAAATCCAATTTACCTAATATGATATTGTTTAAAAACAAAAACAAAAACAAAAACAAAAAAAAACCCAACAATCACTGTCTGGACCTAAACTGTTTTGCTCAGTTAGCTATAGCAAAGAAAAGAGAAAAGAATAAAAGTGCAGATTCTATGCAGAATTAAATCATGCATCACAGTATATTACAGTACCTGCTTATTCAGGCCTAGCATATTGCAGACCATATCCCTGGAATATGGTTGTTCCAGCACATATCTCAACAAAGCAGTCTGTGGCTCAAACAGATCCTTAAAAAAAAAAAACAAAAACAAAAACAAAAACAAAGCAAACATGCACAAACATTGCCTCAATATTATATTTAATCCCATTTAATTTAACCAAGTTAAAATTGCATTCTTTTCAATGTGTTTATATTTGTAAGTATCTACCATTTGGTGATGACCTATTTTGTTCTTAAATATCCAAAAGTGAGGTATCTGCCGAGAATGAGTCTTCCTCTTGGTTTTATGCTCTTCAGTTATAGGGGACCTTCTTCAACAATAAGAATATGGGATACCTTTCAGAAGGCATCTTCTCTGAAACATGGACAGGGCAGCTTAATATTTCCTCTATATCCTCCTCTCTCACACACACACAAAAGGTGCATGCAATTCCTACTGCTTTTGAGATTTTATGACATCAGTGTGCCAGGCAGTAAAAATATCACATACCATCTCACGTCTGTATGGTACTATGTCATGCATTTGGAGGATTTGTAATCTGATAATAAATTATTAAATTCATTCATTTTGAAGTTCTGATTAAAAAGGAGACAGCCGGTTTTCTAAATAATTGCCCTCTTCCTTTCTGTAATCAACAAACAGTATTTCATAAACACTCAAAGCTTGCTTAACTAAGAGGCTTCCATGTGCATACCTTATCATATGGCAAGAGTCCTTTCAAAGGGAAACGAAGGGTTGTGGGATCCAGCTTCCATGAGTTACACATGGCGCCAGAGTTATTTACCACTGGAAGAAGACTACAACGTCCTGCACATATTACACAGAATGAGAAAGCATAAATTCTAAGGAAAGTGAGTAGCTATGGCACTTAATCTTTAAAGGTCAAGAACCTGCCTTGAAAACTAGTAACAATACGCCTTCCCTGATGTTTATGTAAATGTGTTCTCTCCCCTCTCAGGAACTGGCTGGCATGAAGCTCCGAATTTCAGCAATCATTCCTTTTGTATTAGAAATCTCAACTCATTAGCTGAAGGGCAAAAGCAACTATTGTGTTTTGCTATATACTGCTCGGATTGAACACCCCCAAGCATATTAAATACAAATGTAAAATAGTGAATTTTAGTACAAGATTTACATCATATGCCTAGATCATAAAAACTACTTTTTTGTTCATTAACTGTTTGTAACTAAAGCATGAATTACATTTCAGCTATAAATGGCATTATAGACCTTTCAGTGCAAAAGGACTCTACTCTGGATGTTAAGAGTTCCTTTTTTGCTATTACTTCCAAATGCACCTGAGAAGTAATGTAATGATATTCAAAGTTGGGCTGCACTAAGCCTTTAAAATTCTCTCAAACAAAATGAAACTTAAGGACAACTGTTTTCCCTCCTTCCATCCTATTAAAGTAGATGGTTCGTTCACTCAGGCTACATCTACACATGAGAAAATCTCAATTTATTAAAAATCGATTTTGTAATGCTGGGTTTTATAAATTCAAATTTGACTATCCTCACCTCCTCACAAATTCCCCACAAAGTCGACTTATTGCTGCCACTGTATCCCCAAACATCGAATGTTGCAGTAGTGCATTGTGGGAACCTATCCCACAGTTCCCTGAGCCCCATAGCATTCTGGGTATTTTCGCTGGTACAGTATGGGAAAAAAATGCCCTGCAAGCGGTTGTGGGTATGTGACATCATCTTCCAACACTGCATTGCCCTCATTTCCCTCTCACTGGAAGCAAACACATTTTTCCAGAAGGAAAAGTATGGAATCACAATGTGTACATGCTCTGGGATCACCCAGATAACTATGCCATGTCAACTTGTCCCTCAGCTACTCTCCCTACACCTGAAATGACACTATGACATGAAAGAAACAATTTGGAAGAAAGTATCAACAGAGATTGCCAAATTCACTGAAATCTCTTGCTTTTATAACTGATTATCAAGAGATTTTACAAAAAGCAGCAGGTGTCTGAGTCTTCTCAAGTGGCCCTCCAGCCATTGTCCCCTCTCCCTTGATTACAGAAAAATGATCCCTGAAAATAATACAGGAAAGAATAGGATACTAAAGGTTTGGAAAAAAGACATTTTATGAGGCAGGGTTTTTGGCTTCCCACTTCATTACACAGAGGTGCCTAACATGGTGGATGGAGCTCCCTCATCACATTAAGGGGCTGTAGGGTCTTAGGCTGAAGGGCCAGTTGATATGGTCCCTTCAGTGTCACTCAGGTCAGGGGGCCAGCCTCAACTGACTTTGTGGAGGCTGCCCCCCCCACCACCTTAGAGGGGTGCCATGGGATGTGGGATCTCTGGATGAATGGTCCCTTCAGTATGGCTGAGGCAGGGGTGACAAGTCCACAAAATCTTTGCCACTGGGGTAGACTTCCCCCCAGCAACAGCAATCCCCTGAAATCTTTGCCACAGGGGGCGGGGCGGAGTGACATCCTCCCAGCAGCAGCAGGCCCCTGAAAATCTTTGCCACCCATGGAGCCCTCACTGCAAACAAGCTAGCACATGGTGATGCCTGGCAGCATGGTCCACACTGAACTGCAGGAATGTTCTTTTATTGAGTCAGGGGATACCCACATGATGCGGCTTGGCATGGAAAAGACCCTGACTGCATAGCACCTGTGGGGGTGACAGGGCTGCGCCTGTGCAAATTTAAACTGCGGAAAAGAAGTTTCTCTGCCTGTCATACAAGCATGACTCCCACAGCCTAGCTGCCACATGGTGTGGTGGGGCAGGGGCTGGTGCCAGCACTGAAAGGAAAGGGAAAAAAAAAATCCAACTGCTCAGTTTACAGAACCACGAACTCCATGTTGGGGCTGTCTTTAATGGGTAGATGTGCTGACAGCAAACAAAGAAAGAAGCTTCTCAGCCTCTCTTATAAGCACAACTCCACAGTTTAGCAGCCACAGGCTTCCTGGTGCCAAATTCAATTTTGCGGGCTTCCTTTTACCTAACAGGCTTCCTGTTACCTAATTCCTGCGTACCCTGGAGAGCAGTGGAGAGGGAAGCAGCCAGAGCTGACAACTGGGGAGTATTGTGGGATACACACAGGGCACTTCTGGAGGCTAATAAAGTCTATTAAAAGTCTAGCATTTCCACACTAGCCTTAGTTTGAACTTTTAAATTCAAACTTGACGCTACGTCGAGTCGCTTCTCATGGTGTTACAATAGCATCATTAGCGCTGCCTAAAATTGAGCTAATGGTATTTACAGTGAAGACAGCGAAACTAAAGTTGAACTAAATGCCTTAAATTTGACTTTATCATGTAGTGTAGACATAGCCTCACTCTGACTTTCTGCGTTCAGCAGGAGTTATTCTATTATAATGCAATCCTTGTGGGTGTGGGTAGGACTTCTATATACAGCAAGCACCTTTAAGAGTATTTCTACCTTAAACTATGTATAGTAAGTCTGTGGTGTCAGAGACCATATCAAGTCAACATTACACCTGGTGATTTAGGCAAATATTTCAGCAAATTAGGAAATTTCTTCTAGCACTGAGAATGACATAAGTCCTTTCCACAAGTTTGGAAAAGTATACTTGAGAGTTTACATACTCATGCAAAACCAAAAAAAATAATGAAAATCAAGAAACTCAGCAGTTTACAGCTGACATTACATGCTTCACTCCACTGCATTACTTCTGAATATGAAAGGAATTAACTAGAGATTAATGGAAACTCAGAATTGTAGGCTCTGTAGAGAGGTAAATGAAATAAGCACAGTTACTGTTCTTAAAATGTACAGAAAAAAAGCACTCTTTTTTTTTCTAAAAGAGCAAAAATAGTATTAAACAGGTCTGAAGCGCCCTAATCAAATGTTTGAAGACTTTTTGAGAGAAGTAAAACTATAAGAAGGATGGCTCTTTTAAAAAAAAAAAGTGTGGGGGGGGAAATGGAGACCAAAGACTCAAATCAATTATGGAATTCAACACTGGTACAATTGCACAGAGGTACCTGAAGTAAAGCGCAAATTGCTAGTCTTGACATTGATTCAGAAAATATCCACTATATACATAACACAGCTACACCCCTGTAAAAGTAACTAAATATAGACACACCCTTAAATTCATTGGCCACTTTAAGACACAGAAGGGACAACATCACTTTGTACAGACAGGCACGTGAAAAGAAGCGCTTTCCCACTTTCTAACTGTGCTCAAAGAAGTACTTTTGATCTAGTTCATCAAAATAAGTTTCCAAACTTTGTTGACTTAAATTGAGGGAAGAGGAAAAACATCGATAGGTTTTACACAAATGCTAGACTATCAAGTATTTTGTAGAAAATTAGCATGCAAGGCTAAATCTAAATTGGCGAAGCTTACTGGCCAAAATTAAATTTGCTCTATCTTCTCTTTAGGTTGTTCAGTTCACTCGTGCTTTCTTACCGCAAATGGAATTTATTCTTGCAGTGGGTCTGAAGGTGTCCACAAAGTCTGACACTAAGTTACCTAGCAACTGAAAGAAGATTATTAATACTAAATCATTTACTTTAACACAACATTCAATTTGAAACCAGACATTAAATCACATAAGTTACTGGAAGGAGGTAAGTTCTTTTTGTCAGAAATCAGAGCAAATCAAAATAGATATTTTTCATGAGTACAACAGTCTTGCAATGTAGATTTTTTTTTCGTCTGAGCAATTCCGCAAAGACAAGACACTTTGCTTGTTTCTTCTTGGATTAAATCCCAGTCTCACTGAAATCAACAGGAGTGTCACCTCTTATTGCCCCTAGCCAAAGAAACATGCCTCTTTCTGCGCAAGAAAAACCAGAGAGCTGGTTTGTCAAAAAGAACCTTTCAGATAGAGAACATATATAATCTTTAGGAAGTGAAGGCTCTTTGATTACATGAGAATGCCAAATAATTCTGTAATGGTGAAAATCGAGCCACAAAATGTTTAAATTGTACCCAAGATTTTATACGGAAAGAACAAGGATAACATCACTTTATAATGAATAAACCCTTACCCAGTGAGGAAGCTTTCCCTCAGGGTACAGTTTTCGTATCTCTGTAACTGCAAAGTAGGCAGGTAATAAACAAGCATTTCTTTCCAAAATATAGGCTACAACCTAGAAATAAGTAAATTTTAAAAATGTTAGGCAATTTGGACATTTACCATGAACATACATCATTTAATCACATTTACATTACATTGGGCTTTAGAAACTCGACAGAATATTTGAATGGATATTAGAGTCATTTTTTTGAAATGTGATTTGTGTTACCAGTCACAGATTATAATATTTTTGGACTCACACAGCTATACCATCACTGTATTCTACCAAGCTCAGGCATTTCAAGCACTCAGATATTTTTGTAATGGAAATGTAGATAAGTGGCTACAACCTTTCATTTGCAAACCCTAAACATTTTTGAACGTAGGTGAAGATGAACCCATTTGGAAATCTTAGGACAGTCTGTGAGCCCTCAGGCGTCACAGACCACAGGCAGAAAACCACTCATGTAGATAATACAAGAAGGCTCACCTCTATATGATCCTGTAATACCCTGAAACAGCAGCCGGGGAAGACACATAATCAGTTTTAGCTATTCATTTATACAAGATTTAGAAGGCTCCGAAGAACCATTTTAGAATATCGCAAAGAAGATCAATGGCAAAAGACAGAGACCAAACTTTTCCATTATGACATGACACAACATTTCAGAGAGTTACCTCTCTTGCAGCTAAAAGCTGTTGTACAACAGCTGAGCTCACTGTATTAGGAATAGTTAGGATTTTCTCCAGTATCACCTTCAACAGATCTCGTACACCCTGGAAAAAATCAGGTACAAATTAGTATTTACAAAGATTCTCAATTTTATAGCAGCCAAAAGGCATCAGGAGACATTTCAGAAAATATTAGGTAAACTTAGCTGCTTTGCTTCCAACAGTCACATTATAGAATCCATTGCCCAGGGAGAGATGGTGGCTAAGGTGCTGAAAGCCAGCAGGGCATCTTCTTGGGATGCTCCAATGGCGGAAGAGGCTTTGTGTCAGTCAGCCTTGGATACACGTTTAAGTTACTGCAGACTCCTTGGGCTCTTCCATGAACTGTGGAGCAGTATGAGAACCGTGGTCCTGAACCTAACATGCCTTTTTCATTCCTGCTCTCTATTCCAGGGCTTGTGAGGGGGGCACCCAGGGAATGTCTAAACAGCAATTAGACAGCTATGGCTGGCACGTGCTAGCTGGCAAGGGCTCATGGGGTTCAGAAAGCGGGGCTTTTTCACTGCTATGCAGACTGCCAGGCTCAGGTTGGCTCCTGGACCCTGGGACATTCCACCATGCAGGGTCCCTAGAGCCCAGGCCTCAGCCTGAACCTGGAAGTCTACACAGCTATGAAAAAGCCCTTCAGCCCAAGCCTCTGGAGCCTGAATCAGCTGTAACAGGTCCACTGGAGGTTTTTCTTTGCTGTGTACACACACCCTAAGAGGCAGCTTTATGAATGTTTTCCTCAGTGCCTGCACTGGTAAAATCTTCTTGTGTCAGACACAGCACGTCTTTTGGGTGCTTTTCCATTGCTCAGTCTGAGCTTTAACATAGGGTCAGATCCTCACCTCCATCTCTGTGCTAAATGCTTTCATAATAATACTTTTCCATGCAAACTGTTACTCAAACTGCACTAAGAACATTATTTATTTAGTTTGTTAATGAAAACGAAAGGCAAAGTGACTCTGTAACCATGACTGGGAAGTGAGGTGTGCATCAGAAAAATATTAAGATGGGGTCCACCTAGGAAAAATGTTGGGATTATCTGGGTTAATTGATGACAAAATACTAAACTGCCAGTAAAAATTCAACAGCCTCTGGAATACCAGAAAGAAACATCTTTAAACTTATAAAAGTCATGACAGTTTCCAAACTTTCTTAGAAACAATACCTTGTAGTCTACTCCTCCAATTATTTTCCGGACCAGGTTAAATGTTAATGCCCATAGCTGTGTCCTTTCCCATTCAAGGGTGTCAGAATTTATTAGAGATTCGCAAACCATCCTGGGGTGTGGGGGAAGGGAAAAAAACAAACAAACAAACAAACAGCAAATGATGTACAGTTTCTAGAGAAAAAACAGATAATGTTCAATGAACGCCAGCATTAAGGAATTTTTTAAACTACAGGTTGAACCTCTCTAATCCAGCACTCTCTCATCTGGCAACATCTATGATCCAACATGATTTTCCTTAGCTCGACAGCCACTTATCATGGGTTTGGCCAAGTTTCCCATGGTCCCATAAGGTTTGTTTCTAGTCACCACTCCTGGCTCTCAGTGTTCTGTTCTATTATTTAGCTGTAAATAATGTCTTCTAAGAGCTCAGTAAGCAGTGAAAGCGTCGGAAATGCTGTTAGACAATACTGACCTTCCATGGTCTGGCAAATTCTCTTGTTTGGCACTGGCAGATCCCGACGGCGCTAGATTACTGAGGTTCAACCTGTGATACAAAGTACCACACTTTGCTTCACACAGATTAGACATACCTGGGTGGCAACAGACCAGTCTCAACTGCCATTGCCAAACAGTCATACAAGAAAGAAATTCTTTTAGGACTGTGCTGGCTGTGGATGAATCTTACAATCCACTGGACACACTGTTCATGAGATTCCTAGAAAACAGCAGAGTGGAAAAATAACCTTCTTACAATGTCAATGCAAGTACATTCTCAAAACCACCAATTGTTGTGCTTTGAGTAAAAGGAACAAATGGGAGATGATAGCTTCTGAGTATTTAATCAGTTAACCTGACCCAAAAGAGGAGGCTTCAGAACTGTTGGGGAGGGGTCTAAAAGGTTGCCATACTTGCTTCTGTGCTGCCTGAAAAACCCAGTTTCCTGCATCTGGAGGAGGCTCTCAGAGGTGGAGGTAGGTGCAGTCTCCCCAGTACTGCTGGGAAGGCCCATACAGGATCTTCCAACTGGTAGTCAGAGTCAGGGTCAATGGTGGTTTAACGCAGGGGCTCAGGAACCCCAGACAACTTAGCAAATGGGTGCCTTGGCCCTGACAGAAGCCATGAGGTGGAAGTCCTGACCCCAACAGAGGCTGTGGCCTAAAGCCGCGAGCTTTTATGCCCTGAGTCCCAGCAGGAGCCATGGAGGCTCAAGCCCTGGGCCCAGGCACCCAAAGCCCAAGCTGAAGCCATGCAGAAGGGCAGAGGAGGGAACTAAGGGGGTGGAAGAGCCATCAGCAAATGGTGGTGGTGAAAATGCCAGGGGCTGTCAGCCCCCCTGAACCCAGGCAAGAACCACGTGGAGTAGAAGCCCTGTGTCCGAACTGGACCCCAGGAGCACCCTCCCCACACCCCCAGCCTTGCAGGGGCCACTGGGAGGGACAGAAGCCCAGAACGTATGTGCCTACAGCCTGGAACTGCAGCAGAGGAGAGGAAAGGGAATGTTAAGGGCAGCAGCAATCTTGGAGTCTAGGGGTCTTGAGCCAGAGCAGGAGCCATAAGTGGGGGCGGAAGAAAAAAAGAAGCCCTGAGAGTTGGCAGGAACTGCAGTGGGAAAGGGAATGTGGGGCGGAGGGGCAACAGAAGCAAATCCAGAACTTGGACCTCCAGAGCTCAGGCACTAACTGCAGGAGGGAAGGGCAATGGCAACAACCCCACAGCTCAGGCATCTTAAGTTTGAGCAGGAGCCATGAGGAGGAAGGAAGGGAAGGAACAGAAGCCACTGACCTTGATTGTCCAGAGCCTCAGCAGGAACTGCTGGAAAGACAGGGCCGTGGCGGCAGTCCCAGAGCCAGAGTCCCAAGCACAGGGAGGACCAACAGGAGGGGGGAGGAGGGCAGGGGATAAAAGGCCCAAGCTGAGCAAAAGTTGCAGGGGACGTGCTGCAGGGGTGAGACAGCCCTGGGCCGTGGCTGGAGCCCAGGGGTCCCCAGCTCCTGCAGGAGGTGCCAGAGGGGGAGGGAGGAGCAGCAGCAGCCTGGAGTCATGGTGGAAGCTGTAGGCGACAGCAGCAGCCTGCCTTAACCCTGGACAGGAGCCCGAAGTGCAGCTCTAGGGCTGCTGCAGCACAGATGTGACCACACTTCTGTGCTGCCTGTGGAGATGGGTCTGATCTCTTTCCAATAAGAGGAAAGCAAGAGAAGGAGTTCTGTCCCTCACCAGCCCAGCTGATTTCGGGGAAAATCGGATTTCACAGGATGAATTTCCATGGCTGTGAAACTGGTAGGGCCCTAGTCACGGGATAATATTATTTTATGTATACATGTGCTTTCCTGAAATATATCCCTCCTTCCCTTCTTATTAACTCAATAATCAATTACTTTTGTTATTCATATTTACAACGGGAGTTACTCTTCACTACCACACCATGCTCTATGCAAGCCCTTGTCAAGTAAGTACACATTTTCAATGGTGTTATCGTTACCCTTCCCATGTAAACTCACCATACAGTTTTGATACTTTCCTACTACTTCTCTCTGCCACATCTGAACTCAGATTCTGAGCTGTTTGGACTAGGAATTATGCATTAGCTATGTGTCTACTACTCTATCAAGTGCTGTAAAATACAAATACATTAGCAGCGAACTAAATGCTTACCTGGGAGAGACTGCTCCAGAACTGTCTAAAAGCTCCCAGGCAACTGATCAGTTTGGTTCTCTCATCTTCAGGTGTATCCATAAACATGCTATAGAAATAATAACACTAGTTATCTGCAATTTGCTCTGGAAAGGTAGCATAAGTAAAATAGCAGATATAGAAGACAGTTACAATGCAAAAATAAACTGTTAATACTCACCCCGGGAAAGCCTCCTCTATAACTTCTGTTTTCTATAAGAGAAAGAAACTGGGGTTTATCTCTTAGTAACTAACGGCAAAGTGAGCTATAGCTCAGCTACAGATACACTTAGAGTAATGAAAAGAGAATTATCACAATGAGGCATTGTCAGTAAAAAGTAATACAGGGTCTCAAGATGTTCTGTCTCATGAAGTGACCTACATCAGATGACTCACCAGGTGCAATATCCCTTTCTTCCCTTTAATAAATACGCATCAACATTTCTTGGGGATTTGGGTGGAGGAAGTTTCACTCTAACCCACCGTGGCTGATTTATGTACTAACACAAGAGGATCGTTATGCATTTTTTATTCTATCAGACGGGTAGCCAAATTAGTGTGTATCTTCAAAAACAAGTCCTGTGGCACCTTACAGACTAACGGATATTTTGGAGCCAAAATATCTGTTAGTCTGTAAGATGACACAGGACTTCTTATGACTTTTTATTCTAGTTTGCATACTTACGGATCTTTTATAAAGATCTAATTACCTGAATCTCCTGAATTCCTTGCCTCAATTAAATTAACCAGCAGTGCATTCCACAGGTTAATTATGCTTAGTATACAAAAATATTTAATTTTATTTCACTTAACTCCATTTTACTGGATGATCGCATGGTCTTGGATTACAAGGATATAAAGAAATGGTAAATTTGCATTTCCTATATCATTATTTTATATATCCACTTACTTTTCTCCTCTCTGAACAGCCTTTTTAACATATCATCATGCAAGATTATATCCATGCCTCTAATAATTTTTATTGCCCTTCTGTGGGCCTCACACATTTCTGTTATATTTAGATGTGCTCAGAGCTGAATAAAATATTCAAGATGATGACACCCATTAGTGTATATCATGGCATCAAATATCATAAGTATTATTCTCTACTGATTACACAATATGAAGGAACAGAGGGTGCCTGTGATGATCACTTTCACCTGTTAAGTCCTTGCATTGCCTTCTTATAAGCTGTTTATAGCTTTTCCAAGCAGAAGCTGAAAGTTGACTCAGTTTTTGACAGAAACTAAAGTTAGTTTCACCGCTGTCCACAGAGTTATAGAAGTCACAAACAATAGCAGTGAAAGCAACCACTCCTCAATTTTTCCGTTAAGAGTTGGCAAAGCCAAAGTACCATGGAACCACTGGAAGCATCTGTCCTAACATTCTGACGTAGAATTTATTCAGGTCACATTTTCAGGGGATGTTCACAACCAAAAGCCCAAACAATTTTCCAGACAAAAAGTGCTTTTCAGAAAAAGTATTTCAAATGTGTTAATGACATTAATTACTCACTACAGGGTAGATATAAAAAATATTTTTAAAACACAAGTTTAAACACATTTTTCTTTTTAAAAATAAATGTTAACTTGCCAATTAACTCCAGCAGTGGCTAGAAATGCCAGGTTGGAGCAGCCCTGGCCACAGTGGGGCCAGCAGGCTAGGCTCGGGATCCCACGGCTGCAGCTGTGGCGAGACTGGGCAGAGAGCCGTGCAGCCAGGCCTAGGTTAAAATGGTTAACCAGCTAAATGCTATCATTTAACCAGTTAATCATTTTAACATCCCTAATAACAATTTAAAATTACTGAGGGGTAGCCGTGTTAGTCTGGATCTATAAGAGCACAAAACTTTTCTGTTAGTCTATAAGGTGCCACAGGACCCTTTGTTGCTGATTTAAAATTAAAATCTTAGAAGTGTGATGTCTAAGGTTTTAAAGTCTTACAGCTCGAAGTCTAGTTGGCAGCTAGTATTAAGCAGAGTGTCCTGTATGTCGGTCTCAAAGTCAGTTTTGTTCAACATTTTCTTTAATGATCTGGCTGATGGGATGGTCTGCACATCCTTGGCAAGTTTGCAGATGACACTATGCTAGGTGGAGATGTAGTTATGCCGGAAGGTAAACATAGGGTCCAGAGTAATCTAGGCAAATTGAACAAGAAGTCCTGTGGCACCTTATAGACTAATAGTTATTTTGGAGCATAAGCTTTCATGGGCAAAGACCTGCTTCATCAAATGCATGAATGGGGGTGGGGTTTCAGAGGAGGATTTAAAGAGGGAGTCTCAGTAAAGGGGAGGGCCAGAGCTGACAAGGTCTATTCAGTCAGCGTCTATGTGGCCCATTATCGGCAATTAATGTGGAGTTGTGAACATGAAGAGAGGAGAAATCAAGTTAGTTCAGTTGGGGGGATGTGACCCATTGCCAGTTGCTAATGTGGGGGTGTGAACATCAAGAGCAGAGAAACTGCCTTTGTGATGGGCCAACCACTCCCAGTCTGTGTTCAATCCATGGTTGATGGAGTCAAATTTACAAATGAATTGCAGCTCAGAGATTTCTCTTTGCATTTTATTTTTGAAAATTTTTGTTGTAGGGCTGCTACTTTTAAATCTGTTACTGAGTGTCCAGGGAGACTGAACTGTTCTCCTACAGATTTTTGAACGTTACTGTTCCTGATGTCTGATTTATGTTCATTTATTCTTTTACACAGGGACTGTCCAGTTTGGCCAATGTAAAGTGCAGTGGGGCATTGCTGGCACATGATGGCATATATTATATCAGTAGATGTGCAGGTGGATTGAGCCAAAAGAAATCTGATGAGGTTCAACAAGGACGAATTCCTAATCACACAATTACGACTGTAAAATCCCTTGTAACCAACTGGCTAAGCGGCAGTTCTGCAGAAAAGGACCTGGAAACTACAAAGAACAAGAAGCTGAATGAGAGTCAGTAATGCCCCCTTATTGCCAAGAAGTCTAATGGCATACTCGGCTGCACTGGTAGCAACACTGCCAGAAAATCAAGGGAAGGGATTATTTCTCTTTATTCCGCACTGGTGAAGCCATATCTAGAGTACTGTGGTCAGTTTTGGGGTCCCCACTACAGACAGGATGTGGACAAATTAGAGAGAATTCAGTGGAGGGCAATGAAAATGACTGGGAGCTGGGACACATAACTTATGAGGAAAGGCTGAGGGAACCGGGCTCACTTAGTCTGCAGAAGAGAAGAATGAGGGATGATTTGACAGCAGCCTTCAAGTATCTGAAATGAGGTTCCAGTGAGGATGGAGCGAGGTGATTCTCAGAGGTCGCAGATGACAGAACAAGAAGCAATGGTCTCACGTTGCAGTGGGAGAAGGTCTAGTTTAGATATTACGATAAACTACTTCTCTAGGCCTATGCCTACACTAGAGCAATCTGTTGATAGAAGTTTCTTTCGGAAGATACGTTCCAGAAAAACTTCTGTCGACAGATCGCAGTCAGACTGCAAAGCAGATTGAAAGAGCAATCTGCTGTGTTGACAAAGAGCGACTGGACTGCTTGGCCACCCTCTTGACATGTCCAAGCAGAACTGTAACAGACAGGGCTTCCTGTTGTCCCAGAAGCCCTGTCTGTCAACGGATGACCCCCCCAAAACACCCAGGCTGGCTTCCTGTTGACAGAGGCATTCTGCCTCACAAGGAAGGAGCAGAATGCTGTCGACAGAACACCTCAGGAATGTGGATACACCATGGGTTTTGTTGACAAAATCCCAGTTTTCTCAACAAAATCTCTAGTGTAAACATAGCCTAGGAGGGTAGTGAAGTGGTGGAATGGGTTGCCTAGTTAGGAGGTGAAATCTCCATCCTTAGAGGTTTTTAAGACCAGGCTTGACAAAACCATAGATGGAATGATTTACTTGGGGTTCATCCTGAGTTAAGAAGGGGTTTGGACTAGATGACAGCATGAAAGTTCTTCCAAGTCTAACCTTCTATGATAATTTATACCAAGTTTAAATTTACCGTAATAAAAGTAATTCAAATTAAATTAAAAAAAAATCAATATTTAAGAAGTACTCATTTACTACCAAAGTTTTTCAGAAAATGAAATCACTACATTGGCAGAAGTCATTTGGTAAGCGTCTTGAACCAGTCCTAAACTTCTTTTGATAACAGTTAGCCTAAGCTGCAGGTGAAAAGAAAGGTTTGGGTTTTTTTTTTGTTTGTTTCAGTTTAATCAGTTACAGTAGAAGCTGTAATATCTGGTACCCCTGGGGCTCTGGGGGGTGCCAGATAATCAGAAGGGCCGGATTTTGCCAAATTAATTTAGTAAATACTTCATTCACCATCTTCTAACAAAAATATGAAAATTAAGAATCTGAACAAATGTATGTTAAGCTATATAATTACTTGAATACTTGTATATTGTGAATGTGTAAATGTTATGTACAGTAGACCCACAGCTTACACGATTTTAACTTGTGCATTTCTTTGAATAATGCAAGTCGAAATCAACAATTACTGCCTGGTTGCTGCGCCCTACAACTGGGCTTTACTGCACACCCACCACCTGTAGCGTGCCCCGGCTGCCCCTCCTGCTGGGTCTTGCTGCACCCCCGGGCCCCCTCTGCTTGCTGCTGCCCATCTGAAAACTTCCGGGACTCAGCAGCTGCTGCGAAGATAGTGGTTGCTCCATATGCTC
Source organism: Carettochelys insculpta (assembly GCF_033958435.1). Classification (NCBI taxonomy): domain Eukaryota; kingdom Metazoa; phylum Chordata; order Testudines; family Carettochelyidae; genus Carettochelys; species Carettochelys insculpta. Next base: position 108,039,719 of record NC_134139.1, on the reverse strand, counting down.
ATCATCTGGTGTGTCAGCGCCTCTCGTGGCACTTACCCTGTTGCCTGGTTCCTGGGCCCCCAGCTTGGGGGAGCCAGGAAACTGACCAGTGCTGCTGCGCCTGGCTCTGGGGCTCCTCACCGCTCATGGGAGTGAGGTGCAGTCAAGAGCCAGGTACAGCAGCACCAGTCAAGTTTCCCGGCTCCCTTTGGCAGGAGCCAGGAAACTGATTAGCGCTGCTGCACCTGGACCCCAGTTCCCGTGAGCAGTGGGAAGCCGGGAGCCAGGCACAGCAGCACTGGTCAGTTTCATGGCTCCCTCCAAGCTGTGGGGACCTGGAAACCAGGCAGCAGGGTGAGCACCACAAGCAGCGCTGCTGCACCAGCTGATGAGTGCACAGAACTGCCACCATCTTCGCCGTGGCTGCCAAGCCCCTCTGCCACTCACAGGCTTGGACCCAAAGGTGGCAGGGCACCATGCTCCCTGAGCTAGCTCTATGCCCCTCCCCCATCCCTGTGAAGACCTCAACTTGTGCAAAATTTGACTTATGCATGATTGCCCAGAAATACAACCTACGCGTAAGTCAGGGTTTTACTGTATCCTGTTTCACATAAAGTAGCAACAAATTCAGTAGAAGGGATATATTTAGTTTCAAATTCAACATGTTTCAATGGTGATATCAATGAGAATCACCACCTTATCAGAAAAATAAGAAGATTACAAATGTAATATATCAATGTGAATAGGTGCTCCATGTAGAAATTTCGATGCTTGCAGTATATTTCCTTCTAAAATATTAAATAAGAAATTAAGTGTGTATCAAAAATACTAAAGTATCTGAATAGTATTTAGATTGGAAGTATAGTAATATTTATAACACTTTCATAATAATGTAGTTGTTGTTTTGTGACTTGTGCTGAAACAGAGACGCAAAAATACTCTTCCCACTTAAAAAAAACTGTCAAATGTTACTTATTTTCATTTTCAAGTAGTTTTCTGTAAAAATATCAAATTCATAAAACCACAACATTTACAATCATATTTCTGTACCTAATTTACTCAGTGTTTCTTTTTCATAAAAATGTTTAAGCTTGAAGGAAGGATGGTCCTTTTTTGAGCAACACTGTTCTTTCTATTTTTGTATAAAAGAACGACACTAACCATCCTTCTTTCAGTGGCTATACAGAGGTTTTGTTTCAGGTTTGTACTTAATTTTTATACACCTAACCCTCAATTTATGAACATAATTTGTTCGATGAAAACTATTTGAAAGATGAAAATTCATAAATCAAAAACAGAGCAGCTGGCAGACTACTGGCTGTGCCATATTCCTCCATGGCTGCTTGGATTAAGGTTGGTTCTTTATTGTGGCAAAAATAGCGTTCGTAAATTTGAAAAATAGGTATAAAGTCACATGGTTCGTTGTAGTAAAAATTCATAAATCAGACATTTGTACATCAAGGAATATGTGTACTTAGGATGTGTACAATAGGATAGCTAGCTGTCCTATCAAAAGGCGTAGCTGTTAATTCAGATGATTTTCTCTTGCTATTTTTTGTTCTTTGTAAAATAGAAGGCATCTAAAAAAACCCAACTGTTTTAAATCAATTTTTGAGCATTATGTGCGGCAATTTTTCAGTATGAACCTCCCTGTCCCTCTTGACCAGACCAGCATGTACGTGCTCCGTCAATGCAGTCCAAGACCAAAAGTGTTCCATGGCCAAATTAGTTTGGGAAACACTGCTAGAGATATATAATGCTAGAGGAGCAAGATGAGTCCATCCCTGGCCCCCCACCCCTTTGCCTTCCTGGATGTGGTGGAGCTCAGACCTTCAGTTTTAGTCCTGGGGTGATGGAATGGTATGACTTTGGGCTCGGACACTGGACTGCCAGGCTCTGACCACAGGGCTACAGGTTCCAATTCCTAGGGCTCCAGCCATCGTACCCAGGTCTAGCCACAGGACTTTGGGGCTCACCTCCTCTGTGTTGCCTCCACATTCCTTTCACCCCTCAAACACCCTTCAACCTTGCTGTCTCCCTCCTATACCAAGTTCAATTTGTCCCAGGGCTTGTTAGCCAGCAAATGTAAACAAAAACAACAAAAAAGCACCCAAAAAGCAAAAGGGACAGCCAAAAAAGACAAGAAGGTGCAAAGCACTTTATTTGCATTACTATTCTGTTTAGGCCCAGTAAAGAAGAGAGCCAACTGTATGTTATTTGTATAACTGAATCTGCTAAAAACAAAAAAACATACAAAGAAAAACAAACAAACAAACTCTCTCAAATGTACAGAAATAGGTTAAAATAATTTGGATATGTTTATGGGCATATTTATTTATCCCGCCTGAAGTTAATTAAATATTTTAGGAAAACATGTCAGACTGCCAGCCAGCAAGAGTTAATTGTGAGAACCACTGCTACAGAGCCGGTTCTTATCCAAGTTTTGTTGCTTCCACTTAAGATTCTGCTTTTTGCGTCAGTCTGAGGCCCTTGTCATCCCAGACGTTGAATGCTGTAACCCCAACCTCTTTGACTTTGACACCTACTACATCACATTCCTTAAGTCTACTAAAAATATAGAGTTAATCATCTTCCTGTCTCTAGCTTCATCCCTCCTACTTCTTCTTCTGCTGGCTCCCTTCTCCTCCACTGTATCAAACATAAACCCCCTTGGCTCTCTCATTGGTAATGGATGGCAGAATGAGGAACAATGGTCTCAAGCTGCAGTGGGGGAGCTCAAGGTTGGGTATTAGGAAAAACTATTTCACCAGGAGGGTGATGAAGCATGGGAATGCATTGCCTAGAGAGATGGTGGAATTTCCATAACTAGATGTTTTTAAGTCCCAGCTTGACAAAGCCCTGGCTGGTATGATTTAGTTAGGGTTGATCCTGCTTTGGGCAGGGGCTGAACTAGATGACCTCCTGAGGTCCCTTTCAGCTCTTGTTTATACAATTTATTTTCTATTTTCTTAATCATTTAGCCTTGTGCTACTCAGCTTAGTAACAGAATGACCAATCCATCAGCCCTGACTTTGATCTCCCAATGACACCTCCATGATCACCCTTCTCCCACTCACGCATTTCCATTTCTCCCACTTTATCCCTCTATTCTTCAACACACACACTTCTCAGAAAGTTCAAAGTCATCATCTGTGTTCTTTTAAAACCCTTCCATAAAATCAGCTCCTGCCATCCTCACAAATCAAATCCCCCCACTCTAGCAGCGGCTAGACAAGAAGTAAAGTGGGACTTTGGCTTTTCCTCCAAAGTGTTACGTTGGCTCCTTCTGTCAACCCATCACTAACGGGACACATAAACTCCGTAATATCTTCACGTCATAGAGCCCCCCCACCCCCAATGCTGGGACAAAACCCGCAAGGGCCACAGCAAGCACAGATCTCCTGGTGCCGGCCCCGCCCACCTCCCACAGCCCAGCAGCACAGTCTCGACACCTCTTCTCTCTGCAGTGGCCCCATGACGCCCACAACCGCCCAGAGGCCCCGCCCGGCGCCGGGACTCACCACTACCTCCTCGAAGATGCTCTGCAGTTGGGTCTCCATCGGCACCATCGGGATCGCCATAGCCCCGCCAGGCGGCGGCGACACCGGACCGGGTTCTCAGAGGCGGGGCCACGCGGAGAAGCCCGGAACTGTACCGACGTCGGACGGCCGCACCCCAGACGGAAAGCGCGTCCCAGAACCCCTCCCCGCCGGAAGCAGCTCCCAGGCCGGACAGTTCCGGGCGCCTCATTCCCCGGCCGGAGGCAGCCCGGCAGCGCCACGCACGCGCAGAACCCAGGCTGGGCCCCGCCCGAGCCCCCCGGGGGGAGGGGAATAACGTCCGGGGGCCGTTGAACACGCCTGGTGGGGGCGGGGTCTAGGCTAGCTGCGCCTCAGACCCCGCCTGGTTGGCGTCGCGTCGGGGTGAGCTCGAGCGGAGCATGGGGTGTGCGGCTGCTGCCCGGGTCTTGGGAGCCCTGGTACACGCGGGGGGCCACGTGCCGTCCTACACCATGGCTTGTTGAGTCCGCTTGGTAGGGCCTAGGGGGAAGAGAGAGCGCAGTGCCACGCAACTGACAGCTGTAGGGCGGGGAAGCGGGGAGCCCCGCCGGAGCTGCGCTGCCACAGCGCTTGCGCGGGGTGTGGCGAGCTGTGTCTTGTGTTGCTCTACCTAGAGGGTCGATGCCCTGCTCTGCGCTCCGCCCCTTGGCCCCCTGAGAGGGAGCCCAGCGGTTTCTGAGGCAGGCAGGCGGGCTGGCTCTCAGCTTGCACCCTGCGGGGTATTTGCAATTGAGACGGAATCGAAGCCGGGCTAGAAAACAGGCCAGGAATAACCCACTTGAAGATCTGAGCCTCTGGCAGCCAGTGCTGGATAGGGGTCGCTGGCAGCGCTTGGCGGCAATAGCAGAAGGCTAGCAGCGAGCATGTCTAGCTTTTCCCCATGCTCTGTTGCAGATAGAGCAATCCTGCCTAGGGGAAAATGGCTGGCTTCTGCCGGGCGGCGATGGATCACAGTGGCCCCCTTCAGCTGCAGGCCAGGACTAGCTCAGCCAGAGCAGTGGGTAAGGCAGCCGGGGAAGACATTTGTCCTCCTTATGTGCTTTGGATACTGCCGTCATTGAGCCCAGGCTGCGCAGGGCAGGTCCCTGCTGCCACTTGCAGCTGCCTTAGTGCCTAGTGGTAAGCAGAGCTCTGTAACCAGGGCTGCTGAGGCAGAGATCAGTATGGCCTGAAGTCCTGCTCCAGCTGAAGTCGTGCCCATTCATGCTGGACACAAAAGCTGGTAGCATTGGAATGGTCTACCCAGGGAAGTAGCGGAGTCTCAATCCCTGGAGGTGTGTAAGTCTTGCCTTGACAAAGCCCTGGCTGGGCTGATCTGATGGGTTTGGTCCTGCTTAGAGCAGGGGTGTGGACGCGATGGCTTTTTTAGGTCTCTTCCAGCTCTATTGTTGTATGATTCTGTGTGCAGCCAGCATCACCCCACTTTGCCCATTATTGTTCAGCACTGGTGGAAATGGCAGGGGTCTGTAGGGGAACCCACAAATTGGTACTAACTGTAATTCTAAGCCAGGCCTAAATCTCTCCCATAGTTCAGGTTAACAAATTTAAGATATTTCAAAACCTAGCCTCAGTAAACTACATGGGTTTCTGCACTATAGCCTGTGTTCAGCAGCTCTGGCCTTAATAGTTTTGATGGGTGCCAGCCTCAAACCATGGAGGAGCCTTCATGTGCTGCCTCTTGCCACAGAGAAGCTGGACATCAAAGAGAAACCACATTGCACTGATGTTGAAAACAAAGAGGTTAGCTTTCGCATCTTTCTACAAAGCGAAGTAAAATATTCACAGATTCTGATTTTCAGTCAGCCGCCTTCTCCATGGCTGGGCATGAGTGGGACAGGTTTCAGTGTGTGGAGCTGATCGAGCAGATTAAACCTACAAGGTCACGTATCTGTATATTACACTCTCCCACACCCTAAACTGAGTGTTTTGCTCCCAGATGAATTTGATGTCGGTTTTGGAAACTGATTAATCCCTTTTCTTCTCCCTCCTCCCTTCTGCATTCCAGCCATGTGCAGATCCACACAGTTTCCTTTCATATGGTTATGGAGTCATTGGCGTTTGTATATTGGATTGGGGTGTGCATGGGTCTCCCTTGGAGAAAGGGTGGGTAGTGAAGGGAAAGGTGATTGCTTCAGAGGGGGTCAGTTTTGTATTTAATTTTCTTTCCTTTTTTGTTTGAATCTATAGAAGGACCCTTTGTATAAGAGGGCTTTGCAATCACAGAACAGCAAAGTGTTAGTGCTGGTCTTTCATGTTTGAACAGCAATATTATAAGAGTGGGGAGATCTCAAAGTGAGGAGGAGAGAAGGGGTTCCCGTAGTGGGCACCAGCCTGGCACTGTGATTCAGGAATCTCCTTAAAGGAAAGACAGGCTGCACGAAAGTCACAGCAAAAAATTATCATGCTTTTCACTAGAGGAAGGAAACAAGTGAGAAACTGAGGACAGTGTGTAAAAGGTAAGAAGGTGGGAAAGTTGCTGGTTTTACAATCGAGTAGACTGTCTCAAATGGGTAGCCGTGTTAGTCTGTAGCTTCACGAAACCCCCAAAAAATAAATAAATACATTTTAAAAAGGCAGTCCTGAAGCACTTTATAAAGAATAACACTATTATTTATTAGGTGGTGAGCTTTTGTGGGACAGACACACTTCTTGAGATCAGGAGTCTCCAGATCTAAAGAAGTGGTTCTTTCCCAAGAAAGCTCACCACCTAATAAATAATAGTGTTAGTCCTTATAAGGTGCTACAGGACTGCCTTTTTGTTTTGTGAAAATACGGACTAACATGGCTACCTCTCTGAGACTGCAGTTTCACAAAAAATAAGGAGTCCTGGAGCACCTTAAAGACTAACAAATTTATTGAGTCATAAGCTTTCATGGATAAGATGAAATGGGTCTTACCCTTTCATAGTCTTTAAGCTGCTACCAGACTGCTTGTTATTCGTAGAGTAAATTGTTACTTTCAGGCAGTGCCTCCTTTATCACCCCAGTTACATTCCTGAAGGAATAACAGCTGATGTCCACAACCTTGAAATCCTGGCCCTGCACACTGCCACACTTCCACACACAGTGCCCCTGCACATCACCCCACTTCCACACGCCCTGTCCCTGCACACTGCCCTACCTTCACACAGCCTGTACCCTGTTTTTTTTTTCTGCTGGAGTGCCACGGTTTGGCATTCTGGCACCTTTTTTCTGTGGGTGGGGCAGGGTGCCACACTGGGAGTTGCTCTGGGTGACTCGTGCATGGCCGGTCTGCGTTACATTGGGAGCTTCTTTGGGTAGCTCGTGCAAGGCTGCTCTGTGCCATGCCATGCTGAATACTGCTCTGGGCAGGGCACTGCCTTGCACAGGGATCTGCTCTGGGTGGCTTGTGCATGGCTGCACCACGCTGGGTGCTGTGGGCAGGAGAGTGGAGAAGCCGCCGGCTGCTCCTGTGTGAGTTAGGTAGGGGGCCGTTTGGGGTTGGAGCAGGTTAAGCCTGGGGACAGGGGGGAGTTAACACTGGGGAGGGTTAAGCCTGGGAGTGCGGGAGACAGTTTGGAGCTGTGAGAGGTTAAGCCTGGAGGTTAAGCCTGGAGGCAGGAGGAGGGGCAATCTGGGGCTGTTAGGGGTTAAGCTGCCTGGGGGTGGTTTGGAGCTGTGAGGGCTTAAGCCAGCTCAGGACAGTTTGGGGCTGCGAGAGGTTAAGTCACGTAGGGGTGGGGGGTGGTGGTTTGGGGCTGCAATGAGGGTTAAGCCTGATGGCAGGAGGGGGTGCAGTTTGGGGCTGGGAAGAGTTAAGCCACCTGGGGGCACGAGGGGGAGGTGGTTTGGGGCTGTGAGGGGTTAAGTCATCTGGGGGTGCGAGTGGGCGGCAGTTTGGGGCTGCAAGGGATTAAGCCATCTGGAGTGGGAAGGGAGTGGTTTGGAGCTGTGAAGGGTTAAGCTGCCTGGGGGTGGGTGGAGGGGCGGTTTGGGGTTGCAAGGGGTTAAGCTGCCTGGAAGCGGGAAGGGGCAGTTTGGACTGTGAGGGGTTAAGGTGCCTGCAGACAGCAGGCAAAGAGATTGAGTTCCAGCCCCTTTTTTCTGAGGAAAAAAACACTGCCTCTAGCTGCACACAAAGGCTACGTCTACACGTGAAGCCTACATCGAAATAGGCTATTTCGATGAATAACGTCTACACGTCCTCCAGGGCTGGCAACGTCGATGTTCAACATCGACGTTGCGCAGCACCACATCGAAATAGGTGCAGCGAGGGAACGTCTACACGCCACAGTAGCACACATCGAAATAAGGGTGCCAGGCACAGCTGCAGACAGGGTCACACGGTGGACTCAACAGCCAGCCGCTCCCTTAAAGGGCCCCTCCCAGACACACTTGCACTAAACAGCACAAGATCCATAGAGCCGACAACGAGTTGCAGACCCTGTGCATGCAGCATGAATCCCCCGCTGCAGCAGCAGCAGCCAGAAGCCCTGGGCTAAAGGCTGCTGCACACGGTGACCATAGAGCCCCGCACGGGCTGGAGAGACAGCGTCTCTCAACCCCCCAGCTGATGGCTGCCATGGAGGACCCCACAATTTTGACGTTGCGGGACGCGGATCGTCTACACGGTCCCTACTTCGACGTTGAACGTCGAAGTAGGGCGCTATTCCGATCCCCTCATGAGGTTAGCGACTTCGACGGGTGTTATTTCGAAGTTAGTGCCGCTACTTCGAAGTAGCGTGCACGTGTAGACACAGCCAAAGGGTCAACAGCTATAATACCAGGCTGAACTAACCAATCACCTGTCCAAAAGCAGAGTCTTTTAACTTCATCATTCTTGTGGCTAACATTTACCTTCTGTCAACTGATGATGGAACCATTTATTGGAAGAAAGAATAACAAATAAATTAAGGTTTATTTTAGGGATAAGGAGGGACCACATGATATAACTAAGTTGTGTCGGCATGTGTTAGCCGATGGCTGGGTAATGAGTGGTCTGTGAGCCTTATCACATCCGAGTCTTTAACTGCTAGGACTGGCAGTGTCTTCGCAGAGGGCAGCCAAAGTGGCTGACAGATGCCCCAGAGATCCACCTGAGTCTTTAACTGCTAGGACAGACAGTCCCTTCGCAGCAGGCAGCCAGTGTGGCTGATGGGTGCCCCAAAAGTTGGTACAGAGAGCTTATTCCACCTGAGTCTTTAACTGCTAGGACAGACTGTCCCTTTACAGCGGGCAGCCAGGGAAGCTGACAGGTGCCCCAGGAGTCTGTCCCATGGAGGCGACACGACTCAGCGCTCAGCTTTTACTGCACCCTACCACTGACCAGGCTGATATAGCCAAACGTCTGAGGTTCTTTGTGTTCAGCCGAGTTACAGTAACTGGAAGGAGTCAAGCCGAAAGCTTAAATGGTTGCTATTTATTAAAAGCAGAAACAAGAATCTTAATGGTTACAAGGTTATTGCTCTATCTTCTTAACTACTAGTAAGATGATACATATGACATGCCAATAAGATTACAAGTGAAAGGTTACCCATTTGAGGACCAGACGCCTCAGCCTAAAGAACTCTTACTATTAAATGTGCACAAAAGTACATTGCAGGTATAATTCTCACCCCTGCGTCCTTCGACTCCTGGTGTAGCCAGTGTCATTCACTGAATCCCTCAGGAAGAACAATGTGAGGAGGGCGTCCCCCGGGTCCTTGGGAGGCAATCTTACCCCACCGGCAGGTACAGAAAATTGGAGCTCAGTTACAGTGGTCTGCCGGGCCCTTCTTTATACCCCTTGGGTCACGCACATTCTTCCTTATCTAAAGGTACCAATTGTACTGGTTCATCTTTGTGACGCCAGTTCTTACAAGGCAGTTGCAATTTAATTTACACTTGTAAGATAGAGATAACTAAATCATTAAGACAGGATGATCTTTTCGTATGGGTGGGAGATTCCTCTTCTGGGATGAAGTGTGGGCATGTCAATTATCAGTACCAGCCCAGGGCAGTTAGAGGCCCTGTGGTCAACAGCTAGCCTGTTAGCCCCCTTGTCTGTATTCTTCAGTCCAGGGTCATGCTGAGACAGCATATCTGTGTTTTGAAGCATCAAAAGCCTGGGCTTGAGATAAGTGCATCTGTGCTTTCAAACATTCTAAGACTGTGCTGTTTCTTTGTGCTTGGTGCTCAGAGGCACAAAAAGGGGCAAGATGGAGTACAGCAGGGGGATCCTCTCTGGCTACAGAGTGATGATAAAAAAAACCTTAGCTTTACTTCCTGACATAGGTCAGATCAGCAAAAGGTTAGTTATTGGGATGGTCAAAACATTCCTTGAACAGTAATTTCATTGAAGAATTGATAATTGTAGAAATCGAATTTTCACAGAAAATGCCATTTTCCTTGGATTTGTTTGGGTTTTGCTGGAAAAAACACAGCCTTAAAAGCTAAGCATCTTATGTTTTAGTGGCTTCCAGTTTTTCAGTGAAACTTTGAAAAAAGTTAGGTACTTTTTTTCAAAGAAAGGTTTTCCGAGTATCTCTAGATCGGGGTGAGCAAACTTTTCACATCGGGCCCCACTTTTCCTTCCTGCAATTAGTAGCCCCCCTCCCAAGTTCTCTAATGTAATCCAAACTGATGGAAATTTTAGTTATATTTACGTGTAAGAAAATAAGAATATAAGAACTTTATTAATTGGTATATGAATGTGGATACACATAAAACCAATAACATTTCAACATTTTTAGTTAGATGAATGCGTATGAGACCCAGCAGCCAGCCATGCTGCAGCCCCCCTTAATAAATTTCACAAACCCCTGAGGGAGAGCACACCTCCCAGTTTGCTCAGTCCTGTGCTATTTAGTGATGGTGATATCTAATGAAGGTGTCCACATCAGATGAAAGAGCTTAGTACCCAATGAATGAGTGACTGCTCCTCGTGCTCCTTTTATTTTTAGCCTTTTGTGCATGTCTGTTTGTGTATGAAAATGTCAGGAACCACACTGCCTACAGCAATGCTAAGCTGCAGGCAAGTTCATCAGTACAAAGTAAGCAAGCTGTCTGATTGCCTGCAGGGGCAGCTTGCTGAAAGATCAGTGCTTACAGACACTGCTGTGACTTCTCTGTGTTACCTTGTGTTAATGCTCCCTCCTTGCTCCTAGCTTTGCCTCCGCCCTGCCCCTGCCATAGAGCAGTTCTGGCCCTCTCCCCTGCTTACTCCAGTTCCTGATATCTGGCTTGACCTGTGGCTCTGGCATCTAGTTCTGACGCTTGATTCCAGATATCTGCTTTGTACCCTAGACATGACACCTACTCTGACCACTAGGTTAGACTTTTCATCTTGGCAACATGACAGAAAATGAATGCAAATAAGAGATAACTAAAAGTGCCCAGTTTAATGAGTTTTACTGAGCGAATGTTTACATTCAATTAATAGCCAAATTGTATAGGGTAAGAAATAAAAATACCTAAGTCATCTGCAGTACAGAGGTGGGTTACAGCAGTAACAAGCACTGAACATGGTTAACAAATGTACATTGAAACCTGCCTTGCCCCAGATACCTGTGGAGGGAAGATTACATTTAAGCCAATAAAGTAAGCCCTGGGCAAACATCACAAACCCATAGCAGATTCTTAGTCTGTTAACATAAGTAAATATATTAATTGCAGGACTTTGCCCCTCTGCTACACTTGAGTTTAGCCAAAAGGCATACGTAAATGGAGATCAGCTTCATCAGATGTGTGAGTTTGCGGGGGTTCAGAGGAGGAACCCCCACCCCCACTCATGCATCTGATGAAGTGGGTCTTTGCCCACGAAAGCTTATGCTCCAAAATATCTGTTCGTCTATAAGGTGCCACAGGACTTCTTGTTGTTTTTGAAGATACAGACTAGCACAGCTACCCCTCTGTTAAATGGAGGTGCCTCAGTTGGAGAACAGAGGAGATAATCCTCTTCTCTATTTGCTGATTCAGGCTATCTGTGCCTTTTAGAGTTCCAGATGTGAGGAAGGTTGGTTCAGAGATTAGAGTGTGAGGCTATGTATACACCGCAGCCTTATTCCAAAATAAATTATTCTGGAATAGCTAGTCTGGAATAGTTTATATCAAAATAATGCTATTACACAGAAAAATCTGTTTAGAAATAGAACTTGACTAGTCACCTCACATTATTTTCTCCAGCATTTCCAGAGCCAAGATTGTAGCCGCCAGGTGGGACTTTGTGATGTCATTGAAACAGCCCTACTACATAGACCAGCAAATGCTGTTTGCTGTGCAGCACTGCTTCTGGCACCAGGCAACAAGGATTTGCGTGGGATCATAAAGTAACTCATACTGGGATGACACGAATTGGTTCAGAATATTCAAATGTACAAGTTACTTTCCAAAAACTTGGTGCAGAACTTTTGCAAGGGACCTTTTGCATACGAGGGAAACATGGTAACTGCTATATGACAGAAACTGAGGGTGCGCTGTTGCTATGTGAAAAATGAGAGGACTGGAACAACATCTACCTCAGGCAGGAGGAACTTCATTATCTCAGCTGAAGCCTGCGAGACAGTTTTTAGTGCCATGCCAAAGAAACCCCTGTAGTTTGCAATCACAACTCCCTCAGACCCTGGCAAGGGGCTAATACATGTGGTGCCCACTGACATCCAAGCCCAGTGTACTGGTGGTACGCTGCTAGAATTACACCTCGCAGTGCCTCTTTTCTCCAGGCCCATCCTCCAGCCTCTGGCATTCTTTTCATGTGCTTGGCTTGCAAGCAGCTCCTCATCCTATGACTCAGGATACCAAGGTGTCCTGGAGTGGCTGTACTTCTCGAAGGAGCTTCTTGGCAGGGGTGCTGCTGATCTTTGTCCCTTCCTTGCTTCCTTCCTTTTTGAGGGGCCCTGGCCCAGGGCCAAGGACAATATGCTGTGACCCGTGCTGCACTGGGTGGCGTTTTATGCCTCTTTGTGCTCTTCAGGAAAGATATAGCACGTGTAAGCCTGGGCAAGGGAAACGACAAACACCAGGTCTCCCCACATGTGGCTCCAGAGCCTGCTCACTTGCTCCTCATCTGAGCCTCTAGGGCCTCCTTTGAGCACCTGACTTGGCGCTGACCTCAGGGATCATAGGTGCTGGCTTGAATGCCATGAAAGTGAGTCAGCCTGCCCTTCCAGGTGTAGCATGGCTGGCACCAAACACTTGTAGGCCTGCTCTCTGGCTTTGTGGCACAATGGCAGTGTGTCTGACTCTAGATCAGAAGGTTATGTGTTCAAATTGTATTGTGATCAGGCAGGTGAGTGCTGTACCTTTGTGCCCATGAAACAGGGCTGAGACTCCCTTTTGGCCAGGGCCTAAGGGCACCTACTTTTCCCACTTAGCTGGGCTCTCAGCACAGCTGAAGAAGAGCACCACCCACCAGAGGGACAGCAAGGGCACACACTGCAAACCAGGCAGGAATCGAACCTGTAATCTGATCCATAGTCAGGTGTGTTTGTAATAGGGTTTAAGGGTCCCCAAGCACTGCTCCTGACTGCACGCAGCCAGAAGTTACTCTCACTCAGCAGGTAGAACAGGGGGTTTATTAGTTAACAGAGACACAGTGTAGCGCAGAGGTGTCAGTACAGCAGTCATTCCAATCCATGTTGGGGAGAGGAGTCCTGTGGGGTGTCCTGTCTAGGCACTAGTACCCTATTCTTCCTCTCTCCCCTTAGCACAGGCTAGCTGCCTTCCAACTGTCCCCCTACCTTCTAACTGACTCCGCTGATTCAAACCATCTGGGCTCCTCTCCGCTCTTTGTTCAGGACAGAGGTGTTACCTGCCAGCTTAGGTTGCAGACAGCAGGGAGTCATCCCTAGCTGGTGTGAGCTGCTCAGCCTGTCACACATGCACACACATCCACACCCCACTGCACCACAGCATTATCTGTTGCACCACTGGCCCTGGGCTGCTCGCCTTTCTGATGTGTCACCTTGCTGCCTGTGGGAGGACAGATGGTCTCTCTCCTTCTCTCCCTCCGTCTGTCTCCTGGGAGGAAGCACTGAATAAAAGGGCATGGCAGGCAAAGAGCAGCAACAGTGCGATGCCATGGCCAGGCAGTGAGTGCCAGTCCCCTCAAAGCAAGCTAGCCCATGTTTCCTGGCCTCTGGAGCAGCAGAAGCAGAGCTGTTTCTGCTTGGTTTCAAACCAGAGGCCTTTCGCATGTGAAGTGTACATGACAATCACGACACTACAGAAACCCAAGGCACACCACTAGCCTTAGGTGTCCACAAGTGGGCAGAAAGCACTGGGTCACCTTGGCTGATGCCTGTGGTGGAGTGCACCCGCTATGCTCCTGAGCAGCCCCATGCAGCAGTGATTCACAGCAAATGCAGTGCCCCTTTTGGCCAGGCCTTTCCCCCAACCTTGGGCACTCTTGGTGGACTTGGCTTGCAAGTAGCTCCTCATTCTAAGACTGAGGACACCAGGGTGCACTTGAGTGGTGGAGCTTCTTGGCTGGGATGCTGCTGCTCTTTGCTGTTTTGTGCTGGCATTCAGGGGTCTCTAAGGGGTCTCTCACTGAACCTCATCCACACTCAGAAGTGACTCTCACTCAGCAGGTAGAACAGGAAGTTTATTAGTCGACAGACACAGTGTAGTATAGAGGTGTCAGTACAGCAGCCAGAAACAGTCATTCCAATTCATCTTGGGGAGGAGAGCCCTGAGGCGAGCCCTCCAAAGCAGTGCCTTGATTCCCGCCCCATTTGTTCCTCTCCTTCCAGTCCAGGCTAACTGCCTTCCTCAACTCCCAACACCCTAACTGCCCGCCTCTAATTCAGAACCAGCTGGGCTTCCCCGCCACCTCCACTCCACCTGTTGTTCAGAACAGAGGTGTGATCTGACAGTTCAGGTTACAGCCAGCGGGGAGTCATCTGCAGCCTGTGTGAGCTACTCAGCCTGTCGCACTCACCCTCCTGCCCTACTACATCACATCTCTCCCTGCTTCCTGACCAAACTCAGTGGAGTCACTTAGCCAGTGACCTGGGGAGGTTTGAGGCCCTGCTGGGTAAAGCATTGATTGTGACATTGATGCTCCCCTTTGCTTGGGCCTGCCATGGTAGCGTCCTGTGGCAGGCGGCTTTGCTTTGTTCAGCTGTTGGACAACCTTGAAGTGGCTGGTGCGGACCCACTCTCTGCAGTCGTACCCAGCCTTCCTCTTCCCTTGGGCTCTGCCCAGAGTCTCCCTGGCCGGGCCCATGAGCTCAGAGAGCCTTTCCCGGAAAGCCAGGGCATCCTCTACCCCTGACTCTCCATCCTGGGGAGCCTCCCACTCCCAGAACTCTCTCATCAAGCCTAGGTGTCCCCTTCCCCTTCTGCACCATGGCTCAGTCAGGGAGAACCTGGTGGACCCCTGGGGCACCTCCCTGGGTGCAAACAGCAGGTGGGACAAGTACTCTTCCCAGTCCTGCGGATGCTGGTGCATAAAGGCCTCCAGCATCTGCTTCAGTGTCCCATGGAACCTTCCCACTGGTCCGTTGGACCAGGAACAATACCCTGAGGCCCAGGAGACCCAGATCCCATGCTTCTCCCACAAGCACCAGGGCAGGGTAGACATGAAGTTGGCTCCCCACTAGGTGAGGACCTCCTGGGGGAAACCCACCCTGCTGAAAAAGGCCAGCAGAGCATCTGCCATTGTGTATGCCTTGGTTGAAGACAGCCATGGCTTTGGAGTAGTGGGGAGTGAAATCCACTACCACCAGAATGTATTTGTTCCCAGTCTGGGCCACCTTGCCAATAGGCCCCCCTATATCTATTGCTGTCTTCTGGGAATGCTCCTCTGTGATGGGCAGGTGCCTCAAGGCAGCTTTCCCCCAATCTTGTGGTTTCCCAGCCTTCTGGCAGGAGTCACAGACCTGGCAGAACTGCTGCATGGTTGCAAATATCCCCGGCCAATAAAAGGTCTGAAGCAGCCTCAGATGGGTGTGCTGGATCGCCTGGTGACCTGAGAATGGGACATCATGGGACAGTGCAACTGCCTGGGGTAATACCTCTGGGGAGCCACCAGCTGCCACTGGATGCCCCTGATCCTATTTTCCCTGGGGGAAGTCATTCCCAGTACAGGACTCCCCCAGCCCACAGGAATCTTTCCTGACAGACTCCCCACAGGGGCCAAGCTGCACTGAGGCCAGGCTGGTCCCTCAGCATTGGTAAGGAGGGGTCTGCCTGCACCTCGGCCTGGAATTCAGCAGCTGGGGAAGGGACATGGACCTGTTCCCCACCACTGCCTGGGTCGTTAGTCCAAACTCTGCTGAGCTTCATGCCTTTCGGGTCAGGGCCTTTCACCCCCTGCAGGGTGCCCTCCCCTCAGTCAGGGCTGCAAACTCCTCCCTGGCTCTGGCTACAGGTAGTGACCAGAGCACTGTGGGGTCCTTCTAGCCACTCTTTTAGGTTGTCCTCATCAGCACCCCTATAGGCAAGTGCTGGACCATCCCCACTTCCATGGGGCCCTCCTTATCCTTCCCCCCCCAGTTCAGATGCACCTAGGCTACGGGTACCTTGTGTCAGTTCCCATCTATACCCTTCAGGGTCAGCTGGGTGTTGGACACCATGTGGTCTGGCCCATTAGCTTGGGCTGGGCCATCATCACCTCCATCCACATATCCCGGAATCCCATCACCTTCCTGCCCTCCACCTCCTGGGGTCTGAGGCACTTGCTCCACAGGGACTGCCCTGTCCCTGCCAAGTACATGGAGACCCCTGCCTCTAGCATGTTAGGTCTCCTGGAGGAGCTGGCCTGTGGATCTGCCCCCCTTCACCCTGGCCACCAGCTGAGGACATCTTGCTCTCGGTTGAAGTGGTGACATGTCGTGCAATTGGGGAAACTGAGGCACGACAAAAAATTTTGGAAAAATGAAAATTTTTCAAATGGTACCGCTTCAGGGCACCCCGTTAAGGCTACAGAAGGCGTTAAGTGAGTGCCCCCAGAGTTTTACCCCACCACTCTGGCCGGTGTACACGGTGGCCAATCGCAATGGGGTTTACAGGTGTGTGACCTGGTACTGCACAGCAGAGATCTCCCCTGAAAGAAAAAGGCCAAGGCTTTTAAAGGTGAAACTTAAAACCAGTTTATTTAAGGAAAAACAAATAGGAGAAACGATAACCAATTAGTCTAAATCTACAAACTAAACTATTCCCTCACAACACTGGATTAGCACAGGGATTTATTTTTCAAAACCAGAGCCTTTGAACTGTGTTAGTGTTGCAACAAGCAGCAACTCTATTTAACCCCTTTTACTTACGAAATATCCCGGGGTTGACATTGGTTTCTTCGTTGTGTGCTGAAAAGGAAGATAATTAGAACACAGAGCTTTAATGATTACAATATCCTGATGTGGAGTGTTATCCCCTGCAAGCAGGTTTGGGGAAAGAACGTGGCTCTCAACCCAATATTCTGGGGTTTACCCTCTGGGGTTTTCTCCAGTCGCTCAACCTCCCTCTCAACAAAGGGGGGAGCAGGTCTTAGTTCAATTGGAGCTTATAGCTCTCAGTCTTATTTTCCGGGGTTTTCCTTTCTTTAAGGTTTTCCCCAGTAGTTGGGATTACCTCTTATGGCAGAGCCCTATTTATTTTTAAGTGGAGTTTTCCCTCTGGGGGTTTTCTCCTGTTTTGTTATCTACCCTTAAAGGGTTAAATTTTACAGATAAATTCTACTCCGGAGTTTTTCTTTTTAAGGTTTACTCCGGTCGCTCAACCTCCCTTGGAAGACGGGGGGAGCAGATCTTACCGAATAATATTATAAGCTCTGTTTAATTCAACATTAGTTCTATTCCCATGAAGGGATAATACAATATAATACAAATACAATACAATTAAATTCTATACTCTATTCTACTGTGTTGTATGTATAGTTCTCTGGCTAGCTTTTAAAATCTAGCCTCCTGTGCTTTACAATAAATCTAGTGAGCTTGGGTTCCACAATTTAAGCCGCAATGAGTGGAATCTGGGGCAGTCCCAGTCCACTAGTTTTATATGTTACTGTCTCTTTAAATTTGTAACTTTGCTATAGTCTTCTATACAAATACTTAGCACATATAGCAACATGCAAAAATACAACAGAAACAATAAAGAATACACATTAGCTTACTCATGTTCTACAATAACTCAGTTACTTCTATTCTTAACCAGTATTTTTATACCTCTCTCTTCCCTCTCTGTGTCCAGGCACTGGGCCTGCATGTCTCTTGACACGAGAGCTGAGAAAATATGGCCAGCACAGGCACGCTTTTATGGCGCCGCGCAAGGCCTGACAGAAAGAGGAGAGGATGATAAAAACAGCAGGAGGAAAAAAGGACCGACTTGGATGACAAAAAAACCTCTTGTGGGAGGCGGCCTTTAGTTCCCTTCACCGGCCACAGGCTGTGGTGGGTGGGGGGAAGGGCAGGACCGTTGCTGCGGTTTGTCCCCGTGCAGGGCGAGTGCTTGTGAGGCGGTGGCACCTGCCAGGACAAACCCTCCAGTTAAAAGCACCGGAGCCTTCTAGACTAGTGACAAACAGGAGCTCTTCCGCGTCCCACGGCGGCTGGGGAGCAATGATTGACACGATGCTTGTCACCTTCTGTTCTTTGGTCTTCAAGTGATTTCAGCTCTTCTTCTCAGTCCTTTCCTTTGTCCAGTCCGGTCAGCTGCTCTGGTGCAACTGCCTGACCCTGGCGTCCGCTCTCAAATTTATAGAGCTACTGCGGACCTGGTTGAAAACCTCAACCTGTCAGGTCCGCATGCTGGTTGCCTCAGCAACCAGGTAACATTCCCTAATGTATATTCATAAAGCATCCTAAATCTACCTATCAGCTTTTAGAATTTTAAACCTGAGCTTATTAATATTAATGAGGCTTATGAATATTCATGTTAACTGACCTTCCCTAGCGGTCACCTTATATACTTTGTATTATGTATTCCTATACAATGTTTTAAAACAACTTTTTGAAGTAAATTCTTTATAAATTTTGTTTAATTTTAATGGGGTTTGATGGGGGATAAAGTCACCACTGATAACAGTGCAGATTTTTATTTTAAATGCTTGGTTCCTAAGGCTATTTGGTTAAGGTGCGGGGAGAGCCACACAGACACCGCAGCCCATGGCCAGGGACACATTAATCACCTCAGAATGAGGATTTTTCAACACTTGCCCATCCCTCCTACCTAGGCAGCAGCTTCTCTGGTTGCTGGGACTCTACCCAGTTGACCCCATGAAACCCCAGCCTGCTCAATCTTTCTGGGAACTTGAGGCACTGGGCCTGTCAATGCCCCTTCTGCCGACAGTGATAACAGACTTCATTGTGTCCCTCAGGCTGGCTGCTCCGTCCAAGCCCTGGCTGTCCCTCTGGGCAGCGGATAGCTGGCCCCTGTTTCCTGGGCTCATCCTGTAGATGATGCCCTCAGTTGCACAGGCAGCAACTGATCTCTCCAGGATTCCTTTTTTTTCTGGGATTCTCTTTCACATCTGGCCTGGCTGTCCGTGAACTTATCAGCCAACTTCCCTGCATTGTGTAAGTCCTCTGGCTTCTGGTCCTTGAGCCATATCCTCAGGTCAGGCCGGCAAGCTCCACAGAACCATTCCAGGACCATCAGCTTAATCAGGTCCTCTGTAGTCTGGGCCCCCATCCTGCACACCACATGAGGAAGTATTGCATCCTTTGGGAGGCCAGGGTTCAAGGGCATTTGCTTTTGCCACCCAGCAGGGCTCTTGTGGTGGCTGAAAAGGAGCACCATCCCACCAGAGGGGCAGAAAAGGCACACCCCACAAGCCTGCTAGGAGCTGACCCTGCAATCTTCTGAACTGTAGTCAGGTGCATTACCCAGCATGCCAACAGCTCCAGGCAGCTGTTTTTTGTGCCCAGTCACTGTGCTGCGTGCAAGATGTGGTCAGGACACATGAGGGCAGATGGTCTCTCTGTGTCTTGGCCCAGGCCCGTCTCCCAGCTGCCAGGGAGGAAGTGCAGGACAAAAGGGCACAGCAGGCAAAGAGCAGCAACACCATGCCACGGGCCAGGAAGTGAGTGCCAGTCCCCTGAAGTAAGCCAGCCCCCATTTCCTGGCCTCTAGAGCACCAAAGCAGGGCTGTTTCTGCCTGTTTTTAAACGAGGGACCTTGTGCATGTGAAGCAAGCAAGATAACTGCGACACTACAGAAACCTAGGGATCATTTTGATTCTGGGTCGTGACATGGAGTGTTTCCTTTTGAGGTGAGGGCCTATTAGCAAGGTGTTAGTTTCAGTTATATGTTTAATTTCGTGTTCATTAGATCTTTTGTATTTTGAGTGTTTCTTTGTTTGAATGCTTTTGTACATTTTTATTGTAATGAATGTTTGTTATAAATGAATTAGTACATATGTCTGAGAATGGTTTGGGTGGGTTTTTGTTTGTTTTTTTGTTTTGTTTTGTTTGTTTTTGTTTTCAGACTCTGGCAAGTCATGTAATGTTGTATGAGAAGTTGTGCCTTTAGCAGGTGTTGTGGCTTTCTTAATCGGTGACTGTGATGGAGTGGGGGATACCTGTGTGTGTGTGGCTCACAGAGGGTGTGGGGCTCCTGCTGACGGTAACCTTGATGACCAGGTAACACCTTTGTACTGCAGACAAAGGAGGAGGTGGAGCCTGACGGGTTTGAATTGGAACTGGGAGTTGGAAGCAGTTAGTCTGGGCTGAGAGACAGAGAGAGACAAAGGAGGGGGCCAGGCCCCGGCTCTGGGGGCCCCTCGGGGCCTCCTGTCCCCAACATGAATTGGACTGGCTGTCTCTGCCGGCCGTACTGACTCCTCTGTATGATGCTGTGTCCTGTCGGCTAATAAACCTGCTGTTTTACTGCTGAGTGAGAGACTCTCCTGCCTGCGGATGGGGTGCAGAGCTTGGGGGACCCCAGAACCCCATCACAGTGACCTATATAGGTGGTCCTTGCCATGCCAACAGCACAGTTGCAGCGTCCCAGGAGGCAGTGAACAAGGTGGTAAATGGGAATTTGAGTGGGAGTTTGCAAGTGCGACATGGGGCAATGGAAACACTGAGTACTCAGTGAATGCTGACACTGCAACATATTGCTGTAATGCATCACTGAGGCTAAAAAGTTGGCAAGTTTCAAAGTGGGATTACACATTAAATAGATAAGATGGATATCCAATTATAATAGTTAACACAAAAATTTCATTCCTTACCACATTGACTGTCCTAGCCAATGGGGAGAAACAGGTGTTTTGATATATCTTGAGTTCATTACATCTTCATTACTTTGTAGTAATTTACTATCAACGGAGAGGACATAAGTAGTGGACTCCTGCAGAGGACTCTCCTATTCTGGCACTATTTATCATCTGGGTTTATGATGCAGATAATGAAGTGGAGAATATGTTTATAAATGTTTTGGGTGAGCCCAAGGGAGAGGAATTGCAACCACAATGGAGGTCAGGACTGGAATTCTAAATGCCCTTGACAAATTGGAGAGGGGGTCAGGAATCGTTGAGGTGAAATTCAGTAATGAGAAGAACAAAAGTAGTGCACTTACTAAGCAAAAATCAACTGCACAAACACAAAATGGGTCTTATTTTCCTACTCAGTAGTATTGCTCAGACAAATCTGGGAGTTATAGCACATCACAAATATATGAGTGAACAAGGTGATGCAAATGTGGAAAAGGCTAATCTTTGGGGTGTAACAGGATGTCAAATGTAAACTGGGAAAGGTAGTTGTCCCACTTTGCTCAGCACTGGCAAAATCTCAGCTGAATTGTTTGCAGTTTTGAGTGCCACACATTAAGGAAGATCAGGACAAATTGGAGAGTCCAGAGGAGAGCTACACAAATGATAATAGTTTTAGAAAACCTGTCCTCTGAGGAAAGGTTAAAAAAATAAGTGTGCCTAGTCTTGAGAACAGAAGTCTGAGAGAGGACCTCATACGTGACTTCAACTACGTTAAGGGGTGTTTTGAAGAGGCTAGTAGTCAGTTCTCCGTATACACTAATAATAGGACAAGAAGTAATGAGTTTGATCTGCAGCAATGGAGGTTATAGATTAGATATTAGGGGAAAAAATCAAACTATAAGAATAGTTAAGTACTGGAATAAGCTTGTAAGGGAGATTGTGATCCCCATCACTGGAAGTTTTTAAGGACAGGTATGACAAACGTGTCAGAGATGGTCTAGTTTTACTTGGTCTTGCGTTAGGAATGGGCTTTATGTTTCTATGATGCTGTAATTCTGTTATTTCTATAATATTGCCAGTGAAGATGATGCAGAAGCACAGGACGGCTTTTAGCAGTTCTAAAAGATTCACATAGTTCAGGTATCCTTAAATAAGTTCCTAAAGCAAGGAGTAAACATACTTGATTTTGAATATAGATGGTGGACTCAGTCTTTCAGTTCTTTCTCAGGCACATCTCCCTTAGCAGTTAGTGAAAATTTGTCCCTAACAGGATTTTTCATACTGCCACATACTTTACATGCACACACACACACACACACACGTTTTATTTGTTGAAAAGTGATTCTGTACCTTATAAAGAAAAATACTCTAATAGCTGTGAGGCGCTTCATACTCTCCTCTGACAAATGTGAGCACCACAGACTCAGATGCTGCAATGGTACATGCCTTCCCATGCACTAGCATTATTTTGTTTCCATTGTAACGGATCATCTCTCATGCTTTACTTTTTTGTGTTGCTCCTAGAGAGCTTGCAAGTGGTGCCATAACATGCCTTCTGCACAATGAGGGCTACGGTACATTCCTTGTACAAATGACCCGAGAGATATCTTAAACTTTCAGGTAACCCAGCACAGGGAGAACCAGAAATACTGTGGAACTTAGTGCTAGAAGCCAGAGCCAGAAGAAGGGGCTGAACATGACTATACCTTGCCCCTGAATGCTGCAGTGGTACTAGATGCTTAAGGAGCTGTGTGACAGAGCCAAAGGCAGGCAGAGAAGGGAAGGAAAGAGAAGAGAGAGCCGTGTTGGAATTTTAGGAATTTGCAGGTACAAGTCTCTTATGGGCTACCTGCTCTCTTTTTCAAAGCCACTGGTGAAACTTCTCCCTGAGAGACTGCACCATGCCCAGGCCCAAATGCAGACAGTGTGTGCAAGGGGTGTGTACACCGCACCAATGGGCTGTGGGGCCCTGAGCACACCTCCATGCCCCACCACACCACTGTGCTGGCCCTTAGCTGCCTGTGGATCCCTGAACAGCTTTGTTGGGGATTTTACCCAGCAGAAGGTTGCTCCCTGCGATCTCCCCAGCACTCATGAGGTGGCACTGGGCCAGCCCTCCTGGCCTGTGCCTCCCACCTCCTGCTCAGGTAAATCCCTCCCCTCCCAGTCATAGAATGGCTGGAACTGCTGCAGGGAACAACCATCCCAGGGCTCCTCCTGCTTGGCTGCCCTGGCAACCAGGCCATACATGAACCCAATGCTGAGGAGGCAGAACACCACCACCACTGGACACGGGCTTCTCCACACTGCCTGCCAACGAGGCAAGGAAGGGAGCACAATCCTGTCACCACTTCTGCCACTGGAGCTCAGGTGCAGGGGCTGCCCCACTCAGCACAACATTCAGGTAAGAGACCAACTTCAAATCATGAGCTTTTTTTTTTTTCTTTTGTTTTTGGTTTTGCTTTCTCTGATGCATTTGTTACATGTGGCTTCTGCTTTTGGAATTTTTTGTTAGGTTTTTTTTTTTTGTTTTTTTTTTGTTTTTTTAACTGCTTTTGCTACTTGTGATTCTGTCCCTTCTAGTTCTGGTTTTAGAAAAATATTGCAGGGAAAATGGTTGCATTAACAATGGCCATAGGGCCATGGCTGTGGATGATGCTAAGCTAGAGGGAGAGATAGATAACACTGGAGGGTTGGGATAGGGTCCAGCATGACCTAGACATATGGGAGGATTGGACCAAGAGAAATCTGGTGAGGATCAGTAAGGACAAGTGCAGAGTCCTGCGCTTGGGACAGAAAAATCCCAAGCATTATTACAGGCTGGGGACCGACTAGCTAAGCAGCAGTTGGGCAAAAAAGGCCACGGGGATTACAATGGATCAGAAGCTGGATATGACTCAACAGTGTGCCCTTGGAGCCAAAAGGCTGAACAGCATATTGGGGTGCATTAGAAGGAGCATTTCCAGCAGATCTAGGGAAATTATTATTCCCTTCTGCTCAGCACCGGTGAGGCCACATCTGGAGTTCTGCCTCCTGCCCCCAGTACAAAAAGGATGTGGATGCATTGGAGCAAGTTCAGTGGAGGTCAATGAAAATGATTAAGGGGCTGGAGCACATGACCTATGAGGAGAGGCTGAGGAATCTGGGCTTATTTAGTTTGCAGAAGAGGAGAGTGAGGGGAGAAAATTAGGGGAAATGAGAGCGGAAAATTATTTCTAAGGCAGGATTGATGCAGAAGAAAGAGAAGGAACTTGAAAACACAAGAGCTAACATGGAAAAAAGATAAAAAGACATGATGTAGGGTACAAGGCAAAAATTACTCTCATATGACAATGGATTTGGATTAATACTTTTTAGGTAACTTTAAGGGCAGTGAATGGTATGCTGAATTGAAGAAAGGCTTTTAGTCAAATACTTGTATTTCACTTGTATTATTTTATATGTGGTTGCTTTACTATTTGGTCATAAATTAATCCTAAACTTTGATTTTTCAAGTACTTTCCTTATTTTAAAATGACAAACACCCTCCCCACCCCGAGTAGGGTTGCCAGATTTTTGGGGAGGGTTTGCGGGACAGGCAGACCCAGCCACAGGATCTCTAACTGGGAAGGGTGGGGGAACCCTGGCAGCCCTGTGGCTGGGAGGCTGCTGTGGCTGGGAGGCTCCTGCCAGACCAGGGCACCTGCACCCCAGCTGGCTCCTAGACACAGGGCTGTTGGGGTCCCCTGTTCCTCGGGCTGGAGTTCTCATGGCTGGGGCTGCTGGGGGGGCTGTGCTCCCCAGCCAGCTCCCAGCCACGGGGCTGCCAGGGTCCCCCTGCCCTCCCACCCCCCTGCCTCTCCCAGCTGGGGTTCCTGCAGCTGGAAGCCATCTGGGGCGCAGAGCCCCCACCAGCAGCCCCAGCTGCAGGAACCCAGCCAGGGCCAGGAATTTCCATGACAAGTCCTGTAGTCCTGCATTTACGCAGAAAATGGCACCATGGGATATTTTTGTGTAGGTGGGGGACACAGGACTTTTTGTGGACGTTTGGGACTGTCCCTCTCATTGTGGGATGTCTGGCAACCTTACCCCATGTGCTGTACTGACCAGAAGCAAAAAGTGGACTTTCATCTTGAGTCTCACCCTTTGATCCTGCTCAGTGTGTTTTACTGATTATTGTGACTTACTGCAGCTCTAGGAGTCAGGAACTCCAGTTTCATTAAAACCCTGAAACCACAGTTTCAGGTGTTCAGTTCACGCCGAGGTGAAGTGTTAGCAGTAGCTGAACTGAAAAGGGACATAAAGGACTACAGCGATATTGGAAGATACAACTCACAGCAAAATGATATCTGACGAAGACACAAAGGCACATCAGAGCAGCCAGATGGAGTTAATAAGTTTACAAACAGAGGAAATTGTTAAGAAAAAAACACTTCTGAAATACAAGATACTCTGCGGTGTAAGTAGTGGCTGTTCTCTTTTTTCAGACTTTAAGGATTCTGAATATTGATCTTATGCATTCTAAACTTGGTATTTGTTAGAGAGAAGTTTTATCACCATATACTTAGTCAGCTTGGAATGCTGCAGGATAGGTACATGAACTTCTCTGACTCTAAATTCTACAATATTGGTCAAGCAGCCTCAACAATGGCAGAGTTCTCCTGTTATCAGTATATATCTGCATTTTATGGTTTACAGAAGTACGAAAAACTCTGAAGTCAGTGTATAGTAAAAGCAAAACATTCTGGCTTCCATGAACGGCAACACAGGACAAATAGTGTTTTGCATTTGCCTCCTCATTTTTACTGTAACGCTATTTTATTTGTTGTATTACAATAAGAGTCTATAAGAAATGTATTTAGTACTTTATCATATAATGTATGTTGACTAGTGACAGGGAGATAGCTGTATGTGTATTCTATCAAAACAAAAAAAGCAGTCATGTAGCGCTTTAAAGACTAACAAAATAATTTACTAGGTGATGACCTTCGTGGGACAGACCCACTTCTTCAGATCATAGCCTAACAAGAACAGACGCAATATATAAAGCACAGAGGTCTAAACATTGTTTAAAATGAGAATGGCTAGCTTTTGGTGTTAGTGGCGAAGGCAGCTATGATTTTTATTTTATTTTATTTATTTTATTTTTGGGCTCTATGTTTGTTCAGATACTTCATTAGCAAATCAGAAAAACACAGGTAAGTAACTAGTGAATATTGCCCCTGTAACAAGGTACAGGGAAGGCACACAGAGCAGAGATTGACATAATATTGCCATCCCAAAATATTAAGGTATATCGCTCCAAATGAAATTGGCTTGTAAATGTAAATTTGGGATTGTTCTTATTTGTTTTTTCTGTCTCTTCTTTTTTCCTTTGTGGTATGCTCAGTGCACTTTTTCAAGCCTTCCTCTGTAACCAGGAAAGCAAAAAAACTTACTTCTAAAGGCAGGGGAGGGTGGGGCAAAGCTGGAAGAAGTCTACTGGAAACTTAATAATGAAAACATAGACACATAGAAAAGTCTGAAAGGCCTTAGGCACTGCCACAGAGGACAATTTGTTACCTCTTAGAACCATTCTAACAAACAGAATTAGTTTACATAGGTCAAAACAAATTCTATTTAATCATGTGATCTGTGACAATTGTGTAAACACAATCCAAAACTGATATTTCCCATTCACTTTGTTTAAAAAGATAGTAAAAATATTAGAAACCTAGAAGACAAAGACAATTAATGTCTTTTTTTCTTCTCTCTTCTTTTTGAATGTAAATCTATCATTTAGCCTGTTTTGTAAACAAAATATAAAGATTATGAGGGAGACTAATTGGAGTGGAAGGTTAGCCAGACAAGATGAGATACGCAAGGGACTTGGAATAGTAGAGTGAAATTGTATAGGTAGGGTATTACTGTCAATTAGTGAGAGATTAATTGAAAACAAATTAACCCAATTAAAAATTAATCATGATTTATCACACTTTTAATCACATTGTTAAACAATAACAGAATACCGATTTAAATTTACTACAATATTTTTGTGTGTTTTTCTATACTTTTAAATATATTGATTTCAGTTACAACACAAAATACAAAGTGCTCACTTTATTATTTTTATTACAAATATTTGTATGGTAAAAAAGATCCTTTCAATTCACATCATACAAGCACGGGAGTCTCTTAATTGTCAAAGTGCAATTTACAAATATAGTAATTCATATTAGCTATTGAATGAATAAGAAGGAGGACTGGGGACTGGTAGGCTTCAAGTTGAACAGTGTTTTATTTTAAGTACAGTTATGTAAAATATAATTGTATAGTTGTAAGCTGTATTTTCATGATAAAAAGATTGCACAACAGTACTTTATGAAGTGAATTGAAATTTCTTTTATCTGTTTTACAGAGCAGATGTTTGTAATCAAAATGGTGTAAAACTAAGCACTGTACAGTTTGTATTCTGTGTTGTAATTGAAATCAATATACTTGAAAATGTAGAAAACATCTAAAATATTAAATGGTATTCTATTGTTGTCTGTGTGATTAAAACTGAAATGAATTGAGATTTTTTAAACTAATTTTTAATAGTTTCCAAGCCCTAGTATCAGGTAATTCTGATCATTTCACAAGATAACAATGCTCTTCAATTCAGTACTGCCTATTAAAAACACCCTAGCATAGAAGAAGTCAGCCATACCTATACTTCATTCATCAGTGTTTGTGGACAGTTTGGATACATTCGTAAGGGCTGTGGTTCAATGTTATGATTGCCCCATGATTTGTATGGGTGGTAATGGTTATAGGTTCTAAAGATAGGTCGAACAGAGGAGAAATGGTCACTGCCCTGAAAACTGTGTTAGGCTGTGTCTGTGCTAGCAAGTTCTTTTGAATGAGTTTTCGAAAGAAGGGGGCTCTTTTGAAAGGTCCCACAGAGCATCTACACACAAAAAGTGTTCTTTTGAAAGTAAATTGAAAGAATGTGGTGCTCCTTTTGAAATCACTCTTTCTTTCCTGTTTCAGGAAAAGTGCCCCCTTTCCAAAGTTTATTTTGAAAGCAAACATGTAGACACTCCACAGTTCCTTTTTTTCGAAAGAGCAGTGCTCTTGGGGCTTGAATTTTCGATCCCTGGCCTGTTCTTTGAAAGAGTTGGGGTTGTGTGGACACTTTCTTTCAAAATAGCAGATCACTCTTTTGATCAGCCTTTTTGTGTGTGGATTCACTTTTCAAAAGAAGCTGTTTTGGAAAAGATCTTGTGGAAGGGCTTCTTTCAAAAGATCTCTGTAGTGCAGATGCAGCCTTAGGCCATGGCTACACCAGCCCCCCTCTTCCGAAAGGGGGATGCTAATGAGCCACTTTAGCAGATGCTAATGAGGCGCTACTGTGAATATTCAGAACCTCATTAGCATAATGAGGTCTGTGCGTGTTTCAAAAGTGCTGCTTTCAAAATGCACACCACCGGTGTAGACGGGGCCTTTTGAAAGGACCCCCCAGATTTCCAAAGCCCCTTCTTCCCATTTGCTTTTGGGAAGAAGGGGCTTTTGAAATCTGGGGTTCCTTTTGAAAGGCCACCCATCTACACCAGTGGCATGCATTTCAATTCCGAAATGCATGCAGTTGCCATTATGCTAATGAGGTGCTGCTGCATATTCATGACAGTGCCTCATTAGCATTTGCCAATGTGGCTCATTAGCATCCCCCTTTCGAAAGGGGGGCACTAGTGTAGCCACTGCCTTAGAGTATAACACCTTAATTCAAGCTTGAAATTGTTTATTTTACTAACACACAAAAAGATAGCCCCAAGCTATGTAATCAAAGGTCTTTTCAGCAGCTAAAGAAATGATAATAAGGGTTCCTTAGAGTATCTCAAAGAACTGATAACATCAATCAGTTGAAACAAATTATCTGAGCTATGTCCATTATGAAGAAAGCCTACCTTTGCCCAGTTGCATATCAAGAGCTTTAGTGAAAATCATGGTGTCAAAATCGATTAAAAAATTGGCCTGTAATTACTGCATAGTCCAAGGTCTTTCCCAGGTTTAGGAATAACTGAAATTACATCTTGTCTAAGAGCAGGTGAAAGAGTTTGCTCATTCTTGTCTTCATTGAACATTTTCAATAATCTAGGCATTAAAGTTTTATAGACCCTTTGTAAAATTTAGTTGGGAATTCATCAGGAGGAATCTTTCTGATCTTCATTTCTTCTGTAACTGGTCAGTTCCACCATTTCTGGAGGGGCATCTGAGAGTCAGAAGTCTGTGGCGGAGACAATCCATTAAAAAGTGATCTAAGGTGTCTATTGATTTCCTCTTCAGCTAGATATAGTTTTGAATAAAGCTGATGACACTGTTTATGAATATTGAACTGTGTTGTGGATAATGTATTGCTCCTGTCATGAATAGCAGCAGTTGTATTTCTGTTAGCTTTTAGTCTGCATGCAAACAGTTTGCTAACTGACTTGCCACATTTCCAGTAGCTTTGCTTCAAGTAGAAGAATGCAAATTCAGCCTGTTGGGATAAAAGTTAGTTGATTTCATAGCTTAGACTGATCAGAGTTCCAAGTTTCTTTGAGAAGGCAGAAACAGTCTACATCTAAGGCCTTAATGTCTGTCAAGTGGGTATCAGTTCTATGTGCTCTCCATTCTTCTTAAAGGTCACATCTTTTTATTTTTGTGTCATATCACAAACTAGATTATTTGCCAGAACTGTGCACAAATGATGGTCCATTCCATTGCTGCAGTGGGTTACTCCTTAATACAGGCAGCCCCAAAGAGTTGACAAATGAGCAGGTTCTTCATGGTCTGTAGCTCACCACACTCCCCTATATTAATGTCATTAGTGTCCTTATTTGATCATGCTAGGTCAGGCTTAAACTAGACCTGAAAGTTGATTTCAGATATGCAATTCTAGCTATGGCAATTGTGTATCTAGAATTGACGTATTGGAAATTAACTTACCTGCCCGTCTTCACTAAGGAAGATTGATGGGAATGTTTTTCCCATTGATTTCACTTATACCTCCTGATAGCAAGGAGTACAGGGGTCAACTGCCAGCCCGAGACCGATCAATTTTGCTCGTCTTTACCAGACATGTTAAATCAAGTTTGACCCTGACTGGGTTTATCTTCCCAGAAGTATAGATGTGCCCTTAATCTTTGATCTGCCAATTTGTGTTTGCAGGTGGTTCAGGCACTGCCATGTTGGCCAGTCTGTATTGGCTTTCCTGGGGGGTCCCAGATCTATTTCAGTGCATTTGACTGCAAGCAGTCTTTCATTCCATAACCTCTGTCCTGCCTTTCCAGCTGTTTGTGACCACAGGCACAACTCTTTTGCAGTTTAAGATGTTTGATTACCCCTAAGTGGCATAAGAGATGACAGCCTCTGAGGAAGGCTTTGCATTTCCATTTGGGGAATTATTTTCTACCTGCTTCTCTTTCTTCATCTTTTTATTCCAACCACCTTTTGAGGATTTTTCTTCTGAGGGTGCTGGAGAAGTACCTACCTCCCATAACTGAGCAGTGGTCTCTGGCATCTTGAAACAAGGAAAGGGATAAAAAGAAGAAACTGTTACCATTAGCTCAGGTGAACTTGCAAATGCAGGAGGGTGGAGCCAGAGAGTGGAAGGGGAGGAGCAGCAGCTACCTCTGTGAACCTGTATACATGGAGCTTGGTGGTATTTGAGGCTGGAAAGGAGCCTCTTAGATAAACGCAGTTGTGGGGTGTTATGGCATATGCAGCTGGAAAAGGGCTACAGCTGGTAAGGGAGGAACAGAAGACTGAGAGGACTCATTTGTCATATCAGACATAGCATCTTCCTTAGTTTCTCTTGCACTGGCTCTTAGGGTGTGTCTACACTACAGCGATCTGTCAATAGAAGTCATTGTCGGAAGAGATCTTCTGACAAAATTTACGTCAACAGAGTGCATCCACACACTAAAATGGATCAAAAAAGCAATCCCCTCTGTCAACAGAGAGTGGCTGGACTACCCGGCCCTCTGTTGACAGAATGGCCTACCAGAAGGACAGCAGACAGGGCTGCCCAGTGACTCGGAAACCCTGTCTGTTGACAGAGGGTCCTCTGGCATATCCACATGACTTTTTTGTCAACAGATTCTGTTGAGAAAGGCATTCTGCCTCCTAGCAGAGAGGCAGAACGCTGTTGATGAAAGTGCCAAGTTCTGTCAACAAAATGCATTTTGTGTGTGGATAGTCCGTGAGTTTTGTCAACAAAACTCTCTAGTGTAGATGTAGGCCTAGATTCTATGGTCATTCTTAGCTAAGTGGCTGCAGTCCGTTACTGGAACAACAGTGTGAAGTGTCTAACTGCTGCTGCTTGTTGAGTCTCTTTGTAACCTTGAGAGAAGAAGCTTCTGGTGCATTGAGTCTCCCCAGTTTGTTTGCCCTCTTAAATCCACTCTTCCACTCAGCATGATCCTCTGATCTGGCTGATGTGGCATACCAACTGTCTAACAGACAACTGATATAAGGATAAGAGCTTCCTAACTGGGGATGAACGCATATAAGATGGTGGCAATCATAAAATATGGCTGGAGGAAATGGGGAAAATTTTAGTAATAACTTGACCATGCCTACCATTCGCTACACAGCTACAGAGAAGTTTCCAAGAGGACTTTTGCACATTTGTACCTGTCAAGAAGCTTCTGGTGGCCTTTTCTTGCAAACCTTACCAGGGTTATCCATGCATTTTTTCATCTGGAGGACTGATGACTAGAATAAACTCTATGCAGGCCTACATCATCAGGAAATTACCACTGGGAGAAAAAGTTGAGAGCATCCATGTTTTGTTATAAGTACATATCAAAATATTTCCAGTTGAAACTTGCCTGTTTAGCATCTGTTATAGCGGTTACTGACTGGGGCTCCTAGGCTTTCTGATAGTAAAAATAAGTAAATAATCTAGAAAACTGGTTTTGTCTCTGCTCCTGTCTACTTTTCAAGCTATATCTTTATTTTTAGGTAGCTGTGATTAATGCAAGCCATTAATTTCCTTGGTTGTGTTAGGGGAGTGCTAGCAAGGCTTTTTAAGTAAGGTCATTTAGACTCTGGAATTTACTTCCATCCTTGGTTCCTAAGAGCCTTTGATGTCTATCTTCCCTGCCTCCCCACCCAGTTATTTCAGGGAAGGAGTGGGGCAGGGACTTGAGTTTTAGAGATGATGAGTAGGAAAAATATTTTGGTATTGAAAAAAATAGTGATTTTATTTGATCAAGATTTTAAATCTTTTGACTATGCCAAGAGACATGACTAAAGTGCATCTGTTTCAAATTACACAAGGTGAACTGCATATTCCATTGTCAATATATGCTGTACTTCTTAAGATCAAAGTATAATCCCTTTAAGGCAAATATGCTTAGTATAAATATTTGATCAAGTGCGGCACCTCTCCTTGGCTATGAGGAAGCTGTTTTGTTTTAAGTGGAAAGCAAATTAACAGTTTTGCCAGTTCCTCCCCTTTTCTCTGCACAGAAATACATCCCATTTTACCTCATGAGATTACTCACAGGTTAAAGAGAAAAAATGTTTGTGGACACAATATCCCAGTGACAATTATATAAGTATAATGACCTCTCTACTCCTGCTTGAGAGTTCCATGTTTATGGAACCCAAGATTGCATTAGCTCCCTTGGTCACAGTATTGCACTATGAACTCATATTTAGCTGATTATCTACCACACAACTCCCTCATCCTTTTCAGAACAAAAAAGCAGTCAAGTAGCACTTTAAAGACTAACAAAATAATTTATTAGGTGAGCTTTCATGGGACAGACCCACTTCTTCACACCATAGCCATGCCAGAACAGACTCAATATTTAAGGCACAGAGAACCAAAAAACAGTAATCAAGGTGGACAAATCAGAAAAAAAAATATCAAGGTGAGCAAATCAGAGAGTAGAGTGGCAGAAGTGGGGGTGGGGAGTCAAGAATTAGATTAAGCCAAGTATGCAAACAAGCCCCATAGTGATCCAGAACATTCCAATCTTGATTCAAACCAAGTGCTAATGTGTCGAATTTGAATATAAAAGAGAGTTCAGCAGCCTCTCTTTGAAGAGTGTTGTGAAAATTCCTCTTCAGTAACACGCAAGCTCTTAAGTCATTAACAGAATGGCCCACTCCATTAAAATGCCAGCTAACAGGTTTGTGGATCAGGAGTGTTTTTATGTCTGTTTTGTGCCCATTAACTCTTTCTCTAAGAGAGTTTGAAGTCTGTCCAATATACAAAGCATCTGAGCATTTTTGGCACATGATGGTGTATATGATGTTAGTTGAGGAACATGAGAATGTGCCCCTGATTCTGTGAATAACCTGGTTAGGTCCAGTGATGGTATCTCCAGAAAAGATATGTGGACAAAGCTAGCAGCAGGCTTTGCTGCAAGGAAAAGTTCCAGGACTGGTGTTCCTGTGGTGTAGATTGTGGCTGTTGGTGAGAATCCTCATAAGTTTGGGAGGTTGTCTGTAGGAGAGAACAGGCCTGTCACCTAGGGCCTTCTGGAGTGTGGCATCCTGATTAAGGATAGCTTGCAGGTCTTTAATAATTCGTTGCAGTGGTTTGAGTTGGGGGCTGTAGGTAATGACCAGTGGTGTTCTGTTCTTGGCTTCTTTGGGCCTATCTTGGAGTAGCTGGTCTCTGGGTATTTGTCTGGCCCTGTCGATTTGTTTTTTCATTTTTCCTGATGGGTAATTCAGGTTTATGAATGTTTGGTAAAGATCTTGTAGTTTTTGGTCTCTGTCGATAGGATCAAAGCAAATGCGATTGTACCTAAAGGCTTGACTGTAAACAATGGATCTAGTTATGTGTATAGGATGGAAGCTAGAAGTGTGTAGGTAAGTATAGTGATCCGTGGGTTTCCGGTACAGCGTGGTACTGATCAGGCCATCCTTGATTTGCACTGCAGTGTCCAGGAAATGTCTCTCTCATGTGGAGTAATCGAGGCATACGTTGATGGTGAGGTGCAGATTGTTAAAATCTCTGTGGAATTCTTCTATAGTCTCTGTACCATGGGTCCAAATCATAAAGATGTCATCAATGTACCTTAAGTAGAGGAGGGATAATAGGGGACTAGAGCTGAGGAATCGTTGTTCCAGGTCAGCCATAAATATATTAGCATATTGTGGGGCCATGTGGGTGCCCATAGGAGTTGCACTAATCTGGAGGTATAAATTGTCCCCAAATCGGAAATAATTGTGGGTGAGAACAAAGTTACAGAGGTCAGACACCAGATTGGCTCTGATGACATCGGGGATGGTATTTCTGATTGCTTGTAATCCATCTTCATGTGCAATATTAGCGTACAGAGCCTCTACATCCATTGTGGAAGGATGGCGTGGTCAGGAACTTTTCTGATGTTTTGTAATTTCCTCAGGAAGTCAGTGGTATCTTGGAGATAGCTGGGAGTGTTGGTGGTGTAGGGTTTGAGGAGAGAGTCCATGTAACTGGAAGTCCGGTGGTAAGGGTGCCAATACCTGAAATAATAGGGTGTCCAGTGTTTCCAGGTTTGTGGATTTTGGGAAGTAAATAGAATAATCCAGACTGGGTTTCAGATGGTGTGTCTGAGTGAATGAGGTCCCGAGTAGCAGCAGGGAGTTCCTTAAGTAGTTGTTGCAATTTTCTTTGGAATTCCAAAGTGGGATCAGCGGAGAGAGGTCTGTAAAATGTGGTCTTGGAGAGTTGTCTGGCTGCTGAACTCTCTTCTATATTCAAATTCGGCACATTAACACGTGGTTTGAACCGGGATGCGAATTTTCTGGGACATTATAGGGGCTCTTTTGCATACTTGACTTAATCTAATTCTTGACCTCCCTGCCTCACCCCTCTACTCTCTGATTTGCTCACCTTGATAATTTTTTTTTCAGATTCGTCCACCTTGATTACTGTTTTTGGTTCTCTGTGCCTTAAATTTTGAGTCTGTTCTGGTATGCCTATGGTCTGAAGAAGCGGGTCTGTCTCACGAAAGCTCATCACCTAATAAATTATTTTGTTAGTCTTTAAAGCGCTACTTGACTGCTTTTTTGTTTTGATAGTATATAAACTAGCAGGGCTTTCTCTCCGTTGCCATCCTTTTCAGAGTTACTGCTTCCCAGCATACCCCCAACCTGTAAGAATGTCCTCAAGTCTTTGTTCCTGCTTAAGCCAGTATTTACACTGGGTACAGGCGTGTAGATTCCTTGTGTTACTGTTGAGTAGCACAAAAGGCTCTAAGGTCTACAATATTTACATTTAGCCATATTGAAGTGCATATTAGTTGCTTGTTTACCCTGCAATCCAGATTGCTTTCATTTAGTGACCTGTAGTGTTTATTATTTATCTGTCACCCAGTTTTTGTGTCCTTTGCAAATGAAATGTTTCACAGTATATGAATTTTCTGTGACAGGTTCTTCTAGTTTCTTTGGTGGTTGTATCCCTTGGACTAGGTTTGGGACTAGGACTAAAACATGAAGACCAAGTGCAAGGTAAATTTACAATATTTTCAGTACTATATTAATTTAGTTCACCATCCACCAAAGCATTTAAATAGAGGGTGACTTCTTATTTCACTAAACATGAACTGTGGATGTTCCACCCACCTGTTGTTTCCCAGCTAAGCAACGTAAAAAGGAGGTCCCCAAAATTGGTGAAGAGTTTTAAAAAATTGGCTGTGTCTCAGTTCCTCATCTGTGAAATGGAGGTGATAAATACCTTCCTCACAAGAATGAGGCAGCTGAATTAAATAATGTTGATAAAATAAGATGGCCTAAGGTAATATACCATTACAAATTATTATTGCAAAGTGACGGACTTTATACACGATGCTCTTTGTGCCTTTCTTGGCAGTTTAATTCAGTATAATTGAAATAGTTAATGTTAGAACTGGCTGGGACTTCTTGTCAACATGCAGTTTCTACAAAATGGTTGGCAAATTTTGATTTTTAAAATTTTGTCAGAAAAAATAAAACAAAATATTTGACTTCAGGTTGGGTGATCCCAAATAGAAACAATTTAGTCTGTTGAATCAAACTGAAACACTTCATTTTTGATCGGTTTGATATTAATCTGTATTCACTTGAATTGCTTCAGCATCTCATCAAAGATGTAGTTCAAATGCCTGATGCCCCACTTGTCAATGCAATATCACCTACTAGATAGCTTCATTTAAAATAAAGTTTGTCTGTGCAGCCACAGAATGATGATCCAATGTTTTTTCCTCATGCCTAACATCCCTATACTAATATATTAAACTTGTTTCCCTACTCTTACCCACTCTTACCCACTCTTACCCACTTTTCTTGGTTGTTTCTTTCTTCTGCCACCTGGCATTGGTCTTTATTACTACAGTCATATACTGTAATTACTGTTCATTGACTCTTAACCAAATATTACAGTGTATTGTCAACTTGCCATATAGTGTTCACTGGCACTTAGAAGTGTTTTTCACCCTGTGGAAGCAATTATGTCAGTACAAAATTAGTGCAACATGGTGTAAAATGTTAGCAGAGCCGAATGCTAGCTTTTATAGTATCTTTGCCCTCATGGATTTGACTGAAGGTTGCATGGTAATTGTGAATCAACCCATTTGCTCTTGCTGCTTTCCTTATGGCTGACCTAGCTTACGAAATACGAAGTACTAATACAATAGCGAGTTGTTGCAGCTTTGCTCTTATTGGATAAACTTAAGTATTCAAAGCATATATCATGACAGCTCCCATAATAATTCTGCAAGGTCTCAAGCTTTCTAAAAATATAATTGGACCTCTGCACCTGAATATTCTATTTTTCTATTTTATGTGTTCTGAACAAATAATAAAAAAGGAATTTAACATTGTTAGGAGTATGAAAACATGCATTTCAAGTAGAAAAACAAAAAGGATTATACTGCTCTTGGTTTGGGCTATATCTGTACTTCACAGTTAGCCTGGGTGACTGAAATATGGGTTAGTCTAGCTTGGGTGTGAGCACCTCCACTGCAGAGCCATATTTGCATTACTGTGTCCTAACTCATCTGCACGTATCTGAGGGCTTATGCCATGTTTCTTTGTTGTGAGAAGCTCTAGGGTGAGAAACTCCCAGTCAAATGTGGGAGATCTTGTTTGTACTTCCAGAACTGTGGGAAGGCCAATGGAGGACTGTTAACATTCAGGTGATTTTTGCTGGCATCTCATTGCACAGTGGATTGGTGCCAGCCCAAGTTAGAGTGTAACCTGGACTCTAAGGCTACGTCTGCATGTGAAGCCTACATCGAAGTAGCCTATTTTGATGTGGCGACATCGAAATAGGCTATTTCGATGAATAACGTCTACACGTCCTCCAGGGCTGGCAACGTCGATGTTCAACATCGACGTTGCGCAGCACCACATCGAAATAGGCGCAGCGAGGGAACGTCTACACGCCACAGTAGCACACATCGAAATAAGGGTGCCAGGCACAGCTGCAGACAGGGTCACACGGCGGACTCAACAGCCAGCTACTCCCTTAAAGGGCCCCTCCCAGACACACTTGCACTAAACACCACAAGATCCACAGAGCCGACAACGAGTTGCAGACCCTGTGCATGCAGCATGAATCCCCTGCTGCAGGAGCAGCAGCCAGAAGCCCTGGGCTAAGGGCTGCTGCACACGGTGACCATAGAGCCCCGCACGGGCTGGAGAGACAGCGTCTCTCAACCCCCCAGCTGATGGCTGCCATGGAGGACCCCACAATTTCGACGTTGCGGGACGCGGATCGTCTACACGGTCCCTACTTCGACGTTGAACGTCGAAGTAGGGCGCTATTCCAATCCCCTCATGAGGTTAGCGACTTCGACGTCTCGCCGCCTAACGTCGAAGTTAACTTTGAAATAGCGCCCGACGTGTGTAGCCACGACGGGCGCTATTTCGAAGTTAGTGCCGCTACTTCGAAGTAGCATGCACGTGTAGACACAGCTTAAACCACATCCCTTAGATGGGGTAACAAGCTGGACTTAAAGAACTTCCAAATCTGGGTCAAAGATTTTTTCTGTATGGATGATAGGGGGTCTGGGTTAAAACCAAGATAAAACCAGATTAACTGAGCAGTGTAGATGGACATATCTTTAGATTCTGCAAGTTAAATGCAAAATCACTTCCATTCAGGTGAGTCCATTACAATCTTCTTTGTGACTTAGGATGGCTGAAAATCTCCAGGACAGATTCAAGCATTCAATGTATTATTCAAAAAAAAAAGCAGTCAAGTAGCACTTTAAAGACTAGCAAAACGGTTTAGGAGAACAAGCTAGGTTTACCTGTTCATGTTGGGTGCATATAAATGCATTCATTAAAATCAGCAGCAACCCATACTCTCTTGTACCAGACTAGGACTCAGCTAGAAACAACCTGACAAATTGTTAATGATGGAGAATAAGGAAGTGTATGCGTGCAAAATGTGCACCTGCACTTTTGCAAATGCAGTGGAATTGTAAATCTGGGTATTTGCCTGTACACCTAGTTAATTGCTGGCACAAGTATGGTAGTTTGAAGCACAAGTTGTCTAATCTGTAGCTGCAATACATTTGTAGGTTCATAGATTTTATTAGCTACCTTTTCAGTTTCAGATGAACGTGGATTTGGCTTATTAAGCCCTAAATGCTCTTGGGGCTTTGCTAAGTGAGAGAACTATCTCCTTATATGTTATTGCCATAGCTGTGTTGATTGGAGGGACTCAGACCTCTAAACTTAACTTTAGAACTGTGTTGGATCTGAGAAAGAGGAAGGTCAAACTGCTTAAAAAGATTCCCCTTTAAGAAGGCCTCCAAAGTGATCCAGCCCGTAGAGTTCCTAATTCTCTTAGGCTAGGGATATACTGTAGCCCGAGTTCAAAATAACTTACATGATTTGTGGTGTGCAAATTGCAAAAGTTATTTTGAGCTACCTTGTTTCAAAACCGGTTCAGTCACCAGGGGTCTAAATAAAGAGCTATTTCGAACTTTCTGCTAACCTTTATATGATGAGAGTTACCGGGAACAAAATACCGCACTTAAAATACCCCTGCTATTTCTAGTGTGGTATTTGGCTGCATGGTTTTTATTCTGTGATACAAATGTACTGAAGAGCTTTACATTTGTATCCCAGAATAAAAACCATAGTGTAGCCTTAGCCTTATTGTTCTAGCTGACAGGCAAGCCTTTCCTCTTTTTCTTAGGCTACATCTACGCTACAGCGATCTGTTGACAGAAATTGCTCCTGGAAGATCTCCTCTGTCAAAAAGTCTGTCGACGGGTTGCGGACACACATGAAAGCAGATTGCTCTGTCGACAGAGCACAGCCAGACTGCCTGACTGCTCTCTTGACAGAGCAGCCAACTGGAAGCACAGCAGACAGGGCTGCCCAGTGTCCCGGAAGCTATGTTTGTTGACAGAGACCCCCGGAGTGTCCACACTGGCTTTCTGTAGAAAGATTCTGTCAAGAAAGACATTCTGCCTCCTGGGGAAATGGCAGAATGCTGCTGACTAAAGTGCCACATTATTTCAATTTACTGTCTACAATGCATTTAAAATGTGGATGCTCCATGAGTTTTGCTGACAAAACACCAGTTTTGTCGACACAACTCTCTAGTGTAGATTTAACCTTAGGTATCAAGTCAGGGGAGAAGTTTGATAAAGTTTGTAAGGCTTTGCCTCAGAGCCTGAAATCAGAGGAATTAAACTTAGTCAGAAAACAAACTCTCTAAAGCCTAGGTCATGCTAGCATCCTGATCCCTTTGTGGGGTTGGGGTGTGAAATGGGGCCTGCAGTTTATGGTAGCAAGCATTGCTTCTCGTCCCTCTCATCTGCTCAGCTTGCTTTTCCTATTTATATAACCCGACTCCAAGAGGTGGGCAGGATTCTCCTTGATTGTGCACAGGATGTCTTGGCTGTAAGTTTTAAAATATTACAATGTATTGCTACAGGAACCTTCTCTTCCTTTGGACCAAAGTACCAGCATTTGTTGTACTGAATGACATGTTGGAAGGACTACCTCTTTACCCAGGCTTTGGGAGAAATGCAGGATGTTAAGTGCATTCAGAGGATTGAAGCCAAAATCCTCAAGGACCTTTAGACGGGAGAGGATTCAAGACAGATGTTTTGGTGCAAGGTTCTTTGTGAACATATATTACTGTGTCTTTTTATATAATTTTAAAATTCATAGTTTGAAATATTTTTTGCTTTCAGTTTTGAGTTTCCAAGGTCAGTTCGGGAGTGGTTTTTGGCAGTTACTCAGATCAGAACATTCTGACTTTAGGGTCATGGCCATGTTCCATTTCCTTGTTGTACTTTTAAGGAGTGGAATACTTTTAGTGCTAAACATGTCTTCTGTTCTCTTTACAGTCAGCTGCAGACACAGATGTAATGAGCCATTTAATAAAAAGGAGCAGGGCTGCCAGTGTGATGATGGCTGTAAAGAGCGTAAAAACTGCTGCTGGGATTATGAGACTACCTGCCTGGAACCAGGTATGTTCCCTCAAAAGTAAGATTTCTAAGCTTTGTCTTTTTGATTATTTTTTTCTTGAGGGGTAGTGTAACGCCCCGGCCTATGGCAGTGCCCACTCTGGGTGGCGCGGGCCTACACAGCTTGCCCTCTGGGTCTAGCTGGCCCAGGACTTTGTCCCCTTTAAGGGCCTGCTGGTGGTTGGCCAGCAGCTGAAGAGCCCTGCCAGCAGCCCAGGGCAGGGCAGCCATCAGCCAAACAAACAGTTAGAGGCCCGCCCTTTGCTCAGGGCGGGGCAGCAGTCACACAAGCTGTTTTGGGAAGCCCAGCCCTCAGCCCAGGGCCAGGCGGCGGCCAAACAGTGGCTTACAGGCCCCGGCCCTCAGCTTGGAGCAGGGCAGTAGTTCCACAAGCAGTTTTGGACGCCCAGCCCTTGCTTCAGGGCGGGGCTGCAGGTAAGTGCACAGTTTGGGAAGCCCAGCCCTCAGTTCAGGGCGGGGCAGCCGTCAACCCATGGCTCGAAGGCCCAGCCTCAATTTGGGGCAGGGCAGCAGTTCCACAAACAGTTTTGGAAGCTCAGCGCTTGGCTCAGGGTGGAGCTACAGGTAAATTGAACGGTTTGGGGAGCCCAGCTCTCAGTTCAGGGCAGGGCAGTAGTCACATTGCCTTCCCCTAAATGGGGTGGCTTTAGCGAGGTGACGGGTAATCCTGCCAGGGAGGGGGATGGGGATCACAGGCCCTCCCACTCCACTGTGACCCCGCCCAGGGCCCTACGGATCGCTCACACCTGAGCTTGGCAGTGGTGATCCAGACCGCAACACACCGCCATTGGCTCAGGGGGAGTGTTCCCCGGGCCACTTCCTACCTCTGCCTCCATTGGTGTGGGGTCCTGGTCGGCCCGTCCTGGCTGATAGGTCTCGTCCAAGTAGTCTGCCCTTGGTAGGTCCGGCCAGTTGGACATCTCAATGTCATTGGGGTAGTCCGGCGGTGGTAGAACTGTGGGCCCCAGGCAGTTGGGGGCCTCTGTGCTGCGGGTGTCCAGCAGACCTCCGGGATCTTGTGCTTCTGGGGCCCCCCGGTAACTAGCCCTGGTCAGTCTTTCTGGTCCTGGCTGTGTGTCGGGGGAGGGGGCCCTCCACTGACACGAGGACCCCAGTAGATCTGGGAAGTCTGGGTAGTAGCTCAAGGGCATCCTTATCTGTGGCTGTGCAGGCTGGTCTGGGCAGCTGGGGGGTAACTCTTGCCGACAGGCTGGGCAGCGGTGGGTCCCCCGCCCCAGGCGCCCAGGAGCCTGGTCAGCAGCCTCCTCCCTGCTTGGCAGCCCAGCCTTTAATGGGCCACGAACCCCACCCCGGCTCTTCTGGCTCTAGGCACCACCCTCTGAGGGACGGGGCACCTCTGTTCTGGCTCAGGGCCCGCCTACCAGGGCTTTGGGGCAGCCTTCTCCGCCTCTGAGTCTGGGGGAGGCCACAGCACCTCACTACAGAGAGTGATGGGAAATGATAAAAGTGCTAACATATTCTGCCAGAAATACAGAGCCATTGTTTGTATTTTAGAGACTTGTTATGGCATGTGATACATTCTGCAGCTGCCGTATGTGTGCTGAATGCATGTTGTTAAGGTGCTTCTTGTAATTGAATGTCACATGGAAATGAAATCTAAATTGGGGATTAATATCTTCACTGAAATATATAGATTTTTTCTATTACTTCAGTAAACTTTTAAATCAAGTATATATGTTCAGTGAATAATGTTTATTGATTCACACCCAAACACACTAGGCCAACATCAAGATACGCAAACTATATTACAAATGACAAGCTCTCTCATAATCACCCGTGTTAGTCCAAAAAGGCTATGGATACCTTAGATAGGACCATAGCTGTTCTCCTTGTCCTTGGGCATGGAATGACAGAAGAACTACCCCCCCCCCCGACTTGTAACTGGGGGGATTAAAGGATGCCCACAGTACCCTGTGTTCTCAGCAGTGTTCACAACACAATGGCGCTGTTTGTGGGATGAGTTGGATCAGTGGTCTACCAAGTTCTCTAGAAGATTCGCCTGCTTCTGTATCACATCCAGTGTGTCTGTATCCCATCCACTGCAGGTCCCTATCCCTGTCCATTCACTGTGAGGCTGTGGCCACACTAGCCCCTCCTTTCAGAGGGGCTGTAATAATGAGCCATTTCAACAGATGCTAATGAGGCACTGCTATGACTATGCAGCACCTCATTAGCATAAAGGCTGCCACGCATGCTTCAAAAGTGCCGGTTTCAAAATACACACAATCCGGGTAGCTGGGGGCCTTTCGAAATGACCCCGATTTTGAAAGCCCGTTACTCCCATTTCCCACATTCATAGCAGCACCTCATTAGTATCTGCTGAAGTGGCTTATTACCAAAAGGAGGGGCTAGTGTGGCCACAGCCTAACCGTTCTCTTGACAGCTTCTTAGAAACCTTCTCTCTTGTTCTTATCTCTCTCACTCCTGTTCTGTAACATGTATGATTTCCTTCATTCTTTGGTCTGTTTGGCATCTTCTAGGAACTGTGCAAGGCTTCCTCTTTGCTGATCTTTCTCTTCCCTCAGAGATTACTGATTCAAATTTTCTACAATTAGTGTCAGTTAGGTGTTTTGCCAGTTACTCCAGTGGGAGCGGGAATGGAAGATATAATCCTTCTGTAAGGTAGAGCCAGCAGCATCCATGTCCAGTATGTAAGGGTTCCTCTCCACCCATCCAACACCGAACTTTCTCGAACTGCTACCCAATAACCTGAGAAATTCACACACTACCCCTGGATGCCTCTGAGAGTCAATACTTCCCCACTTGCAAGCACAGCATCTGAGCATAGAAAAGAAACTTAATAAAAGAAAGGGAAATAACTTGTCTTTAATTTGGGAAAACATGACAAAAGGAGTTCATAAACAAAAAACAGAGGTGAAAGTTCCACCCCAAGTAGGTTGGACAATGTCCTTTTCCTCTCAGGTCCTTAAGTCCAGCAATCTAAATGTCTCCTTCACATGCCCAGTCCTTCTCTGCAATCCACTCACAGTTACTGTCCTTGGTTAGAGCAGACTCACAGTTCAGAGGTGCATCCATACAGCTCATCTTCCATCATTAAAAGGGGAGGTATTAACATCATCTCTTGCTGACTCTCCTGGTCACTTGCCATCCACCTGCTCATTGCTCTCTGCCACCACTGTAATGGCCATTCGTCTCACCTCTTTGCCACAGTCTTGCTGGCTGCATATTTTGCCTCTCCATTGCAGCCCAGCTGGCTGCTCTTCGTGCTGCCACCACTCTTCTGGTTGCTCATAGCATCTCTCCACTTCCCACCTGCTGGCTGTCAGTCACCATCTGCTGCCATCCTCTTCTTGGCTGTGACTTCTGCCATCATTATCAAGTGATTTCAGCTCTTAGGCTATGCCTAAATTTCAGGCTTCTGTCAGAAGCCCAGAGGTCTCCTGACAGAAGTCTGCTGCTCTGAGAGCCCTCTGCCGACATCCTGGTCATCCTCATTCCACAAGAAAGAAGGGATGTCTCAGCACAGGGTTTTTTTTACCAACATTTGGCCCTATGTGGATGGGCCAAATGTTGGGAAAGTCTCTCCTGACAGAACTGAAACAATTCTCAGCAATTTAGACAAAGCCTTAGGGTTTGTTTACACTAAATGGAAGTTCATTTCTGCCATGGTCTATCTTCCCAGGTTTGATTTAGCATGCCTAGTAAAAATGTACTAAATCAAGCCCTCAGGGTGTGCCTGTCAACCATGGTGCTCCTCATGAACTTCAAGGGCATCCCAGTTGACCTCCTGTAGTGGGCCTATGCCAGAAATTTGACCCAGGGCAGGTTGATTCCATCTACACAATTCTCATAGCTGGAGTTGCATAACTTAGGTTGAA
The DNA here is from genome assembly GCF_033958435.1 of Carettochelys insculpta. NCBI lineage: Eukaryota > Metazoa > Chordata > Testudines > Carettochelyidae > Carettochelys > Carettochelys insculpta. The sequence goes on along the minus strand of NC_134139.1, from coordinate 107,995,805 downwards.
TTTTCGTTCTAATGTAGACCAGCCCTTAGCAAGCAGGATAGAAGAAACACAGCTCCAAGACAATTAACATAAGAATATATCTTGATTTGCCTATTTAGCCCTATCCTTTGAATAGTTGGGGAAACCACTCAAGACAGGGGAAGATATGTAGCCTCCTGTCCAGAGTAACCTGCTGTCATGCCCCTCGCTCACAGAGCTCTGAAAGTTGAGCCTCTGCTTAGCAAGATTCTTTCTTCTAACTGTGAGTCCTTTCTTTCGGAACAACTTAGCACAGTCCTACTTATCTGAATTCCTACAAAATTACAAACATTCGTAACCACATTTGAGCTATCTCTGCATTTATTACAAACTTAGCTGGTGTTGGGTCACAATTAATGTTGATTGCAATGATCAAAATACCACTCCATTTGCTGAATATCTAACACATCTAAGCAAAGCAGGAGCAAACTGTATTTACATATACCTGCCCAGGATGTCTCTCCACTATGAGCCAGCTGTAAGGCACACATTCCTTCAGATTCTGCATATATTTCATTCATATATGAGAAACTGACTTTCACTTTATGCTTAAAAATACTCACCTAAACAGCTTTATTTGCTCTCAGTAGCTGCTAGGGGAGGAAAGCCAGCATTATTGTCTTATGTGGAAGTCACTCAACAATTGTTGATTATTCAGTGCTCTCCTAAACCAGGACCTGATCCAACACTTATTAAAATGAATGGAAAGACTCAGTGGGCTTGATGTCATGGCCTTGTCAATCATGCTAATTTCACCACAGATGTACACATTCAGTGCTCTGAACTGAGTTGTGATATTTTTCTTCATGTGAAAACGCAATTGTGACATACCACGGTACAATCCAAGGTAATGAGCAGCTGTGTTATCCATGTCTTGTAACCTGGGTTGCCCTTTACCGGGCCCTGCTGCTGAATCCTCCACCCTAGACTGATCACAGACAGCCTCCAGCATGAAAGTCACTTCCAGCTTTGTTCGCATGTGTGCTGCAGCCAGCCAGCCACACCTTGGCTCTTACCAGCCATGGTTGTCTTGAAAGATGACTCTACCACAACCCCAGTTGCAGATTTTCCAATGAGAAATACATGGTGTACACTGTCCAGCCTTCTTTCGAATGGTATAAGTATGCTAAGCTATTAACGTTATTCAGTGAAGGGAAAATGCACACACCTTTTTGACCCAAATAGAATTTATCCAGGCACTTCAGCGAGAATATTCTGGGTTAGATAATACAGTAAACCTAATTTATAAATGACAGAGATTTTAAATGAGTATAAGTAAAAGGGATAAAAGTCAGAAATTGCTACAAGAAAAATAAAAGAAAACCCTTCCAGTTCCTAAATGTTAACAAGCTATATTAGAGTTAATCAGTTTTTCACCAGTTTTATGGACCAAACTGTTTAGTGAGGATCCCACTTAGAGCTTCCAAAGACTGATTCCATTGCTTCTTCAGGTGCAATGAATACAATGAGCAGGAAGGGAAAGAACAGGGAGGTTTGGGATGCTTGTAACCTGTTTTTTATAGGTTCAGTCACCGTCTTGAGAAACATTTCTGTCTGAGAACCAAGGAACAAAATGTCTATGTGAAGGATGTCCCCAGCTGATTTTTTCACCTGTTTCAACTTCCTTTGTCTCCCCTTCCCACATTACTGTTTGCTGCCGAAATGAAAATTAAGCAAATGACACATTCCTTTGTTTATGACAGACCTCTTTGCCACTTTCTGTTTGGGCAGCTCTGTGGGGTCTGGACTGTGTTAAGAACACCATAGAAGGGAATATTATAATTTCACCTACAATGTTACCACAAATACTTTACCAAGAGAACACTGACCATCAAATTCTGAGTTTTCAAATGGTACCTCACATGGCATAATTTGTACAAAGATTTTTACAATAGTATGTAGGGTATGACTGCAGGGATGAATTTTATCTCAACAACAAATTAATAATTTTTCAGCTCAGATATGGAAATGCACCAATTTCCGTTGTGGTGAGACACGGATAACTGGAAGCCACTGTTCTTGTTCTGGAGACTGCTTAGAGAAAAAAGATTGCTGTGTAGACTACAAAAGTGTTTGCCAAGGTAAAATGAAAATTAATATTTAAAAGTGTTAATTGATGTATTATAGAGCTATTTAAAGGGAGCTACCCAAGTAAATATACATTAAGTACATATACAATAAACACAATCGGCTGCATAATTATTAGCAACTCTGATAAAATCCTTCATGTGCCTAACTAAAGAGACCTACCGCTTTTATTGGGGCAAGTTTAGGTTTCTTGAAGCTGTAATGGTGTTCTGAGTATGTGAGACACTTTGGGAATGGCTGTTTTGTGGTGAAACATCTGATATTTAGGTTTGGAAGAAGGAAGGTGATTGCTGGAAAGGAATATGGTATATGTAAAATGAAATTCTAAGAAATATGACAGATATTATGGTAGTTGCACCCAAAATGTGCTTTCCCAAAATGGAAGAAGGCACAAACTCTTCCTTGAACTGTGTCAATCAATAAAACATGTCACAACCATTCCTAATGTATCAGTAACTTTTTCATAAGTTCTTTATAAGCACATTTTAAAATTAATTTTAGTACTATTTATGTCTATAGACCCAAACACTGTTCCTTCAGGGAGTGTAAGATGAGTCCATGACCCGAAGATAGCAGACAGAATTACAGGGTAAATCACACATGCACCTGAGATGTGGAGACAGAACCCTTGGCCTTTTATTTCTGAAAATCTAGGCCTCTGTGAAGGAATACCAGAAACTCCCTAGAAGTGGGGCAGCCACTGGCACTTGAATAATGGCCCTGTCCCCTGCTCTGTCCTTTTCCTGTAGTCCCACCCTTGCTCTACTCACCTCCATTCAATCCTTTCTGCCCTCTCCATCCCTCCTCCAAGTTGCTCACCCACATGTAAATATAAAGTGGGAGAGCTAAGCTTTAAAAAGTGATGGGGCCATGGCTTCCTGCCCCTTCTTCTCCCGCCACCGCTATAACTGTACCCTGCTCTACTACTTGTCCCAAAGAAGACCTTATTTTGCAAACAATGGTAGTAGTTCTGATAATTTCTTTGTGGGTTAGCTACTGGAAAGTGAAATCATAATCCCATTCCTACACACATATACAATATGTGTGTTTGGCATTCTGCCCCATAAGTACCATGGACCTTTACAGCAGTGTCATTAATTCCATTGCCACCTGGACACTCTGAGGCACAGGAAACAGAAAATACTCAATGACGCTACTCTAGTATTTCAGTTAAAAGCCTCTCCCTCCCTTATATCTCCAGCAGTCTAGAGTACTTGGATGGAAAAAGAAATGGCAATATATTTAATGGCAATATTTAATGGCAATATAAAATCTGATTTTAATTGTGTAAAAAAGATTGAATTCTTTGACTAGAGATGGATCCAAGCCAGATTTTTTATTCTGGTTTCAAAGCTCTCCACCCCACAACGTAAAATTTATGGCTGTTGGATTTGAGATTTTCATCAGGATGTTCATAGCTGAGATTTGCATTCAACTGAAATATATTGGGTTCAAACATTAAAGGAGGACCCAGATTGTTGCTTGGATTCCCAAAACTAATAATAGTTAGGGAAGTTTGGCTCTCAGAGGCCAAGTCTACACTACAAAAGTAACTTTGAAGTTGCTTACTTTGAAGTACAACTTCAAAGTAATAGACTTTGAAGTTGAGTGTCTACACACACCCTGCTTTGAAGTTAAACTTCAAAGTAGGGCATTACTCCATTCCCAGGAAGAGAGTAAGGACATCAAAGCTGTGCTCTGTACTTCAAAGTTCCCTACTTATAACTTCGAAATTAACTTCGAAGTAAGGGAAAATATGCGTAGAATCTCTAGACTCTCCTAACTTCGAAGTTAACTTCACAGCTAGTTCCTAGTGTAGATGCACCGAGAATTTAAGTGTTTATTGCTTTTTCAAACTATGGACTAAATAGGTGCCCGAGTTACACAATACTTTAATGACAACACTATGGCATGTTGTTATGGAAGCTTTAGTTTGTCTGTGGGAATAATCCAACATGTACTCTAACCCAAAGGACCAGTCTCCAGCTGGGAGGTGGGGGTGCTCTGTATGCAAAAAGGCCACAGGCAAAACATATAGCACTTTGTTAATACGAAGTCAGGGACCATAAAGGATTTATAGATTCTATTCCACCCTCCATTTATGAACAGACTTATTTGAAATTGTGAGGTGGGAATGCAATCAAAACAACTATTTCAGTGTTATAATCATAACGCCAGAACCTGTTCTCATACCTTCTCCTGATTGTACTTAATTTTCTTTTTTTATTTACAAGTATAATTGTTGAATTTAATAATTCACTAAGAAAGTCACTGTGAAAATGGTTATTGTTTCTGCCTGTCTAAGAAGCCTTAGTGGGAGGGCTTTTCTACTGTGGGGAGAAGACCTATAAAATATAAATCCACTTCCCTTTCTGCCCCATCAGTTCTTTCTATGATTCCTTTCCTCTTTGTTTTGTTCTTCTCTCTCTCATTACTCCTTTTCTTTTTCTAAAGAGACTCTAGTGAATCAATTAACATATGATACATGTTTATGGATATTAAGCAGAGTTTCAGAAAATCACAGGGGGTGGAAAAGAAACCTCTTTATGTTGTATATTTACTTTTCTTCAGAGCTACAGTGATACCTTTTCTGCTTTGCAGGTGAAACACCTTGGGTGACGGAAACATGCCCATCACTGAACAGTTCTCAGTGCCCACCAGGGTAGGATGATTTGTTCACTTTTCAGTCTGTTAATAGCATTTTTTTGCATTTTTCTTTTAAACATTGTTCTGATAGAGAAAAAATGTTACAACAATCAGCAATAACAAAGTACACTCATTTTGGGAAGTAATAATTCTTATTTATACAAGGCCTAAAATTGCACTAGTTGTTTTATAGCAATTGAAAAAATTGGTTCCTGTCCTGGAGAGTGCATCATTTAAAATGTAGACAACACACGAATGACACCAAGAGGCAATTGGAAGAGCACAGGACAAGGGAGACAGCTCAGGCACTTAATAGCATTTATTATATTTGGGCATCTTGGTGATTCTGATGTTGTGATGTGCATGTGTATACCCATCACCCACCCACATACATGCACACACTCCTCAGAACCGCCAAGAAAATTACACATAACAAATGCTATTATGAAACTGCACTACTGTGGGTGGGTGTAGGGGTGGGTGTATATGTAAGTATAAACACATACCCACAACAGTGTGGTTACTTATTGCCATATATATAAAATATACACAAACTGACAACTCAGATTTGACAGTGATATCCAGAGTATGGGGTGCACACAACACTCATGAGTGAGGAAGTCAGGAGTTATCCACAATCCCAAATTCATGCTGATAATACCTTCATCTAAGCCATCAGCACATATTATGCACAGAACATTTTCTTTCATTTTTTAGAAATTTTAGGTTTTAGTAGGTTTCAGGGGGCATACTTAACAGTAAGCCCCTTTTTTCTTAACTTTCCTACTGTCTCACTAGCATGTACTTATTAATAAGTTAACATTAGAAGCTCTTTGTCTAGAAAGAAGTGGCTGATAGAAAAGGGATGGAATATAAGTATATTTCTGTATATATTGAGAAAAGTATATAAAGGTGTATACACTGGTGCTGATCATTTTATAACAGGTCCATTATGTTCCCCTTGTCTATTATATCCATCTTCTCATTCGTCATTTTTTAGACAGAATGTCTGCTTTCCAGGACAGATACTGTCTTTGTTATGTATTTGAATAGTGCACGGCACAGAAGAGCCCTGTCAATGACTGGAGTCCCTAAATGCTGCTGTAATACCAATTCTGCTAAATAAAATAATGTAGTACACTGTGGGGGTGGATAATCTGTCTTGTATCAGAGCATTTCATTGATTTTGCTGGAAGACCTTGAATCCTGTACCTAGAATTCAGAGGATGATGACGGAGGCAGAGATCTATAATACTTTGGACCCAGCCAGCTTTCTGCTCAAAGAGAATATGCTTTAATTAAAAGGTTATAGTGTATTTAGAAATGTTATTGCAATCTGTCACACCATACTTTATGATAGAATACAAGAGATCAAATCCACATAAAAGTTCAGTTGTTTCTGATAACCAGGAATGATACGTACATTTAATTTTTAGAAAAAAGCCTTAGTGTTTTTTGTTAGCTGAATTGTTCATAGTCCATCACATATCATCATTATCTCTCTTTGTGCTACTTTAAAGTAATCACTTAGTGGTCATTTCTTTTTGTCAGCAGTTGTGCAGAAAGCAACAGGTGTTCTGATTTCCGATTGCCATTCCTTACGATCGCCAGGAATTTTCACTAGATGTAGCTTTGGGGAAAATGGTCAGTTGAGAGCAGTTGGCAAAGGAAGTGGCTTAATTATTGATGATTTTTGAAAGTGTTTATATGTTTCCGTAAAGAAAGGGATGGAAAAACATAAACACCTTCATAAATCATGAAGAAGATATTCAGTCATTTCTATTATGCAATATTGCTGATATAGAAGGGAAAGCTAGGTAGAAAACCACCTAAAAAGTTGTCTTTAAAGTATAATCTGGGGTTCTTCTTCGACTGGTCCCCGTGGGTGCTCCACAATAGGTGTTGGCTCGCCCGGCGCCGCAGATCGGAAATCTTCCAGCAGTTTCTCCTGGATCGCGCATGTGCTGGCGCGCGCTGCTCCCCTGCGCTCCCCCGGCCCCGTGCGCGATCCGGTCCCTGCCAGTTCCTTCTCAGCTGTCATCGGCTGCAGATGGAATCCGCTCAGGCTAAGGCCAGAGTCAGATTAAATAGTGGTTTTCCACATGTAATTTGTTGTTTGCCGGAGAAGCCTCACCCAGAAGGGCCCTCTGGGTTGCATAAGAGGAGGGCAGCTTCTCTGACCCCCTCAGTGCAAAAACGGAGGAAACTCTCCCTGGCTCGATCCTTGCCAGCGTTTTCAGTGAGCAGGACGAGCGGCACATACAGCCCCCAGCCGCATACTCAGGCAAGCAGCAGCGCGGCAGCGCACGTGGCAGAGGCTGAGCCTCTGGTTACACAATAGCCGGCATGCACGGCGCCCAGAGCGTCAGCGAGGCAAGCGCTGGACCCGGCGGCACCGGCCCCGCGGCACCAACGGTGCAGGGGCACCAGGTGCGGAGCCTGCAGGCGCCGGAGGAAGCTAACCGTGCGGCACCGCAGCTGATTGTGCCGAGTGCGGCGCCGACAGCGGGGCTGAGATCCCCGGCACAGGAGGGGGTGGTGCCGGCCCCGCAGGGCAGGGGCCAGGCGAAATCAAAAACCCGGCACCGCAGCCCATCTCCGGACAGGGATGCCCTGCTCTTAGCACCAAGCCCTCCCCCGGTGATACACATGCCGCACCGAAGGCCTGTGTCTCCACCGGCTTATCCAGAACCTCCTTCTCCGTTCCTCCAACCAATGTCACCATGGCTTGGGCCACCTTCACCATTTCTGGGAGTGGATCCCCTGGAGCACTCTCACAAGCCAGTTTCACCTCTATCTGTGTCGTCGCGGAGGTCTCGCTCTCCCAGACATCGGGGGTACACACTCTGTGGGTGGTCCAGGTCTACATCCCCGGACCCTTGCCCATACTGCTATGGTCGTCCTCATCATGCTGGATGCAGACACCGCAGGCCTACATCCAGGGGCAGGTTCCCCCGCCCCCCACCCCGGCCACTTAATACCCCCGTGGGCACTCCCGATCGGGGACGGAAACACAGTTGTCTCAAGGGGAGTTAGTTTTAGAACCCCGAGACTTTCCTTCACAATCCTCCAGGGAGCAAGTGTACCATCAACCGCAGGAGCCTGAGGGCTCAAGGGTGGTTTACCCCAGTGGTTCCTCCTCATCCTTTCCAGATGAGGCCATGGCCCCCGGGGATGTCTCCCCGGATGACCTTAAACAATTTCAGGAGCTATTTAAAAGGGTAGCTTTCACGCAAGACATTCAAACAGCAGAGGTGCAGGAGAAACATCACAAACTCCTGAAAAACTTGAGACCCCCGGCTTCATCCAAAACTGCTATTCCGCTGGACGAAGCCATTACGGAGTCAGCCACGACCAGATGGCAGACTCCGGCCTCTATCCCGCCTACAAACAAGAGAGCGGATAAGAAGTACTTCGTCCCGGCAGAGAGCATGGAGTTCCTCTTCAGTCACCCACAACCAAATTCCTTGGTGGTCGAATCGTTCCAGCAGAGGTCGAAGGCTTCTCAGTACAAATCGGGGAGATCGGACAAAGATGCTAAGCAGCTAGAGCTGTTTGGCAGGAAGGTATATTCCTCTTCTGCCCTGCTATTGAGAATGGCAAATTATGCGGCACACCTAGCTAAACATAATTTTGATAATTACTCCAGACTTACTCCCCTCATGGATTCACTTCCGGAAGACAAGAAACCGGTGTTAAAGGCGATTGTTCAAGAGGGCTACGCAGCATCGCAGATGGGAGTCCAGATTGCCCTGGACGTGGCGGACATGGCGGCACGTTCAACAGCTACAGCAGTGGTCATGCGTAGAGAATGCTGGCTCCAGACGTCTGGTATCCCTAGGGACCTACAGGCGAAGGTCGTGGACCTTCCCTTTGATACACAAAAGCTGTTTGCAGACTCAACCGACTCGGTCCCTCACTCCAGTAAGGACTTGAGAGCTACACTTAGAACCTTGGGCATTTATACTCCCCCATACAGGAGGAAAAAATTTTATCCTCAGCAAAGACGCTACGCTTACAACCACAGCGTGCTCAATATCAACGGGGCTACGGCCAAGGGCGCCATCAACAGCAGCAACAGTACAGAACTCCTAGGCGACATTCTCAACAAAGCCGTATGCCCTCGGGGCAGGCCCAAAGGCAACAAGTGTGACGGGTATGTCGGGGGCTGCACTATCACTACCATCGAGCAATGCCACACTCATCTCATGTTCCATCATCGCCTCAGACCGTTTCACTCCCAATGGCAAAAGATCACCACAGACAAATGGGTGCTAGAGATCATAGCCACGGGTTACACGATCCCCTTCCAGTCACTTCCACCGACGAAGCCTCCCACCAGGCCTCACCTCAGGGGTGCTGCCCACGAGGCGAGGCTCAAGCTGAAGGTGGATCACCTTATGTTCATAGGGGCGGTGGAAAGAGTGCCGGAATAATTCCAGGGGAAGGTTTTTATTCACGCTACTTCCTAACAGTGAAGAAAACAGGAGGCTGGAGGCCCATCTTAGATCTTCGGGGCCTCAGCCGTTACTTGTGCAAGCAACGTTTTTCGGATGATCACAGTTGCCTTGATACTCACAGCACTGGACGATGGAGACTGGGTTGCAGCCCTCGACTTACAAGATGCTTACTTTCATATAACAATCCACCCGGCACACAGATGCTTCCTCCGCTTCACGGTCGGCAAGGAGCGCTTCCAGTACAGGGTTCTCCATTCAGCCTCTCCTCGGCCCCCCAGTCTTTACCAAAACCCTGGCAGTGGTGTCAGCCTACCTGCACAGACAGGGGGTGTTTATTTTTCCCATATCTGGATGACTGCCTGCTGAAAGGGACCTCAAAGGCAGAGGTCTCATGCATGATACACATCGCAGTGGACAAGTTTTCTTCGCTGGGCTTAGTCATCAACCTTGCAAAGTCAAAGACCGAACCCACACAAGATATAGAGTTCATAGGGGCACGCATACACTCTATCACAGCTAGGGTGTACCTACCCGACGCCCGCTTCAGCGCCATCAGTTCGCTGGTGCAAGTCATCACATACAGCCCCACGGTGCCGGTCTTAACGTGCTTACAGCTGCTGGGCCACATGGCGGCAGCGACATTTGTGGTACAAAATGCCAGGTTGCACATGCGAAGCCTGCAGCATTGGCTGGCGAGCGTTTACAAACCGGCATTGCACACTGTCCACGGGGTGGTGTCGCCCACAACAGAGGTGCGCAGATCCCTGGCGTGGTGGGAAAACCCCAAGAATCTGCTAGTGGGGGTGCCCTTTTCACCAACCACAAATTTCTATTTTTCTTACTACTGACACCTCCCACATAGGATGGGGAGTGCACATCGGCAACAAGGTGATGCAAGGGCTATGGTTCCCTGCAGAACAGACACTGCACATAAACATACTGGAGCTCAGAGCAGTGTTCAATGCCTGCAAACGTTTTCGAGATTACCTACATGGCAAAGTAGTTGGGATCAATACTGACAATACCTCCACTATGTTTTACATCAATCGACAAGGAGGAGCACGATCCCGTGCCCTATGTGCGGAAGCAGTCCGATTGTGCAACTGGTGCACCGCCAACAACATAACGTTGAAAGCCTCGTACTTGCTGGGCGCTCACACCGTGAAAGCAGATCAGCTGAGCAGGCGCTTCGCACTCACGCATGAATGGCAGATCTGCTCCGATCTGCTACGGCGCATTTTTCGTGCATGGGGGTTTTCCCAGATCGATCTGTTTGCCACCCAGTCCAACAAGAAGTGTCCCCAGTACTGCTCCAGTACTGGGGGACACATTCATGTTTTCATGGAGGGGCCCCCTACTTTACGAGTTTCCCCCCACAGTGCTTATCCACAAGGTCTTGCAGAAAGCCAGAAGGGAGAGAGCTCGCATGATACTCATAGTCCCGACTTGGGATTGGCAGCAATGGTTTCCCTTGCTTCTGCGCATGTCGGACCGCCCACCGCTTCCTCTAACGGTGGCGCCAGACTTACTCACACAGGCTCAGGGGTCCATAGTGCACCTGCACCCTCAGGGTCTGCGCCTACAAGCATGGCTAATCCCTGGCTCAGCTCCTTAGAGAGCACGTGTACGGAGGGAGTACAACAAGTCCTGGAATGTAGCCAAAGGACCTCCACCAGGAGGACTTACAAGCAGAAATGGACTCGATTCACAGCCTGGTGTTCCGCCAAGCAGTTAGCTCCCCTTGATGTTCCTATACCTGTAATACTAGAATACTCATTGGTCCTCGAGAGAGGCGGGTTTTCTCTATCCTCGCTAAAGGTCCACCTCACCGCTATATCAGCCTTTTGGCATACAGAGGAAGGGCCCATCCTATCGTTACCAGCCTCTTGAAGGGGCTGGTAAACCTGTACCCGCCTCGGAAACCGCTTCCACCATCGTGGAATTTGGACTTGGTGCTCAGCATGCTATCGGGTCCACCTTTTGAACCATTAGCCACAGTTCCCCTACGTCTCCTTGTGATAAAAACAACCTTCCTCCTTGTAATTACGTCAGCCCACAGGGTGAGTGACCTCGCAGCAGCGATGGCAACGCTGCCCTGCACAGTATTCTCAAAGGAGGCGGTAACCTTAAGGCTGCACCCAGCCTTTGTTCCAAAAGTCTCTTTGGAGTTCTATCTGAACGAACCAATAGTTTTACCCTCATTTTACCCGAAGCCTCACAGCTCCAGCAAGGAGGTGCGCCTGCATCTCCTAGATGTGAGGAGAGCGTTGGCCTTCTTCATAGACAGAACTAAGTCCTTCCGGAAAACGGAGAGGCTTCTAGTCTCTCTCGCTCCCAGGTCAAAAGGAGAAGGTCTTTCTTCACAGAGACTCTCAAAGCACATTGTGTCCTGTATAAAAATGTGTTACGAGCTTCGAAAGACTCCTTTGTTGGCCCCGCCCAGGGCTCACTCTACCAGGGCGGTGGCGGCATCAACAACCTTCTTCAAGGGCATCGCGTTAAAAGACATCTGTAGAGCGGCGACCTGGTCATCCTACGACACCTTCGCCAAGCATTATGCCCTGCATCGGGTATTCGAAGAGGATACCCGTCTGTTGACAGCAGTCCTCTCGGGGGCAAGCTGCACATAAACCGATTACCCGCCTCCTTACTTGGGTTACTGCTGGGTAGTCACCTATTGTGGAGCACCCACGGGGACCACTTGAAGAAGAAAGAGAAGTTACTCACTTGTAGTAACGATGGTTCTTCGAGATGTGTCCCTGTGGGTGCTCCACCACCCGCCCATCCTCCCCGCTTCGGATCTCTGTTTAGTGTTTTTCAGGAGCATCCGAGGTGGTTGGTCAAGAAACTGGCGGGGACCTGATTGCGCACGTGGCCGGGGGCGCGCAGGGGAGCGGCGCGCGCTGGCGCATGCGCGATCCAGGAGAAACTGCTAGAAGATTTCCAATCTGCGGCGCCGGGCGAGCCCGACACCTATTGTCGAGCACCCACGGGGACACATCTCGAAGAACCATCGTTACTACAGGTGAGTAACTTCTCTTTTTTTTATGTACATAGACCTGGCCAGTGAAGTGTTATGTTATGTATTTGCATCTAACTCTTGTTGCATTTATAGTTAAGTATATTTTTAGTACTATAGCCTCATTTTAGTAGTATAGCCTTAAACTTACAAACAACCGTCCCTGTTTTAAACACAGATTCATAGGCTAGAAGGTGGTGAGTACCTCTTTAAATGTGTTTTCTAAAACCATAGTTCTATTTAAAACCCTGTTTGGATTCAAGCTGAGATCAGGAATATGCTATCTACAGCCCTTTTTGAAATGCAGCTGCTCCTAGTAGGTTTTCTTATGGGCAGGGAAAGGATATTTTTATTGAGATGCATGCGAGCAAATAGGCCTGCAGGTCATCCCCAAAAGTTAATTTACTAATCTGAAAATAGTTAATTGCTGTCAATATTAAATGGAGTAATAATGTGAAAGCCCTGCTAAGCAATACCTACACATAATATATAATTATAGTTAGTACAGTACTGACTCAATGTGGAGAGGGGCTACATATGAAGTACTGTGTTCCTTCATAAAGATTTTGAGTTCAAGTTTTGTTAGGTCCTAAAGGTACAGATCCCCGATATAGCCAAAACTGTGTTGTCTCCATCATTCCCAGGTATAAGTATTTCTAAGGAAACTATAAAGTATTTAATTATGTTTTACAAACATTACTTAAATGCAGGACTGAAGGCACTGTGTACTACCTATGTCAGCCAAGTATTAATTAAAAACAGAGTTTTATAATGCTTATCACTTAATATTTATTAATGTGTTTTTCCTGTGGGACTGCATGTGATAGAAAGATGGTCCAATCCAGCAGTTTACATTTTCTGTGTCCTACTGTCACAGTTACTGTATTTATTGATGTCTCTCAGAAGGAGGTTTTTAGTCTTGATTCTTTATATTAGATGTTACAGAATAATGTAGTATTAAATGCTAAACTCTCCTGGCAATACTGATCAAGCTCAGTTGGATATTGAGAAAGTTTGCTCCAGTTCAGTGGAGATAGTGGAAGGATTCAGTGCAGGAAGAATTTGGACTGCTTATTAAATCTCTCAAACAGGAAATCAGGAGAGGGTTCGCACAAATCCTCCTGTCTTTACAAGGAGACTTCATTCCTCAAGGTGCAAGCCAAATGAGCAAAGTTTCCTGAAAGCAGGGTGACCAGATGTCCTACGTTTATAGTGACAGTCCCCATATATATATATATATATATATATATACACACACACACACATATATATATATATATATATATATATATATATATATATATATATATATACACACACATACACAGAGAGAGAGAGAGAGAGAGAGACCTTTTACCCTCCACTCCTTCCTGATTTCTTGCGCTTTCCATCTGGTCACCCTGTTGAAGGGGTATTAGAGTGTTCAGCCCATCTCTGTGGACACAATAGAAGAGGATTTCCAGTTATATTGAGAGACAAAATTCAGAGCCTGGCATAAACAGCATCTTCCATCTAATTTGGCCCTTTAACTGTATGTTTATTTTTATAGTTTGCTTCAAAATAAAAACAAGTATGTTGCTTTTCCTAAATTCTAAGTGTATCATGTTTCTATTTTGTATTCTTGCCATTGTTTGATAACTTTCAAAGCTAATGTAAATAACCTTCCTTTTATTCCCTCGCCTTTTGAATAATTGTTGATTGTTATGAAGGATTATAAACTTGTAAAAAAAAAAAAGAGAAAAAAAGTGGAACTTCCCTTCCTGGCTTCCAGAGTGACACTATTGACATTCTCTGTAATTAGGCTAAAAGTCCTTGCTGACAAACTCCCACTTCCTTGCAGGTTTGATTTGCCACCATTAATCCTTTTTTCGATGGATGGTTTTAGAGCAGAGTATTTACAGTCATGGAGTTCTTTACTGCCGAATATCGAAAAACTCAGTAAGTTACCGAGAAAGCAGTGACAATTAAAAAACAGAACCTGTTGGTAATTTCTTCAGTTCTCTTTTCTGCCAGTTTATTCACGTGACTCCCTGGTCAACTACAGAAATATCCCATAGTTGTTCGTTGTTCTCTCATCAATGGTTTGCTCAGGATTAATCTGGGTGTTAAAGTTCACTGTAGTCACCCATTGATCAATGACTACAAATATTGGCCTATAGCCTCAAATTTTGTTTAAATAAATATTGTGAAAAATACATTCAAATCAGGTTTGAGGCTGAAGATGTCCCAGTGGAAGTTTGAATACATTTGCTATCGTCTATTATATTAGGAACTATAAGTTGTGACAAAACAGGAAGAGGATCATCACTTATTGTTGTATTAAATTATATCATAATAGTAAAGAGCAATGAGCTGTGTAACAGTGAAAGGTCACTGAGAGAGAGAGAGAGAGAGAGAGAGTCTCTTTGCATCATGTATTTCCTTTCCCCAACTGGTCACCCACATTCTCTGCGGCAACTACAATACTTAATTACATAAGAAAGTACATTTAGAAAAGGATTAAGAGAAAACATGAAAATAAACTCATTTTGTGCTTGAAGACTTACCAGTGATTTAGCATGATGACTCCATCAACTCTGCAGACCATGCAGAAGGTCTTTGTGCACCATTGTTGGTCATTAGGTAATAATATAAGCAAATCACTGCCACCACTCATGCTGTTATCACAAACCTGAGAGCTTGTGGTGATATATCTTTGCATCTTTACAATCTTCATAGGTTGTTTTCAATAGTTTGGCCCAGAAAACCTACATATTATATCCAATAGAGGTAGTCAAATTATTTCAGGTAATGTTCAATATAAATTTAGCCCTTTTCACTATTTATGAATTATTTGCAAACTGAGCCTGATGATGCCACTGTTCGTTCATTATTCATAAGTATTATGTGGGTAAGACCCACTTCCCCAGAGCTGTACAAGTATCTTAGGTTGTCCGAACACTTAAATTATAAAAACTGGACCTAGTGAAAAATGTCATTTAAAATGCTTTTTGACCAGCTCTAATTTTCAAGTTGTTTGGGAAGTAATCTTGTAATCACTCACCATCATTTGTTGCAGAAACATGTGGCACACATTCAAAGTACATGAGAGCTGCTTACCCCACCAAAACTTTTCCGAACCACTATACTATTGTCACGGTGAGTATTTATTATTTTTATTATTCATTATTTGTACAAAATGTTAGCTGACTTATTGGGACAAGTAAAAAGAGGAAGTTCCTATCACAAAAAGCTAACAAGTTCATTTTAGATGTGACACTACAGTGAGAATAATACCAAGGCTGGGTCTGTACTTGCTGAGGAAGATGGAACGCTTAGGTTTGATCTTCTGGGGCAAAATGCAAAATGGCAAGTTCACGGGTCAATGTTGACCCCAGAACTCCTTGCGAGCTGCAAGCATTAAGGAATGCTGATGGGAGGAACGCTCCCGTGGGCATTCTGCAGTAAGGACAGGGACGAATATTGACGGCTGCAAAATTGATATTTGGTGCACAGTTGTTGTTCCTAAAATTGCGTAGCAGCTGTCAATATTCAAGGTAAGTGTAGACCCAGCCTAAGGGAGGAATAGGAAAAGGAATCAGGAAGGGACCTGGTAGCCAAGGAGGAAGGAGCCAGAGTTCATAGGTATACAAAAACATTCTGCTCTGTCTTGCTTAGCAGAAGTGGCTAACAATCTATGCCCAAGACTGTGGACAGATTATTAAAATAGATTATGTAAGGGGTCCTAGTCTCAGCCAGAATAGAGCTATATTGTTTGGGTACATATTAATATTATTATTGCTGTTATAGTCACAAGATGACATTCATCATGCATATTTACAGCCACATCAGGCTTCATGTGTCATAGTCATTTCACCAATTAAGTGAAATTGGGATGAAAATGTGGAAGGTGAACTCATAAGAACATAAGAATGGCCATACTGGGTCAGACCAAAGGTCCATCCAGCCCAGTAGCCTGTCTACCGACAGTGGCCAGTACCATGTGCCCCAGAGGGGGTGGACTGAAGACAATGATCAAGCGATTTGTCTCCTTTCATCCATCTCCAGCCTTTGACAATCAGAGACCAGGGACACCATTCCTACCCTTGGCTAACAGCCTTTTATGGACCTAACCTCCTTGAATTTATCTAGCTCTTTCTTAAATTGTGTTATAGTCCTAGCCTTCACGGTCTCATCTGGCAAGGAGTTCCACAGGTTAACTATGCGCTAAGTGAAGAAGAACTTTCTTTTGTTTGTTTTAACCCTGCTACCCATTAATTTCATTCAGTGTCCTCTAGTTCTTGTATTATGGGCACAAGTAAATAACTTCTCCTTATTCACCCTCTTCACACCTGTCGTAATTTTATATACCTCTATCATGTCCCCCCTCAGTCTCCTGTTTTCTAAACTGAAAATTCCCAATCTTTTTAGCCTCTCCTCATGCAGGACCAACATGTTCCAAGCCCCTAATCATTTTAGTTGCCCTTTTCTGAACCTTTTCCTGTGCCAGGATATCTCTTTTTAGGTGAGGAGACCACATCTATACACAGTATTCAACATGTGGACATACCATAGATTTATATAGGGGCAGTACGATACTCCTTGTCTTATTTTCTATCCCCTTTTTAATAATACCTAACATCCTATTTGCCTTTCTGACTGCCTCTGCACACTGTGTGGATGTTTTCAAGGAGCTATCCACGATAACTCCAAGATCTCTTTCCTGATTAGTTATAGCTAAATTAGCCCCCATCATGTTGTAAGTATAGTTGGGGTTATTTTTTCCAATGTGCATCACCTTACACTTATCCACATTAAATGTCATCATTGGCAGATAAAAGGATGATGTAAATCTAATAAGTCTTTTCATCTCTAATTTAAGTTTAATTGTAATGGAACATAGCGTATATTTAATTTTACTTTAAGAATGAGAGGAATATTTCACCTTTCTTAATTTATTTTCATTCTTAGGGTTTGTATCCAGAATCTCATGGTATCATAGACAACAGCATGTATGATGTGAACTTAAAAAAGAGTTTCTCACTTTCTGGGCAGGAAAAATTTGACCCTATCTGGTGGAAAGGGCAACCAGTAAGTGTCATTCTTTCTATTGTACTTGTCTTAGCGTCTAGATTCAACCACGTCAAAGCATAAAATACAGAACTGTGAGATATCAAGCCTCATCAAATAGTTTCACAGTCCATATCCTGCTCTGTATGTTGCTGATTTCTTAATGGGTGGGTTCCCATTGATACAGGAGAAAAAGCCGTTAAAACTTTAACAAGGCTACGTCTACACTAGCACACTATGTTGAAGTAGCCTATTTCGAAGTAAGAACATCGAAATAGGCTACTTCGACACGTATCATCTACACGTCCTCCAGGGCTGGTGCCATCGACGTTCAACGTCGAAGTAGTGACGGAGAACGTCGAAACGAGCCGCCCCAGAAGGAAATGCAGAGCGTCCACACACACAAGTGCTCCCTGTTGAAATAAAGGGCCAGCAAAGCCCCAAGCCGCTCCCTTAAAGGGCCCTTTCCAGACATGCTCGGCTTGCACAGCACGAGATCGACAGAGCCGACAACCGGTTGCAGACCCTGTCCACGCAGCGTGGACCCCCAGCTGCAGCAGCAGCAGCAGCCAGAAGCCCTGGGCTAAGGGCTGCTGCACGCGGTGACCATAGACCCCGCAGGGGCTGGACAGAGCATCTCTCAACCCCTCAGCTGATGGCCGCCATGGAGGACCCCACTATTTCACAGTAGCGGGACGCGGATCGTCTACACATGCCCTACTTCAATGTTGAACTTCGAAGTAGAGCGCTATTCCCATCTTCGAATGGGAATAGCGATTTCAACGTCTCACTGCCTAACGTCGATTTTCAATGTCAAAATAGCATACAGCGCGTGTAGATGCAATGTGTGCTATTTCGACATTGTGCTGGCTACTTCGAAGTAGCCGGCTAGTGTAGATGCACCCCAAATGAATTATTTTCTCTATCTGATAGAATCAGCGAATGCTAGGACTGCAAGGGACCTTGAGAGGTCGTCGAGTCCAGCCCTCTGTCCGCATGGCAGGACCAAGTACTGTCTCAACCATCCCTGATAGATATTTATCTAACCTGTTCTTAAATGTCTCCAGAGATGGAGATTCCACAACCTCCCTGGGCAATTTATTCCAGTGTTTGACCACCCTGACAGTTAGGAACTTTTTCCTGGTGTCCAACCTAAACCTCCCTTGCTGCAGTTTATCTTATTTTAAGGTAACTTCATCTTACATTGATAAGATAACTTTATCTTACATTGATACTTTGTGTGCAAATTTAAAATATATTGGCCCATATTTAGACCCAAAGTAAAATGCTGGCACCACCAAAGTTACTGAGAGTTTTATTGGAATTTTCTCCTTGTACAAATTGCAGCAGTAACCCCTTACATCAGGGCTGAAAGTAGATTCTAAAAAGTAAAGCTTTTTTGTGAGCAATCAAAGAAACAGTTCATGGTTATTGAGTGTCAAATGTCTTTACTTCTGACATTATTTACAACGCAAGGAAATGTGTAATTGAGGACATCATAGATCTCTCCCTGCCTTTGTCATAGGCAAAGTACTTTATTCAGTATATTATTAATATTAAGTATAAAATATTGTATATTTCCATCACAAATCAATAACTTTAGCTCTATTAAAAAACTAATATTATTCTTTTACCAGTAATCTCAAAGTATAAATCCAGCACAAAATATTAGCCATGCAAAAATATATGTAATTGTTGTTTATTTTCATGAGAAATTCATTCAGCCTTGTGACAGGGCTCTGGCTGCAATCCTAAATAAGGAGAATTTATCCCCTCTGTATAATAAACAATATACACCTTCTTCTGAACTTAGACTGGGCCTTAGCCCTTCACAACCAAATCCACAGGCCTTTATCAATGGAACAAAAAGAAGATCATTACACATCAGTTATAGAATTATCCTGGTCTTCTTTCTTAGCTGTGAAAAACCAGTAGAGGGCAACATCCCAACTTCAATCCTGTACATTTTTCCTTCAGAGCATGTAAGAAAGAATAAAATAAAAGATCACAAAATATTGCAATAGTTAGGAAACAATAGGGCAGGTGAAAAAAACAGCTAAAAATGTGAGTCTAGAAATGGATTTCCATTAGCATTTTTCTGAGTCTGTATTTTGACTTGTCTCTACTGTCTTGTATCTGCTTATCCCATAGTGAGAATGTCTTAAAGTAAGGTATTTATGTCCTCTACCTAGATCTGGCTCACAGCAATGTATCAGAATTTGAAGGCTGGCACCTTCTTTTGGCCTGGATCAGATGTGCCTATTAATGGAACATATCCCAATTTGTACAGGATGTACAACAAGTAAGTTTCAGAATAGACAAAGTCTTATAAGTGGGTCCAAAGCTGCAAGTTGCACTTGTTTTTTAATAATAAGGAAGTGTTAGAACTAGTACCAAAGTTTTGAGAAACAGACATCATATTGGTGTCATATTATCCTGCATTTACTATGAATCTAACATTTAAGCTGAAATTGTCAAAACCATTAAAGGACTTAGTAGCCCAGTTACCATGGATAATTAATGAGTATCTCTAACCCCAGATAGCTTTGAAAGTTTCAATCTACAGCAAAACGGCAGCTTAACAGTAAAAAATAGTCCTGCAATTTTGATTAAAAAGCCCCACAAAAGCATTCCAGGCAAACCTGGAAAATACGTTTTATTTTCTTCGATTTTTTCCACAATGAGAATCCTCACATAGGCTATGTCTACACTAGCCGAAAACTTCGAAATGGCCATGCAAATGGCCATTTCGAAGTTTACTAATGAAGCACTGAAATACATATTCAGTGCTTCATTAGCATGCGGGCGGCCACGGCACTTCGAAATTGACGCGATTCGCCACTGTGCGGCTCGTCCAGACGGGGCTCCTTTTTGAAAGGAGCCCAGCTACTTCAAAGTCCCCTTATTCCCATCTGCTCATAGGAATAAGGGGACTTCGAAGTAGGCAGGGTCCTTTCAAAAAGGAGCCCCGTCTGGACGAGCCACGCAGCGGTGAGCCGTGTCAATTTCGAAGTGCTGTGGCTGCCTGCATGCTAATGAGGCGCTGAATATGTATTTCAGCTCTTCATTAGTAAACTGTGAAATGGCCATTTGCATGGCCATTTCGAAGTTTTCGGCTAGTGTAGACACGGCCATTGTTACCTCGCAATAGGCCAATGTTTTTCTAGCTTATTGTTTTACAGGAAATGTACATGTTGTAGATAGGCTCAAGCTGATAATATTAACTGAATATGGGGGAAGGCCTCACTTCTCAGAACATGTGATTAGGGAAGTAATAGATAAGCAAGCTAAAAACAGAATGTTTGTGCTCACTAATTAAATGGGTGACTAAGATAAGGATGGGAACACCTGAGCTAGGAAAGACAGGAAAGGCCACCAGCAGGAAACCAGTTACTATAAACAAGATAACAATGGACATGATGAGTCAGGAATGTAACGTAAAGTTGAAGGAAGGAGTAGGGCAAGTCCAGATAGTGCATGAATAGCATTCTGTACAAAGATTGGTTTCTTCAGGATAACTCAGCCAATCTGAAAATGTTTGATACAGTATATAGTAAATACAATTATATGTGTCAATGTATGTAAAACGCAGAAGATTTCTGTGTAAATGCGAATCTGTGATTGACCCTGATCTATTTCATGTGTTCCACTTAAGTTGGGGGGCAGGGGATCATCCTCAGCTGTATCCATGGGCTTGGAAGGGTGGGGGGATTCTGCTACATGAGGAACACCAGGGATCCTGGATTCAGCCCTGACACTCCTGTCTTCAATTTTGGGGTGGGGAGGCAGGGGGAAATCAGGACTTCAGCCCCTTAGCTCCTGTTTTCAGCCCTGAAGAGGTTGCCAGGGCTTGGGCATTCAGCCCCACAGCCCCTGGCTTCGTTGGCAGGAGAGAGGGGGTACAGCAGGGATCCAGGCTTCAGCCTGTGTGTGTTTTAGGGGGAGAGGGGAAAACGTCATGCCAGAGAGCAGGATTTCAGCCTGTGTGGAAAGATGTGCCAGGGGCTTCAGCCCTCAGTTCCTGTCCTTGGCCCATGGGGTCACCAACAGTCGCCAGCTTCAGTGGGGGCTGAAAAGGGGGCTTGCTTCAGCCTCGCAGCCTGAAAGGGCTGGCAGACTAACCCGTCCCTGTTGAGAAACCCTGCTTTAAGTTTTACAAGAGGAGAGGTGACATATACCTCTCACTCACTCCAAATACCCTAACACTATCACACACAGGCTGCATCTCCTCCCACTGGCTTCATGTGTGTCTGTCTTTGAGCCCTGCCTGAGAGCACCATCTGTGGCCACAGCCTGCCCCACATTCACCTGCTAGCTGCAAACAGGAGGCTGCTGCGGCTGCAGGAGTGCTCGACCTGAAAATACGGGACAAGTTGCCTGTTTTTATAAAAAAGTTGGGACACTTGAAAGAGGGCTTAAATAAGAGACAGTCATGTGATGGATGGTCACCCTACCTATGGCCAAGTGTGCCGATGAATTAACCTCACAGTTAAAATTTTGTTCTTACAACAGCCTTTGATACAGTACCCTAAACTTTTCCTAATAATTCCTCAGTCATCTCCCAAACCTTGCATATAGTTCCTATAAACTCATTAGAATAACATCCCACAGGCCCATCTTTATAAGGCCATACAAATAAAGGAGTCTTTGTGGTCAAAGAACAGGAATGGGAAGCAGGCAACCTTATTACTATTCCCAGCTCTGCCACAGACTATTGTGTATGATTTTGGGAAAGTGACTCCTTTGTGCATCAGTTTCTTCATCTACAAAATGGGATAGTAATACTAAACTTCCTAGCAAGGGTATTACAAGATGTTGAGGAGTGCCATGCCCATAGTTTTATGAGAGCAGGTTTGAGCCCTCTGCAGCCCCTCCCATTGTATTTGATCCCTTTTCTCTTAAGGTAGCATGACCTAATGACCAGAGTCCTATTCCACACCTCTCACTCTTGGGGCAGTGTGTCCTAACAGCCAAAGTCCAACCAACACCCCTTTCTCTCTCAGGGCAGTGTGGCTTAATGACCAGAAAGTCAGTGTAATTCCCCCTGTGGTCAGGGTAGTATGGCCTAGCAGCCTAAGAGTCAATACAATTCCCCCCGTGGTTGGAGTAGTATGGCCTTGTGGTCCATACAGGCCTCCCTGTATGGGGTTGGTAAGGAGAAGGTACAGGGGACCTGGGCCCTTCCTCTCCACTGGCTCCTACCCCGGCAATGGAAAATTTCACAACTAGCTCGGTGGGAATCCCACTGCAACAAGCCAAGTCTCCTGTGGTTACAATTCCATACCACTGGCTGTTCCAACCAGTCTTTTGACGTAGTCTTCTCCAGCCCTTTGCTCTGGCCTGGGGCTTCTCTTGCTAGCACTCACAGGTTGGCTCCCATGGCTCGGTCCGTTGGTGCTTCTTCCCCTGGTGCTCCTGTGGTACCTACCACCTTCCTCAATGTCAGTCAACCCTGACAGAACACCTCCACTGGCCTTTGTAGCCAACCTCCAGCTGGTGCATGCCCAGCAGAGCTGGGGGGGGGGCAGAGCTTGCTCAGACAGGTGAGTCAGTTTAACCCCTTCAGGCTCAGTGCAGGGTTGCTACACCCTATTACACAAGGATACTTAATTGATGTTTGTAACATATATCAAAGTCCTTGGATTATACATGCTAGCTGTAAAAGGAATAATTTTCTTGCATAGGAGAAAGTGAATATAGAAAAATTATTTACCTTTTCCCATAATACAAGAACTAGGGGACACCAAATGAAATTGATGGGTAGTAGGTTCAAAACTAATAAAAGGAAATTTTTCTTCACACAGCGCACAGTCAACCTGTGGAACTCCTTGCCCGAGGAGGCTGTGAAGGCCAGGACTCTATTAGGGTTTAAAAAAGAGCTTGATAAATTTTTGCAGGTCAGGTCCATAAATGGCTATTAGCCAGGGATAAAGTATGGTGCCCTAGCCTTCATAACAAGGGCAGGAGATGGATGGCAGGAGATAAATCACTTGTCTTCTGTTCTCCTTCTCTGGGGCACCTGGCATTGGCCACCGTCGGCAGATGGGATGCTGGGCTTGATGGACCTTTGGTCTGACCCAGTATGGCCATTCTTATGTTCTTATGTTCTTATGCATATATAGATATATGTGTCTGCTTGAGAAACGTAGGTCTTGAACCTATACATTCTTACATAGCTGCTTAAGTTTATATATGTGCAAAGATAAACATGTTTGCAAGTATTTGCAGGATCAGGATCTTACAAATTGTCATTAGAATAGTTACATGTCATTAAAATATTAGGGAAATAAAGCAGTTTAAGTACCTTGTTTATTCATTAACATTCAAAACCATATACTACCTATTATTTTTTTTTAATTTAACTCTTAGGTCTTAAATTAATTACAAGGAAAATTTGCATTGCTGGCTATTAGAAAACATATATTTGTGTATTATTGGAAAATGCTTGCTGACAGTATCTAATTATTTTATTGTTTTTAGATCAATTATATACCAACAGAGAATTTCAGAAATACTTACTTGGCTTGATGGTTCCAGACCTGAGAGGTAAAGCTTGTTAATATCCAACTCAGTGTTAAAAAAAAAATATGCTAGACAGATTTTCACTCATGGCTTTCACATACTTTTTCATATGCTTGCAACACAAGTGAGGCTGTAATTAGCCATCTCGGTTATTATTCCTTGAGATACAAAGTGTTACGGTAATTGCGGTTGTGCCTATTATGTTCCTCAGTTGACCGGTAGAAAAGAAAGAGGTAAACCAAGTTCCTCACAGTATGAGCTCAGGGTGTGCATATCTGAGTGGGAATATATACACTGTGGCACCGGGGGGGGGGGTGTCATAGGCCATGTGACCCTTCCCCAGCCCAGAGAAGGGCTGTAAGAACCCCACTCCACCCCAGGCACTGCCTCTCCCCATTCTTACTCTGTTCTCTCCCTGCCACTCTCCCACCCTTGCTCCGTACCACCCTGCCTCTTCCCCCCCAAATGAGGCAGCCCAGGGGACTAGCTGGGCTATGGGCCTGGTGCCAGCAGTGGAGAATGCCCCCCGCACTCGCTAAAAGTGGTGGGGGAAGCAGATCAACACGGACGGCCCTAGCTCATTTGCTTTCCCAGCCACATTGTTCCACTTCCCATCTGTGAGTTCAGGAGAGAGCAGAGCTAACTTGGGCCGTGTTTGTCCACTTCCTCCACCACTGCCAGTGAGTGCCAGAGAGAGAGGAAGGGTTAGACCCTTGCTGCTGGGACCAGGGCCCCAGCCCCTTGCTAGTCCCCTCCCCAGCTGCTGACTGGCCTCTTGCCCTTGTCCTATCAGCAGATAGGAATAAGGGGATTTTGAAGTTGGCGAAGTTCTTTTGAAAAGAACCTCCATCTGGGTGAGTCACGCAGGAGTGAACAGCAGCAATTTCAAAGTGCCGCAGCTGGTGGCATGCTAATGAGGCACTGAATATGTATTTCAGCACCTCATTAGTATTCTTCGATTTGGCCCTTAGCATGGCCATTTCAAAGTTTTCTCTAAGTGTAGGCACGGCCTGTGTCTTCTCTGGGATGAATGTATATTTTACATTATACGCAGTAATCCAGACTTCATCTCAAGTTTTTAAAGTTATCATACTGTAGTTGCTCTGTTCCTATGTGCTGCAAATTGACAAACAAAATGCATATTAATTCTTTGTAATGTGAGTGCTCTGCAATAGATATAGGCCTGGAACTTTTATACCTAGGAAGGGTTTGTGAATCCAGGCTTCACACCAGTATTTTTCTGGGAACAGTAGGTTAGTTGTTGGGTGGCTATTTTGCTCCTGTTATGCTTGTGATTGGTTAAGTTAAATAATATTTTAAGAAATATTTTTATGTACTCAACAGAGACAATGAATTATCAGGTGACTTTTTTTTACATGGGAACAAAATCAAAGAAAGCTTGTCATTCTTTTATATGAGGGATTATAGATGAACAACTTTTATCAGTTGGTGGTGAGATGAAGTTCTCTGGAATCTCACCCAGTAAATCAGGCAGAAATCTGGCAATAGGCTCAGGTTTTCAGATGTGTCTTCCAAATTTGGGTGCCTAAATTTTTGGATGCCCAACTAAAGACACTGAAGGCCTGTTCTGTAAATGTGGGCCTAGGTGTTTATGCTCACTTACAAAGCAGTTGAGAGAAAGCTGCTTAAAAAATTTGGGAAGAAGATGCTTTTGAAATCAGGGCACCCTTTCGAAGGAAACCCAGCTACACAGCTATTTTTATTTCAAAATCAGCACTTTTCAATGGGTTGGGTGGCTGCCATTATGAAAATGAGGCACTGAATAGTCATTTCAGCAACTCATTTGCATTTTCAAGTGGCTGTGTACATGCCCCTTCCAAAAGGGAGATGTAGTGTAGCCATGGCCAAACTGTGGCGTTTTTGTTTTCTTGGAATTTTATTCAGTGTTTCCTTTTTCTAAAAATAAAGCTTTTACATAAATTCTCCCAAAATCTCACAGTGCTCTTTTCTTTGATGTAACTCTAGGCCAGATTTCTATACATTGTATATTGAAGAACCTGATAGCTCTGGACACTCCTATGGACCAGTTAGTGGTGGAGTAAGTTATATATTTATTATCTTAAGTTGCTCCTGAAATAATGACCTAATAAATGTGTTAGTCTCTAAGGTGCCATAGGACTGCTTATTTGTGAAGCTACAGACTACATGGCTGCATCTCTGAGAGTAAGTGGTCCATGGAATTACAACTTTATTACTTTACAAACAGTACTTTTAATTGCTACATTTGGGGCCAAATTTGACCTGATTCTGGCACACAATTAAACTCATCTGTCATACAAAAGTTATTTCTAATGTAGTGCTGCAAAACTTAAAATGTTTGGTGTGGGGTTTTCTTTTATTTGGATCAAACAGTAAAAACCCTGATTTGCTTTGCTTTGCTTTGCTTTGCAGAGTCAATGTGTGTTTGCACCAATAAAATGCAGTGGTTGTGACAGAATTGTTTTCGAGCTCAAAAACAAATAAAAATCAGGGGTACGTCTACACTAGGGAGTTTTGTTGACAAAGCCTGAAGAGTGTCCGCACTCAAAATGCTTTCTGTTGGTGACAGTATGTCGACAGAACTTGGCTTTTTTGTTGACAGCCTTCTGTCTCTCCACCAGGAAGCAGAATGCTTTTGTCACTGCTCTATGCTCTCTGCTGAGGGAGCTGACAGCATGCGAGCAGCAGAGCCACACTCTGTCTGCACCTACACCCTCTCAGCCGTTCCCAGACCAAGACCCCATGGCAGAGGGTGGCAGAGAGCCCCCTGAGCCTTTGTGGGACCTGCCTAAGGGTTCCTAGCACCCACCCCGGGGGTTGAAGAAGTGGGCCCCCTCTTGGTTCGGACCCGAGCTCCAAGACCTCCTGGGCCTCTGGGTCAAGGAGGCCATTCTACTGGACCCATTGGCCAAGAGGCAAAATGCTCTGGGGTACACATGCCTTGCTGCAGCCCAGGGAGAGTGCAGACACCCTGCCTGTGCCCTGGAGCAGGTCCCGGCTAAAGTGAAGGAACTGCGACGAGGGTATGTCCAGGCACGGGACGTGCGCCACAGTTTGGGGGCAAGGACAGCCACCTGCCCCTTTTATGCAGAGCTGCACCAGGGCTGGGGTCCCCCAGCTGAGAGACCATCAGCACGACCGACGAGACACCCCCCACACAGCAGCCTGAGCTGGAGCAGCTGGGAAACCTGCTAGAGCCCCAGGCAGAACTAGAATCGGACCTCAAGTCCAGTCAGGGGAACCCTGGTCATCACTCTGGACTGAGACTCCTCCAGCAAGGTGACATCCAAAGCATCTCTGGACCACTTTGGGGGACTGTTTGGTGAGTACCCCATGGGTCACACACCCCATGGCATTGGGCATTGCAGAGTGTGCTGCAAGCCTTGACAGGCTGACTTGGGCAGGACCCCATGCTGCAGGCCCAGCACGAGCAATCATTTGCATGACAACAAGTCTTACTGGGTCCCAGCAGGCATCCCCTGGCACAGGCGACAGCCCGCTACCAGCACCACAGGAGGCTGGAAGAGCCCTGGGGCCCCAGGGGAGAGAAGACCTGTCCACCCCTCCCATGGCTGGGAGTGGGCCAGCCACATGGGCAATGGCCTGACCACAGACAAACCACTGAGGAGTGTACCCCCAGCACGCAAGCACACCTTCAGGTGTCAGTCAGCACCCTCCTCCCTATCGTGGGCAGCACTGTGGGCTGCTTGCATAAGGCGGGGCCACAGGGAGGGCCAAGCTGTGCCCAGCTTGCCTGCCACCTATTCAGGGACCCTTCTGTGACCAGACGCTCCCCCACAGGATGCTAGCTGGTGGGCAGGGGAGGTGCAGTAGTCAGCCTAGTCCCTGAGGCACCACAGGATCCCCATACAGCAGACATGTTCTCCCAGGACATCCCCGTCTCATAGCCCTGGGGTGGAGGCTGCTGCTTGCAATGGGTGTGGGGGGTGGGGTCTTGGTGGCTGTCTTGCAGGAAAAACTTGCCGTCTCTCCCTCTCTTCTTAGAGCTGCACTGTCTGAGGTCCGGGCCAGGCCGGGCCGGCCCAGCCCCACCATGCCACCAGGGCCAGTCCGGAGCTGAGCAGCCCAGGAGCAGCACATGAGAGGGCCAGAACCCCACCACTGCCAGGATGGGCCTACAGCTGGAGGGGCTGTTGCCAGGCTGAAGACGATGCCCTGTGGGTCTACGTGGCCACCCTCACGAGGCAGACAGACATCCTGGAGCAGTGGCTATGGGAGGACCAGGAGTGGCGAATTCAGGCCTGGGACCAATTGATGTCCCACCTAGATGCCATCACCAGTGTCTGGCGGGACCAGTTGGCGCAGCCACCTGCACCTGATACCCCACTCCCCCCAGCTCCTTGCCCCCCCAGGCCCTACTGCCCTACCCCTGCCAGATGCCCCCACCCCAGGCTCCCCCTGCTCCCCTTACTGAGCCTGACGCCACCAAACCCCACAACCCCCATACAACCCCATACTCCTGGCCCCATCCCAGCCCCAATGAGGACCCTGAATCTATGGCGGGAGGGGATCCTGCCACTCGGGGTCCTGCTCCCCCATGGGGTTGCAACCCCTCACCCTCTCCCTAGACTGAGGCCGTCCATCCCCTGTCACAAGTCCCCTGCAATGAACATACATTACATGTTGCTCTTATTAAATAGTTTTTGTTAACAGAAGTTGTTTTGAACAAGTTTTTCAAAGATAAAGGTTTTATTTTTTTTACCACCCCTTTGTCCCTTGTTCTTGGGGAGAGGTCGGGGAGGTGTGATTGGGTGAAGGAAGGGGTCGTAGTGGGGAGCAGTTAGGGCTGTGGGCCCGAGGTCCCCACTGGGGGTGACCTTGGGAGGGTCACTGGGTGCCACAGGAGATGTTGTCCCTTAGGGCCTCCCAAATTCACAGCCTGTCCCTGTGGGCATGGCAGATGAGAGCTGTGCCCACCTTTTCATTGTTGTGGCCAGCATCAGCTCCCCACCCAGAAAGGAAGTCCCCCTCCTTTTCCGCCAAAACATGGTGGATGCAGCCACAACTTGGGGACATTGTGCTCCCCCAGTCCAGCTGCGTCAGGAGGCACCTAAATCATGCCTTCAGACAGCTGAAGGCACATTTGACTTGGTTCCATGCCTGGCTGATGAGGGTGTTGAAGAGGTCCTGGGTGGGGTCCAGTGGCCAGTGTAGGGCCTCATGAGTCAGGGCATGAGGGGGTAGGCAGAGTGGCATCTGCATGTCCCTGATGGCCAGCTCCCAGCAGGGGACATAGGTATGCACCTCCATCCTCTGGCACAGACTAATCTAAATGTCCAGGAACTGTCCCTGGTGGTCAACCAGGGCCTGGAGAAAGATGGATTAGTACTGCTTGCAGTTGGTGTACTGGGCCATGCTATGGTCTGAGGCACAGATGGTGATGTGAGTGTCACTGATGGTGCTGAAGCAGCTGGTGAACCCCAGGGCAGTAAAGCTGGCCAGGACCGTGTCCAGGTATGCGAGGCAGATGACCCTTCTTGAGCAGGATAGTGTTGATGGCTGTCACTACCTGCGTGGGGCAGAGACCAAACACACATGAGCGGTAGTGAAGAAGGGTGTCCTTGGGCCTTGGTGGGCTCTCCTGCCCCCTCCCATTCTCTTCCCCTGTGCTCTTGAGGTGCCCTGCCCACTGTGGGACCACCACCTCAGCAGTGGGTCTGTGTGAGGGTGGGATATCAAGGTCTCAGGGGACAGGGTCTCCCCCAACCCCACCCCTCACACCTCCGTCTTTGCTCCATGAGGGTCCCCCTTGGTCTGAGGCATCCCTCCCATGCCCCCTCTGCCCCATGCAGGGTCTACAGCCTGAGATCACCTTAACTGCATGAGGACAGCCCTGATGGTGGACCTCCCTACACCAAACTAGTGCCTGATGGAGTGGTAGCTGTCAGGGGTGACACGCTTCCATAGGGCAATGGCAACCTTCTTTTCCAGGGTGGATGGCAGACCACATCCCGGTGTTCTCCCTCTGGAGGGCAGAGGTGAGTCAGGTACAGAGCTCCAGGAAGGTGTCCTTCCTCATGTGGAACTTCTGGAGCCATTGCACATCATCCCACTTCCCCACAATGAGCCGGTCCCACCTGTCGGAACTGGTGGTGTACTTCCATACCTGCCTGGTCACCTGGGGGTAGGGAGGAGGGGGGGCACAGGTAGGTCCCTGGGACACCGAGGGCATGCTCCTTGATCCTGGTGGCAGGTCTGTCCCACCAGAGGAGGTGGAGGACAGCCATGATCAGAGTGATCAGCAGCTTGAGCAACTGGGAGTGGGTCCAATGCAAGCCTTAGGGCTGCTGTGGCACCATGGCTTACTGGAAAGGTCCAACTCTCACAGAAAGCGTGTGAGCCCTTCACTAACTATGCTGTCCCTCATGGAGGTAGGCAAGCCTCAGAAGGTGGTAGTGAGGAGTCCTTTTATGGGCAGTCCTGGCTGGGTCTCCTGGAAGGGTTTACTGTCCATGAGACCCTGTCTGATGCGGTTCTGGGGTTTGTTTTGTTGAGAGCAGCCAGGCTGTGTGGACTGCTCTGTTGACGGAGCAGACTGCTTTTTCAATATACTTTTGTGTGTGGACATGATGTGTCAACAGAGCTTTTGTCAAAAGATCTCTTCTGACCGTAACTTCTGTCAACAAATTGCTGTAGTGTAGACATAGCCTAAGTGAAGAAAGATGATATATAAACTTCCTTGTTTTTAACTACTCTGATCATACAATCTGGTAGATTGACTAGGAGTACTGAAATCAATAGCAAGGAGAAATTCTAATGAAATGCTGTTTTATTTTTTAGGTCATTAAAGCCTTGCAATTAGCAGATGAGGCACTGGGAATGTTAATGGAGGGACTAAAACAGAGGAACCTGCACAACTGTGTAAATCTTATTGTTTTGGCTGATCATGGTACTGTATCTAGTTTTATACTTAACTTTTCGGTATCTCTTCTGTTACAGCCTGTTTATTCTCTCTTTTATGTCTGGCATTCATGCTCACTATTTTAATAAACTACCACAGATAGTCTTGTCAATATTGTAATTTCTAATTTAATAAAATACATATTGATGTATTCTTGTTTTAGGAATGGATAAAACCTACTGCAATCAGTTAGAATACATGACGGATTATTTTAATCAAATTAATTTCTACATGTATGAAGGACCTGCAGCTCGCATTCGGGCGTACAGTGTTCCAGAAGACTACTTTACTTGTAAGTTTGAAACCATGCTGTTAATGCAGAGCCAGCATAGTAAAAAGGAAAGAAATAAGGACATTGGATAATCAACAATTTTGAACCTTGGGATGTCTAATGGAAACTCTTTTTTTGCCCACTGACCAGGCCTGAATGTCTTTGGCTCATGGAAACAGTGTTGCAAAAATTGTCTTTGACAGTAACTTCAGGAAGTGCTGAAAACCAGAAATTCTTGTGACAGATTAGTTGAGGAAAGAGAAACAGTTTTGTAGTTAAAGCACTGGACATATATTCCGGAAATCTGTGTTTAGTTACCAGCCCTGCCACAGATTTCTTGCCCATAGGTCAATAGCTTAATTCATGTAAACAAAAAAGCAGTCCAGTAGAACTTTAAAGACTAACAAAATAATTTATTAGGTGATGAGCTTTCGTGGGACAGACCCACTTCTTCAGGTCGTAGCCATACCAGAACAGACTCAATATTTAAGGCACAGAGAACCAAAAATAGTAATCAAGGTTGACAAATCAGAAAAATATTGTCAAGGTGAGCAAATCAGAGAGTAGAGGGACAGAAGGTTGAGGGGGGAGAATTAAGAATTAGATAAAGCCAAGTATGCAAAAGAGCCCCTATAGGCTACGTCTACACATGCACGCTACATCGAAATAGTCTATTTTGATGAATAACATCTACACGTCCTCCAGGGCTGGCAACGTCAATGTTCAACTTCGACGCTGGGCAGCACCACATCGAAATAGGCGCTGCAAGGGAACGTCTACATGCCAAAGTAGCACACATCGAAATAAGGGTGCCAGGAACAGCTGCAGACAGGGTCACAGGGCGGACTCAACAGCAAGCCGCTCCCTTAAAGGGCCCCTCCCAGACACAGTCGTGTCTAACTAATCTATTAGAATTCTTTGAAGGGGTTAATAAACATGCGGACAAGGGGCACCCAGTGGACATAATATACCTAGATTTCCAGAAAGCCTTTGACACAGTCCCACACCAAAGGCTTTTATGTAAATTAGGCGGTCATGGGATAAGAGGAAAGATCCTTTCATGGATCGGGAATTGGTTAAAAGACAGAAAACAAAGGGTTGGAATAAATGGTAAATTTTCACAATGGAGGAGGGTAACTAGTGGTGTTCCCCAGGGGTCAGTCCTGGGACCGATCCTGTTCAACTTGTTCATCAATGATCTAGAAAATGAGGTAAGCAGTGAGGTGGCAAAGTTTGCAGATGACACCAAGTTGTTCAGGACAGTCAAAACCAAAACAGATTGTGAAGAACTACAAAAAGATCTCAGCAAACTGAGTGATTGGGCAGCAAAATGGCAAATGAAATTTAATGTGGGTAAGTGTAAGGTAATGCATGTTGGAAAAAATAACCCAAATTAC
Source organism: Carettochelys insculpta (assembly GCF_033958435.1). Taxonomy (NCBI): domain Eukaryota; kingdom Metazoa; phylum Chordata; order Testudines; family Carettochelyidae; genus Carettochelys; species Carettochelys insculpta. The sequence goes on along the minus strand of NC_134139.1, from coordinate 107,963,413 downwards.
ACGTACTACATGATGGGGTCAAATTTAGCTACGACAGATCAGGAAAGGGATCTTGGAGTTATAGTGGATAGTTCTCTGAAGACATCCACGCAGTGTGCAGCAGCAGTTAGTAAAGCAAATAGGATGTTAGGAATTATTAAAAAAGGGATCGATAATAAGACAAAAGATATCATACTTCCCCTATATAAAACTATGGTACGCCCACATCTTGAGTACTGCGTGCAGATGTGGTCTCCTCACCTCAAAAAAGATATATTGGCATTAGAAAAGGTTCAGAAAAGGGCGACTAAGATGATTAGGGGCTTGGAACGGGTCCCATATGGGGAGAGGCTAGAGAGACTGGGACTTTTCAGTTTGGAAAAGAGGCGATTGAGGGGCGATATGATGGAGGTATATAAAATCATGAATGGTGTGGAGAAAGTGAATATAGAAAAATTATTTACCTTTTCTCATAATACAAGAACTAGGGGACACCAAATGAAATTGATGGGTAGTAGGTTCAAAACTAATAAAAGGAAATTTTTCTTCACACAGCGCACAGTCAACCTGTGGAACTCCTTGCCCGAGGAGGCTGTGAAGGCCAGGACTCTATTAGGGTTTAAAAAAGAGCTTGATAAATTTTTGCAGGTTAGGTCCATAAATGGCTATTAGCCAGGGATAAAGTATGGTGCCCTGGCCTTCAGAACAAGGGCAGGAGATGGATGGCAGGAGATAAATCACTTGATCATTGTCTTCTGTTCTCCTTCTCTGGGGCACCTGGCATTGGCCACCGTCGGCAGATGGGATGCTGGGCTGGATGGACCTTTGGTCTGACCCAGTATGGCCATTCTTATGTTCTTATGTTCTTAGTTGCTCTAAACAACACAAGATCCACAGAGCCGACAACTGGTTGCAGACCCTGTGCATGCAGCATGGATCCCCAGCTGCAGCAGCAGCAGCCAGAAGCCCTGGCTAAGGGCTGCTGCACACGGTGACCATAGAGCCCCGCAGGGGCTGGAGAGAGAGCGTCTCTCAACCCCTCAGCTGATGGCCGCCATGGCGGACCCTGCTATTTCGATGTTGCGGGATGCGGATCGTCTACACATGCCCTACTTTGACGTTCAACTTTGAAGTAGGGCACTATTCCCATCCCCTCATGGGGTTAGCGACTTCGACGTCTCGCCGCCTAGCGTCGATTTCAACTTCAAAGTAGCGCCCAACATGTGTAGCCGTGATGGGCGCTATTTCGAAGTTGGCGCCGCTACTTCGAAGTAGCGTGCACGTGTAGACGCGGCCATAATGACTTAAAAAAATCCCGTCCTGGTTCAAACCACGTTAATGTGCATATTAATATAATGGGGAATGATAATGCTACCGTTCTCCCTGTTGTAGGTCATCTTCTCCATTTAGATTGTAATGTCTTTGAAGCAGTGATTGTCTATTAATACAGTGTGTATAACACCTAGCACACCGGAGCCTTGATCTCAGCTGAAATTGTAAATGATAGCATAATACAAATAAATAATAATTGAAACCATTTAACTATATCTGGAGTTTATGATGCTGCGAGATTGAAGAAAGTGCTCACTTTTGGTAAGGGAATAAAATAGGGTAAAGTAAAAGCCCCAGATCCCTTATTTCAAAGAGCATACAGAATTCCTTCTACAAATGTCATGCTTGTTCTAGGACCAGAGGAGCCAGCAAGCTATTGTGTGTATTTATCATTTCATATTTTCAATGTACAAACTGATGTGATTGTCATTAACATATATCTCGCACAAAATAAGGGCAGTCCTTGGCTTGAGCCGCTTACAGTCTAAAGAAGAGAGAAACAGAATAGACAAGCTGTGATAAGAAGCCAAGATATAGTTTTATTATTAATGTAAATGTTGCCTTGTTTCTGGTGGCTATCTTATCACCTATTAAAAACATTTGCTTTCCCTAAAAAAGCATGGTTCAGTAAAATTAAAACCAAATACAAAGCCAAGGGGTAGCAAGAGATTAATCTCTTTGTCTTTAGCTGCACTGTACAGCTTTTAGCAACCAGGCTTTGTTGACACAGGTCTGTCACAAAAAGGTTGGGCAGTGTAGCTGCTGTTTGTCTGTTTGGCAAAATACTTCTGCCTCCTGCCTGCCTGCTGAAAAAGTGCTGTTCATATTGGAACTTTGTCTTGCAAGACTTTTGTCTTTTTGGTGGGACGGATGGGGAGGGGGTCAGGTAGCATCTCTGAGTTACAAAAGTTTTGTTGCTCAATTGCCAGTGTAGGCATAGCCTCTGTCTCTCAGATTATGGAAGATGAATTATGGCAGCAGATTTGCCTTTCTCTGAAGCAGTAGGTCTGACCAGTGTCAAAACAAGGATACAAGATTTAAAGGATACCTGGATCCAGATCTGATCCAGTTCTGCAAATCTTATATTCTAAAATGGGGGTGAGACAGTGCCCAGTGATTTGTCAGCTTTGCCTTTGGTTAGCAGGGGAATCAAAAGTCTGTGTGGGCCTCTGGCCAAAGTGGGGGAGCCTGACTTTGTGCTCCCAGAATGGGTGGGGCCATGGTCAGAAGAAGCAATGCCCGGGTAGCCAGCCTTCTGTGCTACCCAGAGTGCAGTGCACACCCCCCTCTCGCCACCAGCGCTCAAAGCCACCTGGAGTGAACAGCATGATACTCTGGCAGCAATTTAAAGGGCTGGGGCTCCAGCCAACACCGCTGTCACAGTAGCAGCAGCAGCACCTGGGAGCCCCAGATCCCTAAGAATCATAGAGCCCCCGGGCAACTGCCCCACTCCCCTGACCTTCATCAGTGGGCCTGTTAGTTAAGTGCTGCATTGGTAGCTTTTCTCCATTCCATCTCTTCTGGGTACCTAGCTAGTGAATCTGACAGCAAATAAGTCCATGGTTGAGTAATCAGCAAAGTCGGACAGAACACTTGTGGCTCACTTTTACAAACAGTATACAAGTGGATGCAAAAGCAGTGCAAATTACTGCCCAATGCTTTACACTTTCAGTTGTCTGATTGTAACTTATTATATTGTCTGTTTTCCTAAACAGTTGACTCTGAAGGAATTGTTAAAAACCTTACAGTGAGTACACTTTTCTCATATGTTTATTTCCTCTTTATGGTATTTTGATTAAAAGGCATATTTTTGTGTATATATAGTGTGTGTTTTTCTCAAACCCTAACTTTGCACCCAGTTTCCAACTATTTTTAGCGGGATATTGACTCAGGTGTGACTCTTTGGGTGCGTCTGCACTAGCCCCATCCTTCGAAGGGGGCATGCTGGACAGGCAGGTCGGAGGAGGCTAATGAGGTGCTGTGATGCATATGCAGCACCTCATTAGCGTAATGGCCATCACAGGAACTTCGAAGCTGCTGACTTCGAAGCGCTGACAGGCAGTGTAGCCACAGTCACTTCGAAATACATGCTGAACTTTTGGGAGCACGTACATGGAAGCATCCGTGGCTACACTGCCTGTCAGCGCTTCGAAATCAGCAGCTTCGAAGTTCCTGTGATGGCCATTATGCTAATGAGTTGCTACATATGCATCACAGCACCTCATTAGCCTCCTTCGACCTGGGGCTAGTGTAGACACACCCTTTGAGTACAATGGCAGGCAAATCCTAGATCCTGCTATTTACACATGTGGTTGGCCCAGGGTATCTCTATAGGAGATCAAGAAAAGAAAATTTCCTGCACTCCAGAGTAAGAGGAATTGGTTGACTTGCATAAGAGAAGATGCACTGACTGCACCCCATCACCAGACGTGGAGAAAGAGTTATTTGGGAGCTGGGATCTTGAATACAGATGCAAGGCTGTGGAGAAGTCAGTCCAGGTTTCCGAGAGCAAGGTTAACCCAGCTCAATTAAACATCAAGTAAATTTTTATCCATTTTTTTGTTTAATTGGCTAATTCAGTACTTTTTCACAGAGTTCAATATCCACTTTAAAATATATGGGATGGGCAAGATGGCTGAACTAATGTTGTGGGAAGACTGATATTTGAATCTCTTTGTTGATATAATTTAGCTTTATTTTATCATTTAAACTGGTAATCATGGAGTCACAGAAATGTAGAGTTAGAGGGGCAGTCTGCTGCACTGTGGCAAGACCAAGTAAACACAGAACATCTGAACATCATTTTGTATTTGTGCATTTGATTTGTTTTCTTTTCCAATAATTCAGGACAATAGTCCAATTTGTCAAGGTCAGTTTGAATCTTAAATCCATCTTCCTATGTGTTGACAATCCCCTTCAGCTTCTTGTCATATGCAAATTTCATAAGCATACAATCTGTTCCATTGTCTAAATGATTAGTGAAGATATTGAGCCAGACCAATATTTTGAAGGAGGAAGTAGAAAGAGCAGTGAAACTACTAAAGAACAACAAAAGCCCTGGAAATGATAAGATCACAGAAGATATGATCAAATACGGTGGAGGAAGTAAGATTCAGGAAATACACCGACAATGTATTATAGCATGGGAAAAAGGGAATGCACCTAAGGAACGGACAAGATCCATGCTAGTGACAATACACAAGAAAGGAAGTGCATTGGAGTGCAAGAATGACAGAATGATTGCTGTAACAAATCATCTAGGCAAGGTTCTGATGATGATACTGACAGAGAAACTGAGATTGCAGATAGAAGAACATATAGTGGATGAGCAAGCAGGATTCAGGAAACATAGAAGTACCATACAGCAGATATTGGCACCAAGACTGACAGTGGAGAAAGGTCAACAAAAGAACAAGAACATCTACAACTTGCTTTATCAATTTTCAGAAGGCATTTGACAGTATAGATAAGAAAGTGACTTGAGCGGTGTTGGGCCGTGTCTACACGTGCCCCAAACTTCGAAATGGCCATGCAAATGGCCATTTCGAAGTTTACTAATGAAGCGCTGAAATGCATATTCAGCGCTTCATTAGCATGCGGGCGGCAGCGGCGCTTTGAAATTGGCGCGCCTTGCTGCCGTGCGGCGCGTCCAGACGGGGCTCCTTTTGGAAAGGGCCCCGCCTACTTCGAAGTCCCCTTATTCCCATGAGCTCCCTTTTCCCATGTTTCCCTTTTCAAAGATAGGTACTGTTTGCCCTTCTCTAGTCTTCTGGGGGAATTTCTTGTCCTCTAGGGGTGTGTCTACACTTGCACTAAATAAAGGGAAGAAGGATTCTTTTGAAGATGGGTTTACTTTCGAAAGAGCAGGGTCTACACTGGCTTTCTTCTTTCAAAAGACGGTCTTTTGAAATTAGAATATGCAAATGAGGCAACAAATATGCAAATATAGACCTCATTTGCATTTCAATTTACCTCATTTGTATACCTCTTTCGAAAGAGGAATGCAAGTGTAGACACACCCTAGGAGTTTTCAAAGACAATTGATAACGGTTCCAAGATTTCTTCAGCTAATTTCTTAAGTACCCTAGGATGAATTTCATTAGGCTCTGCCAACTTGAATATTATTTAATCTGCTGTTTTCATATTTAGGGTTGCATTTTTCCCTCCTGGTACATAATATTAGTTAAGTTGAGTATCTGGTCATCAGTAGCCTTTTTAGTGAAGACTGAAGCAAAGTAAGCATTAAGCACCTCACCTTTCTTGATACAATCAGTTACTAGTTCTCTTTCCCTGTTAAGGAGAAGACCTACAATTTCCTTCATCTTTCTATTGTTCTTAATATACTTAAAGAACCTCTTCTTATTGGCTTTTATTTCCCTTGCCAGGTGCAACTTTTTTTGTGCCCAAGCCTTTCTGACTTTGTCCCTGCATATTTGTGCTGTTCTTTCATATTCATCTTTTATACTTACGATAAGCAGTCCTTAGAGTCCAACAAGGTGCCATAGGATTGCTTGTTATTTGTGAAGCTGCAGACTAACACAGCTACCCACTGAGACTTCTTTTGTACTTGTTCGTTCTTAATGATTCATTGATACAGTTTTCCTTTTAATTCATTTAGTGCCTGTTATTTCTACATTCAGGATCTATTCATAGTTTAAGCAGTTGAAAAATGTTCTAATATTTTTATTATTAAATGTTATAGCATGGAAAAAAATCTCATGTCAGATGCTATATGTACCATTTTTATTATAAGGTCATAATGTATATTTCAAAGTTGTTACCACCAGAGGTCTTCCTGGATCCTGCTGAATAACTCAACAGTATACAATGTGTCATGTAGCTCTTGCACGTCTCTGGTGACTTGAATTTCTGTGTATCTTTTGTATATCCAGGATTTTTTAGTTTTTTTTTTAAATACTAAATAATTCCAATAGTCATTCAGAATGTGGGAAAAGAGATGCCCTATAGCTAGCACCCAGAATTTGGGGAATTTCCTTTTTCCTTTGTGTCATTGGTTATGAATATTCAGTGCAGTCTGTTTTTCTTGCACTAGCTAGCAGTGTATTCTATTTTATCTTTGATGATTTCCTCTATCTTTTCCCTAGCTGCAGATCCCACGTAGAGGTTAAGGAATGATCTTATCTCCTGGTATATAAAAAAGGTGAACTGTTTTCTGTTAGAGATACAGAGCAATGATCATAGGAGGCCTTGACAGAAAAACCCTGGAAGATTTGTGGTCACAAAAGGGTCTGTCCTTTAAGAAGAAAGTCAGTGATCTGAAAATCTTAGTGGCTAGTGATCAGCAGGCAGGGGCACTTTCCTCACTTAGGCCTTGTCTATACTACAAAAATAACTTGGAGGTTGCTTACTTTGAGGTTCAACTTCGAAGTAACAGACTTTGAAGTTGAGTGTCTACACACCCTACTTAAACTTCAAATGGAATGGAGTAAAGACTTTGAAGTTGGGCTCCCTTACTTTGAATTTAACTTTGAAGTAAGGGAAAACACATATAGGCTACGTCTACATGTGCCCCAAACTTTGAAATGGCCACGCAAATGGCCATTTCGAAGTTTACTAATGAAGCGCTGAAATGCATATTGAGCGCTTCATTAGCATGCGGGTGGCCGCGGCACTTCGAAATTGACACGCCTCGCTGCTGCTCATCTCGTCCAGACGGGGCTCCTTTTCGAAAGGACGCTGCCTACTTCAAAGTCCCCTTATTCCCATGAGCTGATGGGAATAAGGGGACTTCGAAGTAGGTGGCATCCTTTCGAAAAGGAGCCCCGTCTGGATGAGACACGCGGTGGTGAGGCGCGTCAATTTCGAAGTGCCGCGGCCACCCGCATGCTAATGAAGCGCTGAATATGCATTTCAGCGCTTCATTAGTAAACTTCGAAATGGCCATTTGCGTGGCCATTTCGAAGTTTGGGGCACGTGTAGACACGGCCATAGACTCTCTGCAAGCTACTTCAAAGTAGCACCTAACTTTAAAGTTAACTTCGAAGTTAATTCCTAGTGTAGATGCACCCTTAATACTGCAGAAGAAAATAGTATGCAGCTGGCAGCGAACAAGCAGCAATTTGAACCTGAATAAAGACAGGAAATGTCCAATTGCAGGAAAGGCAGAAAAGGGCTGAAATGGGGAGAGAAGCTGTTGAAGAGTGAGAGATACCCATAATTGCAAGGAGCATGAAAATGCTAGTTACTGAGAAGAGGGACCACCAGATAAAACATGAAACTACCAGATTTCAGCTCCAGATCTTGGAAGAGCAGAGAAAGCTGCTGCAGCCTGGAATGCCGCTTCTCTTCCACAACAGCAAACACTGGAAAAAGATTTGTCCTTTTTACAAAGATATTGAAGACATAGAAGAATTTCCTTTGAACGCTTGTGCTTTCTGCACAAGGTCCCAGATGAGTAGCAAATACCTACCTTGCTAACTGGGTTGGCTGGAAAAGCCAGAAGAGTATTTAATGAACTAAAGCTGGATCAACACTACAAAGTTCTGTCTACAGAATTCACTGTCAACACAGAACCTCTGTCTACAGAACACATCCACACCTAATACAGGCTGCCCCGTCAACATTGTCTGTCAACAGAGAGCGGCCAGACTGCCCAGGTTGTGTTCTGTCAACAGATTGTAGACAGAACACATTTGTAGTGTGGGTACTCCCTAATTTTGTTGACAGAAGGCCTCTTCTGCAGACAGAACTTCATAGCATAGACCCAGCTTCTGTGTTGTTTAACGACTGTGTTAAGGCTACTCAAGGTCACCCCTATGTCTTACAGGCAGGCCTGCTAATGGGGGGAAAAGTGGGGCAAAGGGGAAAATTGCCCTGGGGCCCGGCAATTTAAAAGGTCCAGGGGCTCCTGACTGCTGCTGCCACTACAACAGCAGCAGTAACAGCTGGAGCCCTGGGCCCTTTAAAGCACTGCTGGATCTCTGGGTGGCATGCTGTGGGTGATCCTGAAGGCCTGACTGCGGGAGGTTAGCTCCTAGCTTAGTGGTCAGCAACCTGTGGCTCCAGAGCTGCATGCGGCTCTTTGAGGGGTCACTTGCGTCTCCGAGCACTGCCGCCACTGACTCTGCGTGCAGCTCGGTAGGCTGCCACCACCACCGCTTAAACAAAAAACTAAATTCAATTGCCTGCCATTGAACGAACTGAATTTACTTTGTTGTTTAAGACGTAGCAGCGGGAGCCTGTCAGCTGCAGCAGGGCAGGGAACCCAGAAGGGAAAACTGGCTGGGCAGGGAGCTGCCCCATGTGGACGGAAGTCTAAGCCAGCATGAAAGCTGTGGGGACGGGCAGCTGTGCCTGCCCCTGCTGGAGCTGTGCAGCTGTGCTGAGAAGGAGGCCACAGCCAGCGGGGGGAGGCAGCGGCTGTGGCAGAACTATGTGCTGAGGTGAGTTAAGCCCAGGGGTACTCAGAGGGTTAAGCCTGGGGGTGGGGGTAGGAATTTGGGACTCACAGGAGTTAAGGCTGTAGGTAGGAAGAGGTTGGGGATCTGAGGAGTTAAGTCTGGGGTTGTGGCGAAGGTTGGGACTCAGAGACATTAAGCCTTGGGATTGGGGGCAGGATTGCAGCATGGGGGGTGTAAAGCCTGGGGAGAGGGGGAGGATTTGGGGACTGAGGCAGGTAAAGCCTGAAAATGGGGGTAACAACTTTCTGACTGGCACAAATCATTGTTTGTGCAGTGTTCTTAAAACAAAGGTGATAAAAAATATGGTTTGATGTTATTTATTAAAGACTTGTCTTGTATTCACGTGCATTGCGGCTCTGGAAGGATTGATTCTTCTTCAAGTGGTCCCCGTGGGTGCTCCACAGTAGGTGTCGGGCTTGCCCGGCGCCGCAGATTGGAATTCTTCTAGCAGTTTCCACTGGATGGTGCATGCGCCGATGTGCGCCACTCCCTTGCGCGCCCTTGGTCATGTGCGCGATCCGGTCCCCGCCAGTTCCTTCTCAACCGCCAACGGCTGCAGACGGAATCCGCTCTGGCTCTAAAAAGCCTGAGACAGATAAGATAGTTGTTTTTATTTGTTAGCTCGTTGTTCTTACTATTATACAAAAAAAAAAAAAAAGAAAAGAAAAAGAAAGAGAAGTAAAAAAAAAACCAAAAACATACAAAATAGTAGGAGAGAAGAGGAACGGAGGGAAGAGGAGTGGACAAAGAAGGCTGGTTAAGCCATCCGCTACCCTGAAGGCCGTGAATGTTATTTGGGTTGTAGAACGCACTGATTAGCGGCTAAGTACCCTATTAACAGTAAAGACTCACTGCAATGTCTTCCTTGGGGTTTAAGAAGTGTGAGTCATGCCGCGAGGCTATGCCGGCCTCTGATGGGCATAGTAAGTGCATTCGCTGCCTGGGGGAGTCCCATGTTACCCAGAAGTGTTCGCACTGCGCTAAGCTTACAGCCAGGGCCAGGAAGGACAGAGAGATGAGGCTCAAAATGATCTTGTTTGATAAGGACCTTCAGCCTGAGCTGCGGGAGAAGCCTCACACAGAAGGGCCCTCTGGGTTGCATGAAAGGAAGGCGGCTTCTTTGACCCCCTCTGTGTAAAAGAAGAGGAAACTCTCCCCGGCTCGATCCTTGCCGGCGGTTTCAGCGAGCAGGACGAGCGGAACGCAGAGCCCTGAGCCGCGGGCTGATGAAAGTGGCAGCGCGGTCGTGGACGGGGCCGGGGCCGGGCCTCCGGCTATTCAGCAGTCGGCACTGAGGGCGCCGTGAGCGCCAGCGTGGCAAGTGCCGGAATCGGCGGCGCTGCCTTACGCGGCACCGGCTCTCACGGCGCCGATGGCGCAGGGGCACCCGGCACGGGGCCCAGCAGCGCTGGAGGAAGCTACCCGTGCAGCACCGCTTATGACGGTACTGAGCGCAGCACCGACAGTGGGGCCGAGATCCCCAGCACGGAAGGGGGCAGTGCCCACCCTGCAGGGGCGGGGGAAAGCTAGAGCCAAAACCCTGCACCTCAGTCCATCTCCAGGCAGGGCTGCGATGCCGTTATCACCCAGCTCCCCCCCCCCGCCGAGATACACACGCCGCGTCGCAGGGCGGCAACTCTACCGGCCTATTTCGGACCTCCCTCTCCGTTCCTCCAACCACCTTCACCTTGGCTCAGGCCACCTTCACCCTTTTTGGGCATGGATCCCTATGAGTACTATCACATACCAGCTTCACCATTATCAGTGTCGTCACGGAGATCCTGCTCTCTCAGACATCATGGGTACACACTCCAATCGTGGTCCAGGTCTCCATCACTGGGCCCTTGTCCATGTTGTTATGGCTGTCCTCATCATACTGAACACCAACATCAGAGGTCTAGATCTAGGGACAGATCTCCTCCCACTCCTCGCCAATACCCCCGTGTACACTCTCACTCTGGGAGAGGAATGCAGCTGTCCCAGGGGGAATTCGGTCCAGAGTCCCGAGACTTTCCTTCACAGCCCACGAGGGAGCAAGCATACCAGCAAACTCGGGAGCCAGAGGGCCTGGGGGAGGTTTATCCCAGTGGTTCCTCCTCATCCTCCCCAGATGAGGCAATTGTCCCCAGGGATGTCTCCCCTCCGGATAACCTTAAACAATTCCAAGAACTGTTCAAAAGAGTAGCATACACGCAGGACATTCAAATAGCAGAGGTGCAGGAGAAGCATCATAAACTCCTGAAAAATTTGAGAGCCCCGGCTTCATCTAAAATCGCTATTCCACTGGACGAAGCCATTATGGAGTCAGCCACTATCATATGGCAGACTCCGGCCTCTATTCTGCCTACAAATAAAAGGGCAGATAAGAAATACTTCGTCCCAGCCAAAGGCATGGAATTCCTGTTTAGCCACCCACAGCCTAATTCTTTGGTGGTCGAATCGTCCCAGCAGAGGTCGAAGACGCCTCAGTACAAATCAGGGGGGTCAGATAAAGATGCTAAGAAATTAGAGCTGTTCGGCAGGATGGTCTACTCCTCCTCTACCTTTTTACTGAGAATGGCGAACTATGCGGCACATTTATCAAACCATAACTTTGACAACTACTCTAGACTTACCTCTCTCATGGATTCCCTCCCAGAGGACAAGAAGCCAGTGTTAAAGGCGATCGTCCAGAAGGGCTACGCGGCCTCGCGTATGGAAGTTCAGATTGCCCTGGATGTGGCGGACACAGCGGCACATTCAACAGCTGCAGCAGTGGTAATGCATAGGGGGTCCTGGCTCCAGACGTCTGGTATCCCCAGAGGTCTACAGGCGAAGATCGTGGATCTTCCCTTCGACAAGCAAAAGCTGTTTGCAGAATCAACCAACTCAGTCCTACACTCTAGCAAAGATTCGAGGGCCACACTTAACACCTTGGGTATCTACACTCCTCCATACAAGAAAAAGAAATTCTATCCTCAGCAAAGGCGCTACGCTTACCAACCACAATGCACACAATATCAGCGGGGCTATGACCAAGGGCGCCATCAACAGCAGCAACAGTACAAGGCCCCCAGGCGACGCTCTCAACAAAGTCGCACAACCTCGGGGCAAGCCCAGAGGCAGCAAGTTTGATGGCTATGTCAAGGACTGCACTATCAACACCATCACTCAATAGCACTCTCACCTCATCTTCCATCATCGCCTCAAACCGTTCCACTCCAAATGGCAAAATATCACAACAGAGAAATGGGTGCTGCAAATTATAGCCACGGGTTACACGATCCCCTTCCAGTCACTACCACCGACGAAACCTCCCACCCAGCCTCTTCTCAGGGACCCTTCTCACAAGGTGAGGCTGAAGCAGGAGGTAGATCACCTCATGTTCATAGGGGCGGTGGAAAGAGTACTGGAACAATTCCAAGGGAAAGGTTTTTACTCACGATACTTCCTAACAGAGAAGAAAACAGGAGGCTGGAGGCCGATTTTGGACCTTCGGGGCCTCAACAGATACTTGCGCAAGCAGCGCTTCTGGATGATTACAGTTGCCTCCATACTTACGGCACTGGATGATGGAGACTGGTTTGCAGCCCTCAACTTACAAGACGCTTACTTTCATATAACAATCCACCCGGCACACAGACGCTTCCTCCGCTTCATGGTCGGCGGGGAGCATTTCCAATACAGGGTTCTTCTGTTCGGCCTATCCGCGGCACCCAGAGTCTTTACCAAAACCCTGGCAGTGGTATCAGCTTACCTGCACAGGCAGGGCATGTTTATTTTTCCATACCTGGACAACTGCCTACTGAAAGGGTCCTCAAAGGCAGAGGTCCTACACATGATACGCGTTACTGCGAACACGTTTACTTCTCTGGGCCTAGTTATCAACCTTGCAAAGTCAAACACCGAACCCACGCAAGATATAGAGTTCATAGGGGTGCGCATAAACTCTATCGCATCGAGAGTATACCTGCCCGACTCCCGCTTCCGCACCATCAAATCCTTGGTGCAAGTCATGATGTACAGCCCTGCGGTGCCGATCCTAACATGCCTGCAACTGTTGGGGCACATGGCGGCCGCCATGTTTGTGGTACAAAATGCCAGGTTACACATGTGAAGCCTGCAGCATTGGCTGGCGAGCGTTTACAGACCGGCAGCTCATACCGTTCACAGGGTAGTATCGCCCACGACGGAGGTACGGAAGTCACTCGCGTGGTGGGCAGATCCCAAGAACCTGCTAGTGGGAATGCCCTTCCACCAACCACAAATTTCCATTTTTCTCACAACTGACGCCTCCCACATAGGATGGGGAGCGCACATGGGCAGCAAGGTGATGCAAGGGCTATGGCCCCTGCGGAACTGACACTGCACATAAACATACTGGAGCTCAGAGCAGTGTTCAATGCGTGCAGACATTTTCGGAAATACCTGCACGGCAAAGTAGTCGGGATCAATACTGACAATACCTCCACCGTGTTCTACATCAATCGACAAGGAGGGGCACGGTCCCGTGCGCTATGTGCAGAAGCAGTCCGATTGCAGAATTGGTGCATTGCCAACAACATAATGTTGAAAGCCTCGTACTTGCCGGGCGCCCACAACGTGAAGGCATATCAACTGAGCAGGTGCTTTGCACTCACGCACGAATGGCAGATCTGCTCCGACCTGCTATGACGCATATTTCGCACCTGGGGGTTTCCCCAAGTTGATTTGTTTGCCACCCAGCACAACAAGAAATGCCCTCAGTACTGATCCAGAGCAGGAATAGGGTGGGTGTCCCTGGGGAACGCCTTCATGATCTCATAGAAGGGCCCTTTACTCTACGCGTTTCCCCCCACAACACTTATCCACAAGGTTCTGCAGAAAGCCAGAAGGGAGAGAGCTCGCATGATACTCATAGTTCCATCTTGGGACCGACAACAATGGTTTCCCCTGCTTCTGCGCATTACGGATCGTCCACCACTCCCCCTACCAGTAGCGCCGGACTTACTCACACAGGCTCAGGGGTCCATAGTGCACCCGCACCCTCAGGGACTCCGCCTACAAGCATGGTTAATCCATGGCTCAGCGCCTTAGAGAGCACGCGTACGGAGGGAGTAAGACAAGTCTTAGAGTGTAGCCGAAGGACCTCCACCAGGAGGACTTATGAACAGAAATGGACACGCTTTACCGCCTGGTGCTCTGCCAAACAGTTAGCTCCTCTGGACGTCCCTATAACTGTAATTCTAGAATACCTGCTGGACCTCAAATGAGACTGGCTCTCTCTATCCTCACTAAAACTCCACCTCGCAGCTATATCAGATTTTCGGCACAAAGAGGAAGGGCCCACCATATTCACCCATCCTATCGTCACAAGGTTCTTGAAGGGGCTGGTAAACCTGTACCCTCCTCGACAACCGCTACCACCGTCGTGGAGTTTGGACTTGGTACTCCACACGCTATTGGGACCACCCTTCGAACCATTAGCCATGGTACCCCTCCGACTACTTACCATGAAAACGACCTTCCTTCTTGCGATTACGTCAGCCCGCGGGGTGAGTGAGCTCGCAGCAGTGATGGCAATGCCGCCCTGCACAGTATTCTCAAAGGAGGCAGTGATCTTACGGTTACACCCAGCCTTCGTTCCGAAAGTTTCCTCGGAGTTCCACATTAACGAACCAATAGTGTTACCCTCGTTTTACCCGAAGCCTCACAGCTCCAGCAAGGAGGTGCGCCTGCCCCTCCTGGATGTGAGGAGGGCGTTGGCCTTTTACATAGACAGAACTAAGCCCTTCCGGAAAACAGACAAGCTTCTGGTATCTCTCGCTCCCAGGTCAAAAGGGGAAGGCCTCTCTTCCCAGAGAATTTCAAACCACATTGTGTCCTGTATAAAACTGTGCTACGAGCTTCAAAAGACCCCTTTGCTAGCCCCGCCCAGTGCTCACTCCACCAGAGCGGTGGCGGCATCAACGGCCTTCTTCGAGGGAATCGCGTTGAAAGACATTTGGAGAGCGGCGACTTGGTCATCCTACGACACTTTCACCAAGCATTATGCTCTGCATCGGGTGTTCGATGAGGATACCTGTCTGTCGACAGCAGTCCTCTCAAGGGCAAGCTGCGCATGAATTGAGTACCCACCTCCTTACTTGGGTTACTGCTGGGTAGTCACCTGCTGTGGAGCACCCACGGGGACCACTCGAAGAAGAAAGAGAAGTTACTCACTTGTAGTAACGATGGTTCTTCGAGATGTGTCCCCGTGGGTGCTCCACTACCCACCCATCCTCCCCGCTTCGGATCTCTGTCTGGTGTTTTTCAGGAGCATCCGGGGCGGTTGGTCAAGGAACTGGCGGGGACCGATCGCGCACATGACCAAGGGTGCGCAAGGGAGCGGCGCGCATCGGCGCATGCGCAATCCAGTGGAAACTGCTAGAAGAATTCCGATCTGCGGCGCCGGGCGAGCCTGACACCTACTGTGGAGCACCCACGGGGACACATCTCGAAGAACCATCGTTACTACAAGTGAGTAACTTCTCTTTTTATAACTGAATTGGGAAAAATGGCTCTTCTCGCGATTTCAGTTGCAGACCCCTGTCTGAGCCCTGCCCCTTACACGTGAGGCCTTGCTTCTTCTATGACCCAGAGCTGGCCCTCCTCTCCTTGCCTGGGGCCCAACAAAATCTGTGGACCAGCCTGCACAAAGAGTTCAGTTTAGAAAGTTTGCAATGTCTAATGATTGTGTTTTTGTGGAATGTTCCCATGAGCTTAATGGGCATTGTTGAAAAGTTGGCTAGAGAAGAAAAAGGCACATGGGAGTTTTGAAAAACTGCTGGATTTAGTCAATTTGGAGCATTTTTGCATGTTTTCAGTGATTTCCACATACCTTATTTATAGGCACGTGGAAGGTTATGTTCCTCTTCCCTATTTATTGCATGGTAAACTGGTAAAAGATCACAGAAAAACATTAGCTTTCAGGGACCTTTAGCTACTAACTTACAGAATGTGAACTGATACACTAACTGCAGGTATGGATCTTAATAACATTAGCCATAGCACATACCAATATCTTTACCATTACACATTCATCAGTAACGTTACAGCAACCTCCTATGAAGGACTGATACATTTACAATAGATAGTATGGTACATCTTGTCAAAAAAACCTCTACAGCGCATCATCAGGGATTTACAACCCATCCTGGACAATGATCCCCCATTTTCACAGGCCTTGGGAGGCAGACCAGTCCTTGCCCACAGACAACCTGCCAACCTGAAGCAAATCCTAACCAGCAACTGTACACCGCACCACAGTCACTCTAGCTCAGGGACCCATCCATGCAACAAACCTCGTTGCCAGCTCTGCCCGCATATCTACACCAGCAACACCATTACAGGACATAACCAGATCAGCCACACCATCGTGGGTTCATTCAGCTGCACATCTACCAATATAATTTATGCCATCATGTGCCAGCAATGCCCCTCTGCTATATACATCGGACAAACTGGACAGTCTCTACGTAAAAGAATAAACGCACACAAATCAGATATCAGAAAGGGCAATATACAAAAACCCGTAGGAGAGCACTTCAATCTCCCAGGCCACACAGTAGCAGACTTAAAAGTAGCTATCCTACAGCAAAGAAATTTCAGGACCAGACTCCAAAGAGAAATTTCTGAGCTACAATTCATCTGCAAATTTGACGCCCTCAGCTCTGGCTTAAACAAAGACTGCGAATGGCTGGCTAAATACAGAAGCAGCTTCCCCTCCCTTGGCGTTCACACCTCCAGATCAACTGCTGGTAGTAAGCCTCACCCTTGCAGACTGAGCTAACCTTGTTATCCCCACCCTTCCTCTGGCTTATTTATACCTGGCCCTGCAGATTTCCAAAACCAGCATCTGATGAAGTGAGTCTGTGCTCACGAAAGCTCATGCTCAAAATTTTTCTGTTAGTCTATAAGGTGCCACAGGACCCTTTGTTGCTGTTACAGATCCAGACTAACACGGCTACCCCTCCGATACTTGTCAAAAGGTTATGTAACAGATGGAATATGTAAGTGGAAAAGTTATTGTTCTGTTTATCAATCAGTATGCAAAGTATATTTAGAGTGCCAGTCTCTACCGTACCTATGACCATTGCTGAATGATGTGTTTGGTGCAGTGCAGATCTTATGGTGATTGGACCTCTTCCTGTTTTTCAGTGCCGAAAACTCAACCAGCATTTCAAACCCTACTTGACACCCAACTTGCCAAAGCGATTCCATTACGCTAACAACATTCGCATTGACAAAGTTCATCTTTTGGTGGACCGACAGTGGCTGGCCGTTAGGTAAATTATGGCCATAATTTTTTTTGTTACCCTTATCATTCAAGAAGTTTCCTGTCCATCACATGTGTCATCTGTTTTTCATTTAATACTTGCATTTCATGCAGTGAAGACAATAGCTGAGGTTTAGAACGCAGGATATTCTAGGCTTAGATTAATATTTGGAGGAAATATAAAGAAAATGATTGTGCGTGTCTGTGTAAGCCAAGTATCCACTGCATTAGGTGGTGCACATAGAGTTTTCTTTTTAAAATTAGCATGGTAAAAGAGAAAAATTGAAGCCTTGTTCACTGTGCGCCTTCACTAACTGTATCCTTATAGCTGCATCTAGACTAGCAAGCACATTCGGAAAATCTGGCCCTCTTTCGAAAAAGTGTGAAGAGTATATTTGCACAAAATGCGCCCTTTTGAAAGGAAATCAGAAGAAGAAGAGCACTTTCAAAAGTGCTCCTCCAGTCCTGTATTAGGAAGAACACCCCCTTTCGAAAGACTTTTGAAAGAAGATTTGCATAGGTGCTCTGTGGGCTGGTCTTTCAAAAGAGGAGTCCTCCATGGCTCCATCCAGCTGGGACACAGAGATGCCCTAGCTGGCGGCAGTGGGGCTCTATGGTCTCTGCATCCAGCCGCATATAAAACCGTATGGACTCAACCCTGTGGCAGGAAGCTGAGAGTATGCTGGCAGCACAGGCATGTGCCTGAAGCCACAAACCCTCACAGCCACCCCTGGAACAACAGATAACCACCATGGCCAGGAGCCCCAGGACACACCCCCCCCTCCACAGCCCTCGCAGGGCTTGCAGGACCCCAGACAGCTCCTGAAAAAGCAGGCACCCTCCTGGACTGAGCTGGAGCACAAACACCTCCTTGGGCTTTGGAAGGAGCAGCTGGTCGTTCACGAGATGGGTGGCAAGTGGAGGAATGTGAGAACTTTTGGTCAACTTGTCAGTGGACTGCTCACCTGAGGACACCCTGCCTGCGCCCCGACCAAGTGAGGAGCAATGTCAAGGAGGTACGGCAGAGATATGCCCAGGCCCTGGACTCTGCCAGCTGCTCAGGGGCAGGTCCCAAGATCTGCCCCTATTACTGAGAGCTCAGGAGTCTCCTGGGCCCCAGGACAGCTCACCACCACCTGCAGTCCTTGACAGATGAGCCACACCCCGAGGACAAGGGTGAGCTGGGACTTCAAGACAGCCCCAAGACACCAAGCTGGAGCCACTGTCCAGAGAGAGCAACAATGGGGAGCTGGTCATCAACCTTCTGTCATGGTCATCGAACCGGGCGACGGCCAGCAGGACATCATCGGACCTCGGTGAGGGACCCTCCGGTAAGTACCCAACAGGGTGCATGCCCTGGCTCATGTGGCAGGGGCACTGTATCTGTCAGCAGGCTACCCACATGCCCAACGGACCTGGGCTGGACACATCCTGGATGGCCATGCCCTCCAGCACACTGCAATGGCCACCAGTGACACTCAGCTTCCATCCCCATGGACAGTGCTGTGAGCCACATGCATGGGGATGGAATGGGTGGGGCTGGACCGCCATGGAGCTGGCCGCACTGTGAGGGGGACCCCCTCAGTGTTTGCAATACACCATGGCTGGCATTGGATGGGGTGGGGACGCTCTGGCCACTGGGAGGGGTGGAGGACACGGCCCCCAGGTTGATACATGGGACTGATGTGCCATCCGTCTTTCCCTCTCCGTGCCTGCAGCCATGCCACAAGAGGGCTGGGAGACCCCCAACCTGTCTGTGGTCCTGGACAGCCTGGTGAAGGCGGAAGAGGGTGCACAGTCCCCCCAGCCAACAGCAACACGACAGGGCTGCACCAGGAGGGCACGGTGGCAGTCCCTGGAGGAGGACACCATCCACTGCCAGGTGAAGGTGGCAGAGTGGTGTCTCTGCCTGGAGGAGGCAGACCTGGTGTGGTGGAAGGCAGCCTGTGTGGAGATAATGGGCAACCTATGGGACATCAAATCCATCCTAAGGGAACCCACCTGGTCCCTCCCCTGCTGCCCTCCCTGCCCCCACTGCCAAGCCTGACCCTGCTGCCCTCGCCCCCCGCCAACAGCCTCCCATGGCCCTACCTCTGGGTGCTCCCCCAATGCCAGCCCTGCCAGGGACCCTGAAGCAGAGGTGAGCGGGGTTCCTGGGGCCGATGAGGCTCGCAGCCTCCCACCCCTGCCCTGGACTGATCCCCTCTACGCCTCAGGGTGAG
This sequence comes from Carettochelys insculpta, assembly GCF_033958435.1. Classification (NCBI taxonomy): domain Eukaryota; kingdom Metazoa; phylum Chordata; order Testudines; family Carettochelyidae; genus Carettochelys; species Carettochelys insculpta. The sequence continues at coordinate 107,944,184 of NC_134139.1, read as the reverse complement.
ATCCCCTTCCCCAGACTCTCTTGTACACAGTCCACTGACAAGTTGACCAAAAGTTGACAGGTTCCCCTCTGTAAATAGTTATTTCCAACATTTGTACAAATCATTGAGTTTATAATTTTGGGTAAACGGTTTGTTTGTGCGCCATCCCCGTGTCCCGTGCTCTTGCTGAGGGGGGACGGTAAGGGCTGTGTGTGTGGGGCTGCCTTTGTGGGGTGAGTTTGTGGGGTCAGTGGGGCCAATGGTAAAAGGTCTCTTGGCGGGACTCCCTGTTGTAAACCCTGTCCCAGTGTGCGTGATGACTAGGGGCAGCAGCCAACTGCTTGTACCTGGGGCCAGACTTGACCATCCACCCCTGCATGAAGGCCTTGCCCCTACACTCCATTATATTGTGGAGGACACAGCAGGTGTCCATCACCTGGGACACTGTGCAGGCCTACTTCCAGGCATGTGAGGAGGTACTGCCACTGGCCCTTCAGGCACCCCAAGGTCTGCTTGACCGTGTTGCAGGCCTGGTTGAGCATGGTATTAAAAATCTCCTGGGTGGAGTCAATGTTGCCAGTGTAGGGCCACATCATCTAGGGGTGCAGAGGGTAGGCAGTGTCCACCACCATGCAGAGGAGCATGGTGACATCCCTGACCTGGAACTCTGGCTGGGGGACATATGTCCCAGCCTCCATGTGCTGGCAGAGGCCGCAGTTCCAGAACACATGAGGATTGTGTGTCTCGCCTGCTCACCCCACGTAAACATCCATGAAGCAGCCCTTCAAGTCCACCAGCGCCTGGCGCATGACTGAGTGGTATCCCTCTCAGTTCATGTAGCTGCCAGCACTGTGTTCCGGGGCACAGATGGGGATATGCGTCCCGGGTGCTGAAGCAATGCAGGAAACCGAGTGTGGAGAATCCCGCGATAGCCGTGTCGACATCCCCCATGCAGAGGACCTTGTGGAGCAGCATTGCATTGATCACGTGGATGACCTGCATGGGAGGGAGGGCATGTGCTCTTGTGAAGGCATGATGGGGTGTGCCCAGCCCCCTTCCTCATGCCCCCAGCTGCCTGTACACAAGTACACCTTTCATCCATGGTGACAGCCCTGACAGTGGCCTTGCTCTCCCCAAACTGGTGCCCCACTGACTGGTAGCTGTCCAGGGTGGCCAGTTTTCAGACAACGATGGTAGCCGTCTTTTCAAGCGAGAGGGTGGGCCGTATGCAGGTGTCCCGGTGTGTCAGGGTGTGGGTGAGCCAGTAGCAGAGCTCCTGGAAGGTCTGCTTACTCATGCGGAAGTTCCAGACCCATCTGGAGTCATCCCATTCCCCATCACCAGCCACTTACACCATTTGGAGCTGCTGGGGTGGCTCCAGAGGCACTGAGGCACTCGGGTGGCACCAGTGAGCTCCTGGGTGAAGGGGCTCTGGGGCCCCAGCGGCGGAGCTCACTCCCAGGAGGAGGTGGAGGGCAGCTGTGACCACTGTGGCCAGGTGGCTGATCATGGCACTCAAGAAGGCCAGCTCTACTGCCCAAAGTTGCTGAGGGGGGATCCATCACACATGGGTGGCCACTGGGTCCCTGCACAGGCTCTGCAGGGCATGTGGCAGCTCTGCAAGCCTCACTGTGTGCTTGGCAGGGGTGTTTCGGCAGGGGTCTTTAAGGGAGCGACTGGCTGTGGGCCCCAGAAGGGCTTGTCAGCCTTTCCACCTCATCCACAGCATTTCCTGCTCTGCTCTTTTGAAAGAGCACCCGTGGTGTGTGGACGCTCTCTTTAGAAAGGGTAGAAAGGTCATTCAAAAGACCGCTGTAGGGTTGATGTAGCTAATATCAGCTAATCATGTAGGGCTGCCAGAATTGGCTTCTGTTATGCCCAGTGAATCAACATTTGTCATGCAAAAAGTGCTACAATTTTTAAAGACTCATGACACAGTCAAATCAAAGCCAGTTTTCACGGAAATATTCAAAAGGCTTTAATGAAAACTCTTTCCTGGACAAATTTTAGCTTTCTGTGTCCTTCAATGCCAGTGCCAGAGCTGTTCAAAAATCTTTTTGTGATGGTGAAAGTCTATTTCCTTCCACTTTTCTCTCATTTTTAATCAGACTTGAAAAGATAAGTCATCTTTGGGAAGAGACTAAGTCAGAAAAGTATATAAAAAGTGAAAGACCTGGAAAGATAAGATTAACTGAAAAAGGGAGGGTTAGAATGGGAATAGTTATATGATCTTAGCTGGTGTAATTGCTTATGCTGTGTTATAGTAATGTGTGTGCACAAACTGTATACTTTGTAGGTATGTACATACTGTAAATACGTGGATGTGGGGTAGATTTTCGGAACTGTATGTTGTGTGTGTGCTCAGATGCGCAATGGGAATAAATTACGGGTATGGTGTCAGGGACAAATTTCCAGGTGGAAAAATGGGGTATCCAGTATTTTTGTTGTATTTGTCTCATTTTTACTTACAATCTAAACTGATTTCTTCATAGGAACAAGTCATATATGTTTTGTGGTGGAGGTAATCATGGCTATGATAATGAGTTCAAAAGTATGGAGGTAAGGTGATCTCATCTCAAATGGCATGTTCCACTGTATTGCCAACTACATATTTGTTGTAGATAAGCCATGGGGTGTAACATTTTTTTCTCATGTTGGCATGCAGACATTTAACTCTGGAAGTCTACTTTCTGCACAGACCATTGGTATCCAGAATCAAATGTTCAGACTGGCCTCAGTTATGCTTGCAAATCCTGTGATTGTGTATCTCCTATAAAAATCCAAAGCATAGTCCTCTCTCGATACATCTGAAAAACAGAAGAGTCATATCAATTACAGTACCTAAACTAAACAAATCATGGTGAGAAACAGAACTCTGCAGGATTCGCACCTTATTAAAAGCAAATGAGAACATAACTATCAGAAATTCCCTATTTTTTCTAAATATTTACATTGCAGATGGAATGTATTCATAGAGAACATTAATTATTCTGCTGATACAGTATGTGTAAGTACAAGTTAGTGCTTTGCAATATCCCCTCATAATGTTTTCCTTTGTTTCCTTTCCTATTTATGTACTTTAGAAGTGCCAGTCAGAAGACATTGAGAGTTCTATATTAGTCAGTTCAAAATCCCCTGCCTCTTAAAAGAACAAAGGAAATGCCATCCCAGGACAGACCATTGGTCCATGTAGTCATGTGTCCTGCTTTTTACAGCGGTCAAGTTTAGGATGCATGAGAAAAGCATAAGCATTCCCATAATGAATGTACCTAATTATTCAATGGTACATACTTTGAGACACAACCTCCTGACCATAGTTAATTGTCAGCCCTGAAAGTTTTTATTCCTTGTTACTTTAAATTCAAATTATATTATTATTTATGTAAAAATTAAATAATTTATTGAACTTTTATTTGCCTCAATGATATCCTGCTTCAGTAAGTTCTACAGCTTCATGTCCATTTATACTATGGTAAACTCTTTCATATCTGGTGGTCTTGGGACTGGGAGGTTGCTGGATATTCAAATATTCTGGATAATAGACAGGTATACCTAGCAGTGCATAACACCAAAGAAAAATGAGATTAGATATTAAGAAACAAAAAGAAATGTATGCAGAGTACTTTATTTAACAACACCACTAGTATTGTACACTGTAAACGTGTGCTGTAATTGCTGTATTTATTTGTATTTACTTTCTATATTGTGCTTATGGAAAACATAACTAAAATTTACTTAAGGTTAAAATGCCAGTTATTTGAGAGTTCCAGGTAATAGAATGCTGGTTAAGACAGAGTTTACTGTATTTATTTAGTCTACAAAGTATTTCTTTATATCCTTTTAAAATTTTGTTCCCTTGAATCTCATTTGATATCCTCCTGTTTTTATTTTATGGAAAAAGATAAACAGATGTACATGTTTGGCCTTCTCTGTTCTTTGTTGGTAACAAGTGTCAGACCCAGTCTGTGTAACAGATATGCTTCAGGATTCAGTCCTTGTACATCTCTTCATCAACCCTGGGCTCAGTTTCTGAATGAGTGCTTTAATAGCATGTCCAAAACCTCCATTTGGATGCTTTCATTAATTTTCAGGCAAATAAATGCTTAAGCGATTATTTGAGTACCCCAAAGGGACATTTGGGTTAAAACTCTGAGAATATTTGAGTGTATGTCTACACTGAAGAGACTATACTAGCATAGGTCATCCTGCATCAAAAGAAGGTGCTCTTCTGTTGGTGTAGAAACACCACCTTCGTGAGCAAAGCTAACTATGTCAACAAAAGCCCTCTTCCACTGGCATCGCTGTGTCGACACTGGGGATTTTGTTGCTGTGTAAGTCATGGGTGTGTTTATCACACCGCCAATTAACATGGCTATGAAGATACAACTTCTCAGTGTAGATCAAGACTTCAGGTGGCATCCTAAATTCAACTGAAATTGTACAGTGGCTTGGGATTGTAATTCTCTAGTAAGCAGCAGCCCAGATCATAGACCATATTGTGGACAGCAATTTGAAGATTCAGGAAAAAGGAGTAGGTTGAGAGCCCAAGCTCCTGCCTGAGGTGCAACTTCAAAGTGGTGTCTGTGCAGTTATTTTTAGAGCATAATTGTGAGTTCATGTCTGTCTAGCTAGGCTAGGAGTCACAGTCCAAAATGTTGTGTGTGTAAGTGACTTAGGAACCTAAAGTTGATTATCAAAACTGATTTTAGGTGTGTAGGAATTTAAGTCCAATCAACTTTTGGTGAGGTTTAAATTGCCCGAGTCTATTTTAAAAAATGTGACATGGGAGCCTGAGAAACAGGGCTAGAGTCACTCAGGCATTGTAGCTTTTAGGCCCTGGAAAAACACAGGAATAACACAGCAATTCCCAAAACCCAATTTAGACGCTGAGGCTCCCCATAGAATTCGTGCAGAGAGATGAGCACCTTAGATTGCAATTCACAAAAGTCAGCACTCTAGGCAGGCAGCCCCCTATGACAGACAACAGAAGGTGCTGACAAGGATGTGTACTCAGTCCTGTCCCTCTCACAGAGATATGTACCTGAGTATAGAATGTAGATGGAGTCACTGGAGCAGGGGGAGCTATAATGACCCCCACCCCTTTTATCAGCTGTAAGGATAAAAATGAGCATGAGGTGGCAAGATACTGGAGGGAAGAGGTGGTTCAGGAGCAGGGCCTGAGAGAAAGGGTGGTTTGAGGGCAGGAGCTGAGGGAGAAGGATTGGCGTGAGGGGTGAGATCACAGTTCAGGCTCTGGTGGCCCCCCTCTGTTAGGAGGCTTCTGTAGGGAGGATCCTACCTGTGTGTTACCCACAGCTGGTAACTTAACTTTGTAGTTAGGTGCCTGAGGCCTTTTTCTGCAAGACTAAACTCTGCTTTCTTACATCAGAATAAACCCACTGATTTTAACTATTGTGACCGAGTGCAAAACATGCACCAATTTTCTAAGTTCTCTTACAGTCTAACTCCTGTTGTTTTCTAGTTGCATTATTTTAGATAACAGCTTTTATTATTCCAATCCAGGCTCTCTTCATAGCATATGGCCCAAGCTTTAAAGAGAAAACCGAAGTGGAACCTTTTGAAAACATAGAACTTTATAATCTAATGTGTGGTAAGTGTAGACAATCAGTGCTGCAGCTGTTTAATGCACATGCAGGTTTTCAAATGCTAATATGATATGAGCTAAGGCAGTGCTCAGCAACCTTTATCACCTTGTGGCACACTACAGCACTTGTTATAACTTCATGGCACATCCAATGTGTGTAACTCAATCCCCTTCCCTGGCCCCAGAGCCAGTCACCCCAGCCCCTGCTCTAGTCCAATCCCCCTCCCCTCCTTGAGAACCAGACACCCACAGCCCCCACTCTAACCCAGTCCCACTGCCTTCCCCCAGAGACAGGCACTCCCAGCCCCCCTGCTCTAATCTGATCCCCCACCCCTCCTCCAGAGCCAGGCACTGCCAGCCCCTCCCACCCCAGCTCTAACTCAATGCCCGTGACTTACCAGAGCCGCTGCCACCACCCCAAGCTGCCACTGCCACCATGCATTTCTCCCACCAAACGGTGGGATGTGTGCACAGCGGGGCGGGTGGCACTGCTGGTGTGCAGCTCTGAAGCACACTAAGTGCCGCTTCATGGCACACCAGTGTGCCACGGCACGCTGGCTGCAGCGCACTGAGCTAAGGCAAACATTACATAAGCTTTAGGGAATGCATTCAAAAGTGAATAACACTGTACCAAATGCCCCCTTCCCCCACTGAAGTCAAGTGGACCAAGAATTAGCTTCAGGGTAGGAAAATTTTCTTAATTGGAGGACTGGAGAAAGACTCATGCATAAAAAAAAATGCTCCTAACAATTATCTGTTCTGCACATATGCATGAGCTCACGAGGAGAGGGCGAGGAGAGGGCTACTTCTGGTCATCTTGGATCAGGAATGTTGCAGAATTTTAGAAAGGCCACTGTAATCCAAAGTTTGAGGTTGTAATTTTCTGTCATTTTTTTACAGATCACATAAAATGAAGCATTCCAGTACTTCTCATAATATAAATAATGGTCTCAAATAATGGCACAAATAACATGGTTAAGATAATTAGACCTTATGCCTACAACACCGCTTGAAAGTGTAAACACTAGCCAGAAATGGCCAGCTTAATGACAGCTTAATGCAGTAGTTCCCAAACTTTTCACTAGTGCGGAACCCCAACCCCTCCCCAAACCATTAATTGGCCCCCATGAAAGCCAATTCTTATTTATCTTTTATTTTTTCACAGACCCCGTGCAGTACCTTCATGGACCCCCAGGGATTCATGGACCCCGCCATTGGGAATCACTGCCTTAATGCGCTTTTACATAAAGTGCAGCATATATGTTATACTGTAGAAACTATTAGACACTTCATATTTAACAAATTGCAAATTCAACTGTCTGAAGTACAAAGAATTGGTTAATTAGTCAGTTTCTTAACTGTTGCAGTGCTGGATTTTACTTAAATAGATATTTTTGTTTATGTTGAATCCCAGTTAATTCAGCATTTCAATTATCCATACGTATTTGTGGTTGCCCAAGTGGTTCCAGTAATTAAAATTGTACTGTCATATTTAGAAGGACTGCATAAAGGAGTAGCTGTGAGGCAAATAATACTCATGACTATTTTTTTCTGTAGTACATCAGGATGTTTTTGCAAATTCTTCAAATGTTTTGTGAATTGTTTAATCAGATCTGCTGCATATTAAACCTGCATCAAACAATGGAACTCATGGCAGTTTAAACCATCTTTTGAAGACACCGTTCTATAATCCATCATGGTCAAAAGAAGAATCGTCTCCTTCTGTGTGTCCTTTCACCACATCAACTCCTCTGGATGAGTTAGGATGCACATGTACCCCACAAGTAAGTAATGGCTCCAGAGTTTTGTTTTTAATCAAAACAAGAGTTTTTCCTAACAGTCCTTTAATACTATATTTTACAGGTCTTGAATTGGAAACCAATAAATCAAAGATTAAATCTCACCTCAGAAGAAAGTAAGTTTTTGGAAACAAAAGAAACAGGGAGTATCTAAAATTTATGCCTATGTGTATATGTTTAAAACAGCAAAGCAGTCAAGTGCTACTTGACTGCTTTTTTGTTTTGATAGTATATAGACTAGCAGGGCTCCCTCTCTGTTACTGTGTATATGTTTGTGTGTGTGTTTTATTTCATATTATTGCTTTGAGCAGGACTCTTTGCAAAATAAAGTGCAACTTGAAGGTAGGTAAGGATGACCCAGTTTAGCTCATAGTCATTTCCCCCTTCCCTTTCTTTTTACGTAGAAAACGTTCTCTGAGTATCTCCTACAACATTTCTCCTTAGGATACTGACTCAAATCCCATTAAAGTCAGCTGCAAGGCTCCTGTTAGCTTTTATGGGCTTTGGATCAGGGCCAAGGTACTTTAGGAAAACAGGATATAAAACTACTGTTCCCAGCCTCTCAGCCATCCCTGTCCCTTTATCTGTTCACACAGTACTGGGTGGGGGAGGAGGCTTAACAGGGTTCTTTTGGTGTATGTTTTTGGCACTTGGTTTATGTAGTGCTTCATAGTTAGCTAGGGTACAATGTTTACTTCACTGACACGCTGAAGTCCACAGTGCTATATCAGTGGATACTTACAGTAAGTTAGAGAAGAGTCAAGCTATGGATTTTTGTGATATTTTCTCTGTCTCACTTGACTAACTTATGTATTTTATACATATATTGAAAAATAACTGTTCCACAATTTCATAGATCCAGAAGTGCAGGTTCTTAATGAACATGTTTATACTTAGATTGTACATGTTAGTCAGTTAAAACATCTTTCTGTATGGTGTATATTTTTTCCTCATGCCATGTGCCTTTCTGTTGTGCAAAATTTTTTCCCAAGGGCAAAACTCAGTAATAATTGTTTACGTTCTAGTAAAGAAGGTGGAAACCTATAATTTACCCTATGGGAGACCTAGAGTTCTACAAAAGCAAAATACCTATTGCCCTCTTTACCATCAGCAGTATGTGAGTGGATACAGTTACAACATCCGGATGCCACTGTGGAGTGCATGTACTGTCAATAAAACTGTAAGTTATTAAACATACTTAATTCATAACCCACTGTTCTGAAAATGTAGATCATTCATTAGGGATATTGGTGTGAACCAGGGGGCATTACTTGACTCTTCCAGAAGATTTTTTTCCTGAAATTTAATGTTTTTTTCTTATGAGAAAAAACAAGTGAGTTTACAAGAAGTCTAGTAATGGAAAGGTGGCATTGTATTAACTGACCCAAAGCAATAGAATTCCGCTTCAGTGTTTGGTTTTAGTAGTGGCTGGGGGCTTAAGCAATCTATTTGTAATACTTTTTAAACACATCTGAATTGTTGAAATCTAGGTTTTCTTGGAAAACAACATGTAAAATAATCAACTCTAATCAACTCTTGTATGTCTTAAAAATTATTTTAAAATATGGAAATAGCCATGTGATGGGGCACTAAAATTTAAAGACCAAAGCACAATCATTAAGCTAGTTCAGCTAAACCTGTTTGTGTAAAATGGATAGACAGGGTAGGAAAAGAGAAGTGCAAAATCTGCCTTACAGTCTGTGATGGCACTTACATACCCAACACAGACGCTGATGGTGTGTCTACACTGCAGTTAAAAACCTGCAGCTGGCTCAGGCTAGTTGCCTTGAGCTAAGGGGCTCTTCATTTGGAATGTAGATATTTGAGCTCAGACTGCATCCAAAGCTTTGGATCACACAGGGTCCTAGAGTCCAGGCTGCAGCCTGGCCTGCTGACTTGGGGACCAGGAGGGACGGAGCAGAGAGAGAGAGAGAATGTAAAGGGGTCAACTGGTCCAGAGATTCAAAAGGAGGCAGGGCTCCCAGGTGTTGCCACTGTTACTGCAGCAACAATAGCCAAGCCCTTTAAATTGCTCCTGGAGCCCTGCACAGCAGGGTCTGAACATTGCTAAGGGCTGCTTCAGGGTGGTAAGACACATCCCTGCCTCTTCTGCCCAAGGCCCCACCCCTTCTGTGGAATGGAGCTGTGCTCTCCCCACATCTTGTTCAGTGGCCCAGTGAGTCTGTTGGCCACATTGGCTGTATCCCAAGCCCAAATATCTACACTGTAATTAAACTGCCCATGCTCTGAGCCTGAGTCAGCTGACATGAGCCAGCCATGTGTGTCTAATCGCAGAGAATGAAGAATCAATACTGAACAAAGAGGGCCTGGCCTTCCCTTCAGCAACTGCGAAGCATACTCAAATGGAGGACCTGCTGAACAGGACACTCGCTGTCAGTCTGTGGGTGGCAGGAAGGAAGGAGAAGTATCTGGGTTGCTGCATTTGGAGGCAAAAAGACCCCAAAAAGGGGCCAAGACCCAACTGGAAAGGCAGGGGACTGACCTTTCCCCCGCTTTCTTGCTCCCTGCTGAGGAAAAATAACAGGGCACTAGGAAGAGAGCTGAAGGATGCTTATCAGATTGATTGAACTGTGGAGGCTGATTGGGAACTCCATGCTGAGCAGGTGCCCTGGCCCCAAGCTGAAGAGAGAGTGGGAACATAGGAAGTGACTCACAGGAGACTGTTAACTTGCACCTGGAAGAGGTGACCATGACTGTACTTGGGCCAGGTCCTGGTTCCCCCTACTCCCTTCCCTCTCTTCCCCCCCGGCCCACATGCCAGGACCTTGGAGGACAAGGGACTTTTGAGCTACAACCTGCCCAGTAGGCCTGCTGGATATTGAGTGAAAACCACTATATAGTTATAGGGCAGAGGTGGTGAATGGAATATGAGCGATGCCGGAAAATAATTATAAACAAGAAAATAAATGCAACTAAAACCAGAAGATGAATGCTTTAAATTGGCCATGCAGTAGCAGTCATGCACACGGACTCCAACTGGCCTATCAGTCTCTAAGTCTGCGTCTACACTACAGCGGTCTTCAGGAAGATGATCTTCCAGATGATCTCAACCGTAAGATCGCATCCACACATAAAATGCAGTCTCTAAGAGCTACCCCTTCTTCCAGAAGAGTGTGTCCACACAGCCCCGGACCCTCTTCCGGAAGAATGGGCCAGGAAACACTGTGGACAGGGTCCAATGGCTGGAAAGCCCTTCCGGGAGCACTGGCCATGCACTGCCTTAAAGGGCCTCTCCAAAGCAGCCCCTCCCCACACGTGCTGCTGAGGCCTGCTGAGCTGTTTACAGTGAAGCCGAGGCTGTGTCTGGTCCTGATTCTCGCTTGTGAGAGACATGGACTCACAGCAGCTGCAGACCCACAGCAACACCTTGACATGGGTGCTGGCCATCCTGCTTGCTGCTGTCATCAGCCTCTTCCAGGACAGGATACCCATCTCCAGGGGTCCTGACCCACCATGGCCCCTACTTCACCCCGCCCAGCCATCTGGCACCTATGGACCCACCCCACGAGCTCCGACTGCTGGGACTGGGTGGTTTATCCCAGGTGGGATGATGCGTGCTGGCTGGAGAACCTCTGAGTGAAGAGGGACACCTTCATGGAGCTCTGCAGCTGGCTCATCTCCATCCTGTGGCTCCAGGACACCTGGATCTAGCCAGCCCTCCCCATGGAGAAGTGTGTGGCCATCACCATATGGAAGCTGGCCACCCCAGACAGCTACTGCTCTGTCGGGCAGCAGTTCGGGGTGGGCAAGTCCACTGTTGGGGCCGTTGTACTTGAGGTAAGGCACACTCTGCACCTGAGCCTGGCACAGGGAACAGGGAGGGGGCTGTCAGCCAAGGGGGACCCTCAGGGGCTGGGGGCAGGGATGTGGCAGGGGACAGGGAGGCCTAAGTCCCAGGGGAACCATAACACCCTACCCATATACGGGCCTGCTGTCAGAAGGATGGCCCCATGGGATGGGCAGAGGGCCCAGCAGGAAAGGAGGGGGACCCTGGAGGGGACGGTGGGCTTGGGGAGAGGGAAGAGGGAGGAGGCAGTGGCACCCCTATGCACTCCCATAAGCATGCTTGCTCTCTGTCCCCTGCAGGTTGTCAGAGCCATCAGCCAGGTGCTGCTCTAGAGGCTCATGTAGGTTGGGTACCTGGATGAGGCCATTGCAGGGTTTGCCACCCTTGGCTTCCCCCATTGCTTTGGGGTAATTGACAGCATACATATCACCATCAGGGCCCTGGACCACAGCGCCAGCTGCTGTGTGAATCACAAGTGATACATTCTGCCATGCTCCAGGCGTTGGTGGACCATTGAGACTGGTTTATGGACATTTATGTGGGCTGGCCAGGCTGGGTGTACACTGTTGGCATCTTCAGGAACTCTGCCTTCTACGACAGGATGGAGGCCGACACCTACATCCCCCAGCTGGAGCACACTGTCGGAGATGTCAACATGCCGCTCTGCATGGTGAGTGACCCAGCATGCCCTCTGAAGCTCTGGCTTATGCGGCTGTACACTGGCCACCTCAGTCTGTCCCAGGACCTCTTCAACAGCTAGCTCACGCGGGCACACAACCCTGTCGAGTGTGCTTTCGGATGCTTGAAAGTGAGATTTAGGTGCATCCTCATGAGGTTCAATGTTGGGGTGGAGAAAATCCCACTGTGTTGCAGGGGTCTGCTGCACCTTCCACAACCTCATCAAAGCCAGAGAGGAGAGCTTCCCCCAGGCCACCCCCAGTACGAGCAGCTGGCTGTGACCCCTGACCGCCAGGTCAACCGTGGTGGGGTTTGCATCTAGGAAGCCCTCCGGGAGGCTTTTGCCCATGGGGCAGAGTGATCCTCACCTGGGCACACCCTCCATAGACCCCCCGTATCCACCCCTCATTGTCCCCTCCAATGATCAGGGTCACAGGGGTTTAGAAGCTATTAAACTTTACTACAAACAAAAAACAATAAAATAAAAGACTGGTTTAAATATTTACAGATGTGCAGGTGACAACTATGCATATGGTGGGCTAATTAAATGGGATGGGCATTCCAACATGGGTTGGGGGGATGGGAACAGGGATGGGGGACACTACTTCAGGGAGCAGGTGGAGGACCTTGAACCCCTCCTGCCCCAAGTGCATGGTCCCCGTCAGGATGTGGAAGGAGCCAGGAGCACAGAGAGGTAGGGGTGTGGGGCCACAGCTTCAGCCTCAGCGGGGGAGGGAGCTGCCTTATGTGGGAGGGTCCTCAATGGGGCCTACCCTGGCCAGAAGCCAGGCCCCAATTTCCCAGAGGCTGGCAGGTGAGAGGCCCACCGGTGTGTGGGTGGCAAGGTCCTCAGGGGCATTGCGGGGGTGGATGCAGCTAGGTTGGCAGTTGGAGGGGCTGGGAGGCTGGTGGGTAGCTCCACAAGTGCCCTGTGCACAGTAGGGTGCATGCTCACTACCTTCCCCCATGTGTCCTGCCACCATCCCAGGTGAGCCTCATCCAATGCCAGCTGTTTCTCCGCCAGAGTGTTCTGGCGGCATAGGGCGACTGCGTAGGCTGTGGCCTGCTCATCTGGCATGGGTCCCTGGGGCTGTAGCAGTTGGGGTTGGTCCAGCCCTGGCTGCAGGACTCGGTGGCCCTCTGGCCTGAACAGGGCTGGCAGGCCCCTGGGGTGTCCTGGGGCATTCCCGGCCCTCAGAGGGCACAGATGTAAGAGATGGAGGGTGGGGAGAGAGGGGGGGGGATCAGTCCCCCATCCTGGCCCTGGTTGCCTTGACCCCATAGGCAGCTGCCCCTACCCTTAACCCAAGAGACAGGGATGCCCCAGAGTGGTGGCCCATGTTCTCTGCACAGTGGCCTGTGCCATTCCAGGCCTCCGTGACACCTTGGTGATGCTACTGGCTGTAGTAGGGCTCCCGCTAACCTACGGAATGGGCCAGCTGGTGATGGGGGTGCATTCAGACACGGGGGAGTCCCTGCCCAAGTGGCAGGTGGGCTGGGTGCAACCTGGCCCCCCCAGGTCTCCCAGTGCATGCGTGTGGATTGCAGCGATGTCCACAGGGGAGGGTGCTGGTTGTCACCTGCGGGCATGCCTGCAGGGCCGGGCCACACTCCATGGTAGATGTCTGGGTTTGGGCCATTGCATGTGTGCCTCCCCGGGGTATACGCCACACTGCACATGTACCAGAGAGTCCCTCAAAGAGGTTGGAGGATGTCCAGCTGGAGGTGGCCCAGCTGGAGGAGGCTGAGGGCACCTCTGTCAGACTTGTCCCTGGATGGGACCTCTGGCTCTGTGGTGCTGGCCTGGCTGGCAGATCCAGGCTGGTCCTCGCCTGGACCTGGCTCTTGCTCCAGTGCATCAAGGGGCTCCAGCTCCACCATGTCTAGGGTGTTGTGGGGTAGGGAGGTATCATTGCCTGCCAGGAGGTCCCACAGCTCCCTGTAATAGAGGCACGTTGAAGGGGCCTGTCCCGACAGTTGGGTGCTATCCCGTACCCTCATGTAGCCACGTCTTCGTTCTTTCACTTTGCACTGGACCTGCTCAGGGATCCGGGCAGGGTGGCCTTGGGCGTCCAGGCCACTGGCGAGATGCACGACGGCAGGTGCATGTCGCCCAAGCCCTGTGGTGTCCCGTAGCACATTTCATCCCTCCAGAGCTCCAGGAGGTCCTGGAGCTCTGCTTCTGTTGATGGAGTCCTCTGTTTTGTGGTCCAGGCAAGGTTCTGGCTGCCCTCATCCAGTTCACTGGGGGTGCCCTGAGGGGCATGGGACGGGGGGCTGCTGGCCATTGCTGTCTTGGTGCTCACTACAGGGGTGCCTGAGGAGTGTGTCTGGCAGAGGTGCACATGTCTGCTGCTTCCATGCACTCCACTGCTGGCCATAGGGTTTTTGGGTCCTTACAGCTTTAAAAACAACCAGAGGGAAAGACCATGGAACCCCGCTGGTGCTGGTAGAGGCGTCTCCATGCTCCAGCTCGCCACCAAGATGTAGGACTGCCCTTCCAGAAGAAGGGGTCACAGAGCATCCACACACACTTTCTTCCAGAAGATTCTTCTGGAAGAAGGAGCTGTTCCTGATTTGGGATCGGGGTAAGGATTCCGGAAGAGGCTCTGTGTTCTTCTGGGAGAACTTGCATGTGTAGACGTGGCCTAAGAGACGAGTCCAACTATGATTGTCAGGAATGGGCCCTCGTAAGTTTCCTTAAGTTTATTGTTAGGGTTCTCTGGCAAGAAAGCTTTCCAAAAATATCCAAATCTACTGGATAGTTTATACAAATGCATTCTCTGTTACAAATACATTCCATGTATTTACAGTTCCTAAGTGGTATGATTGATAACTGCTATGATTATAACTGGGGATGATGATCCTCATAGAGTTCAGGTTTTCATAACTCTCTTGAACCACTTGTTCGGGGATTTGGATTTGGGCTCTGGAATGGGATATCTAGGGAGGTTATAGAGTCTCCTTCCCTAGAAGTCTTTAAGTCCCAACTTGACAAAGCTCTGGCTGGGAAGATTTAGATGGGATTGGTCCTGCTTTCAGCATAGTGTTGAACTTGATGATTTCCTGAGGTCTCTTCCAACCCTATGATTCTGTGATTTCCAAGGCTGTCAAAACTAATTGTGAGTTTGCACACTTTTTCATGATACTTTAACCTGCTTTTACTCCCCAAGGGAAGTAATTTTAAAATATTTTTTCCAGCTAAAGGGAAGTCTGCTTTCTTTAAGTAACATGATATTTGCATGTGTCTTCTCCTTATACAAGTGCCAATTTTGGAGAAAGTTCTTTCCTGAGAAACACATAAACATTTTCAAATAAAGCACATTAAAAATGTTTTATTGAAACCCCCATTTTTCTGTTGTGAAAACAGTTTTAATAGAAAATGTTTGAGCTGCCTTAATTCACAGATAATGCAGCTGTGGGTGTTTCACTTAGAGGTTCAGACTGCTCCTAGAATGAAAAAGGCACTGAAGCGTCTGGACTGGACTATAAACCAAAATTCAGTAGTACAGATTATACTTTCTTTGAGAAAGTTATGAAATAGTATTGTAAAAAGTTCCCTTTCTAATGATGTAACATGGAGAAAATTACAAATGTAAGGATCGGATTACATTTTCTAAGCCTACATGATTAATTGCAGTTGTGTTTGGGGTTAATTAAATATAACTATTCAGAAGAAATAGGAGATTTTAAGATGAGAAAGCAGGACAAAAGCCTAATTGCTTCTACCAGTAGATCAGTGCTAGGTGGCTGCAGTAGCAGTCTTTGCTTGTGTGCTTTGGACAGAATACTATGGAAATGCCAAGGTCCATGGAGATGGTGTTCCCCTAAATAAGAAATACAAACTTAGTTACTTCTGAGCCAGAGAAACTGTGCTCAGCAATTAGCAGTGCCTCTGGGTTGGTGTGTTTCTAACTGCTGGACAAATACAAACATTCAAGCAGAACAACAAAAGGAAGCAGACAGAGGTTTTGCTGATTCTGTCTCCTGGAGATTTCCTCAAATGGCTGGTTAATGAGGGTCAGTGCAAAGGGGCCAGTGTAGGGCCCAAAATCTGGCTCAGAAAGTCCTTGTGCATAATTTCCTTTGTGCATGATTAGCAGTGGTATGAATGAACAGTTCCTTCTGACTGGATATCAATATGCAGTCACTAACATGTATACAGTCATAGCTACACACAGTATACCAGTAACAGAAACGGGGTTTTCTGTTACCTATGACTCTGAATCAGAGGAAAATATAAGATTTAAGCTACTAGTGCTTGAAATGCATGTCTGAGGTAATGTAGTCATCTCCTGGAGAGGAAGGAATTGGTTGGATCAAGCCATCCACCTCTCCCAACTAAGGGTATTTAGAGATGAATACGCTCCTTTTTCTACCACTCATTAGTCAACATGTAACAGTTTGGGACACTAACTCTGTTGTTAGAATGTAGAATTCAAAGCTAATTCAGCCTTTATAATATTTGGTTGGTTGTGAGTTGAATTTGCACACTGGAACATGATAATTTTATTTGCCTTTCTGAGTTTGCTGTAGTCCCTCTAGGCGTGATTCTAGAGTATGTTTGTGGCTAAAGAAAATTACATGCAAGGATTTTTTGTTTAGTATAAAAACATTGTAAATTCTTTTAGCTTTCGACTGTTATCATTCAGTAGCCTAATCTGTACCGCAGTGTGATGAAAGCAGAAATGAGACTTGTTTAGTATTTTATGAGGGAAAAAAAAAAGGCCTCAGGGAACTGAGTTTATTGAATTTTTGTTTTTTGTGGTATAAGTATTTTTTTCTGCTGGTATTACTGAAAAAAAACCAAACCCTCCTGGAAGTGGCTGAAAATTGGCATGACAGACCACAGCAGCTGCTGCATACTATAGTTAGCCTGTCATAATGAAAATAAATTATGCATGAGGAAACGTTCATTACTGGGTTGTTTAAAAAAAACCCTTATTCTGGTCACATGAACTGGAGAATGGATTGCGTAATTTCATCTATGGAGTGGACTTCTAAAGTCATTGTAAGTGGGTTTCTTCTTCACAAGTCACCATAGCTGAGAGGGATTAAATTAGAAGGATACAGATATAGCTCCAGGGACTAAAATTTTCCCTTGAGTCGAATCTGTTGAAATAGAGAGTTTTGCAGTATAGCTGATGAAGAAGAAGGAGATTTCTCAAAGAGCCTGTCTTGAGCTCATTTGTTAAGGTAGGGGAAAGCAAACTTTTTAAGTCGGGCTCCACTTTTTGTTCCTGCAGTTAGCAGGCCCGCTCCCAACCCATCAAATGTAATCCAGACTGACAAAAATGTCAGTTATGTTCATATGTAAAAATACTCCCTTTTGGTATGTGTAAGAAAATAAGTATAGTAACAAGGTCAGCGGACCCTATTAGGATGGGGGAAAAGGCACCTCAGGCCAGCAGCCTGAGCTTAGGGAAACAGCTAGGGCACAACACAGGTGAGAACAATATGCAGTCAACTAGGAGAGCCACCTGACCTGACTGCCAGAGGTTTAAAAGCAGCCCAGCCAAGCAGGGATGGAGGGGAGCTGGAAGAGCAATTGAGAAGGAGATGACAAAATAAATGAGGAGTCCAGGGACTGATTATAAAGACAGGTAGGGAGGGAAGAGCACCTGGGCCCCTTTCCCTCAGCAAGCCTGACAACCCTTGCTGTGACTAGGGGAGGGAAAGAGGCTGACCAATTGGCCAGAGCAACAGAGATGGGTGCAGCTTAAGCCCTCCATCCAGGGGCATGGGACCTGAGCTGGTCAAGGCGGCACCCTGCAGCAATATGTAGAATGTACACATTTTATTAATGGGTATATAAGTGTGAATACACATACATAACAATAGTATATTTCAACATTTGTAATGAGGTGGATGAGCTTGAGACCCAACAGCTGATCATGCTGTGCACCCCCCTTATGAAATTTTATGCCCCTCCTGAGGGGGTCTGCCCTTCACTTTGCACACTCCTGGCCTACAGAACCACTTCTTGATGCGTACATTCTGCTGAACTATTCACCAGTAGTAAATATTGAATTTTTGGGAAACAGGGTAGCCACTGAGTAGGTTCTGACTGAGCAACTCCTGTAGTTTCTGAAGTTTTGTGATTTCTTTGGCCAAAGTTATTTGGGCCTGGGATGGACACGGCATTCGTTGGACTCGATGAGAATCTCTTTATAGCAACGGGTGAGGATGAAGTGTCACTGATGACTATTTTAGACAGTTTATTTGTCAATAGCCTTTGATATCACTGATCATGAGGTTTTGTTCATTGGTTTGTGGAGCCTAGCAAGAGTGGAATTGTTACTCTCCCATCTCTCACAGAGAAAAGAGGTTTTTTGTGGTTACTTATTTATCCAACTGGAGAGCTCTCTCCTGCAAGGTAGTATAGGGATCTATAGTGTTACCCTTCTTGCTCGCCTTAAGGCTTGATGGGAAGGCTTAGTGTGTGTCTGGAGTGAAGTGAAATAATACTGGTGTCTTGGTACAAAGTGCCAAAAGAGTTGGTGGCTATGTCTACACTTGCATTCCTCTTTCGAAAGAGGAATGCAAATGAAGGAAATTGAAAATCCAAATGAGGCTCTGATTTACATACCTCATGCTTCATTTGCATACTCTGTTTTCAGAAGAGCTTCTTTCAAAAGAAAAAAAGCAGCATAGATGCATCTCTTTCAAAAATAAACCCCATCTTCGAAAGAGCTCTTCTTCCTGAAACAAAAATCAAAGATGGGGCTTATTTTTGAAAGACCCCTGTCTACACTGCTTTTTTTTTTCCTTTCAAAAGAATATCTTCTGAAAAGAGATTATACAAATGAAGCCCCAGATATGTAAATCAGTACCTCAGTTGCATTTTTGATTTACCTCATTTGCACACCTCTTTTTCCAAAGAGGAATGCAAGTGTAGATGTAGCTAGTAGGATTTATACTTGTTTCTCTGATGGGGGGAGTCTGAGTGCCATTTGTAGCCCAGACTTAGGTGCTGTATTAGTACCTGGACTGTTGCTGGATACGTAGGGAACAGCCGTAGTTTTGGTTACATTCTCATCTGCTTTGGGGAGAAAAAAAATGTGCCACTTTCCCTACAAGATGGTCCTTGCCACATTTATTCATAGATTTGCCACCTTGTGATTAGATTCCTGGAATAAGCTCCAAATGGGGCTACAGTTAAGAGACCGTTCAGAAACTGCCACTATTGATAATGTTGTCAAGTATCAGGGGGCTAGCTGTGTTAGTCTGGATCTGTAACAGCAACAAAGGGTCCTGTGGCACCTTATAGACTGACAGAAAAGTTTTGAGCATGTGCTTTCGTGAGCACAGACTCACTTCTTCAGATGCATCTGAAGAAGTGAGTCTGTGCTCACGAAAGCTCATGCTCAAAACTTTTCTGTTAGTCTATAAGGTGCCACAGGACCCTTCGTTGCTGTTATTGATAATGTTGATATTAATCAATTTATATTAATGAGATTGATCAGTGTTGATAAATGCAAACAAATGACCATTGGAAAATATAATGCCAACCAGGCACAAAAAATGTTGAGGTCTAAATGAACTGTTAGCACTCGAGAGGTCTTGGAGTCATTGAGTGGATGTTCTCTGAGAACTATCCACAATGCGCAGTGGCAGTCAGAAAAGATAACAGGATGTAGGGGATCATTAGGAAAGAGATATATAATAAGACAGAAGCTAATATTGCTTCTATATAAATCTATGGTATACCAACATCTTGAATATTGCACGCAGATTTGATTGCCCCATTTCAAAAAGAAGACTGAAAGAACTGGACTTCTTTAGCTTAGAAAAGAGAAGACTTAGATGGAAAATGATAGTGGTTTTCAAGTACATTAAAGAGGGTTACAAGGAGGAGGGAGAAAAATTGTTCTCCTTGGCTTCTGAGGATAGGACAAGTACAATGGGCTCAAACTGCAGTAAGGCAGATTTAGATTAGACATTAGGAAAAACCTCCTAACTGTCAGGGTGGTTAAACACTGGAAATAAATTACCTAGGGAGGTTGTGGAATCTCTATCACTGGAGATTTTTTAAGAGCAGGTTAAATAAATACCTATTAGGTATGGTCTAGATGGTTCTTGGTCCTGCCCAAGAGGGCAAGGAACTGGACTTGATGACCTCTCGAGATCCCTTCTAGTTCCAATGTTCTATGATTCTAAAAAGATACACTAGAAATGAGAAAGTATTTAAAAGGGCAACAAATTATTAGAGATATAGAATAGCTTTCATATGAGGAGAGATTAATAAGACTGGGGCTTTTAAGTATGGAAAAAGAGGTGTTTAAGGGGGAATATAATAGAAGGCTATAAAATCATGACTGGCGTACAGAGAGTGCATAAGCAAGTGTTGTTTAATCTTTATAACACACAAATTAGGAGTCACCAAATGTAGTTAATAGGCAGTAGGTTAAAAGGGATAGCTCAGTGGTTTGAGCCTCAGCATGCTGAAGCTAGGGTTGTGAGCTCCATCCCTGAGGAGGCTATTTAGGGGCCTGGGGCAAATGGATTAAAAGAATTTGAGGGGTGGTGCTTGGTCCTATCAAAAAGGCAAGAGACTGGACTTGATGACTGCTGAAGGTCCCTTCCAGTTTTATGAGATATGTATATTTAAAAGGAAGTACTTCTTCACAGTACTGTCCATTTGTGTGTTATAGATGTTTCCATCTGGTTATTAAACAGAGTTTCATCCAGCAAGCAATTCCACCTTTAGACTAGGATCTGCATTGTCTGAGTTTCCAGATGGAATTGGAAGGTATTGATATTACTCTGCTGAGGCTTAACTAGTTTGGGACCTGATTTCCTGAGAGATCATTTCTCTCCCTGTGATATACTGCCCCAGTTACTGGACAAGTTTCAGCTGGAGCTCCTTGCTTCGTGCAGGAGAGCATTGCTTAGACATGGGGGAGTTCTCCATAGATATTTGTGACTTTGGATCAGTTTCCCCTTGAGTATACCAGATATTGGATTTGTTGATTTTTCTTTTTTGTACATGCTGCAAATTCCATATTTCCTCCAGGTTTTTTGAGAAGTTGCAGATAGAGGTCTTTTGTGGTTTGGGTTTATATTCATGTTCTTACTGTGTCTCTGATCCCACAAACAGAACTACTAACATGCAGAATTGCTGTCATCTGAACTTTGTCTTCAGATTCAATTTAGTGGATCTTAATGCAAGATTTTGGCTTATATTTCATGATGGACAATTGACTTTATTTCTTTGTTTAGAAGTGTGAAAATCTCTGTAGGTGCTCCTTACGTTGAAGCAATATAATGTAAAGGACGATCAAAGTGTAAAAGAGGCACAAGCACAATTTTCCCCACTGCCATTCACCTTTAACAGATCAAAAGTGAAGATTCACTCTGTCATCTCCCTGTCTGCTAATGGTTTATAAAGCTTAGGCTGCTACCGAGAAAATGAAACAGAAGAAATCTCATCAGTTACTAAAGATGGATTTAAGTAATTATGTCACAGCAAACAAAATATTTTACTTAACAAAACTGTGAAAAAAAGGAAATGGAAGAAAGAGCGGCTGCTGAAAAATAAAATACAGCTGTGCAGCTAATACAATTCTGGTGTTGTGGTTGCAATCCTTATAGTTGTAAATGCCAAAATTAGAGTTGAAATGTTGTGTGCCTATTCTTCAGCTGGTGTGAATTAATATTGCTTCCTTGATGGGGAAGGAGCTGTGCTGATTTATAGCTGCTGAGCATCTAGTTCAAAAAGGTTCCTGATGTCATTGCTTAGCCCAATGTTTCTTAAACTTCTTGAGACCATGGCATGCCAAATAATAACTTTTTGGGCAGAACATCTATGAAAATTTTCTCCTCCACCAAAAAAATAAACAGCAATATATAGAGCAAAAGCAAAATGAAGAAAATTAATCTGGCATCATAACTATAAAGAAGTAATATTGTGTCTGGTTTTAATAACAGAAAATATATGCCATCAGTTTATGACATCAAAAAAGCATCAGATGCTCATGGCACACCTGCACGTTGTTCATGGAACACCAGTGTTCCACAGAACATAGGCTAAGCCAGTGTTTCTTAAACTATCTAGATGGTGCTAAGAAAAAATCATTCAGTATTGGATCCTCACATGTTAGCTGCCATGCAATGGGAAGTGAAATCATGAAAGACCTTATTTTTAGAGAGCTGATTGGGCCAAACAGGGTCATCTTTTTGGGGCAAAGATACTACTTTAGCCTTGCTGTTACAATTTTAAACAGTACTAAGGGTTTTCCCTGACTGGATTACTGAAACGCAGAAGGACCAAGGAAAACCACCCTACAGAAAACTTCAATTTCCATTACTTGCACTGAGCTGATTCATTATGAAAATAGGAAAAGATTCAGTGAAAACCATTCTGTGATGTCATAAACCATACAGGGTATAAGGTTAACCACAACTGTGGGTGTAACACTATTTTTCCCTTTTTTCCTTTCAGCAGGCAGACGCATCTTCACTTCCTCCCACTGTTCCAGACTGTCTGCGGGCTGATGTTAGAATCCCTGCCACTCAAAGCCAAAACTGCTCCAACTACCAGCTAGATCTGAACATCACCCACGGTTTCCTCTATCCTCCCAGTCAGTAGAATTCTTTTTATAGCTAGTGTTTAGAAATTCTTAATCAACTGGATGTGGGTTTGTGTTTAAAACACATCTACAATGCCAAAACAACCTGCTTGGGATGAGTGTATTGTGCAGAAAAAGGTTTCCAGTAGTTGTGTATTGACCAAGAGCAGAAAAATTACTATTATAAAGGAAATACTTTTTGCAGTAGCCAACCAAAGATCCATTCTAATCCTAACCAAATAATCAGTTCTGAAGATTTAGGTTTACTTTAAGAACGGAAGACATGCTGGGAGTGATTAAAACCTACCAGAATGACAAAGAGGTCAGAGTGGAGTCAAGAATCTGGCCCATGTGGTGTCTTGCCATGTTTTGATTTTCTTTATGCTAGTTTTGATGTAGTGGTGGGGCTAATTTAATCTGCCCATAGCCCTTTTTCCCTGTTACAAAGTTACCACACAGTTTGGTACATCTGTGTTGTTGTCTTGTCTTGGAAGGGGAAGGTACATCGCCGTGGAAAAAAAATATAGTCTAAAATAGTTCATTGTAATAAAAATGTATCTAGTAAATGCCTCTATTTTGAAAATGTATAGGTGGCTAAAAGCTAAATAGGCTTGAGACAAAACAAAAGCCTGGGGAATAAATGTGGCTAATTGTTTCTCTCTGCCATTCCTTACAGATCATCTTTTTCTTGAAAATATATATGGGAGAGTGACACTTTATTATGGTGTTAGGGATATTTTTGTTGCTTTCCAGTATCACAGGCAGCCAGTCCTGTTCATATCACTACAACATACTCCAAATAACATATCTGTATGTTTGTATATGTAATTACATATTTTTGTATATTTTTAGTTCAAATATTAGTATGAGGTTTTAAAGAAACCTGCAATGATTTGCAGTGATGCATAACCTGCACATTGAGAAGCAGCTTCCAATACATCATGTATGTTTCATTTTTTGTAGATTTCAATGCAACTACTCCAGAACAATATGATGCCTTACTTACCAGCAATATTGTCCCCATGTATGGAGAATTCAAAAGTAGGTTCTCAAACACTTCTACTGAACATTTTGTTGCAGTTTACTGGATGATAATTGACTGAAGAATATTAAGAAAAATGAAATGATTTTACAAATTCTATTCTTAACTGATTATATTCAGTATATCCAGATCTAGTACAATTACATTGAAAAACTTTTTAAAAATCGTTATAGAAGATTTTAAACCACATCTATTGTATTCATTTGCTTTACTCCTTTCTCTGGACAATCCTACTTAAAAATGGTTCTTGCTAACTGGAATTCCTTATTACTAGACTTTGAACCACTCTGGTGTTACAAAAGGAGTGGACACTGGCACCAAAACAATTGTTGGGGATTTTCCTGATATGGGAAAATCTCCAGTACGTGTTCAGATGAGTAGTTGGTTCCTATTTTATCTTCTCTTGACTCCATGTAGGCAAAGAAGTAGACAGGTTGGGATTAGTAACCAGCTCTGTGCTGGTACCCCTGTTCCACCAGGCAGAATCTCAACCAGGCAGAGTATCTTTGCCTTTATTTGGAAAATTTATACCAGGCAGATGTGCTTGTTGCACAATTATAATAAACGCTGTTTTTCCCTTCCATCTATCCTTGCTTCAGTTATTAGTAAACATAAGCTGTGACTTGTTTACAGATGCATATTTTGTCTAATATGCTGGTTTTCTAAGGCAAAGGAGAAATATTGAAAATTCTATAGCAAGTAATCAAAAGGAAAATAAAGTAACTGGACTGCTTTTCACAATTCAGTCAGATCCCATTTGCTCATGACATAAAACAAAGTAGCCAAGAACAGCAAAGTGACCAAAATCCCAAAGGGAAAATAACTAGAGACAGAAGACTCTGTTACAAGAAATATAAAATTCACTGCCCAGTTATTGCAGACTATAAATTGCAGGTGTATCAGTAAGAGGCAAACAAAAAAGTGAGGTTTGTTTTTTTCCTTTTTTAGTCAGACTGCCTATAACTGTGCATTTATCTCTAGTTTGATTGTAAAGATACTTATGTAATTTAATTAAATATTTAAAATAAGTTATATGGCCTCCTGATACTTGAAATATGTTCACTTGACTCCTGTGAACAAATATGCACATCCCAAAAAACACCATCTCAGTTAGCACCAACTGGCATGCTTGTCAGTAGTCTCAGCAGAGAGGCCAAGAACTGACAGGTGTTGAAAATGAGTGGTCCTCTCAGGTCAAGAATTCGTTCTTTACAAATTCAGGTTGAGGCCTATCACTGGACTGTTAGAGAAGCTTGCACTGGCATAGCCTTACCTCATCTCTTGCATAGGTGAGCAGAGGTTGTGCTCACTGGTTGCATCAGTACCACAGTTTCCCTCTAACTTCACTTAGAAAGAGAAACATTTTAAAATTGATGTACAAGATATAAGTTATGGCAGTTTCAGCTTGGAAAAATGCCCTACATCTTTATTCTTTGACTAATGTGCAAGGTGAAAAAAGTATTTCCAGAGTCAGTAATGTAACAGAAGTAGGAACATTTTGGAACTAATACTAAATATGTTCAACTATCATTTTAATGACAGAGATATGGAACTATTTCCACGAAGTGCTACTTCTAAAGTATGCTGCGGAGAGGAATGGACTGAATGTGATCAGTGGTCCAGTGTTTGATTACAATTATGATGGCCATTTTGATGCTCTTCATGAAATTAAACAGTAAGTACAAAAAGTTAACTGAGAGGAAGGTCATATGTGAAATGAGTCAGAGTTTGTTTGCTGTTGTGGTTTCCATATTCCAAACGTATTCCATTCCATTCCAGTCATATTCTTTCAGGCCAAATGACTTTTGTCATAAGTTAAGAGAAAAAAGACCAAAAGTAAAGTATCCATGAGAGGAGCAAGGAGTGTCTTCATCTGCTCTTACTCTCAGCTGCCACTTCAGGGTGACGGACTTCTTCGGAATGTAAAGTTGCAGTACAGAGAAAATAGTCATATCATTTACTTACTGGCAGACAGACACTGCACAGACACATCAGTTAAACAGTGTACTAACCACATGTATGTGATGTAAGATGTATGTGATGTAAGATGGCGACCTTGATTTAGTTCCCATGGAAATGCAGATGGAGTCCATTTTTGCGGGGTGAGGCTCTGCAACACTGGAACATCAAAATGGCCATACTGGGTCAGACCAATCACCCATCTAGCTCAGTATCATGTCTCTGAGGATATGTTTATACATACTACAGAGTTATTCCAGAATAGCTTATTCTGGAGTTACTCCAAAATAAAGTATTCCAGAATAACATGTCTACACAATGGGAAAGACCCAAAATAAGCAAAACTTTTTCCAAAATAATGTGTCCACACTCAATAGAGCCTATTTTGAATCAGAGCTCCTGGAAGCACATAAAAGATAGGCACTTGCAACCAACATTCTATGTCACACAGCAGCATTATTTTGGAATAAGCTATTCCAGAATAGTTTTTTTCAAAATAGCACCTATTCCCTGTCTGTACAGTCCCTATTCAAAAATATATATTTTGGAATAGGCGCTATACCTCACAGAATGAGATTTACAGAATTCAAAATAAGCCATCTGCTATTTTGAAATAGCAGATTTGCTGTGTAGATGGTTGCAAAGCTTTTTCGGAATAGCTGCTATTATTCCAAAATAACGTTGCTATGTAGACACACCCTGACAGTGCCCAGCATCAGATGCTTCAGAGAGAATGAACAGAATAGGGTAATTCTGAGTGATTAATCCCCTGTCATCCAGGCCCAACTCCAGATACTTGGAGGTTTAGGGACATTCAAAGCATGAGGCTGAATCTCTAACCTTCTGAGCTAATAGCTTGTGGAGCTGCTGTCATGGGAGATGCTGTATTTAAAGTTAGACTTAATACTATGAGGATGTCTTGGGAATAGTGAAATCAGTTTTGCCATGATGCGGAAGGGTGGACAGGCTGGAGATTCCTCCTAACCAAAATGCTGTAATGCCCAATCAATCACATAACACTGTCTACAGTTTCTCACAAACATATTTTATTCTGCACATTTAGTCAGAGTAAGTATAGAGTGCCTGAGTTGTTAGTGGGAGGGGAGATTGCACAGCACATCCAGGAATCACTCAGCACCTCACAAGATTAGCCCCTGCATAGAGATGGCTATCATACTGAAGTTGAAATATTTTAACTGATGAATCCTAAACTGATTTAGCTTTTTGCAACAGGCTACCAGGCGTCATTTTCTTTCTGGCACTTCATGTTAGGCATTGTCAGCCCTCCCTGCCACACAAATTAATTTAAATTTTTGCAAATTAAACTTCATTATATTTTAAATTGTTAAAAGAATGAAATGCAAATATGAGTCTCCATCCTAGAAGGTGCAGTGCACTTGAGTCCTGATCCAACAAAACGCTTAAAGCACAGGCTGAACTTTATGCATAGAGTAGTCCCATTTGATTTCAGTGGGACAATTACATGCTTAAAAATGCTCTTAAAGCAACTTGCCTTGCTCAGGTAGTGCTTTATACAACTATTTAGTCAAACTAATATATATATATATATATATATATATATATATATATATACACATAGACTATGGATCACGCCCTTTATAGTTTCAATTGAGGACTTCATTTACAGCGTCTACTGTGACTGTGATACATATACTGTATATAGTTTGAGTACAGTAAACCCTCAAAATACACGATTTCAAGTTGTGCCTAACTCACATTAACTCAAGTTAAACGCAACTCAAAATCCCGCACCCCCTGGCCCCGGCTCAACCCCCCTGCCCTCACACATCCCCAGCTTAGCCCCCCTCCCTGACCCACTCACCACCCACTCACCCCCTCCCTGACCCACTCACCCACCCACTCATCACACAGTTCTGGCTCACCCCCCACCAGGGGGGCAGCTCCTCCCGGTGGCAACCAAGCCCTGGAAAATCTGTAGCCATGTGCACTCCCAGCCCCAGTTCAAACCCTCTGTGCTGGCATCTAGTTCAATTGCCCTACCCCAGTTCAGCCCCACCCCCGGCCCCAGTTCAGCTCCCCTGTGCATGGCTCCAGTTCAACCTCCTTGCTGCAGCCATAACCTTAATGCCAGGCTTAACGCTCCCTAACTTCCCCCCACAGCCCCACGACTTACTGTTCAAAAAGGAGTTCAGGTGCTTCTGCTGCTTCCCTGGCAGTAGAACGTGCATTCTGCTGGGGAAAAAGCTGCTCCCTGACTTATATGAATTTGGATTATATGAGAGTTCGTGGGAACAGAACTCTTGCATAAAGTGACAGTCTGCTGTGTGTTGTATAAAGCACTACCTGAGCAAGGGATGTGTGTGTGTGTGTGTGTGTGTGTGTGTGTACATGTACACAGGGCCTACTTTCAAGGTCAGTTGTACACTGATGCAATCCTATTGATGTCAGTGCTTGTACAATATAATATCTTTTATGTCCTTGATTAAACTTATCCTTAATTAATGTTCTCTTGTAGGCACCTAAACAACACACAAATCCCTGTTCCAACCCACTATTTTGTGGTGCTGACCAGCTGTAAGAACCAGTCCTATACACCATTGAACTGTTGGGGCTCCTTGGATGTTTTATCTTTTATCATTCCTCATCGACCTGACAACAGTGAAAGCTGTGCTGTGAGTATTGGTTTTGCACGTCTCTGCTCACTGAATGTGTGTGAGATATGAGTGCTACAGAACTGCTTCTGGGGGAAATTTTTAGATTCCTGTGTATTTAACCCAGTCATTTTAGATTTAAAAAATAAAAAACAGTTAAGGGTGAAGGCTAGAACTACAGATTGAACCTCTCTCATCCATCACACTTGGGATCTGACTGGTGCCAAACAAGATAATTTCCCAAACCACAGGAAGTCAATATTGTCCAGCAGCACTGCAAACACTCCCACTGCATGTTAAGCTCTTAGAAGACATTTAAGAGTAAATTAGAGCTGAGTAACAGCACAACACTGAGAACCAGAACTGGTGGCTGTAACCAAACTCTATGGGACCACAGGAAACTTGGTCACACCCATGATAAGTGGTCATCCAGCTAACTAAGATCATGCTGGATTACTTTGATGGGAATGACTCTTCTGAGGTTGAAATTAATAGCCATTGACCTTGATGTTTAGTGATACTCTTAGGCCATTTCTACACAGGCCACTTCCTTCAGAAGTGGCATGCTAATACATGGAGTGAAAGATGTTAATGAGGCATGGATGCAAATTCCCCATGCCTCATTAGCATAACATCATGTGATTTGGAGTCTGGAAGACCGTTCTTCCGGACTCCAAAATGCCATGTAGAAGCGCGGCCCCCCCGGGGGGGTGGCTTCTGGAATCTTCCGGAGGCCCCTTCTTCCTGAAAATAGAAGGACTTCCTTCCGGAAGCCGGTGCCCCCGCCCCCCGGGCCGCGCTTCTACATAGCGTTTTGAAGTCCAGAAGAACGGTCTTCCGGACTCCAAATCACATGATGTTATGCTAATGAGGCACGGGGAATTTGCATCCATGCCTCATTAGCATATTTCGCTCACAAGTGGCCTGTGTAGAAATGGCCTTAGAGTATAAATAGGCGACAACTAGAGCCCTGAAAATCTGCAGGTATCCACTTTGTTTCTACAGGTATCTGCATCCACAGATGTGAATGCACGCCCACAGATGAGGGGAGCAGGCAAAGGGAGCAATTGCCCTGGAGACTGGGGACTCAAAGAGCCTGGGGCTAGAGTTCAGTGAGCCTGTTGGCTTGTCTGTGTGGATGTTGGTACCTATGGATCATTTTTGCGGATACAGTTACGGTTGTAGATACACATTTTGTATCTAGAACCCTGCAGATTTGCAGATATTTGCTTCGTATTCATATGTATCCACATCCATGGATATAAATATTCTCAGATTATTTTTGCAGATGTGGATACCAATTATCTATCTGCACGGGATTCTAGTGATAATAATAGAAAAACAAGTTACCATCTTTTTACAAATAAAGTTCTGTAGTAATAGTCTAAACATTAGAGTGTTTTTGATCATTATCCTTTATTTTTCTTGGATATTTTTGGCTGTCCTTAATACAGACATTAGAAAAGACTATACCTATTTGTAAACGAAAGTGAAAAGGCAATTCCACTGTACTTTGACGTTAAAGGGCCATTGAAATGACAAGAAACTATTCATCAGCAGTATTTTGCTTCTTTATCACTTCGCTTTGCTTACAATCCTTTCTTGAAGTACAGGTCATTCTTCAAACGATGGATCTGGTCGCGGAGTGCGAGAATAGAATGTATAGTGTAACTCCACTATCCAGCCAAAATAATCATTTTAATCGTGTATAATTAATAGGAAACAACACTATCTATTCAACAGAATAAACTGTCATCAGGATGGAGGGAAAACATTCCTTTGATCCAATTTGAATCAGACAACCAAAAGCAAGACTCTGAGGATTTCCAAGAAGATTGGGAAGAGAGCTTTTTCAAAGGAAGGCCTTTACACCAAACAATGCTTTTCTGTTTGGTAATTTGAAAGAATAACCAGTGTTTGCCTTTTGCTTGTTTTGCTTTGGCAGGGTGGGCAACCAGAATCCCAGTGGGTTGAAGAAAGAGTTCAGGCTCATGCAGCACGTGTTCGAGATGTGGAACTTGTAACTGGGCTTGACTTTTACCAGGACAGAGATCAGCCTCTCTCTGAAATTTTACAGCTAAAGACATTTTTGCCAACATTTGAGACTATCATCAACTGAGCCTGTGTCAGTAATGTGGAAAAGTGAATCTAAGTAAATCCGTGTGGCCTGCAAAGAAAAAGCTACTACAGTTCTTCAGTTAATCAATAAAAGAAACTTGTAATACAAGAAATTTAATTTTATTTGCTTTTTCTGGAATTTTCAGTATTTTGTCATTTATTTCATCCTTTTTCAAAACGGGCTGTTTAAAAAATTGACTGCCTGCTACTTTTATTTTAAAAATAAATAAATATTTCATCTACAGAAACAAGAGAGGTGCTCTTATTACTTGGTTGCTTATTGTTAACTCATGCATCTGGTTTTCACTATTGAGAACACCGTTGCAGAGGACACATAGAGGACACCATGATCAATACCAAGCAAAAGAACCACAGTTGTTAACCAGAGCTATACATTTTGTTAAAGTAAGGAAAAGAAAACACTAACTACATAAAATACAAATCAGTTGTCTCCATTACAATTTTTTGTATGTCTCTCCATGGATAACTTTTAACGTAGATTATACCCTTGAGAATGAACCACTTCTGAGGGACACTTTTCTTGTAGTATACTTGGTCTTAACTCACTATTTCCTCAAATTATTATGAATTCAGATTGAGTAGCAAATTTCCTGTGGTCCCACAACGTTTGTTTCCAGCCACCAGTCCTGGCTCTGAATACTCTGTGCTGTTATTTAGACCTAATTTACCCTTAAATGTCTTCTAAGAGCCCATTAAGCAGTGGAGTTTTTGGTAAAGTGCTAGAGACAATATTGACCTCCCAAGGTTCAATAAATTCTCTCATTCAGCACCAGTCAGGTCCTGAGGGTGCCAGATCATAGATGGTCAACCTGCAGTTTTCTTGCAAAAGGGTAAGTATTGGTGGAACTCATTTTGTATGCATTTGTTGCACTGATTACATACCCCACATTCCTTTCATACTCAGGTCACTTTCTAAAACATGAATGTTTGCATGCTTGATTTACTTTTTTATAGCAGATAGAAATAGAAGCCTTCTATGTTTCTTTGATTTTCAACATTTTGTACATACTAGCAAAACATAAATATAAACATGAATATTGTTAAATATTAAATCATCCTTGTAGCTAATTTCCATATTCTGTAAAAGTGCAAACAATTCATAAGAATTTATTTTTATTGTTATAATACATTTGTTCATTTTGCATCAACATTGAGGTCTCTCCCTCCAGACTTGTTTTGATTTGGTTTGTGCAAACTGTATAAGAAAAATTCAAGGTAAGTGAAGGCTGCATTTCTGAGCCAGCCTTTTAATGTCAGCAAAAGTTTACATTTCTGGATCTCTTAAAAACTGCAAATGATCTGTGTTGAGATTTACAACAAAACAGAGTTGTGCAATAGAGATGTTAGCATTACAAACGCTGTTAGACTATTTCCATTACAAAGACCACGGTTAAAGCAGGTTGATGGACTGATTTTTTTTCTAATTGTATTTGTCAGTAAGTCTGCAGTTTTTAAAATCATGCTGTGATGCTCTGTTAACTTCACTTTTGTCTATAAATTTCAGTTGTCTTGAGTAGCTTTTTAATATGTAGCAGCTGCTTTTTCTGTCACGTGATTAAATGCCTCAGGTCAGCACTTGAAGGAAAAAATATCTGTGCCAAAATTAAAAGAACTTATCTTTATTACATATCCTGGAATATCCAGCTCTAAGGCTATGTCTAAACTGTGGGCTTCTGCCAGGAGGCAAGAAGTCTCTTAGCAGAAGTCTGCTGTGCTGGAAGTATTCTGCTGACATCTCTGTCTTTCCTGTTCCATGAGGAAGAAGGGATGTCTCTGCAGAGGGGGTTTTCCTGACATTTGTCTCTATGTGAAGGTGTGGTGTGCAATTTGCATATCTTTAGCCAACAGTTCTCGGCGATCTAGACACAGCCTAAGTGACTCAAGTGCAAAACAAAAAGGGCACTGAGTTTCAGAGCCTGGGTCAGCCGGCTCAGGCTTATGTGCCTATACCATTGCTGGGTAGATATGTAGGCTCAGGTTGGAGTTCAGGCTCCAAGTCCCACTCCCATGGCTGGATCCCAGCCTGAATCCAAATATCTGCCTGTGTGACCAAGTGAGCTGACCCAGGCCAGCTGTAGCCATGCCATGGGTCTTGTATCACAGTGCTGAGGTACCCTCTTTGTGAATGTTTTATGCTGGAAGAGGTGAGTACCCTCGTAAAAGGTATTGTGTGTGGACATTTTGAGTAGCCACAGCTCCCTCAAAATGCTTGGCACTGCCTAAAATATTTTTGTGCTATTTTCAAATATTTAAGTATGACTTGGGGCCACAAAACAGGTAGTACCACATGGAAATACAAGTAATATATCTTACACTTATATTTACCATACAAGTGTAAAGATCCAGGGGCCAAAATGCATCTGGTATGTATGGTGCAGTAGATGTGCAGCCAGCTAGAGTGCAGTTGTGGAAATTGCCATTACAGCTGTCGTGGAAATCTCTGCCACTACCCATGTTCTGTGTGATAATTTAACGAGTGGGTTGAGATCCTGGTTGCAAGTACAGTTAATTGTAGGTAGCTGTCTCATTTGCAGGAACAAACAAGTTGTCAGTCATGCTTATCTAATTGTCTATTTTAAAAATGACTTTTGAATACAGAACAGCTAGGACCTTGGTTTAAGGCCTCTTCTAAAAAGTCCATATGTACACATAAACAAGCTAAGTGGTATTTAACTTGTCCACTTCCACAAGGATGAAGAGCTGAGAAGAACCTGCTGGCATTTGAATTTGCTTAGATCGCAAATCTATCTTCAGCATATAATTGTGCTTGAATCTGCATCCCTTGGGCACTTACAACTTCTTCTGTACCCATGCAAGAAAATAACACTACAGTCCTGAAGACACAACCAACTTTGTGAGCATACCAGTTCATGTTCAGCATAGGGTAAATCTCACTTCCTGCTTAGTCCATGGACAGCTATATTCTATGATCATGATGTAGGCATGCAAATTACTCATGCCGACTCATAATATGAATTTAAAAATTAGAATTAATCTTTTAGGTACATAATTTTGTATCCAATTATTCATGAAACATGGCCTCTTTAAAAGCTGTATCTATATGTTATAACTGGCAAATACATATATATATATTTATATATATAACTGGCAAATATATATAAATATATATATATATATATAAAACTGGCAAAACTATGTTTTTCAAGGATTGCTCAAATTTGGGCTCTTATGTTGTATGAAAATCTGACTTTTTTTTTTTCAAAATAATTATCTAACCCATGAAGATCTTTTAAAACACCCTAGACTTGAACAGCTGGTGTGATAGTTCACTTCTCCCACTGCCTTTTGAAAACTGGCTGAGGAAGATGAATATGCCTAATTCAAAGATGTTTTATGCAGAACAGGTCATGTAACAAATTTTACATTGCAATCTGTATATCCTATGGTTGTGCATGTATCATTCTTGTATTTGAAGTTAGGCATATAGGCTACTGCTACACTACCCCCTTAGGGCTGGCAGCTTGAGGCAAATAAGCAGTCTCACAAATTCAAAATGACTGTGAATTTGCATATTCACAGAAGAAGACAAGCAGTGACGATGTGGTTCTGATGGCAAAAAAATCCTTTGTTGGCCACCCCTTATCCCTGCTTTATTCCAAGCATAAGGGGTTAGCCAAAGAGTGAGCTTTTGCCAGCAGAACCACGTCTTCACTGCTTGTTTTCTGCTGTGGATATGCAAATGAGTCTCTCGAATATGTAAAGATGGCCATTTTGAATTTTCAAGACTGCTCATTTGCATCAAGTTGCTGGCACTAGAGGTGAGAGTAGCACTAGCTATGAAGCATGACTGGCTACGTCTACACTAGAGAGTTTTGTGGACAAAACTGGGGTTTTGACAACAAAACTTGTGGAGCATCTACACACAAAATGCTTTTTGTTGACAGAAAGTGTCGACGAAAAAGCCACGTAGATGCACCGGGGACTCTTTGTATGTATATCTCTGTATCTCTTTAGTCAAAAGAGCAGATCAAAAGATCGATCTGTTTTTATGTGTAGATGCCATCTGTCAACAGAAGCTTTGTTGGAATATCTCTTCCGAGAGTAACGTCTGTAGACAGATACTTCTAGTGTAGACATAGGCTCTCTGCTTATAGTTTTAAGTGTGCTAATGAGAGCCATTGCTGTTTTCCTGGAAGTCTAATGGCTTAATGATCAACTCAATGACTTGTAAACAGACTTGTTTGTCCTGTGGGCCCAGATGATGTTGGTTGTGGGGAGATGTGCCCATGCCACCTTCTGTTGGAATCCATTTTGAACCTGGTGTTTTCCCCAGGGCAGGAATCTTTTCTTTGTCTTCTCCTTTTCCCATGGAAAAGTCTATTTAGGCAATGAAAAGCTATCAGCCCTTTGTCTTCAGCTGGCCTTTGAAACTACCTGACACACCCTAAGAAGATGCTTGAGGAACTCTGAAAGTCTGTAGACCCAAATCAGAGTGAAAACTAGCTCTGATCCGAAGCTTTTACCTGATATGTGAACAGCTGTTTAGGGTAAGAATTTGTACATAACAAGTTTCTTAGGGGATAAGAACTAGCTATACAGTATCTATTAATTTTAATTTAGTATTTTACAGTACAGCTTGTGCCTCACCGCAGGGCCTTTCATCTGCTCAGCATATCAGGCCACAATTCAGGACTGAAAGTGTGTGTGTGTGTGTGTGAACTTTTTCTGCTGTATGTGTTTCATCTATTAAAGAACCTAGGAGGGGAAAGGTGACATCGGTCAGAAATGCTATGAGTCAGGAAAGGAAGATTTCTGTGTGGTAATATTTCCTCACCTTATGCAGGTTTTGAGAGGATAAACATATTAAATATGGGAAACATTTGTAAATTTATTGATGAAATGCATTATATGAGAGCTAGGAACTATCACTACAACCATAATCTGCTTGAATCAATGTGGAATTCCATTCCCTCCCCCTGGCCCCATCATTCGTGCGACACTACAGCCTCACAAAGAAGGCATTTATGTAGCACAGTAGAATAGCTAGAGTTGGCATCAGTTTTGCACAAAATTAACTGACCACAAAATTTAGCCTAATATGAGGAAAGAGCTAGAGCTTCATCTCTGCTCTGCTCCATTGGCAGTGCAAACCTGCCAAACCCTTGCTGTAGGAGAGCCCTCATCTAGCATCGAGCCAATTCCTATAGCTTCAAGCCACAGCCACAGCACACCCAGTACAAAGTGTGCTGACACTGTTCACCTGACTATTTTTTCCCCAGATTTATGTGTGTCAACTCTTTAGTCATCTGTTTGCTCCACAGTCCCTCTCTTAAAACTAACATTCTTTGCTGTTTAGAGAGACAGTCACAGGAAAGATTTTTCTCACTACTCAATTCAATAAGCAAGTCTACTCATGAGTACCGCGAGACATGTTTGGAATTGGGACTGATTTAGTGGAAAGTTTGTGGGTTGGTTTTTCCTTCTTTCCCTCCCTTACTACCAGAAGCCCGTGCCCACATCACTGAGATCTGGAAACTGGCACTGTAGTTCAACATATTAATGGTCTAAATAGCTGGACAAATCTTGTAGTTTAGTTCACTGAAATTTTTAATTTTTAACAGTAGTTTTATTTATCCTTGTGTCTAGGATCCATGAGTTGATTGTGTGTGAAGATATAAATTTGACACACTGTACACTAGGCAGTATTCAGTAATGCCAAAAAATTATAACATGAATGGCTGAAATTAGACTTTAAAAATCTTTTTAATAGGCTTCTGGGTATGAAATTCTTGTTTTAAAACGTCTGATAAATTATACAGCCCAGGCAGCAAACTTTGGTTATAGATTTGCATTGTTTTGTCCTGTATGCAGCAATGATTATTTTATCATAACACATCCAACTATAAACTTCTGGGACCATTTAACACAAGCCCAGGTCCAGAGCTCCCTGAACTCAGTGGAAAGACTCCCCATGACATCAGTGGGCTTTGGATCAAGTGTATACTACAGTCTAAGTTGGGCTCAGTAATCTTTCTGAAGCAGAGTGCTGAAATGTGACTTTTGACCTTTTTGTACAGTCTGAGTGCTGGTGGTACTTTCTAAAGTCACTAATAGTCCTACTAACAACAGCTCCATTGATAAACGGTAAAGCTCTGCATCTTAATTTATTTAGGTGGTGGGTGGTAGCATTAGCTGCTCTTTTATTAATCCACAGGTGGCATGACTTTGAGCAAGTTACAGGTTGCATGAGGAAGGAGGGGAGGCGCTCAGCTTCCGCCTTGCATGCCAATGAAAAACAGCTCATGCACCGCTCTTGGCACCAGCGCCGGAGGTTGCTGGCCCCTGGTTTAAGTGAACCAAATTCTGTCCTCAGTTACAACTAAGTGACAGTAGCAGTAGGACCAGACGTGAAAATGAGGGAAGCAATTGACCAGCCAGCCACTAAACCCTGCAATATAATCCATATGATTCCAATCTACCACTATTAAAGCCTCTGAGAACTTCAGTAGCATTTTTCAGTGGTGCACGGGTCTTGTGCTTTTCCTCTGTGCATGGATTAATTTTACCCTTACAGAGGAAATATGTAATCTTATCTGGTGCTGATTGTGTTTTACAGATATCTTGTGCTGCATTATAGATAAACATCCAGTGCTGGCAGCAATACTTTGCAGTTACTGTAGTTGCTTAAGTCGTTTTCACAGCTAGCTGAATTTGAAAACGGGAGGCTATTTTGAGTTTAACAATTGGCTGTTTCAGACAAAGATCCTACTCTTCTAAACCCATAAAACACAGGGCTGGCATTTCTTATGTGGTCACCTGTAAAAAAAAATGGTTCAAATGCTGAGTAAATGCAAACCTTTCATTCTATGTTAGTTACTCAGAGCTCTTTTGGGGATGTGTGGATGGCTGGACTCTGTTACCCCACAGAAGGGGAATGACATTAAAGTGACTGGGACCAAAGGCCAAGTCATGAGAAGAGAGACCACTATAGCGTTGTGGTAACAATTGTCAGCAGATGTGAGATGTAAAGGGAGTCACTGCATCCCAGGAGGTGCTCTAGTGGTGAGTAAACTCCTTCACAGGCTCTCAGAGTAGCAAGGACATTGGAGAGAGGGACTTGTGTGCAGGTTTTTATTATATACCATCGAGCTTATAGGCCTCTTATGCGTTGTGAGTAAAGTGTGACTGTTATAAATTTCTTTGTGAAGTCCGTGTGTCCCATGTGTGCCTAAAAGAGGGGACAGCAACTCAGAGGCTCCACAGCTTCAGTGGAATGCCAGGAACATGCAAGAGGTATTGGAGAGACTTGTGGGAGCTGTGTCACATGACTGGATTTTTATATTGGATATGGAAGCCATTTTACGTGTCCATTGTATATATTGGCCCCAAACAGTGTGCCAGGGAGGTGATGTGAGGTGTCTAATGAAAGCTGAGGATGCCCTGAATCTGTGTGTGCTACTTACATGCCTGTATCATGTTTGTAGGTAGAGTTATGGGTTGTAGCTCCGTAGTTGTATTAGCAATGTTTTAGCGGTGAGATTCACAATAGGATGTGTAAACTCAGCCCCAGCCAGGAAAATGAGTTTAACAATGGCTCAGACATTCAAATCCACATCTCACAAGTTTGGGACTTGTCAATGGAATGCACCCCACTGGTCAGGTGACTTGGGTTGAGCAAATGAATTGAAATAGATGCCCAGACATCCATTCCACCTGCTATGCAAATGACTGGGGTGTGCTAGCAAAACCAGGACCAATGGCATTTTACCACAGCAACTCACCTGAGTCAGAGGACATTGACTATCAAGGGCCTGATGGAAGAAGAAAGGGCTTTGTGCCTAGACAAGAGAAAACTATGGGGTGGATCGAGCAGCACCCATCTTGGAGGAAAATGTTTTGTCTTTTGTTCCTGTTCCTGTTTCCAAGGATCCATGTTCCAGCATGTTGACCCCAGTTGGCTGGATCTACAGTTCTCCAGTAATTAAGTCTATGTAACCTGGAACCCTGCCCCTTATGGGGTGTAATTTCAGAGACCTTCAAGAATCAGCCATTAACATCACTGGCCTGCCTCAATAGCTATAATGGATGTATGTAAACTATTGCTTTAACATTTTTTCTCTATAGTCCTGTTCTTTCTTGCTTTGTAAATAAACCTCTAGATGTTTAGATCTTGAGGATTGGTAAGGGTGTTGTTTAGGGTAAGATCCAAATATATATTGACCTGGAACTGTGGCTGGACCCTTTGGGACCTTGAAGAATCTGTGTGGATTGAGCGAAATGGGTTTAATAACCTCTCACTTGAGTATAGGGGGCTGTTGATCTGGGCTGGATAGCAGCTGGGAAGGCTGTGAGTTTGCTTGTGTGGCTTCTGGTTGGCCAGTGAGGATGGCCAAGGTACTTTTGAGGCTGATTGGATTTGCCTCAGAGAGCAGGAAATCCCAGCCTGGGGGTGTAAGTGGCCTGGATTTAAGCAAAGATACCCTGGATTGATTTCTCTAGCTGTGCCCAGAAACCCCGTCATATAACAAGCTGGTACTGGTTTCAGGGGATAAGGAATTGGACTAAGATCTCATCTTTCAGAAGTGTATGCTAGATACAGGAGAGTGACCAGTGGCCCAGAGCCCCAGTTTGTGCCTAAATTCTTCTCAGACCTGGCAAGTGAGGAGCATTTTAGAGCCAGTGTGTGGGTCCAGGTTCAACTTGTCAAGTTAATTATCCACCAGGACAATCAGCAAAGGTTGTAACAAGGCTAATGGCCACATTTACGTGCAGGGAACTCTCCTGTCATGATTCTTTGTGGCGGAATCCCTTGGAAACTATTGAGAGTTCTGCATTAAAAAAAATCAATGACCAAAAAAATAGCTCCTGTTCTTGCTCAGAGCTCAGTACAACAGAATTTGGTACTGAAGCCATGTGGTTCAGGTAAACCAGACTTTTTCTACATGGACTGTAGAAAATGTTGACTCAAAGACCTGTGCCCATAAATAAGAGCTCCTCCAGTTTCTTTAGCTGTAAACCAGCATTGAACTCGGTCTTTTCTCTCTATATAAATCCCATTGTTTTCAAATATAAGTGGAACTAAATTTGGCTCCTATACCCTTTAATTCTATGTTACCAAAGGGGAAAACATGTATCTTTTGGACTTGAGGGTAACTACAATCTCTGGGAGTGGGAAGAAGCTGGCCAGAGAACAGATGAGAGAAACTATTTTAGAAGGGACATTCCTACAGTCTTACAGAATCCAATCACACAAGCCAACAAATGAAATATCCATCCCTGTTGCTGCTAGGACTTGTTTCACTTAAAAAAGAAATAAGTAAGAGCCTTCTATTTGTTTTTAGGAAAAGAGCTGGCAGATTTCTGCCTCACTATGAAAACTGCATTTTTGAGTAGCGTTCCCATCACGTGGGAAAAATCAACCTTTTAACCTAAATGTTTTGCAACAATGACCAGTGAGCCTGAAAAATAACAGTTGTTTTAAACTTCTCCCTGCTCTGTGTCAGAACAGTCGAGTCTGGCAGCTGTGTTGTTACACAACAGCAGCACAAGCCAAAGAGCAGTTTACAGAACTCTGTGTAACTACAAAGTTTCAATCACACTCCTCATCCCAGGTTACTGTGCTCCTCTAAAACTCATGTGGACTACCCGCACAGCATGCCCTACTAATGCCCCTCAAGCTTTGTCACTGTACTCTGCTACAACAGGAGAGAAGATTAGAAAATGGCAGTGTGTGAAAATGGAATGAAACAGACCTTTCCAACTCACCTCATGGCACTTTTAAAATTGCAGAATTTGTCCTAAGTGCTGGACTCACTGCTTTGCTGACTGAAACCTTCTTTCCAAGAATGAGTGATTTTTGACTTACTTCCTCCTCCTTCAGTAATGAATAGTATGGCGGTGTCATGATCATGAGGGTTAGCCAGCAGCCTGGGAGTAAAAGGGTTAACCCCTAAGCCAGGTGGGGTTGGCCTATAGAAATGTAGGTAAAAATTAAATGTTGGCTTTTCCCTTTTTTGTTTTTTGTTTTTTTTTCTTCTTCTTCTTTCCAGCCATGAGGGAGAGAGACATAGAATATCTCCCTCCAAAAACAGGCCCTCCAATCTTCTGTAAGTAGGGTAAAGTTTAGAGAAATCCGTTAGGCTTTATTGTTTTATGGTTTGGGAAGTGGGATCTGATGTCTGTCCACTTTTTAGAAATGTTCTTTTACTCTCCTTGTAACTAAGTTCTAGGCCCATGGTGGAGACTCCCCATGTGCTTTACTTTGTAACTCTTCCATCTATTCATAAGGCTTGCAACACAAATATTGTTGTAATAATAAAAGTTCTCTCTTTTTCTTTTTATTAACCTGGTATTGGTTAATGTTTGTGTCCTGTTATTTTTACTTTTGGGGCTGAGATTTCCCAAGTAGTCTCTCCCTGGCTTCCTTATTATTATTTGGGTGGTGGCAGTGAATTTTATCCCCAAAATCTAAGGGTTTTTAGGATTTTGGGAGGAGAGTTTATACCAAAACCTGGTAAATAAGGTTTTGGAGGTACTTTTGCTGGCCCCCACTTCTGCATTTATCTTGCTAGAGTAGGGAAGGAGCCATAACAGGCGGTATATGTGAAACAAGACATTATTTGAGCAGCACAAGACGTCTGGCTGGGCTACCGACAGTTTTTGTACCACTCAACTGGGGTTGATATTCCAGGGTTCAATTTACGGTGCCTAGTGGGGACATGCTAAACTGAACCACCAGGGCTCTACCATTGACCCTGCTACTCCTCATTGTCACGAGGAGTAAGGGAGGTTGACGGAAGAGTTTCTCCCATCGACCTGGTGCAGTGGGTGTGGCAAGAAAAATCAATTTACAATACGCTGATTCCAGCCACACAATTGTCATAGCTGGAACTGTGTATCTTAAATCAATTTGTTTCGCATAGTATAGACTTGTCCTAAACTTTGACACTGACGTAGTTCTAGCAGTGCAACCTCTAGTGTGGATGTAGTGAAGGGGTTTACTTTGGTAAGTACTAGAATTTCTAAATTGAGATACATCGGTACAAAAACGGGTTCTAGACCAGCCTGCCATCTCCAGTTTAAAATTGCCCATGCTGCTATCACTGATGCCACCAATTTTGTGGGTATCTCCCATTTTTCTTCCAACCAAAACTGGTGTATTAATTATGCATACATATGTATTACTCGTATAACTAGCAAACTCACCCGGTGTCACTCAGGCATTCAAGTGAAGTAAGGACTTTTTTTTTAACTGTTTGGAATAAAGAAAGGAAAATGTATGTGGTTTATACAAATCATTGCACTTGTGGAGAAGGAAGGAAAAAAGAGGTTTGTGTTAATAAAAATCTGTGAGTGATTCACAGAGTACATACAGCTTGTTGGTAGACAATATTTGCAGTCGTTCTGTCTTTTGCTGGAATAAATAGAGGGCGAGACGAGTGTTGAGGTGTGGGAAGGCTGATGGTGGCGGTGGGTGCCATAGGAGTGACAGCAGGAGGCTGGGAGAGTTGGGGAGGATCAGGGCAGGGGCTGGAGGGTGCTGCAGTGAGGGTCTGGGGTGAGGGGTAAGGGTAGAGAGCTTGTTGTGTGGTGGGGCTGATGCTATGGGGTGGGGGAGGAGAAGTGAGGCAGGAGTTTGTGTGGGAGGGCCCGGTACAGGGAATGGGGGGTTCCAGAGTGAGGGCATGGTGATGGGGATGCAGAGAACAATGGTGTGAGTGCGGGGCTGGGGGTAGAGGATTGGGTGTAGATGTCACTTCAGGGCAGTGGGTTTTGTTCAGGGTTGGAGTGGAGGAATGCAGGGGCTGGGAGGGTGTGGAGCCTTAGTGGCAGGGATGGGGTAGGTGGGGGTGAGGGTCATGGCATAGAGTGGGGGTACACATGTCAAAGTAGGGGTTTTGTTGGGGGGGGTTCAGGGCAGTGGGTTGAGGGCAGAGAGTTGGACGGGGTGTAGGGGTGGGGAGTTGCAGAGCAGGGGCATGAACTGGCGGGGCAGGCCAGAGCCAGCGTCAGGGCTGTTTTCCCTGGCCCTGGCACAGCAGCAGTCAGGGGGCCAGAGCTGGGATTTTTTTCCTGGAGCCAGCCCAGCAGGAGCAGGGAACCCCAGCAGCAGTGGGGAAGGTGCAGGGCTGGAGCCAGGGCTGCAGCCACAGCTTTTCTTCCTGTCCCAGAAGGATCAAGGAGCTGTGGCCGTGACCACGGCTTTTCTCCCATCGTTGGCCCAGTGGGAGCCGGTGGGTCCAGGGCTATTTTTCCCCTGGGACGGGGCAGCTGGGTGTCCAGAGCCGGGCCTGTTTTCCTAACCCCGAAGAGAGGGGAATAGAGTGGTAGGTGTGGGGCTGCGGCAGCTGGTGAGGGGTGGGGTTTGTGGACACAGCCTCTTGGAGGGGATTGCTAATAATGTCTGAGAGTTGCGGGGGAGAGGAAGTGGGGCTACCACTGTGTGGCACTGTGCCAAGCACCAAGGACAGGTATTGGGATAGCGGGGCGCTTACCTTTCCCAACAGGATGGAGAGCCTGGTCTCTACATGGCCACTCTATTCCTGCTGCGGCTGCCCCCTGTGGTCACTGTGACGTATGGCTATACCCTGTGCTCGCTGCTGGTTCTGGGGTGAGTCTGAAGTATGTTGTTCCCCCTGTTGGTGCCCCTCCTTTTCCATGGTCAGGGAAATCCTGGGATTTCAGGCATTTCCCAATTTCGAGGCACAACCAAATCATAACCTTGATCTATGTTAGAGTGAGAGGAAGCTGCATATCAAATTTCATGAGTTCTTGAACAAATGTAGCACCAACAGACAGACGCTCTAAAATAGATAGTAGATTAAGATAATGTATTAATATGATGAAGGCTAGCACAATCTACTCAGCTTTAGATAAAGCAGATTGTGCTAGCCTTCTTCTTAATTATCAACAATTTTCTGTCTGAATACTATAGCTGTCATAAACATAATAATTTGGCCAGACAACTGGTGTATCTCAAACTGCTTAACCAAAAAGCACTTAATCGAGCACTGAAAACCAGATGACTTATAGCAAAGGAAAAGAATGATTTCCAAGAGAGTGGTGATTTATTCTTTTTCTTGATAAAAGCAGCTTATGAAACTGTTTGTTTTTGTTGGAGATGTGTATGTTGTTAATTTTCTTTGAAATGTTAGTAGGTTTCAACATATTTGTGTAAAGATTCATGGACAAAGCACACATTGGTATGATGGCTGAAAGATGCTCACATCATAACTTTCAAACAAAACTAGCCTTACTGGAACTTCAAAAATTGGAAATCAAGCATTCTAAAATTAGAAAATAGTAATAGTTAAGATAGCCTAGCAACTATTAACTTTTCCATCTAGGAATAAGGGGAATTCGAAGTGTGTGGGGTCCTTTTGAAAAGGACCCCCTATAGATGAGTAGTGCGTGATCAAAAGCGGCACCTTTGAAGTACTACGGCCTCCATTGTGCTAATGAGGCGCTGCATATTCATTGCAGCGCCTCATTAGGGCATCCCAAAGTGTCTCATTGGCATCCCCCTTTCGAAAGGGTCGGGGCTAGTGTAGACATAGCATATGCTTCACATTTCATGAGCAAAGGAGGAATAACCAAATAGTGCAAGTCTGTAATTTGGCTCTATTAATACTATCTGAACAATCTTAAATTTTAGAATTTTCTACACTCAAAGGGCTTGTCTACCCTAGCTTCCTACTTCGAAGGGAGGATGATAAGTAGGGTGTCGGGAGATTATTAATGAAGTGCTGCGGTGCATATGCAGCACTTCATTAAGCAAAGACCCCCCGTGGCAACTTCGAAATGTTAAACTTCAAAGTGCCGGCTCACGTCTAGCCGCAACTAACCTGTCTGTATTTCGAAGTGCTTGGGCAAAATTTTGAGGAATAAAGGGACTTCAAACTTGCCCAAGCACTTTGAAGTACTGGCGGGATAGCCACGGCTAGACGCAAGCTGGCACTTCAAAGTTTAACACTTCGAAGTTGCTGCATGGGGGAATTTGCTTAACGAAGCGCTGCATATGCAGTGCAGCCCTTCATTAATAATCTCCCGACACCCTACTTACCATCCTCCCTTTGAAGTAGGGAGGTAGTGTAGACACAGCCAAAGTGTTTCATTTGGTAAAAGAAACAATGGAGAAGTATGTTGTCTTAAGTTGATCCCAGAGGTGTGAATTGCTGTTTGTTTAAAGATTACGTTTAAATTAAAAATTGTAAAAGATCAAAAATAATGGCATCGAGTGGCAGAAAAGTGAAATCTATCAGAGAAATTCTTGAGTCTTCCTGAAGGATGGATGATATATATCAGACTAACAGACAGTTTAGTTTCTGATAGCACATCTCTGAAAGGGCATTCCTTTCATTTCAATTTGCTTTGAATGAGGGAATTGAAATAACAACACGATTAATTAATAAGTACATCATGCAGTGTTGCTTGATATCGTAATCACTGGCAAATTGACAAAACTAATCTATGTAAACCTTGGTGAAACCAAGGAATATATAAAAAGAAACTGGAAGAAAGTTTAATTCAGCTTGTGAAAGCTACTTCAGATTTAATGTTTCTTTTTTTAAGGTTATTTTACAACTTACCTACAGAACATTCTGTGAATATGTTAGTTATTGAAGACAAATGTATAATAACTCTTTGCTTATTCCAGTGCAGACTAATTCCCTTTTGAATCATGATATCCAACTAGCTCTGCACTTTTTTCAGATAGTTTCATACTTTGTGAGCACAAATCCCATGGGGCAATGTTTGCTCTGTGCACTTTGGAGTTTTTTCTTTTGGCACATTG
Source organism: Carettochelys insculpta (assembly GCF_033958435.1). Lineage (NCBI taxonomy): Eukaryota > Metazoa > Chordata > Testudines > Carettochelyidae > Carettochelys > Carettochelys insculpta. The sequence goes on along the minus strand of NC_134139.1, from coordinate 107,899,216 downwards.
TGGGATGCCTATGAGAAGTTACTGGAATTTTGAGATTTGGGGGTCAAGATGAACATTTCCCATGTTTTCTCTCCTGGCATCATGTAACTCGTTTGTTTTTTGTGAGACAGCACCACTTTTTAACTGCTGTCGGGCAGCATGGAGAAGACTGATGAGTGCCACAGTCCTGATTGCCATTCATCGAAATCAGGGGTCTGCAACCTGCAGCTCCAAAGCCACATGCAGCTCTTTTTGTGTCCCAGGCTACGTCTGCATTAATCCAAAATTTCGAAGTGGCCATGCAAATGGCCATTTTGAACTTTACTAATGAAGGGCTGAAATACATATTCAGCACCTCATTAGAATGCTGGCGGCTGCGGCACTTTGAAATTGCCGAGGCTCACTGCCACTCAGCTTGTCCAGCTGGGGGTCCTTTTCAAAAGGACCTTGGCAACTTTGAAATCCCCTTATTCCTATCTGTTGATAGGAATAAGGGGATTTTGAAGTTGGTGGGGTCCTTTTGAAAAGGACCCCCGTCTGAACGAGCCGCGCGGCAGCAAGCCGCAGCAATTTCGAAGTGCTGCGGCCGCTGGCATTCCAATAAGGTGCTGAATATGTATTTTAGCCCTTCATTAGTAAACTTTGAAATGGCCATTTCGAAGTTTTGGGATAGTGTAGACACGGCCCCCAATGCTATAAATAAAAATTAAAAAAAATCCTCCCGATTATTTTTGATATTTGGTGAAAGTCTAAAAGCTAAACAAGGAACAACTCATATCTAAATATCAAATGATATGGGATCTTGAAATGTTGGATAACACCCCCTTTAATATGTGCACTGCACTGTGAGATGTATGTGTGTGTGTGCTGGTCTTAAAATACAGGTTACGAAAAGTATGGTTTGATGTTATTTATTAAGGGCTGTCTCCTATTCACATACATTGCAGCTCTTGAATTATTGACTTTTTTTTTACTGAATTTAAAAAAAATGGCTCTTCTTGCTCTTTTGGGTGCCGACCCTGATCTAAACAGACTGCTCCACTTGCTTGGTGGTCCCAGAGCTGCCTTTGGGAGACAGCCACGGGATATGGATCGATGAAGATAAAAAGTTACTTCTGCAGGACACTTTCTTAGAATGGCTTCACTTGGTGACTGCTGCTTCTGGGATAGTCCAGCTATCTTGACTGCTGGGCCTAGGTAGTCATGCTGGCTGAGGATGACAAGCAGTGATGGCAGAACTGCAGAATGACAAAGGGGACTTCCTGAAAAGTCTGTGCAGAGCTCACCCAGGAGTTGCACTGGCAGAAGAGCTTCATGAGAGCCACTTCCAGTGTGGAGAAATTTGTGGCCATCGATATTGGGAATCTCAACAAACCAGATTGCTCCTGGTTTGCTGCTAACTGGTTATGTGGTGATAGACCAATTGTCAGTGTTCTCCTGGAGACGTGTGCCACTGAGAGAGTGCTGGGCTAGCTCATAATACTTGACAGTGCACAGGAGTTTATTGATAGAATTCCATATTTGGGGTTCCCGAATTTTATTAGGTCCATTGATGAGGCTTATGTATGAATTCCTTCCCCTCGCACCAGGCCGCAGTATTTATCAATGCAGAAGGATGGAAGATTTGGCCAATGGTTATAGTATTAAATTCTTTGGGGAAATAAAACCTTTGGATCTTATTTTTGGGTGTCAATGTAATTTTGAACAGGTAGAAAGAGGCTCATATCTGTCCCAATGACAGCATCCAGGTGATAGCCAGAGCAAAGTTGTTTAAATCTCTCTATGAAGATGTGTTCTAGTGTCCCCCTCAGTAGCAGTTTCAGGCTGTCTTCTTGGATTTCGAAGGATCATGTCCAGCCCCTGGGTCTCTATTTCAGAATTTCGGATGCTGAAGAGATCTTGCCACTCCCACACTTCTAGCTGGTGTCAGGGTGTGTATGTGTGCCATCTGGTGTCCTTGGGGGATGTTTGGGCATCTTCCAGGGCTTTCCTCCCCAAACTATCTAGAACCCTGTACTGGGGTTTGGTGGTGGCCTCCATTGCCAAAATCCAGTCAGCTCCTGAGAGCAGAGGAATCAGCGGGAGCATTCCTGGAGGTCCAGTTGTTATTCCTTTTGTTGTTCTAGCCCTGCCAAAGCTCCTTTGTATTGTGATGTTGCAGGTTTATCTTCTGTCTTTACTCTGCTAACTTCTTGCAGATTTTGGCATTCTGGTGACTGCTGTACAGAAGGGCGTGAACGTGCTGTTCTTCCCCAGATGTCCAGGATCTCACAGAAACACAGGATATGGCTGTTATGACTGATATGTGGTTTTGGATGCATGTGAATTCACCACAAAGGGAAATCACGAAGGGCCACATGAAGTTGTATGTCAACATATAAATAGGGCGCTGACATCCACACACAGTTACCCAGGACCAGTAGAGTAAATAAAGGTAAACTGATCCAGATGAGAGGAAATGAATGATGGGATAGCTATGAAAGTTTAGTCATAAATGGCATAGTTAATCCAAAATGCAACAGCTGCTGCATATGTCCACACAAACCTTACTCCCAAAAAACTAATTTCAGTCAAAGTTATATCATTTCCAAGGCAGATAAATTAATGTTAGATAATATGCCAGATAATTGTGAAAAGGGGCCTTGTGGGTGGATGACAAGCAGTTTATTCCCCAAAAAGCAAAAGTTATTCTGAAAATAACTGCCCCCTGTAGACAAAGCCTAAGGCAGTGTCCTGCTAGGAGGAAAAATAAATTATATCAATATTTCCTTGTAGGAAAGCACTAAAAATATTTGTAACCAAAGGTGTTTGTGTTCATGAAATGAAATACATCTATACTGGAAAAGGCAGAGACACAGGATGGGCTGGTCTTTAAGGATTCGGGGCCCAGCCCCTTTCCAGTCCTCCAGGCCTTTTCATCTCAGGAGATGGGTTTGTGCTTGGGTCTGATGCTTGGGTCAAGTGACCAGGAATCATGTGATAGTAGCCCCAGGGTGGTCCATCCTACCAGAGAAGCTTACACCCTCAAAGAGGAAGAGCAGATAAGAGCTAGTAAAGACCTCTCTAGAGGATCCCATTATTGGCTTGACAGAGCACTATGGTTTAGGAAGATCTGAGGCACAGAGAGCTGGGGCCCTCATACATGAGTAAATGAGGAGAGATCCCTATAGGGGATCCAGAAGGAAACTAGAGTCAGACAGGAGGGGGAAGAAGACTTCCATGTCAGCCACAAGAAAAGGCCTTTTTGAAGCTATCTGCAGTGAGAAACAGGTGCAACAATACTTAAGAGAGTAGGGAAGCCAGCAAGGGGCATGATGGTTTGCTGAGTCTGGAGAAGGTGGCTGTTGAATTCTGGCTTTGAGTTAAACTGATTTTTATATTAAGAAACTTTCTCCTAGAAAGGAAAGAACCAGTTGTAGTAGTTTGTTTCCCTGAGGAGGGAGGGAAACTTAGGAGGCGTGAAGACCTTTGTTATTGGCAGAAACATTGCTCAGCGGTGCATACTAAGATCCTACTTACAGTGGGCAAAGACTAAACATTGGTATATTATGAACCCCCTAAATGTGTTGAAGGTGGATGCTTACAAAAACAGGAAAAGAATTAGATGTTTGTGAAAGAGGAACTTGAAAAGGACTGACTGAAACTGCAGCTTAGGAGACAAACTAGTACAGACAAGAATGACACTCCAGCATGGTTATATTCTGGACAGAACAGTGGAAGATAACCTGTGAAGACAAGATGTTCAATGGGTGAAGTGACTGATCTAAGATAAGATAGCTCTTCCAGAAGATTTCTGCAAATTATATGGCCCAAGATATTTAGTACATGTAACTCACGTAGGCTACGTCTACACGTGAAGCCTACATCGAAGTAGCCTATTTCGATGTGGCGACATCGAAATAGGCTATTTCGATGAATAACGTCTACACGTCCTCCAGGGCTGGCAACGTCGATGTTCAACATCGACGTTGCGCAGCACCACATCGAAATCGGCGCAGCGAGGGAACGTCTACACGCCACAGTAGCACACATCGAAATAAGGGTGCCAGGCACAGCTGCAGACAGGGTCACAGGGCGGACTCAACAGCCAGCCGCTCCCTTAAAGGGCCCCTCCCAGACACACTTGCACTAAACAGCGCAAGATACACAGAGCCGACAACGAGTTGCAGACCCTGTGCATGCAGCATGAATCCCCCGCTGCAGCAGCAGCAGCCAGAAGCCCTGGGCTAAGGGCTGCTGCACACGGTGACCATAGAGCCCCACATGGGCTGGAGAGACAGCGTCTCTCAACCCCCCAGCTGATGGCTGCCATGGAGGACCCCACAATTTCGACATTGCGGGACGCGGATCGTCTACACGGTCCCTACTTCGACGTTGAACGTCGAAGTAGGGCACTATTCCGATCCCCTCATGAGGTTAGTGACTTCGACGTCTCGCCGCCTAACGTCGAAGTTAACTTCGAAATAGCGCCCGACGCGTGTAGCCGCGACGGGTGCTATTTCGAAGTTAGTGCCGCTACTTCGAAGTAGCATGCACATGTAGACACAGCTGTAGTTTTCTTCGAACAAAAACAGAGTAAACCACTTGTTTTCTTTTTTGGGTAAGATCCAGGGATTAGAACGAGTATTCTGGTCAAGTTCTTTCAACTGTTTGTGAGAAATATGACTTTTTGCTTTGATGGATGTTAGTTTTATGAAAAGGAAGAGTCCAGTGAGCTTCCCCTAAAGAAATGTGTAAAAAGACAGGTGTTACTCATAACTTTTCCCTGACAGCCAAAGAGACCTGGATGAGAAAAGTCTGAGGTTTTAAGCTGGCTGAGAAGAGCTCTTGCAGATACCTGTCTCAGATAGGCACTTTTAAATTCCTCTTCCTTTTCCAACTTTTTTAGGGTGCCTACAAGCACAACTGAAAAAAATACTGTAGTATCAGTCACATGCTTTATGCATTTTTGTACTTGAACTCCTGCAGTGAGCTGAATGGGGAGCTGAATAAGAGTCTGATGAACAACTGACTTTCTCCTCAAGTTAATTACTTCTTGTGCATGGGTACTAAACTGATAATGAAGAGCATGTACATATGTTACAGTGTCATAGAATTTGTGTGAAATCCTGGCCTCACTGAAGTCTTTGATATAGCTATAGACAGGATTTCACCTTTTGTAACTAGATTTTTCTAACAAGTTGCAGTTTAGATACTGAAAAGTAATTTTAACTAATGAAGTAACTTATCAGTTGAAATTTGTTGATCACTGTACCCTTATTTACCCTAATTAACTTGCGAAGGAATATAAAAATCCTTAATGGGTATATATGTAGGTAAAGTGAAAAAAGAGTTTAATTCTCTGTGACACTAAAGACCTTAACTGCTCTGACATTTGCTTTAAAAACTTTCTCCACTGTCAAAAGCAACTTTTGTGTGAGAATCAGGATAATATTTTAACCAATTTTGGCGTTTGAAATATTTGTAAACAGAACACAGTTGGATGGCAAAGGCATGTTCCCTGATGAAGATGAATGAGACATTGTACCAATTGTTTTGTTACGTGGGTTTGCTGCAAACCCAGAACCAGTGGAATTATTCAGCATTTACTACATAATTCAGAACTGGAGCTGTGCTTGGATTTCCCTTTATTCATGGAAATGTGCTGCTTCCCTGCTCAGCCTCTTGTACAAGAATCTTCCTCTGAATTTGTGGCAAATGTTAGATAGGTGGTTCTTACTTTATGCGCACCCGCTCACCCTTGTATAATTTTGATTTCTTTGTTAAATACTTGCACAACTTCAGTAACGGAGTATAGGATGTATGACAAACCCCCTCAGTATAGCATCTGCCATAGGATTTCTCAAAGGATGTGTATAGTTACTGATTTTTTAAATACCTTAGAACCTCAGTCACCCAATTCTTACAGCCAAGTGTTTTGTAAGAGCACAAAGATGTAGTTAAGCAATGATACAAGGGTACTGCCAGGGGAAAACACCCGATACAAGTGTATTGCTGACTCAGAAGTTCATCACCTTTCTTGGAATAAACAAGACCAGAAAAGAAAACTTCTAATCCTGATTGAATCCTCGTCAGTTGGAAACTCTACTTTTGCTTTATATAATTTGTAACAAAGGGCATGCCATGGGAGCAGAAAAGCCCCCACTCGCACCTCTCTGAGAACAAGGAAGGGGACCTATTGGGAATCCCCAACTAAGGAGAATCTGAGCACCATACTCCAAACTTAGGAACTAAAATAGCGAGTGGCTTGGAGGTCCTCGCCAGGAACACAGGGTGTCAAGGAGCAAGTCCCTCCCCTTTTCTGCCCACCTCCTCAGTGACCTAGCCACTAGCCTACTCAGCCTTCAGGGACATAGCCATACTTGGCTTCAGTGTTTGCCATAGAAGAGTCTAAAGCTGTGTGAATACAAAGTTTGTGGCAGTAATGATATCTGGCATTTCAAAAGCACCTAAATGACTTAAAAATACAAATGCTTTTGAAAGTCAGTTAAACTTGTGTTCCTAAGTAACATAGGCCCAGATTTAGGCATCAGTATCACAAATGAGAATTGATTTAGGAAACTAAAACATTGAAATCCTAACTCAGACAGCTCTTGCAAAGAAATTACCAGAGATAGTTTTAAAAATATAGCCCTTAGGCATTCTTGAAACTCCCACTCAAAATATTTCTTCTCAGAAAGATATATCAGCAGTATACATTTTCTTTTCTTCCAGCATTTACCATTTTAACTTTTTTCCTGTGTATTTTACTTTACCTGAAGAGTTTTCAGTCTAATGGCCTGGGCTTTTCTTTTCTTTTCTAATTTTTTTTCGCAACCCGTATCTGTATACAGTCACACCCAGCACCTCAAGTTGTCAAACCAGTGGGAGTGTGGAAGGACTTAAGAAAAATAAGAGTGATAAAATCTGTTCCAAAGAAGCCAAGCAATATATCATGGGTGGAAGAGAGTTATATTCAATGTAACTGTTGTATAAAACTTTCCCATAATTTATTTTTACTACATTTTAACAATCCCAACTGTCCTTCAGCACATGAACTTCCATTTGGGCCAGTTCCTTGTTGATGTTCATGGAAAAGAGAGAGTTGGAGGAGAAGGCAGTAACAATATGGGTCAGTTTGGGGGAATACCATGTGCAAGGTGGTGAGAAAGAAGAAATCAAGATAATATTGTCTCATCTTATGTTAATACTGATTTGCAACAGTGTTCAATTTCTGAAACTGTTACATTTTGTATGAGCTCTATTGCAGTAAATATTGCAGCTGCTCCTCTGAACCTATTGATCTAACCCATGCTTGTATAACTGAAGCTCTGTCCTCTCTTTCCAATACATTAGCAATGCCTTCAACATCACTAAAATAAGTGCTATTGAACTAACTACACTTGTGTTCAGGCCTCAGAACTAATAGCGCTAATAAATTAAATTTACATTTATCTTTTTATATACACCTATTTTCTTATGCATACAGTATGATGATAGATTTCATATTATTTATATGAAAATATGCTTAGAAATATTAATATGCCTAACTCAAATATGCTTTATGCAAAATGCTGCATGTAACCTGTCATTGCAAAACTTCTCTTCTGAATGCGTGCAACCTATTTGTATGCCTGTACAATTTGTGTTTCTGAAGTTAAGAATATTGACTGTAGTTTTATTATCAATATATTAATAAAGCTTTTTTACACTCACTGCTGGTCTTGTCTCTGTCCACCACTCGTCCAGCGAACCCTTTTTACTCCTGGGACATATTTAATGCTGAGAAAAGCCTATTTCAAGTCCACCAGGAACAGCAAGAGGCTGGACACAGAATCAGTAGCTCATTAGCAAGAGACAGTGGGGTGGGTGAGAATTGTCTCCCTGCAGATGTGCTAGAAAGTCATGTATCCATGTCACCTGATGCTGCAATCCATCTTGAATTTGGCACTTTCCCACAGGAATCAGGAGTTGAACAGAGGATTCCGGTCCTATTTAAATTCTATACAGTACAACGAAATGGAAGTAAACAATGATTGTCCTCAGCTAGCTTTATAGACTGCCTTTTCACCCTGCGAGGATACATGAAAACACCTGGAAACAAAAGGAATAGAATGACATGGAAGGAGGACTGCTGGACCCAGGTCAGAAAAGACATCTCTGGTCTGAGAAGGAATTTACCTGAAATAAGGACTAGTGTGAGAAATTATGATTTCTCCGAAGTTCTCTTAGGCTAAGGCTACCCTACAATTTCTATTTCAGGATACAGTTGTATCTTGAAATAGAAACTGTACAGCGAAACACTACACTCAAAATAGCAGGGCTATTTTGAGCATGGTGTTTCATTCCTGGTAACCCTTGTACGAGGGTTAGCAGGAAGTTGGAAATAGTCAGCACCAGGTTTGAAATAAGGTAGCTAGAAATAACTTAGGCAATTTGTGCACTGCAAATTGAGTAAGTTAATTTAAGCTACGGCTACAGTGTAGCCCTAGCCTTAGTGTATTAAGCTGAACTGGCACATTTTATTTTTGATTGGTAAACTTATTTTAATCTATCCACTATCACTTACAATCACTTAAATACTACTTTTTATAATTAATAAAATTGCATTATTTAACACAGTGGCTGCTATCTCAAGTCCTTTTGACCGAGCCCTCCCACAACTGAGGGGATCATGGTTCTGTATTGTTGTGCTGTGGGCTGTGACCTCCAGTTCTGTGTGATCACTGCGGGGAAACCAGAATTTCTGGCTCAGCAGGATGGAGTGATGGGGTACCCCAGAATGCAGGCAGACAGGCAGGCTCAGTGATATTTTCTGCACAGCAGGTGTTGGTTTCAGGGGGATCTCTGTGGCCCAACCAACCATATGGAATATTGGGGAACAATGGATTTCCTTATAATTTAACTGGTGTTGGATTACAAATCACTTGACTATTGAATGCCTGGGTAGTGTAATGCTGTTATCAATGTATTTATCATTATTGTATAGAAGAAGGGGATCAGAACTGTGCTTAACTGTCCCTAATATGGGGTCACCTTCAGCAAAAAGGACTGTGTTGAGCAAGGGGCTTGAATGGCAGAGGTCTGTGGAAGCAAGAAGGTGGGGACAGACATCCTAGCCAAGCGGTGTGGACTCTCCCTAGTGGTCCCCAGACTGGTTTAACTTGTTTTCCTCCAGTGTTCCAAGCACTAAATACTTCATTAGAGGCATCTGTTGTTTTAAATGTTATGGGACAGTGTTTCTGTCCAACCTTCCAAGAGCTGAAGATTACTAAGACTGATGTGTAGAGGTCACAGCAAGAGAGGCAGGTGCTAGCAGAAGGTGGTTGATAATCAGCTGCGGAATAAGTAACTTGTGACACCATGAGCACAACAAGCATCTGGCACGATAGCCAGATAAAGCACATGCTCAGATGGCGGAGGAACGAAGGTGTCTTCTTCTCTGTGCCGGAGGTGAATTCACACAGATGTGCCTCTGAATTCTGGGTCCTTTCTGACCAAGGACAACCACTGTGAGTGGAGTATGGTGAGGCAGCAGAGATGGATACAGAAACAGAACTTTTATTTGAAGAACATCTGCTCTGGAATGGGTGTCCTGCTCACAGTTCTGTTGTTATGAATCCTGGTTGTGGTATTTTCCTTAATTAATGTTGGACAACTTCCCTAATTCATTAGAAGTTTCTTTTCTACACTCAGACTCTGTGTTTGCATGTGGGTAAGTATTGCTTCTCAGAGATGCCTAGGGAAGTATGTAATTTTTCCAGGTCACTGGGTGGTAGGCTTGAGTAGATTCTATGCTTCAGTGGAAAGGAACCCTATATATTGAACCTGGCTCTAGTTGTTGTTGGATCCATCTGGCAGAAGGGTTACTTTACCTACCACTGTAAGTGTCATTTACACAGATACTCACAGCTGACAAACCTAACATTTCACACTGGGCTGCTTCTGTATTGAGTACTGGTCCATCTCCCTTTGGGTTTTCAGGGTGGGGGAAAGTGCTCGTGAAGGTGTCTGAGCGCGGAGCCGGTACTAGGCATAGAGACTGCCAGAAGTAGAAACTAAAGTGTTGGCAGACATTGATGCTGACCCTGTGGCATTGGAACACTGTAGTGGAAGGGCTGAAAACTACTGAACAAAACTATAAGCCCTGTACATGATGGAAATCACTTCAAGACAAGGGATGCTCTGCACTCCTAGGTTCATCCTTCCTGCACTGACCCATAGGTTGGGTTGTGAGGTTGGATGGAACTGGCATTCCCTTCCTACCCCCTTTAGTCTCCAGCCCCCTCCTGCCACTCAGGGCTGGCATGAGTTGCCTGGTGTTACTGCTCAATTTCCCCCACCCCCAAATTTACCCCATGTGCCCTAGGTGTGTACACCCCATCTCTTTTCCTTGGCACTATAGCAAGGCAGAAAAGTGGTCCTGTAGCTCTTTAAAGGTTAACAAAATGATTTGTTAGGTGATGAGCTTTCATGGGACAGACCCACTTCTTCAGATCTGGAAATTCTCTCTGTGACTGTAGCAAGCGTTAGCAGAGAATATCTCAGAAGAATTGCTCCTAGGACAAGGGTGGGGAAGCTCCTGTCCATGAATCGGATCTGCCCCAGTTTAATTTTATCCACCCCACATGGCAAGTCTCTGCACTAGAGCCTGGAAGACCTGAGCCTTGGTTTCTCCTACCCTGAAAGAGCTGGAAATGTACCACGGGCAACTCATAGTGATCTGGAAAGCTCAGCACTTGGCTTGCAGGCTCTGTCCCCACAGCTCCCATTGGCCAGGACTGTGGCCAGTGGGAACTGTGAGGGTGGTGCCTGCAGGAGAGGGTAGCATGTAGAGCCACTGGCCCAGACCTCCAGGGTCCACAGAGAGGTGCTGGCCATGGTCTTCTGGGAACCAGTATGGGGCCAGGGCATGCAAGGAGCAGCCTGCCTTAGCTCCTGTGCACCACTGAACAAGAGCTGCCCAAGACAGTGCCCCCATCGCCTTCTGAACCTCAATGCCCTGCCCCAGTCGAGAGCCTCATCCTGCACCCCAACTCCCTCCTAAAGCTTGCACACCCACAACCCAGCCCCCTCTCACCCAGACCGCACATATCACCCCCGCCAGCTGCTTGGAGCTCCCTCTCCCTCCCCAAACGCCCCAGCCCCAGCCCAGAGCCTGCACCCCCAGTCAGAGCCCTCAACCTCTGTCCCAGCCCTCCGTCCCGTCTTACACCCAGACTCCCTCCTGGAGCTTCCGCCCTCCGCTCCAGCACCCTGACTCCCACCCAGACCATGCACTACCCCCTCCAAAGCCTCCTGTCTGGAGTCCCCTCCTCCACCCCAATGCCATCCCCAGCCCCACCCCACAGCCTGCACCCCCAGTCGGCGCCCTCATCCTCCCTCCCACCCCAGCCCTCTGCCCCAGCCTGGAGCCCCCGCCTGTACCCCGAGCCCCTCAATCGTGACCGCCCTCCTCCCGCCGCATGTGGCCCGCACTGGCTCTGACAGGACAGAGGGGCCGGGTCGCTGCGAGCAAAGCAAAGCCAAGCCCGTCTCCAAAGCCTGGGAGGCTGGCGCTGAACCCCGCTCCCCGCCTCCCGGTAGGGTGGACCCGCAGCGCCAGCGGGGTCCTGGGCCAGGCCGGGCCGGGCCGGAGGAGGCGCCCCGCGAGGCTGCCGCCTGAGGGAAGCGGGTTGCCCTCCCCACGCCTCTGCTCCCGGGCGGGCCGCGGAGACCTTTGCGCGCGACGCTACAGCCGGGCAGCGCGCGCCGCCTTATCTCACCCTCGCGGGCACCTGCCTGGGGCGGCCCCGCCCCCCGCTGGGGCGGCGGTGCCAAGCGGGCCGCGGGGGGAGGGAAGCGCTGCCCCCGAACGCGCCTGCGAGGCGGCAGAGCGGTGTCAGCTGCTCCTGCTGCCGCCGCCCGGGCCGCGAGGAGGGAGGCGGGGCCGGCCGGCCCCAGCTGCTCGCTCGCCCTATGAATAGCGGCGGCCGGAGGCAACACGGCTGGGGAGAGCTGCCCGCGGGGACGATGGAGAGGGACGGGCACGCCAAGGGGAGCCTGGGCCAGGGCGGGGAGCGGCAGGCGGCGGCCGTGCCTATGATCCCAGCCATGGAGCTGGCCCAGGAGCCGGGAGCAGCGCCCCGGGCCGGCGGCAGCCGGGATTCCAACACCTATAAAGTGCTCTCCCTGGTAAGAGGCGAGCGAGGGCAGCAGGTGCTGGGGGCTCAGGGCCAGGCGCCTCCAGGGCCGGGCCCAGCTGCCCTACAGCAGGGCCACGAGTAGCCCGAGCTAAGCCCTGGGTGCCCGGCTTCCCGGGGCTCCCCGACCGCCCTGGCCTTAAGCGGCAGCGGCCCTGCACGTGCTGGGCCGGGGAGTGCGGCGGTGGTGCCCGGGAGCGATGGGGGAGAAGAGGCGTCACGCGGCAGTGTGAGGGAGTAGCAATTGCACGGCGCGTTAAATGTCCAACATGTGCTTGGCACGTGCGCGGCACCCGGGGAGACGGGCCAAGGGACGTGACCTGGGGGTACCTCTGTGAGGCTGTCGCTTTAAAACGCAGCTGTCCCGCAGCACCTTGCCGACTAACGTCGTTATTGGGTGATGGGCTTTCGTGGGGAAGACCCATCTGAGGCGTCTGGCTCGTGTGAAGGGCTGTGCCCTGTGTTCCCTCGGGGCATTCAAACCAGCCTTCTGGCCCACGTTGAGAGCCCTGTATTTGGAGAGCAGGAGGGGGAGTCCTGAACTGGAGTTCTCCTCCTCTGGCTTCAGAGAGCCAGAGGCACTTCTCTAGCGGTGCGGGAGATCGACCCGCTGTTGGCAATCCTTATCTGACTGCGGAGATCATCCTGTTCTGTAAAAGGTGTAAGCTGTCCTGTGTGAGTCATGGAACAATTTTCAGCCTTACCCACTCCTCAAGAACCCTCTGAAGGGTGGTGCTGACTCTACCATCCTGCTTCAGTTAGCAATTCCGAGAGCGTCTGAAAGTATTTTATCTCTTCTTTCTATAATACCCTATCTGAAAGAGTTTAGAGGGGGATTTTTTTGTCCCCATATAATATTCTTTGTGCATTTAATATCATTCATCTTGCTGCTTCCCTTCTTCAAAAACTGTTGGTTTTTCCCTGCTGTGGGTATTTAGCACTGCAAAGAGGGGGAGGAAATAGCCAAAAATATGATTGGAAAATTTTCAGTGGACAAGAAGAATAGGTGAAGTTTAAAGAAACTGCTTTACTTTAAATTTATTTAAGATTATGGTTGTTAAAAGTTAATGGTATTCCTTGAAACCATTTTCAGCCCTGTTTTAGGGAGATGCATTGCTGACTGTGGTTCTTACTAATGGGTCAATTTCCTAGTATAAAAACAACAAGAAGTCTTGCGTTGCCTGATAGACTAACAGATATTTTGGAGCATAAGCTTCCATGGGCAAAGACCCGCTTTCATCAGAAAGCTTATCTTCCAAAATATCTGTTAGTCTATAAGGTGACACAGGACTTTTTGTTGTTTTTGAAGATACAGACTAACATGGCTACCTCTCTGATACTTGTTTCCTAGTATAGCTGCACCTGCTGTGCTCTTGCTTTTGTCATGAGTGCAATGCAGATAGTAATAACTTTCATATCTCACAGGGTTAAAATGATTAGTGTATAAAAAGAGATTTGGTGTCTTGGGCGGAAGGCACTTTAGAAATACAAATTACTGGTTTTGCTTGTATGGCCTAAAGCAGTAATTTTTAAATATGTTAATGCCTGTGGCTTTGCAATATCTTCTCAGGTTTGAACTTGCAATCTGTTTGATAATTAGTACCAACATACACTGCTTACATTTCTAAATGAACTGTGCATCACTTCCCAATTGCTTTTAAACATCTGTAATTATACATTGATCATATGCACACCTGTCTGATGTGAGAACTGTGCATAATGTGCACATAACTGTGTATAACTGTGTTTTGGAGGATAGTGTCATAACTCGAAAAGGTCTGAGGTAAGTAGGATGAAGCTTAATAAGGACAAATGTAAAGTTCCGTATTTATGAAGGAACAATCAGTGTTGCATATACAGAATAGGAAGTCACTGTCTAGAATGGAGTACTACAGAGAAGGGTCTCAGGGTCATAGTGGACCACAAACTGAATATGGGTCAACAATGTGAACCTATTGCAAAATCAGATTCTGGGATGCACTAACAGGAGTGTTGTGAGCAGGACATGAGAAGTAATTCTTTTGCTCTGCTCTGACTAGACCTCAGAGTTTTGTGTCTAGTTCTGAACACCCCATTTGAAGAAAGATGTGGAGAAATTCGAGGGGTCCAGAGACGTACAACAAAAATGATTAAAGGTCTAAAAATCATGACCTATGAGGGAAGACTGAAAGATCTGGGTTTGTTTGGACTGGAAAAGAGAAGACTGAGAGGGGACAGGACAGCAGTTTTCAAGCACCTGAAAGGGTGTTACGAAGAGGAGGGAGAAAAATTGTTAGGCCAAGAAGCAATGGGCTTAAATTGCGGCAAGGGAGGTTTAGGTTGTACATTAGGAAGAAGTTTCCTAACTGTCAGGATCATTAACCATTGGGATAAATTGCCAGAGGAGGTTCTGGATTCTCCATTATTGGAGATATTGGTAACAGGTTAGATAAATATCTATCAGGGATGATCTAAATGGTGCTTGGTCCTCCTGTGAGGGCAGGGACTGGACTTGATGGCGTCTTGAGATCCCTACCAGTTGCAGTATCCAATGATTCTGTAATCACTTGTGAGCCATTTTAAGTCGTTTCGTAGCTAGTATAACTATATTACATGCTAAATTCACCCAAATCTGTGGCATTTTTTTCGGGTGCAGAACTTACTGGCAAGTCCACTAGAGAAAAGCCTTCTGTGTGGTTGTTAGATGGGGGGTGGGAGATGAAGGTGGTTACATCATGTTCTGGGTTTGTTTATGGAAGGGCAGCATATCCCCCAAATTGTTTGGTGCTTGTTGGAAAGGGCTGATGGTGAAAACCTGCTCACTTTTTAAAGGCTCCTGACTTGAGGCAGATTCTAGCTCTTCCGCATCTCACGCCCTCCACCCCCAGTAAGTTGAGAGGTTCACTTTTTAAATGATCACACACAATTTACAAAACTTTCCAAAAAAATAAGGGGTGATGTTGGACTGAGGAAAAATAAGAGTATTTGTAGCTCAAGGGTCCTGCAGTTAGAAAGTTACAGTGGCTGAAAAGTGAGATTAGGAGTGAGTGTCTCACTTGAACATGACTGTAATGGAGAGATTGTGACTCTCCAGTGCTTTTAAGGAGAATATTTCTAGTTGTAAAAAGTTGTGTTCCTATGAGCTGTAGAGAAGCACTTAGCAAAGGCTCTGTACAGTGACTAGGGATATACAATCCCTGTTTAATCAATCAGTTAACCAGTTAAACAATGTTGAACCACTTAATTAAATGGGGGAACTCTCCAACCCTCCTGGGGTGGAGTGTCCCCACTGCCCACCATGGACACGCTGGCATGGTCCTCCTCCTTCTCAATGGCTGGGGGTTGTTCAGGACAGGTTGGATCTCCCCAGGCCATAGTGTACTGCAGACTTACTGTGGATGAGGGTTGGTCTGGCCATGCTGGAGTGCTCCTGCCCACAGTGCCAAGGGGCAGGGCCTGCCATGGGCAAGGGGATGGTAGAATCTCTTGAGCCAAGATTGCTGGCTGACTGTTCATTTCGGTGGTTTTAAGTTTGAAATAAGCAGAGACTAGTAAATCCAGGTTGTACTGTATTGTATACAGTTCTGCTTTCTGTATTTTTAGTGCTGCACGCTTAATATCAAGTTTCCCCCTCCTGCTTCCAACAAGTGTTAAGGGAAAAAGAAAACCCTCTTCCTTCATGTGCTTTCTTGAGCCTGGTGGAAGAGTCTGGCTCCTCGGTGAGACTAGTGTAACGATTTGAAAAATGCTGATTCTTACGTTAGTTGAACATTCAGTTTTCTTAGTACATTGCTGACTAACATCTGGGGTAAGAAGTGCCTGTTGCACAATTTTTTGAATTTGTATCTTGTGAGCTGGGCATTGTGTACATACCATGCTTCTGCCTGCTTACAATTAGTATCAGTTGTGTCATGACCTTGATTATATTCTTTGACAAATCTTGCTAGTTGGAACTGATTCTCATTTAATACAATATTGTAATTAAATCTTTCAAAAATAACTTCTGTGGGAAAAGGCAGGTGGGGGCAGAACAGGGGTGGGCCAATGGCCTCTGCCAGAATCCTTGCACTGGTCGCCTCTAGTCTTCAGTTCTTGGAATAATCAAGCTAAAAAAATCCAGAAACATAGCCAACATCGCTGCACTATTATGAACAGTTTGTTTCTTTCTGTCAATTTCCAACATGTTTAAATACACTAGCAAGTGCTGGTATCTGTCTTTATCATGTACTAGAAAATTTACATGGACTTGGGACCTTAACTTGACTGATGTTTTGTTTTTTTTTTAGAAAATAAAATGAAAATATATGTGGTTAATTTAAGTAACTGCTGTGAGGTGGGGATGAGGGATTCAATATGCAAACTGTCCTGGGGAGAGGGGGAAGTTATAATGGGACTAGCTCAGCTTGCTCTCACTGTAGCAGCTTGAGACCAGATGAAAAGCAACTTTCCATGGCCACTGCAGCAGGCACAGCCAGGGGAGGGATGCAGGTCCTTGACTGGAGCAGGACTGAGTTCATCTGACCCCTGCACTCCCCAGCCACAGTGAGGAATGCAGCAAATTGTGCACTTTACCCTAGCTCCCTGATGAATGCTGCTGCCTGTTTCCCTTCCTGTATGAATTGGGGAAGGGAGAGGGAAAGAGCAGCAGCCACCTCCCCTAAAGTGCACCTGGGGGTGGGAGGCTAGAGATGAGGCAGAGAGGGGAGTGACCCCCTGCCAGCCCCTTTCATCTGTCTGGCAATTGTCTCTTCTGTATTGTTTTTTGAGAAGCAGTCCTACTCCAGGCATATCCCATTTTCCTGGCACAACCAAACTCTTGCCTTGCTTTAAGTTATGATAAAGGGAAGCTGTGTACCATATTTGGTGGTCCTAGATCTTACCATTTAGGATGAGTTCTTGAACAAACAGACAAATGGACAGATAGACAAACTCTCTCAAATATATGTAGTTTGAACCTCTCTAGTCTGGCACCCTCAGGACCCTACCAGTGCTGACCATAGAACTTGCTGGACCATGGGAGTTCAATATGGTCTAGTAGCATTACCAAAACTTCCGTTGGTTACCTGGGCTCTTAGAAGACATTTAGGGGTAAATTGTAGCTGAATAACAGCACAGAACACTGGGAGCCAGGACTGACGGCTGTAAACAAACTTTATGGTACCACAGGAAACTTGGCCACACCCATGATAAGTGGAGGTTTGGCTAACTAAAATCATGCCACATTACGGATGTTGCTGAATGAGAGTGCAAGACTAGAGACGTTCAACCTGTAGTTCTGTGGGGGAGCAACATGAACCTTGCCTCTCCAGTGGGGGGAAGATCACACAGAAACAAAGTCCAAACTCATGGGTTTTCCAGTCCTGCACCTAAAACTGACCCATGTAATCTTGGCGCTTACTTAGGTTTGGAATTAGAAAAAAAACATGGTTGTGAGGAATCATGTCTTTGAGCCAAAAGACCTTTGAAGTCATTTGGAATAGATCCACTGATTTTAGTGGGCTTTGCATTATGACCATGTTGTGTAACTGTCAATTCTGCTGAAGTGGGTCTGATTAGAAGATTCAACGAAAGCAATCTAGAGGCAGTGTGGAACAAGATCTGCCAATGGCCTTCTGTGTGATCCAAGCAAAGGGAAAGCCTGTGCCAGGAGTCTTAAGGTGCTTGGCTTGTTGAGGGGAGATAAGATTGACATCTATAAATATATCAGAGGGATAAATACTAGTGAGTGAGAGTAGTTATTGAAGTTAAATTCCACTATGGACAGAAGAACAAATGGCCATCAACAAATTTAGTCTCAAAATTAGATGAAGTTTTCTAATCAAAAAGAGAGGTTCTGGAACAGCCTTCCAAGGGGTGCAGTGTGGTAACAAAAAGCCTAACTGGCTCCACAAATGAGCTTGATAAGGTTTTAGAGTTGATGGTATGATGACTACCTACAATGGCATGTGATCCGTCAGCAACTGCCAGTAGAAGGGAAAAAAAATCCCCAGCTGCTGGATTTGGGACACTACATGGGGAGAGCTTGAAGTTACCACAGAGAGTTCTTTCCCAGGTGTTTGGTGAGTGGGTCTTGTCTCCGTGTTCATAGTCCAGCTGATTGCCATGTTTGGATTTAGGAAGAAATTTTCTCTCAAATCAGAACATCTGAGATCCTGTGGTTTTGTCGCCTTCCTCTACAGTGCAAGGCCTGGGTCATAAACTGGTGTCAGTGGTGAATTCTCTGCAACTTAAAGATTTTTAAACCATGATTGGAGGACTTCATTAACTCAGCCAGGTGCGAGGGGTCTAGTGTAGCAGTGGGTGAGGTTTGGTGGCCTAAAATTTACAGGATGTCTGACTAGATGGTCACAATCTCTTCTGGCTTTAAATTCTCTGAGTGAGTCTGTGAATCTTCACTTTCCCTCTGAGGAGCAGAAACAGATTCTGTCCTTTGTTTGTTCCTTTTTTAATTTTAAGTTTGCTGGGACAAGTACATTCATATTCTGTATTTGTACAGCACTAATCACAATGGGGCTTTGCTTTCTGGTGGGGCTTTTAGGTGCTATTTCAATACAATAAATAATAATAGTTATGTGTTTGGTCTCTACAAAAGGATGCCCCGATAAGTAATAAGTAGGCAAAACAGAATGTCAGAGTAGCTAATGCGGGGGTACGAAGTGGCATTTCAAATTGCTGTTTCCAACTACTCATTAAATCTCAGTGATATGCTGAATTGTGAATTACTGTGTTCTTATTGAAGGAGTCTCCATTTTAAAAATATTGCTGATCTTCCTGAAGTATTCTTTTGTTTTTTCATGTGAGTTGAATAGCAAGATGTGGGGGAAAAGGACATGTAGTAATTTTTTTCTTTGTTTTTGTTTTTGCAACATGACAACTTTATTGCCTCAACAATAATTTCATGTTTGCGTTTTAATGATGTTCATTTTTACTGGAAAAAAAAAAAAGGTACTAGTTTGAAATGGAATGGATCCTCTGATTCCTTTTTTTGTTATATCCCTCAACATGTCCACATACAATATTACCCTTTAGGAGTTTTAAGAACATGGTCACTTTTTTTTGTTTTTCTAGTAATCTCATTTTCCAAAGGTGGCTTTGAATGTAACACAACCTACAAAATGTGTTGTAGCTTCTCTGTCTAAATTTACAGAAATCGTGTGTGTGTACAATTCTGTACTTTGGGATGGAAGATATGTGAGTTGGATGTTGGAGGCACAAAGTTAAAAAACAAGTAATCGTTCTCCTTTGGAGTAGAGAAAGTCTCGGAAAGCTAATTGTTTCTCTAAGTTATGACTGCTTTTCAGCTTTGTATTTATTTTTCAGTGTTTACTTGCTCAAACGAAATAGCTTTCCCATATATCTGATGGTAGAGGGCAAATGCTGATATGAAGCTGAAACATTGGTTGAAGGAATATTGATAGGAGCTGACACTTTATGTTCAGTACGTTGACTGGTTCCATTTCCTGGTCTACCACAGCCTTCATGTATGACTTTGGGCAAGTTAGTCACCTTAGGGTATGCCTACATTGTGAAATTAGGTTGAATGTATTGAGATGAATATTGAGCACCCAGTTTATAAACTTGAAGGTGAATGTCCTCACTAAGCATATTCAGTCAACGGAATGCATTCCCGCAACCATATCAACCTTCAACTCAGACAGTGGTGCATTGTGAGTAGCTGTCCTACAGTTCCTGCTGCCCATTTGAATTCTGGGTTAGGTTCCCAATGCCTGATGGGACAGAAACCTTGTAATGGATGGTTGAGTACATCTTGTCAGCCTCACATGATGCATTTACCTGCTCCCTTCCTCCCTGCTTGAAAACAATGGCTAAGAATCATTTTGTGCCTTTTTCACTGCCCTTTTCTGCTGGTTATTTATGCAGATGCCCTAGCACGGTATGCATGGACTCTGCTCTAATGCACGCTTCTGTGCCAAGCATTGCTAACATCTTGCACATTATCCTCTGGGTTGTCCACAATCTTGCTAGGAGCTGCCTGCGCAGGGAAGAATGTGAGGAGGACATGCATACAGACATGCAGGAACCCACTGAGTGGAGCAGTTGGTATATACTGGTGGCATTTGGGCATGTAGGGAGAGTGGAAGCCCAATTCTGGTCCCAGAAATTAATCACAGACTGGTGAGACAGCATAGTTATTCAGCTATGGGACAAGGACCAATGTCTACAAAACCTTTCACAGGTGTAAGGCCGCTTCAGGCAGGGGAAAACAGTTTGCAGAGTTCCATGGAAGTACTGCAATACCAAAATGAGACCCACTGTTGATGGTTAATAAATGAGTGGCATTTGCCCAGTGGAAGCTTGCAATAACTGACAGGTAGGAGTCTCGCAGGAATCAATTCAGAGTGAGCAAAACTACTGGGATCACAGCAGCCCCCACTGTAGCCAGAGCAGTTAACTCCCTTCTGCTAGGAAGGACAGCGATTCTGGGAAACGTGCAGGATATAGCAGGTGGCTTTTCCATGAGGGGGTCCCTAGCTGTGGTTAGGTGATAGATGGAATGCACATTCCTATCTTGGCACCATACCACCTTGCCAAAGAGCTCATGAATCATGAATGGGTAATTCTCAATGATATTGTAAGCACTGGTGGATCACAAGGGCCATTTCACTGACATGAACATGAGGAGGTTGGGAAAGGTACAGGATGTGTGCATCTTCAGGAACTCCGGTCTCTTCAGAGAGCTGAAAGGTGAAACTTTCTTCTCAGATTGGAAAATTACTACTGGTGACATTGAAATGCCAATAGTTATCCTTGGAGACCCAGCCTACCCCCTGCTCCCATGGTTCACAAAGCCATACACAGGCAACCTGGACAGCAATAAGGAGCAGTTCAATTACAGGATAAGGATTTGCAGAATGAACGACGAACGAAAAGTCAAGACCCTGGTATTCGGCATAATGGACGGCTCGAATAGGAGAGGCAGACCACACACAGAATGGTACAGAACTACAGAAACTAAGCCACGCCGCACTGGACAGGGAAGGATGGAAAGGAATAGCGAGAGAGGCATCAGACACCAATGGGTGCTGAGCCCACAGTTATTGATGATGGTGAAGTGTAGAATGGTGTTAGAAAGTGCCTTTAGGTGTTTATAGGGATGCTAGTGTAGCTTCTTGACTAGGTTAGGCCTCAGAGAAAACAATATTACCATTGTTGTTTCTTCTTGCTGTGTGCTGCATAATACTGTATCTGAAAATAAAGGAGGAAAAGTTTTTGGCAGCCACTTATGAGCAACTGGAGCAATAAGAAGAGCATATCAAAGTGCACTGCACATGAGAGAGGATTTGAAAACCATTTTCGTGAATGACCAGACACTGATGGGACAGTTGTGTGTTATATATGTATTGCTCTATAAACTGCAGTTATAATGGTGAATAAAGAGCCTATTGTTCTGAAATCATGCTTTTTTTATGTAGGTTACACAGTGAATGCAAAACTGTCTGAATAGAAATAGAAACATGGCAGTAACAAAGGTCTGATAAAACCGTGCTTTTCTCCACACGCAATGTCACAGGGCAAGTTACACTCGCTTTATGTAGTAACCAGAGGCATGGGAATTACGACCTTCTGCTCCATGAGCCATGCCTCAGAGCTGAATGAAAGGCTTCCCAGACACTCCTCCTCTTTCTTTCTCCCTCCCCCACATTACAGGAGATCTGGAAGAGGAGGATATGAACTGCATGAGGATATCGGGGTGGCTTATCAGTGAGTGCAGCAGTGCTCTGTGCTCAAGTTGCTTTTCCTACATCTCTACGAGGTGCCTCCTCAGGTCTGTTAATGCTCATGAGGGAGCAAACATCTTGTCCTGTCTTCTGCTCATGTTTCCTACATCCTTTCCTGTCTTCCTGTAACCTGTGCATGACATCTAACAACATGTGCCTCCATGCATTGAGCGGGTGGATTGCATGAGCTGTTTAAACAAGTCATCGCATACTTATTTGCCTTCTAATCTGAAAGCCTAACTGCTGGAGTAGAGGCAGGTACCACTGACAGGCCTTCAGCAGCACTGCTTATCCTTTCCCTCCCCCAGCCCCCAAAACAAAGGCAAAACAAAAAAAGCAGGGTACACTTTACAGATGATACATTGTTGAAACAGAAAGTTAACTCTTCTATAGCTAGTTAAGCACTTCATAGCGGAAAACACGTTAGATATAAGGCCGAATTTTGCATTTTAAATTGAGTGCTGGCTACTGGTAATGTACAGCGCATAGCAGATCTCTGGGCAGCAGAACTCAGTTTGCAGGCAGACCTGGTAAGCAATATGTTTGGAAGGGTCTTTTTACTTCCATTTTGAGAACATGTGGGAGAGGTGCTTGCAAACTTCATCCCTTGTTTCCCACATCAGTCTGGAAGGGGTGGAGGGCTGCTCCCCTTGATGTGGACAGGCAGCATGGGATCACCTCCCTCTTGCATAGCATGGCTGTTCTCTGGGATGATCCCATCCAAGCAATTGCAAACAGGTCTGCAAACCTGGAGTCGTAATTTTGATGAGGGATCAGCAAACCAAGGCAGACTGCCTCAGTGCTGTCAATTACAAAACTTCCCCCATTTCACCCAGGTCACTGTGCATGATATCAGTTTTCTCCAAATCAGAGTGCAGAATAGGGAGTGGATGGTGCACGAATGTGGACAGAGACCTGGACTTTACGCTGCTCTACTTTGTGTTGTAATGATGCCAGATCACTTGCTGCTGGCTTGCCATGGTAAGGTATTCTACCAGGGAGGACAGAATAAAGCAGCCTTTCCCAGAAACCTGAGTAGAATTGCAGAGTACCTCACTGAGAGCTTTGTAGAGATGTGTAGGGAGGATTCCCACTCCACTTCCAGGCAAGTAAACTTTTTCAGGGAGCACCCTCTGTGTAGCTGGACTGTCCGTCAGTGTTTCTCCATTGTTCAGGTCAGATCAAACAGTAAAGCCAATTGCATTTAACCACTGTTGTGCAATGGCAAAAGTGCACTCACGAGAGGTGCCCTCCCCTCAACAGGGTCTGACAACAATAGGCCTTGGGAGGGGATTTGTTCCAGAGTTAGGAAGAACTCCTGGCTATCCATGAGATTGGATCCTTTACTTAACGGGTTGCACATTCTCTTCCCTCCTCCTCCTCTGCCTGATTCACAATGTCTTCTTTGTTGGTGCTCAAGGCTGCCTGAAGTGTTGCTTGGGTGGTATCCATGGACAACTTTGGGATACTCGTTGGAGCTCCCCCTCGAATCCCATGCAGATGCTCTGAGGAGTGGCATGTCTGTGGCTCTGACCTGGAGTGGCAGTTTGCCTCCTTTTGTGTCTCATATGTTTGTCTGAGCTCCTTTGCTTTCGTGCTGCACTGTAGCCTTTTCCCACCATGCCCTGTGCAATTTTTTTTTTTTTTTTTTTTGGCAAGGATATTAGTGTTTCTTCTGCTGGTTCGGAATTCTGCCTACACAGATTCTTCTCCCCACACAGCAATCGGATCCAGCATCTCCTGCATGCTCAGTGAGGGAGCTTGATTGCGACCCTGGGCATTGGTGGTTTGGTATACTGTTGAGCTCGCTCTTTTGACCAAAGAGGAAATGAAATTTAAGAGTTCACAGAGCTTTCCCTGTGTGCTGGAAGTGTAGCAAAGTCAGGCCTGCCTATGGGAGAAAGTAGAGGAACATGGCAAATGAGGCAGTTGTGCCAAGGTCCTTTTGAAATGCCACTGAGCGCTGTGCTGCCGCTCTGTGCATGGCTCTGAGTGAGATCTGGGAGGGTCCCAGGGGTAACTGCCCTAAGCCCTGCCACTTCCAAAGCACAGAGCTGGGCTGCCTGCTTGCCTCGCTCTGGGGCCCATGGCGGCTGTTGGTGGCACTGAACAGAGTTGAAAGCATTGTTCAGAGCAGTCTCATTGGAGCACTGTGGGACACCTCCTAGATGCCAAAAATGTCTAGTGGGACTGCACTGTGTCTGCACTAGCATCAGTTCCATTCTGGAAAGTTAAATTTAGTGCTACTCTTCTCATCATGGTGGAGATAAGTCAATTTCTGAAAGTCCTTAAGGTCATTGGAAGGGACTTGGTGGTGTAGACACATTCATTATAACGTCATAGTGTAGGCCAGGCATTAGTCTGGGTATGCCCACTGCGATAAAAGTCCCCTACCACAATAATGCCTGGCCTAGGTCAACTTACCCAGACTCTGGGGGGCTTTGAAATGACAGGATAGACATTCAGGCTTGGGCTGGAGCCTGTGTCCTGACACCCTATGACACCAACCCTGAACATCTACACTGCTGTTTTTGGCCCTGCAGCTGGAACCCTGTGAGCCTGAGTCAGCTAACGTTTTTTTGGTCTCAGGGTAGACCAGTGTTCCGTGTCAACTGAGTGCTTGGGTGGCTACCCAGGAGAGACTCAGGCGCTGATCAGCAGAGTTCCTACAGCCACCCACAGTGGGCAGCTTATGTTTCTATTGGTGGTGTGCATCTGCATGTGCCTTAGTTCACATAACAAAGTTTATTCTGTATGTGTATGGAAAATATTAAAGGGAACAATGGTGTAGACTTATACTCTGCCTCAGATCCTTATCTGTAAAATGGGGGCAACAGACGTTTTCTGTCTCGGGTATTTTGAGCCTCTCACATACTACAGTAATGGGGTCCATACAAATATCTTGGTTTGCTATATCTCCACAGGGGAGGGGATTGCAGTTTCTACACTGCTGCAATTTTTCTAACATGGACATGGTCTGAAGAGAGAGAAATCTAGTTCATGCAAGGTTTGCTTCTGGTTTACTGCCAAGTCAAATTCTTCCATGGAGGGACTCCTTGGCATCAGTGGAAACACACCAGGGGTGAATTGTTCCTATTCATTTTGCAATGGAAGAGGGATATCAGCTGAATGACAGTATAGTTGTTGGAGCAAGGTCAAAATTCTTCCAGGTTTTTCAAACCTCCTTGCTGTTGACTTGGCAGTAGAAATTAATGTGTATGTTCTAAATAAACAATATGGATGACATCCTGACCTCAATGAGAAGTTTATCGTTAACTTTGATGGGGCTAGGATTTTTCCCCGTATCTTTAAAGAAGCTTCCCTAACTGTATGTCATGAAGTAAGTTATCAGATCAGTTCCAATATGTATTTAACATTTTGAGTATGTAGAACGCTATGTAAGCATTATAGTTACAAATAGGTTGGGTGAACTTTATAAAGTAGTATTTGTGTATATTAGTTCAAACAAAGAACGTGAAATTTAGTGGGATTTCCAAACCCTTTTATTCACTCTGTGTACATTCAAATGAGTTACCAGACAAAAATTCACAAATACTAATGTAAATACATATTTACGTACTTTGATGGTGGAAACTCACATAGCAATCTTGGACACTGTTGGATTGAAATAATCTATTTAGGAAGCAGAAGCAATAACTTTAGATAATCAGTCATGCAGCATGAAAAGCTAACTCACTATGGGTTCATCTACATTAGGAGCTAACTCTGAAGTTAGGCACTACTTTGAAGTGACCAGCAGACAGTGTACACACACTTACCCCAACTTTGAAGTCATTACGACATACCCTGGACTTCCCAGGAAGTTTAACTTTGAAGTAGGGTGTGTGTAGAAACTCAACTTCGAAGTTGTACTTTGAAGTTATTTTTGTAGTGTAGACACAGCCTATATGTAGCAAATTCTTGAAATAATAGTGACAGTTAATAGCTTCTGAATAATTCAGGGACAGAATTGAGTTCTCATATGCTATTTGCTTAGAGTGGTAGACATGCTAATCTGTAGCTTCACAAATAACAAGCAGTCCTATGGCAATATAAGGACTAACAAATGTATTAGGCCATGATCTTTGTAGGTAAAGCCTACTCCCTTATCTCCATTCAGCAGAGGAAGAGGGTTTTATCCCTGAAAGCTCATGATCTAATAAATCTCTAAGGTGGGGGGAGGGATAGCTCAGTAGTTTGAGCATTGGCCTTTTAAACCCAGGCTTGTGAGTTCAGCCCTCGAGGCGGCTGTTTAAGGGTCTGGGGCAAATAGGTTTTGAAAAAAAAATGGTGCTTGGTCCTGCCAAGAGTTTAGGGGACTGGACTCAATGACCTCTCCAGGTCCCTTCCAGTTCTATGAGATGTTTCTATCCACAGGACTGCTGGTCCTTTGGCCCTTTGTTAGATGGCAGTGATCAAACTGGTTTTTGTTTTTGTTTGTTTTTTTCCCACATTAAGATTCCTATTATTCTTGCTGTCAGTGGAGCTGCACTGATATTAGAAAAGTTATGAAATGTTAGGGAAAAAATGGTAAAGTGAAGAAGACTGCCCTACTACAGAGCACTGTTGTACCATTTGAGTCATTGCCCTAACCATACAAACTCTTTGAAAGAGACAAAACTGGTGAGGTAATATCTTTTCTTGGATCAACTTCTGTTGGTGGAAAGTATAAGCTATTGAGCTATACAGAGCTCTAATTCAGGTCTGGGGAAGGAAGCTGAGCATCTGAGCTAAAAGCAAGTTGGAAGAGATTGTTAGGCAGAAGGGGAAACGCAAACTGGAGGTGAAAAGAAGTGACCAATTGGGGGTTAGAAAAGACAACCCTATGTGTAAAAGGTTTGAAGTGAGCATTTAAGGGTGACAGGCAGTGTGATGTGTTGTAATGAGCCATGAAACCACTGTTTACATTCTTTGAGTAATGCTGTGTCTATACTGCCACTTACGTCAGCAAAACTTATGTCACTCAGGATGTGACATAACACCCACCTGAGTGGGTGTCACTCAGGATGTGAAAAAACACCCACCTGAGTCCGATACGTTTTGCTGGCATGTGTGGTAGTATGCACGGCACTATGTTAGCAAGACAGCTTCTCGTACCAGCATAACACTGTGTGTAGGGGCTGTTTAATTATGCTGATGGGACAGCCTTCTCCCACCTGTAAAGAGTAGTTACAGTGGCACAACTGCCTTATTTCAGCTGTGCCACTGTGAGATCTCTAGCATATACATAGCCCTAATCAAAGAAATAATGGGCAGGGGAAATGAGGGGGGTGGACAATGGTGTGAGGTAATTTATTTTTATTTATTTATTTTTTTTTTTATTGGCCCAACAAATTCCACAGACCTTTGTTTCAGGTCTTCAGGTGTACGCATTTCATCATGTAATCATAAAAAAGAGAAAAAAGCACAATAGCACTCACATTCATAGAGTTGCTAACTATCTCTTTTTACAAGGCATATAGTTTCATCTCTGTGCAACAAGATCAGGAGTTGCTGAGTGCTGGAAAAAAAAAGCAGCAAGTAACAACTGTGAGTATATGTGACTGCTTATTTATTGGGAGGTGGTGGGGGAGCAGTGCTAAGAAAAGTCTGTTTTTGAAGTGCAGGTTGAACCTTTCTAGTTTGGCATATTATTGTCTGGAAACATCCATAATCTGGCATGATTTTAGTTATCCAGACAACCACTTATCATGGATGTGGCCAAGTTTCCCTCAATTCCATTAAAACAAAAAAGCAGTCCAGTAGCACTTTAAAGCGTAACAAAATAATTGATTAGGTGGTGAGCTTTCATGGGATAGACTCACTTCTTCAGACCATAGCCATACCAGAACAGACTAAATATTTAAGGCACAGAGAACCAAAAAAGTAATGAAGGTTGACAAGTCAAAGTTGATAAATCAGACAAATCTCTGATCTGTCAACCTTCATTACTTTTTTGGTTCTCTGTGCCTTAAATATTTGTCTTTTCTGGTATGACTTTGGTCTGAAGAAGTGGGTCTGACCCACGAAAGCTCACCACCTAATAAATTATTTTGTTAGGCTTTAAAGTGCTACTTGACTGCTTTTTTTTGTTTTGATAGTATACAGACTAACATGGCTTTCTCTGTGTTACTAGCAATTTCATAAAGTTTGTTTACAGACATCTGTCTTGTCTTAGAGTTCTGTGCTGTTAATTTAGTTGTAATTTACCTCTAAATGGCTGTGTCTACACTAGCCCCAAACTTCGAAATGGCCACACAAATGGCCGTTTCGAAGTTTACTAATGAAGTGCTGAAATGCATATTCAGTGCTTCATTAGCATGCGGGCGGTCGCGGCGCTTCGAAATTGACGCAGCTGGCTGCCGTGCGGTTCGTCCCGATGGGGCTCCTTTTCGAAAGGACCCCGCCTACTTCGAAGTCCCCTTATTCCCATGAGCAGATGGGAATAAGGGGACTTCGAAGTAGGCGGGGTCCTTTCGAAAAGGAGCCCCGTCGGGACAAGCCGCGCGGCGGCGAGCCTCGTCCATTTCGAAGCGCCGCGGCCGCCCACATGCTAATGAAGCGCTGAATATGCATTTCAGCGCTTCATTAGTAAACTTCGAAACGGCCATTTGTGTGGCCATTTCGTAGTTTGGGGCTAGTGTAGACGTACCCAATGTCTTCTAAGAGCCCAATAAACAATGGAAGTGTTGGTAATGCTGATAGACAATATTGACCTCCTGTGGCCCAGCCCATTCTCTGGTTCAGCACCAGTCCTGAGGGTGTTGGACTAGAGAGGTTCAACCTGTGCAATATTGGCAAGCCTACTTACACACAAGACTGTTTCTAGAATATTTTATTTATGTGTGTATAATATAAAGGATCTCAAAATCTTTTAATTGTATATAAACATGGAAAGGCTTTCCTTAGTTTGAATATGCAGGCCAGATCTTAGCCCCTGGTCTGGCTGTTTCATCGTTCCAGGTGTTCCCCACCCCAGGAGTCTATCTTTGACCTTAGTTGATGTAGACCAGCCACAGTGTCTCCTATGCTGTGTCTTTGGGGCTGGGGGCAAGGCCAAAGGCATATGCTGATGCCCTGCTGCCAGAATACACCCTGGGGATTGTGTGCAGCTATGTGTACTCCAAATCAGAACAACTTCCAGGCTTATGCTGGCGAGTGGTTTTAGGACCAGTAGGTTGTAAAGATAGCTTAAAGCCACATTTCCCCTTACTTCCCTCTCCATTCAGGCATAGAATGCCTGCCTGAGTGGCTGGACTAGAGAGTTAGAATCAGCAGCACGTGCTGCTGTGTATTATGTTATTACTATGGAAAAAAGGTGGTGTGCAATGCTTTTTGTTTGTTCTTTGGTTATGATTCACTGTTATTGGAGTTAAGGTTAGCCTTTGAACAGCATATGAATTTTTTTCTGGTACATAAGTCGCTTTTCAGCCCTGTTTTCATTGAAGTTTCACCAGAATGTTCCTCGTGACTAAACAGCACCACTTGCTGCTTTTTCCTTTTTACAATTAGACAGGAAATAAATCTTTTTTCCTTTTCTCAATTTCCACAAGAAGTGGATGTGGGAGAAGAACGGCTGTAATGTACTGCAGGACGTCACTAGCTGTATGGCCAGCACTTTAAATATTGACTTAAGTATTTATTTAACTCTTCTTATTAGCAGTTTGTTTCTTTTCTGCTGAAATCAGTTTGTCACTTCTCCGACTGACAAAGCAGTCTCTGATGTATCTGTGATTAAGTATTTAGAGAGCTCTGTGTCTCCCACAGGTAAATACAAAGAACTTTTCATTTGATGGGGCATTTATCACTCCTTGGTGAGGCTGTTTATAATGGCTGACAATGACTTCCGCTAATTTTTAAGGCTTCTTGCCCCTCAAGTGACCGTGAGTAGAAATAGCGTGTAATAACAGTGTTTCAGTGTTTATTTTAGATGCTAATAACAGTCTTGGGAAAGTTCAGTTGAGATGCTAAGACTAGTACTTCTCCATGTTGCTTTGTGATGAGGAACTAACAACTATGCATCTGTTAAAATATCCCTCCCTTTTCAGTTCAAAGGTGATTTTGGACACGTAAACTTCTGGTTGTGCCTGAGGTTTTTGCATATGGCTATCAGGTAACCCAGCCACTGAAAATGCGTTCCTTTAGGGTAACCAATATCACCAAAGGCACAGCTCCCTCATGTCAGATTGGAAGAGCTTTCTTGTGGTCAGCCTTTAACATCTGGCCTCTCACCTCACACTCTTTCTGTCCCCAAAGAGATATGTTTTAAGGAGGAGGAGGAGTAGTAGTAGGCATCCTTCGATCCCGAGGGATCAGGGGTTTGCGCCCCAGTTGGACTGATTCGAGCAGCGTCTCCTGTGGCTGTGCAGTCCAATGTGGGAGTGGCAGTCCTTTCCGCACTGTGATCAGCAGTAGACAGATGTCGCTCTCGTATCACGGGCACGGATCTTCCTGAGGGCTCTCCTGTCTTCCACTTCCTTCACCAAGGTAGTTTCATACATAACAAGAGCTTCCTTCACTCCCTGTTTCCAGGCATGCCTATCTGAGGCGAGCGAATGCCAGGTGTTCACACTGATAGAGAGAGCGCTGAGGTCACACTTGCACATGTCCTTGTAGCGCAATTTAGGTCGCCCTTTCAGCCTCTTTCCAGACACCAGTTCGCCGAAGAGGAGGTCCTTCAGTATTCAGCCATCCGTCATGCGTGAGACGTGGCCCAGCCAGCGCATACGCCTCTTTTTGAGAAGGGTGAACATGGAGGTGGTGCCTGCCCTCTCAAGTACCGCGCTATTGGGGACCTTGTCCTGCCATGAGATACCAAGTATGCGCCTAAGGCAGCGCATGTGGAATGTGTTGAGCCGCTGCTCTTGTTTTGAGCGCAAAGTCCATGTTTCACTGGCGTACAGCAATGTGCTACTGTTATAAGTAGACAGTTAATATGCACCAACAGTATGAATTTGTCTGAAGATACTTCAAAAACACACAGGATCCTGAATTAAATATTACATTTACATTGGTCTGATACATTAACATAAAGCAAGCATGGGCAACAAGCAGCCCATGGTCTGAACATAGTTCTCCAGGGGCTAACCTTGGAGAACTACATCTGGCCTGTGGGCTGTTTGTTGCCCATCCCTGGTCTAAAGACTGTGTCCAGTGAACTACTCCTTTCTAGCACATTTACAAGACTGCCTCTCCCTACACATCTCTGTGGCACATGTGTCTTTTCACTTAACTTCAATATACTTGGTTGGCATGATGCAGATGTTGCCAAAGCAGAATACAGCACAATCAGGTATCTTCCTGAATGACATATAGAAGTATTGAGCCATCATTCAGTTTTCTTTCGCAAGTTATCATGAAGATAGGCTTTGTCTTGTGTTAAGTGGATGACTCCTCAGCTTCAATAAGATCATAAAAAGCAGCCCATCTTCTATGGCAGGTTGCAGAACAGGTTTTCCTCTTTGACATGACTATCTGACCTTGCTTCTTGTTCATGCATTCAGTTGTGCTATCTCTGTTTACATTTTACTGACAAATAAAAGAAACAGTACCATTCCCAAGGACTCTCTAATCTGACGTTCCAGCTGGCATCTGCTGCACAGAGGCTGTGTCTACACTACTGCCCTACTTCAAAGGGAGGATGGTAAGTAGGGTGTCAGGAGATTATTAATGAAGTGCTGCTGTGTATATGCAGCACTTCATTATGGTAATTCTCTTCCCTGTGGCAACTTTGAAGTGCTGGCGCGTGTGTAGCTGCGGCTAACCCACTGGTACTTTGAAGTGCCTGGGCAAGTTTGAAGTCCCTTTTACTCCTCACAATTTTGAGGAGTAAAGGGACTTTGAAGTTGCCCAGATGCTTCGAAGTACTGGCAGGTTACCTGCAGCTACACGTGAGCCAGCACTTCAAAGTTGCCTCAGGGGAGAACTACCATAATGAAGTGCTGCATATGCACCGCAGCACTTCATTAATAATCTCCTGACACCCTACTTACCATCCTCCCTTCGAAGTAGGGAGGTAGTGTAGACAAGCCTAAATAGCACAAAGCAGTGGAAAAACTAGTCAATCTTCCCTTGTTAGGATTTCACGTGTGTTGGGGAAATTCTCCTACGCCAGCTCTACACCACACAGAGAAAGTGTGAGATTCTCAGGTCTAGCCCATCTGTAGGGATGGCATGACATTTAGGGAAAGTAATCGCTGGAGGACAAGAGCTAAAACAAATGAGCCTGCTTTGTTAGGTATTCAGGTGTGTCTTGATTGGCATTTAAAAATTATTTAAGAAGGCTTGGGGCTGAACTGGGGAGAGGCTGAATTTTGCTGGGAACAAAAATACTAAAAAGGAGGAAAGACCATGCAATAGAGAGTGAGAGAGAGGCCCAGGAAGAAAGGGCAACAGAGGTAGAGTGGAGAGTTGGAAGGGGAGGAACGGAGACATTTGGTTCAAAATGATGATTAGTAGAAATCTCTAAAATCATAGTAAATAAAGAGCTAGCAGTGCCCAAGAAGGGGCTGAAGAGAAAAGTGAAGAGAGAGGAAGAAAGATGAACAGGTAGCGGCAGAACAGGTTAAAAGTTAGATCCTGAAAGAACTAGGAAGCGAAGGAAGGAAGTGCGGCAGGAGGCAAGCAATGGTGAAGAACTTAGTAGATCATCCAGTAAGTAGAACATTGTCAGGAATCGGAATTTGCAGCTGAACCTGAGAGTAGCCAGTTGACCCAAATCAAACCATGATCAGCCAGACTCCCTCAGAAGTACCACCAGCTCTGCTCTTTATCCCAGCAGCAGCCCAGGCCAGTGACTATTCAACATTTACACCTGTATCCATGATGACTTCTGTGCCTTGTTCCTAGCAATACTCCTACCCAGCCTTGGTCTACTCCAGCCCTGCTTGTTTTCGAACTCTGTGTCTAACACTCAGCTCTGACTCCTGGTTCTTGACTCCAGCTTTCATTATTAGGCACGACCACACACAGCTTGGCTCATGATTGTGGTGCTCTGAGTCTAAGCTCTCAGCAATTCCAGGGTGTCACATCTGCAGTTTGAATATTATCCCTATCTTAGTCCCCATTTTTGCTTCTTTGGAGTCAATGGTGAAGCTCCCATTGACTTCAGTTTGGCAGGATCAGGTCGTTAGTGAGTGATACGTGTGAACCTGCTACCTAATCACAGTGTCACTGTGCCACCTGTCACACTCAAAATAAGGATCTTTTGAAATGTCTTGAGGATGACAGCTTTGGCAGCTGTCCATCCATCTGTTGACAACACCCATCATTGTTTATAGGCTAAAGCTTTTCCTGTGTCCTCCCACATAAAGGAAGCAGTGAGGAGACAGAGATTCTTCCTTAGAGGAGGATACTGTTTTATTCCAAAACAAACATATTCAAATGCCTCTTTTAAAAAACAGCTTATTTTTTCTGACTGCTTCTTGTTTTGTTTTGAAAACTTTCCTCAAGTACATTTTATCATAGCAGAGCTCTCCGACATTTGGGCTAAATGATAAGTCAAAGGACATTTCTCCTGATGTCAAGTTCTGTTTTTGTCTCTCTATTTTCCTTCTGTTTTTGGACTAGATCAATGTGATGCTCCTCCCCAGTAAAGTCCTTTTTAAAATAAAAAAAAAACAAAACTTTATTTTTGACATGTAGCTCTCACAAAAGGTGCAAATCTGACAGCTCTGTACACTTTATCCACAGACCAGGCACAGGGGAGCAGTAGTGTCCTGGCAATGAGCCTCAACTTTTATCTGAAGGTGACATCTTTATAAATTGAAAAAAAAAGCTGTTCAGTGTCCAGGCTTATCTGGTCCTTGGCCTCTCAGCTCAGATTACCCTAGTGATGGCAGTTTTATGAATGACATGGGACCTTTTCCCCCAGAGATCATGCAATGGGGCCTAGAACTTGGCCATAAGTGGTACACTGAGTAACAGTTGTAAATGGTGTGAAAATAAGGCCCTGATCCAAAGCCCACTGAAGTCTGTGGAAAGGCTCCTAGAGACTTTGCTGGGTGGTGGGTCAGACCCTTAATTCAGCACCACATAATGTACTTAATATTAATTGGCAACAATTTCCTTCTGCTGTGTTGGAGTTAGCTGGCATTTTGTGGGTGAAGTGTCCCTTTACCACACTACTGTGACATCAGGTCTCTTCAGAAAGCCTTGCTTTTTAAGCTGTGGGAAGAAAATGTAATAGTATTAGGATTCTATAATCAACATGATTCCTGTACAGTATCACAGGCCTGAAATTTTTATGACATCGTAACTTAAAAAGAGATAATGAGACTAATTTAAAAAACCCAGTAAATGAATATTGAAGGCATATACACATTTGCAGATTGTCAGTTTGTGAACTGGGCTGTTTTTTTCCATACTGTGTGCTAACTGAGAGTCTCTGGCTCTTAAACAGAAGACTATTTTAGTAGTGGGTTTGTGGTGCTGTGAAGCTACCCAAATGTGGCATGCACAGGGACCCCAGAACATGAATCAGTGCAATTCAACAGTAACTCTGTTATTTGAGTTAGACTTCCTGACCACAGGGACGGATTCATTTTCTCTGCTGACCAGGCTCATACTGGGGATACTGCTTATTAAGATGAGCTATGTTCATGTGTTTTGGAGATTATAAGATGGGGCAGTTAGCTGCCAAAATCACACCAATGATTTGTGAGTGGTGATGTAGTTTTTATGCTTTGTCTAGGTTTTAGCTAAACAGCTGCAGATTGTTGTTTACAAATTGTAATATTACCACTTTAGATCTAGCAGTACTGCATTTGAAATTATTTTCTACAACTTGAATGCCACAATTAAATTGTTTGTTTGTTTCTTTCTTTCTTTTAAATGAATATCTACTTATATTGTCAAGTGCCATCAGCTGGGGGCTGGGTAAACCTTGACACATACTGTACAGCATCAGTGTATTCTTTTTAACTGTTGTTTCTTAATAGATCGGACATCATAAATCCAGAGTGATTCTTTTTTTTAAATAGATATTCTGAATTTTTGTAAAGGGCACTCATGCCTCACCAATCCCCTAGAACTATCTGAGGGGGTCAACAAGCATGTGGACGAGGGAGAGCCAGTGGATATAAAGTATGTGGGGTAGGTCTACACCACAACCTTATTTTGAAATGGTTATTAGCTAGGATGAGCAGGGATGGTGCCCTTAGCCTCTCT
The DNA here is from genome assembly GCF_033958435.1 of Carettochelys insculpta. Classification (NCBI taxonomy): domain Eukaryota; kingdom Metazoa; phylum Chordata; order Testudines; family Carettochelyidae; genus Carettochelys; species Carettochelys insculpta. The sequence goes on along the minus strand of NC_134139.1, from coordinate 107,864,211 downwards.
TTGCCAGGAGCTTGGAACAGAATGGATCACTTGACGATTATTTGTTCTGTTCATTCCCTCTGGGGCATTTGGCTTTGGCTACAGTCAGAAGACAGAATACTGGGCTAGACAGACTTTGGTCTGACCCAGTATGCCTGTTCCTATGTTCTTATGCAACAAATTCAAGAGGTTGCCTTCTTAGCTGTCTGTGTTACCTGTTTTGTGAAATTGAATATCTATAGCTCAGTATAAAAATGTTTTTCTTTCAGTTAGAGTTCATAGTTTACTTTACATGCTCATGACTCAGTTATTAAAAGATTTGTAAAACATGCAAAGTATAATACATAATGTGTAACCGTTTGATTGCATTTCCTAAAACCAAATAGAAAAGAGACAGAATCATCAGATCAAGTATAATCCTCAAAATTGACATAAATGAGCAAATGTTGAAAGATACTGAACAAGGTGATCCAGAAAAATAGGATGAAACTGGAATATGATTTGTTTCTCAATAGACCTTACAGAAAAGAGATAATGTGGAGAAATTTGAAGTAATGCTCTACTACGGCACAGCTAAATCAGTGCTTAAGATTTAAAACTTAGAAGGCAATGTTATTGGAGATCAAAATGACCATAGCCCCTTTTTGGTTAAAACATGATCAGAATATTGAGAGTGTACAGGGATGAAGAAAAATGTAGTTGGTGGAATTCCCCTTTTAAAAGCCATTGTTAAAATCTGTCCATTTAGTTTTTAAATAATCTGTTCTTAAAGAAATCTGAAATAAAAATTAACTTAATAAAAATAACACTTTTTGAAAAATACAATCATTTAAATAAAGCAGTACATTTTCCTTTTAGTCCCCCACCCACCCAAAAAAATCAGTTGAATTGAGTACCCTAGCAGTGTGGGATAAATGGGCTAGTAATAAATAAATGGAGTATTTTGGGCAGGTCTACACTTGGGGAGAAAGTTAACCTAAAATACTCAACTCTAGCTATGAGAACTGGAGCCAACACACCTTAGGCTGACTTTCTCCTCCATCCTCACAGTGAGAGGTCAATGGGAGGAACTTTCCTGTTGACTTCCCTTACTCCTCATGAGTGGGTGTAGGATTGAGATCGATAGGGATGCCCTTGACATTCAATTTAACACTTCTTTACTAGAAATGCTAAAGTAAACCCTGGAAGATTGACTTCTGCAGTGTTACTCTTTCTGTAAATATAGGTATGCCCTTAGTCTTTGGTAAAGGATATGTGGCTTTTGAGATTTGTAGCCAGTGGGATGGCTTAGCTGTGCACCCCAAAGTGGATGAGCGGGTTGGAAGGAGAAAACCTAAAATGATGGATTTTTATGGGGAAAAAAAAGATACAAAACTGAAAATTAAATCAAAGTTGCTGTGCTGGCAAACCAGCTAACCTGTGTATATCCCCTATATGTAACAACTTAGCAAGAGAGCCTGCAATTGTAATCAGGGCAATTCACTTGGGTGTAGATATCAAATCTTAATTAGGCTTGCAACCTCCAACCCATTTACTTGTATTGATAAAAATCAAAGTGTAGAGGCTACTTGTATTTGACTGTGGTTACCAAAAATAAAATATCTTGTAGGTGCAAAGTCCTTTTCATTGGTTAATTGCCTTTTTATTATATACATGTAAGGCTGTCATCAGCAGGAAGGAATGAACCTGTGATCTTGGAGTCTAAAGCCATGTGCTCTACTGTTTGTCCTAAAAGCCAGCTGCCTCTCAGCTAAGGCTGTAGAGCAGAGACTTCACTCTCCCTTGTCCGTAGTCTCAGTGCCTCTGGATTACATATACAACAGTGATCAGTTAAAGTGAAGATCTGAGATATGGGATGCAGTCAAAACTCGTAATATTACCAGTCGTGTCTTCAACTTGTCTATCCCTGTTATAAAAGACTAACAGGCCCATCCCCTTTGTAAGTCAGTGCAACTAGATTAGCTGCATGTGTACACAGAAGTGGTATGTTAATGTTAAGTGTCAAAGAACGTGTCCATGCTAAACTAGGGAAAGAAGGTGCAGTCACAGGTTGTGTGCAAACACTTAACAGCCTGTTTCAATTGCAAGACAGAAACCTTGGCCTGATTTCTGCATTTTTAGTCAGGGAAAAGTTAAGATGTGGGACTAAGATATTTTAATAAGTTGTTTGTAACATACAAATGTATCCCAAAATAGAAATAATCATGTAGCCGGAGCCTTAGAGTCTTCACATTCATGTCCCAGGGTATTACAAACAATTTACTGGAATATCTTAGTGCAGTGGTCAGACTTCTTAGTCCAGTGGCCAAGTATCTGAGTCCACATGGCCAAACACTGCTCTCAAAATAGCACTGCTATTTTGAGTGCAGTGTTGCATTCCCAGTAACCCAGTTTGAAATAAGCACTTATTTTGAACTCTGCTGCAGTGTAACCTGCACCAGGTTTGAAATAAGATGTGTCATAACTTGCTTAACTTATTTCAAGCTAGGGCTACAATGTAGCCCTCGCCTAACAAACTCTTTGGATTCTGATATGTTGGTGTGTTTCTGCAGAGGCTTTTGTGCAAACTAGCAAATTCACTGCTACAATTCTGCCTGAGGACTGGACAATTTCTTGCTATGTATTTGATACTTTGATTATTCAATAACTCTAATTTTCTTTTATTAATGCGACTCTTCAGTTAGTATACGTAGATAAATTCTGAAATACATGTTGACCTGGGGTAAGTGTCTGTCTGATCCTTTGGGACTGGTAGGACTTCATGTATGGTGAACATTTTTTCTCTCCAGTAGCCTCTCATTATATAACACCAGTTTTTCTCAATGGGAACAAATGGGTAGAATACGTAAAGGGAACTGTGTTTTAGCTTCTTGTGAGCCTGTGGTGCTACAATGCTTGTTTTGTTAGTGGTTTGGTATATCTAAGTATATAATAAACCACCACTTTTTGGGTACATATGTCCTGTTTTCTTGCAATCTGCCATGAATGTGGCATTCTCGGTGTGGTCCATTCCAGGCACCAGTCACAAAAACATTTAAAAGTAAACTTTTTTTCATTTTGGGAGAAGAAAAAGCATTTTAAGCATTAGCACTCTTCTATGTCAAATATTTTATAAGGAAGACAAAAGAAATAAGGGGCCAGCCCTGTTATCTTGACTCATGTGAATGACCTTAGTGAAATTAGCAGGATTATTTGCACAAGTAATGACTACATGTGTGAGTAATGGCGATGTGATTGGTCCCCTAATTTGTACATTTTTCAGCTTCTGCGGGCTGGCATGCTTTCATATAGAAGGAATAACTATGTCTTCATTGTCTGAAAGAGGGGTTTCAGAATTATCCTACAGTGACATTTAACTTAGTTTTTTATTTTCTTTCTTGTATTGCAGGTACTGTCTGCCTGTGTGCTAACCATAATCCTAGGATGTGTATTTGGACTGAAGCCTAGCTGTACAAGAGATGGTAATTAATGTAATTCTCCAATATAAATAGTCTGAACAACTCCTTTTAAACAATTCACCATGAAATTATCAGAGTATCATCCATATGTTACAGGGAAAAGCAACTGTCTCCCTGCCTGAAGTAGTTTCAAATGTCAAACTTTCAGTCCGAGGACTTCGTATTCCTATAGGTGTCTTCTGATTCATTGGTGTCACCACACCCTCCTTCCCCAGCAGCATTAGAGGGTTTGTTCAGATAGGAGACTGGGAAGAGGTAATCTAGGGCAGTGGTTCTCAACTAGTGTTACATGTAGCCCTGGGAGTGCACAGAGCTCTTTCAGAGCATGCATTAACTCAATGTTCCTCAACCTTTTTTATGAATTAAAAAATTGGACTTATTTTATGTTCATCTAATTTGTTTATTTATACTTTTTGGACAGTCATATGTCTGATGACAAGATTATTGCCCATGGGCAATTTCTTCCAACCCACCAGTCATGACTAAGTTGTTTACAACACGTTTGTTTAATGGTAGAAAAAAATTGTGTGTCAGAAAATGGTAGGTTCTAGGGGTACTTTTGAAAAAGGGGTACTTTATTTTAAAAAGAAAAATAAATAAAAAGGTTGAGAAATATTGATGTAGGGACTGGAGCACATGAGGAAACAACTTCACTGGTGAAATGAATAAATCCTCCATGAAAGAAATCCAACATGGGCTACGTCTACACGTGCACGCTACATCGAAATAGCTTATTTCGATGTAGCGACATCGAAATAAGCTATTTCGATGAATAACGTCTACACGTCCTCCAGGGCTGGCAACGTCGACGTTCAACTTCAACGTTGGGCAGCACCACATCGAAATAGGCGCTGCGAGGGAACGTCTACACGCCAAAGTAGCACACATCGAAATAAGGGTGCCAGGAACAGCTGCAGACAGGGTCATAGGGCGGACTCAACAGCAAGCCGCTCCCTTAAAGGGCCCCTCCCAGACACAGTTGCACTAAACAACACAAGATCCACAGAGCTGACAACTGGTTGCAGACCCTGTGCATGCAGCATGGATCCCCAGCTGCAGCAGCAGCAGCCAGAAGCCCTGGGCTAAGGGCTGCTGCACACGGTGACCATAGAGCCCCGCAGGGGCTGGAGAGAGAGCATCTCTCAACCCCTCAGCTGATGGCCGCCATGGCGGACCCCGCTATTTTGATGTTGCGGGACGCGGATCGTCTACACGTGCCCTACTTCAACGTTCAACTTCGAAGTAGGGCGCTATTCCCATCCCCTCATGGGGTTAGCGACTTCGACGTCTCGCTGGCTAACGTTGATTTCAACTTCAAAATAGCGCCCAACACGTGTAGCCGTGACGGGCGCTATTTCGAAGTTGGCGCCGCTACTTCGAAGTAGCATGCACATGTAGACGCGGCCATGGAGTGGATTGTGACAGGTTCCTTCCAGACTCAGAACATAAAAATGCCATTGAGTGTAGGGCCTTTGCAAGTTTAGTCAATACTCTTGCAATAGTATTTACCCTGCTATTCCAATCACTGGTAAATCCCCACTGCAGTATGTTTGGTAATGCTCTTCCACAGTGGGGCTGTAACAAGTCCAGAAACGCCCAGCCCCTTGGCCTAGGGCGGGCGGTAGCAAAAAGGGGGTTAGAGCACCAGCCCGTACTCAGTTCGGGTGGTCAGCGGCTCACTGCTACAACACCATACAGGCCCCAGCCCTCAACCTAGGGTGGGGCCGCAGTTCACAAGAGTAGTATAGTTCTGGGCCCAGCCCTCAGTCCAGGGCAGGGCAGCAGTTCACAGGTAATAGTACAGTTCTAGGCCCAGCCCTCAGTTCAGGGTAGGGCAGCAGTCCCAAGTACTAGCACAGTTCTGGGCCCAGCCCTCAGTCCAGGGCAGGGCAGCAGTCCCCAAGTACTAGCACAGTTCTGGGCCCAGCCCTCAGTTTGGGGCGGGGCAGCAACACAAGGGTTTAAAAACAAAGCCCAGCCCTCAGTTTGGGGCGGGGCAGCAACCCAAGGGTTTAAGTGCAGGCCCAGCACAGGCTGGCCCTGTCAAGGGGCGGGGGGGTAGGGGGTCGCAGGCCCTCCCACTCCACTGTGACCCGGCCCGGGGCCCTGGGGGTCGCTCACACGCAACGCCGGCAGTGGGGATCCAGACCGCAACACACTGCCATTGGTTCGTGAGCGTCGTTCCCCGGGCCACTTCCTACCTCACCCTCTGCTGGCGGAAGGTCCCAGTCCATCTGGTCGAGGGGGCCCCCTAGGTCGGTCTCCTCCGGGTCATCCACCTTCGGGGGCTCCGGCCAATCGTCCATAACAATGTCGCTAGGGTAGTCAGGTGGCGGCAATACAGGAGACGCAGGGCGGTCCTGGGTCTGAGTGCTGTAAGGATCCGCCAGGACTCTGGGGCAGCCCACTCCCGGGGCCTCTTCCAAGGTGGGGGGTCTCCACCGGCGGGAAGGTCCTGGTAGGTCTGGGAAGTCCGGGTAGTCTCCTTGGGGCATATGGACCCGGGATTGCTTGGAGCCGCTGGGGGCCTGCTCCTCTGGCCTGGCCGGGCGGCCGCAGGCCCTCTCCCTTTGGTTCCGAGGAGCTCGTGCAGGCACGTCCTCCCTGCCCGGAGGCCCAGGCCCGAATGGGTCCTGAGTCCTGCCTTTGGCTCTTCTAGCCCTTGGCCCCGCCCTCTGAGGGGCGGGCCTCTGGTCTCCTGACTCCGGCCCCGCCCACCAGGGCCTCTGCATAGCCTCCCCTGCCTCTGGGTCTGCAGGAGGCCATACTGACTCACTACAGGGGCCAACAGTCACTGTGGGCCCTGGTCCAAAGTGGGAGGGAGGCATGACCCTGCATCCCTGAAAGGGGTGGGACCAAAGGCAAAAGGGGCAAGGCCAAGCCAGTCACCCTTAGCGCTGCCAGAACGTGGCGCTGGCTCCCCCTCAGCCACGCGGATTGATGGAGCAGCACTACTGGCACTTCAAAAGGGCCTGGAGCATGTTTTTTGTTTATGTATAAACCAGTTATACATAACATTTAGTACACAAGTCACCATGATCTGTAACTTCAGGCAACCACAGCTTCCTGGAAAACTAGAATAATATATCTAGCTAAAAAGTGATACAGTACAGTGGTACCATTTCATATAACGATCTTACTGGTGTTCCACAGCATATTGACCAACTTAGTACAGCATTAATGTTTAGCCATTGACATCTAAATGCTCACCTCGTATCTCTACCAGCATCCCAATAGTCACACAGTGCTTGTTTGAGAGAAATAGAAAAAACATGAAGGAATGTTATTCATAATACTTTTAGTTCCTTAATCATACCCATAGGTGGAATAATTATAATAGTACAAAATTTGTGTCTAGAGCAGGCTTGAGTTTTATGCCCTTTGCAAATATTTGTCTTGTTGCAACTGTTTGAGTTCTGCCCTATTTTTTGCTTATACCTGCCAAGTGCTTAATACTGAGATTACTGAAAGCAATGACGCTGTCCAATATTTCAGTCAAAACTTGCAAAGGCCGTTGCTTTGAGAGGACATTTGGAAGCTGCCGCTGTGATAGAAATTGCGTTGAACTTGGAAACTGCTGCTTGGATTTTCAGGAAGCATGCATACAGCCAGGTAAGGGGGCAATGTTGGAACGGCAAAGGGAGAGCCATTATATCAGCTGCCTAATAAGGCAGTGCTACCTGTTGGGGGTGCTAGTGAAGAAATGTCAGCAGCAGCTACTGGCAGTTTAAACACCATTTTGGTTAGACCTGCTGTAAGAACATGGTAGTTAACATGCCATTGATCTGTCTATAGCTCTTGAACTGAACACTTTTGGGAAATCGGCTTGCTACGAAGGGTATAAATTGCCATGCTTCAGAAAAGCATAAAAGGCTGCCTTTTATTGTCCTCCTTGATCTGTGGCAGTATAATGATGTATAATGGTGTATAATGTCATGTGTTATCAACTGGACATGTCTTACTGCTTTTTGAAAGGTCAGATTCTGCTCTGTTATGCATGTGTGGACTCCTCAAAACTCATCTTATGGATCAGTTGGCAGAATTTAACCCTTAATGTTTGTTACTTCTAAGGGTAGACAAGAACTTAAAAATGGTGGCTTTGACATTTGATTTCTAATTGTAGCTCATATATGGACCTGCAATAAGTTCCGATGTGGCGAAAAGAGGCAGCCGGGGAATCGTTGCTCCTGTTCAGACGATTGTGTGGAAAACAAAGATTGTTGTGTCAATTATTATATAGTTTGCCAAGGTAAATTCCCACCTTATTTTCCCAACCACACTCTAGTTGTTTGAAAAGAACAATAGACAAGTTAGGAATCAATGTTAATAGTAATGCTTTCAGTCTTGATCTACCCCACCCCCACTCTCCCCTGCATTGATTTAACCTACGCAACTTCAGCTATGCAAATAGCATAGCTGAAGTCAGTATATTTACCATGGTGTCTCCCACGTGGTATGTTAAGTGGAGGTTGCTCTCCCATCGACGTCAGCTGCTCTTTTGTTGGTATAATCCCATAGTCTATGGGAGAGCACACAGAAGTTGATTTATCGCATCTAAGCAGATGCGATAAATCAAGCACCATTGAATCCACCGCCATGTAGCAAAGACAAGCCGTTAGTCTTTAGATTTGCCCTTAACAGGAATAATAAGTGTCAAACTTGTGTCTAGAGCATGCCCTAATTTTCTCAGTTTTTTAAATCTTTAGATCTTGTTACCACTGTTCGATTTCTGGCCAACTTTTTGCTAATGGCTGCTAACTTTTTCCTATTAAGACTACTACAAGTAATGATGCTATTACCTGAGAGACCCTGTCTTTCTGTCCTAAAATGGTGTGAAAAAGAAAAGGGTTTTGTTTTTTTGTTTTTTTGTTTTTTTTTCAGAAATCGATGGGCATTTAGCAGATCAATTTTAATTAATGTGAGAATTACACAATATTTGTTAACGCAACTGTACCTATTTTAGGAGCGAAAAGTTGGGTTGAAGAAGAATGTGAGGACATTAATGAACCCCAGTGCCCAGCAGGGTAAGGATAGTCTCTCTTTATTTGGAAGCCTGCTTTTAAAACAATATTTTTAAGGGTAATATTATGTCAGTAAACAAACAAGCTGATAAGTTCTCACCTCAGCTGTGTCTGAATAATAATTACACACCATTATTAGTTATAGTGTTTCAGTAACAGTACAAATACTGATGTTTTTATCCTGGTAAAAGGTGCAAAGACTACTTTATAAGAGTCTCCCATATATGTCCAGTCCTCATAGGTGCTAGGTTCTTACTGTTTTGTGTCTAAACACAACTGCTTGGTGAACAGTATATAGACTATACATGGACTTTTATGATCACATGCAAAATGCAAATTAGTTAAGTAAAATATGCATAAAATGTCCTATATGGAACAGACAAGATTTGTGTAGTATAGCTTCTATAGTTATTAACATTTGTACACTTTATAGATTAAATCAGTTCAAGTTCTCAGAATTTTTGTTCCTTTTGGTTGTGGGCTTTTTTTTTTTTTTTTACCTTGGAAGATCAAGCCACGTCTGGTAATTTAGTAACCTGGCTTTGAAAACTAGTGCTCTAGACAACAGCAAATTAGTTACTTAAGGTTCCTGGTATTCTGCCATCTGGGGCTCGTTTGGATCCAGTCTGGGCTGTGAGAACTGGTTTCTGGAACCAAAATAGCTGTGTTTTGTATTTGCTATGGCTATGCCATGCCACATGTCTGGGGGTTTGGGACCACTGTGCATATATCTACAGAGTTCCACAGATCCAGAAGAGGTGTCCCCCCCCGCCCCCGTAACATGTGGAGAGTCCTTGTCCTACTCTTCTCTACTCACTCTAAATGAAATAATTTTTGACCATTTCTTCTGAATTTGTTCCAATTATGTGGACCATCTGGATTATTACCTATGAAATATTTAAATTGTAAGGAAAATGCTGACCTTTATAAAATAGTTTTAATTAGAATCACTCAGATTTCATACTGAAAAATCTGTGTGATCAACATATCTCAGTATATCTCTGAGGCAACAGGTAGGCCACATGGTCCAGCCTCCCCAGCAGTTCTAATTCTGCAGTCTTTCTGTAAACCACATTCCAACTATGAAGGGAGTAATGGATCAAGTCTGACATCAACAATGAGCATGAGTATGAGTTGCAGATGCCCATGGGTAGTAAGAGAAAAAAAGACCTACAATTAACGCACATATTTTGACTGAGATGCTCACAAAATCAGCCTTATAACTGAAGTTAGTTTACAATTCCATCACGACGTCTGAATTTTGGCTTCCTCCAAAGAGGAGTCCAAATATATTTAGTCATAAAACTGTCAGAATTATCTGTCAGAAAATGCAATTTCATCTAAGTCTAGGTAGTAGGCATCCTTCAGTCTGCATAGACTATGGATCGTGCCCTTTAAAGTTTCAATTGAGGACTTCATTTACAGCATCTATTGTGACTATGAAGACCCACACGAGAGTGACAGTCCTTGCTGCATCTCTTGCAGATGTAGTGGGTGTCTGGCAAGTCCTTATTGTGCTTTCTGTGCACTCGCTTCTCCTCTGCTAGCTGTCTGATCTTCATCTCGTCCTTCTGAAGGCCCTTGTGTAACCCCTGCCTCCATCTGCTGCGGTCGTCTGCTAGTTCTTCCCAGTTGTCCAGCTCGATGTCTACCTCTCTGAGGTCTCTCTTGCAGACATCTTTGTAGCGCAACTGAGGGTGTCTGGGAGGTCTTTTGCCAGAGGCTAGCTCACCATACAGGATGTCTTTTGGAATCCTTCCATCATTCATCCTGTGGATGTGGCCAAGCCAGCAGAGTCAACGCTGCCTGAGGAGGGTGTGCATGGTTGGGATTTCAGCTTGCTCGAGCATATGTTTGTATCCCAAAGTAGAAACTGCAGAGCCAAACACTATAGCAGGGCTATTTCAAGTGTGATATTTCATTTCCAGTAACCCTTGTCACATGAGGGTTATTGGATTGCTTGAAATAGCCCCTTATTTTGAACCCTGGTGCAGTGTAGCCAGCACCCGGTTCGAAATATGGGAGCTCAGGATTTGTGCAAGTTATATTGAGCTAGGGCTACAGTGTAGCCTTAGCCTAAATGTTTTATGCCGGGCGGGCGGCGGGGGGGTTGATTTCAATGGAAAGTTGTCAAAATCACTTCAGCTTGTTATATTTAGATTATGTCTTCATTGTGACTTTTTTACACTGTTTAATTTTATCACGTTAAATGTACGTATAACAGTTATAACATTTATTTTATGTACAGCCATTACTGAAAATTGTTTCCCCTCATAGAATCATTTCATTTCTGAAATATTTAAATCATATATGGGGAAAAAATGTTGCCAAATCAAGTTTTTGGGGAAATTCTGTTCTATGTAAGACTTTTTTAAAAAAATTTTATTTTTGTGTTCTAGTTTGGAACAGAATAACTTAGGAAATAAATTCCAGTTTCTAACCAGTAATAATTCCACCTCTCTTTTGGCCCCCATGCTACTGGCATGAAGAGGCCTTGTGGAGTCAGACAACAATCTGAGTTTTGAGAATTCATTCCCATCCAGGGTTCAGAGGCAGTTCAGGGTTGTTGCTACCATCTGGAAGCTGAGAGTATATCTTTACAACAGGGAAGAGTCACCCTGCTACGGTTATCTTCTGGAGCTTGATCTAGTGTACCTAGTGGGGACAAGCTAAATTGAACTTAGAGGGCGCCCCCATGGACTGTGGTACGCACTCTTCTTCTTCGAGTGGTCCCCGTGGGTGCTCCACAATAGGTGTCGGGCTCGCCCGGCACTGCAGATCGGAAATCTTCCAGCAGTTTCTCCTGGATCGCGCATGCACCGGTGCGCGCTGCCCCCCTGCGCGCCCCCGGCCGCGTGCATGATCCGGTCCCCGCCAGTTCCTTCTCAACCGCCATCGGCCGCAGACGGAATCCACTCAGGCTAAGGCCAGAGTCAGATTACTTAGTGGGTTTTTTCCACGTGTAATTTGTTGTTTTCGGTTATTAAACAGAAAAAAAAAAAAAGAGAGAGAAAGCAAAGACAAAGAGAATATCAGCAAGAAAGAAAAAAAAGGGAAAAGAGAGGAGCGGAGAAGAGAAGAGAGGACGTGAAGGCCATTTAGGCAGGCCGGTGATCACTATTGGGGGTGGAAAGGCACGGATTAAGTGCTAAGTACCCTATTAACAATAAAGGACTCACCGCAATGGCCTCTTCAGGTTTTAAAAAGCGGGAGTCATGCCGTGAAGATATGCCAGGCTCCGTGGGGCATAGCAAAGGCATCCGATGCCTGAGGGAATTACAGGCTACCCAGACGCATTCTCACTGTGCTAAGCTCACAGCCAGGGCCAGGAAGGACAGAGTGATGAGGTGTAAAGTGCTCTTGTTGATAAGGCTCTCCAGCCGGGCTTGCCGGAGAAGCCTCACCGAGAAGGCCCTCTGGGTTGCATACGAGGAGGGCAGCTTTTCTCTGACCCCCTCAGTGCAGAAACGGAGGAAACTCTCCCTGGCTTGATCCTTGCCGTGCGTTTGCAGTGAGCAGGACAAGCGGAGCACACAGCCACCAGCCACATACTCAGGCAAGCAGCAGCGCATGTGGCAGAGGCTGAGCCTCCGGCTATACAACAGCCGGCACGCGCGGCGCCTAGAGCGTCAGCCAGGCAAGCGCCGGAACCGGCGGCACCACCACAGGCGGCACAGACCCCCGCGGCACCAGCGGCGCAGGGTCGCCAGGCACAGAGCCTGCAGGCACCGGAGGGGGATACCTGTGCAGCACCACAGCTGACAGTGCCGAGCGCAGGGCTGAGATCCCCGGCACGGGAGGGGGCGGTGCCGGCCCCGCAGCGGAGGGACAAGGCAACATCAAATGCCCGGCACCGCAGTCCATCTCTGGACAGGGCCGTGCTGCTGTTAGCACCAAGCCCTCCCCCTGTGATACACACGCCGCACCGAAGGCCTGTGTCTCCACCGGCCCACCCAGAACCTCCTTCTCCGTTCCTCCAACCAATGTCACCATGGCTTGGGCCACCTTCACCATTTCTGGGATTGGATCCCCTGGAGTGCTATCACAAGCTAGTTTCACCTCTATCTGTGTTGTCGCGGAGGCCTCGCTCTCCCAGACATCGGGGGTACACACCCCGTGAGTGGTCCAGGTCTCTATCCCCGGACCCTTGCCCATGCTGCCATGGTCGTCCTTATCACGCTGGACACAGACAAACCACAGGCCTACACGCAGGGGCAGGTCCCCCCCAGCCGCTCAATACCCCCGTGGGCACTTCCGATCGGGGATGGAAACACAGTTGTCTCAAGGGGAGTTAATGTTAGAACCCCGAGACTTTCCTTCACAATCCTCCAGCGAGCAAGTGTATCATCGACCGCAGGAACCCGAGGGTTCGAGGGAGGTTTACCTTAGTGGTTCCTCCTCATCCTCCCCAGATGAGGCCATGGCCCCCGGGGATGTCTCTCCCCCGGATGACCTTAAACAGTTTCAGGAGCTGTTTAAAAGGGTGGCTTTCACGCAAGACATTCAAACGGCAGAGGTGCAGGAGAAACATCACAAACTCCTGAAAAACTTGAGACCCCCGGCTTCATCCAAAATTGCTATTCTGCTGTACGAAGACATTCTGGAGTCAGCCACTACTATATGGCAGACTCCAGCCTCTGTGCCGCCTACGAACAAGAGAGCGGATAAGAAATACTTTGTCCCGGCAAAGGGCATGGAGTTCCTCTTCAGTCACCCACAACCAAATTCTTTGGTGGTTGGGTCGTCCCAGCAGAGGTCAAAGGCTTCTCAGTACAAATCGGGGGATCGGACAAAGATGCTAAGAAGCTAGAGCTGTTTGGCAGGAAGGTATATTCCTCTCCTATCCTGCTTATTGAGAGTGGCAAATTATGGGCACACCTAGCAAACCATAATTTTGATAATTACTCCGGGCTTACTCCCCTCATGGATTCACTTCCGGAAGACAAAAAGCCGGTGTTAAAGGCGATTGTTCAAGAGGGCTACGCAGCATCGCGGACGGGAGTCCAGATTGCCCTGGATGTGGCGGACACGGCAGCATGTTCAACGGCTACAGCCATGGTCATGCGTAGAGAATCCTGGCCCCAGACGTCGGGTATCTCGAGGGACCTACAGGCGAAGATCGTGGACCTTCCCTTTGATACACAAAAGCTGTTTGCAGACTCAACCGACTCGGTCCCTCACTCCAGTAAGGACTCGAGAGCTACACTTAGAATCTTGGGCATTTATACTCCCCCATACAGGAGGGAAAAATTTTATCCTCAGCAGAGACGCTATGCTTACAACCACAGCGTGCTCAATATTAATGGGGCTACGGCCAAGGGTGCTATCAATAGCGGCAACAGTACAGAACTCCTAGGCGACGTTCTCAACAAAGCCGTACGCCCTCGGGTCAGGCCCAAAGGCAACAAGTTTGATGGGTATGTTGGGGGCTGCACTATCAATACCCTCGCTCAATGCCACTCTCCTCTCACGTTCCATCATCGCCTCAGACCGTTCCACTCCCAATGGCAAAAGATCACCACAGACAGATGAGTGCTGGAGATCATAGCCACGGGTTACGCGATCCCCTCCCAGTCGCTTCCACCGACGAAGCCTCCCACCAGGCCTCACCTCAGGGACGCTGCCACGAGGCGAGGCTCAAGCAGAAGGTGACTCACCTTAGGTTCATAAGGGTGGTGGAAAGAGTGCCGGAATAATTCCAGGGAAGGTTTTTATTCACGCTACTTCCTACCAGAGAAGAAAACAGGACACTGGAGGCCCATCTTAGATCTTCGGGGCCTCAACCGTTACTTGCGCAAGCAACGTTTTCGGATGATCACAGTTGCTTTGATACTCACAGCACTGGACGATGGAGACTGGGTTTCAGCAGTCCACTTACAAGATGCTTACTTTCATATAACAATCCACCCGGCACACAGATGCTTCCTCTGCTTCACGGTCGGCCAGGAGCACTTCCAGCACAGGGTTCTTCCATTTGGCCTCTCCTCGGCCCCCAGAGTCTTTACCAAAACTCTGGCAGTGGTGTCAGCCTACCTGCACAGACAGGGGGTGTTTATTTTTCCCATATCTGGGCGACTGCCTGCTAAAAGGGACCTCAAAGGCAGAGGTCTCACGCATGATACGCATCACAGCGGACACGTTTCTTCGCTGGGCCTAGTCATCAACCTCGCAAAGTCAAAGTCCGAACCCACATAACATATAAGCTGCGTCTACACATGCACGCTACTTCGAAGTAGCGGCACCAACTTTGACGTTAGGCAGCGAGACGTCGAAGTCGCTAACCTCATGAGGAGATAGGAATAGCGCCCTACTTCGACGTTCAACGTCGAAGTAGGGACCGTGTAGACGATCCGCGTCCCGCAACGTCGAAATTGCTGGGTCCTCCATGGCGGCCATCAGCTGGGGGGTTGAGAGATGCTCTCTCTCCAGCCCCTGCGGGGCTCTATGGTCACTGTGGGCAGCAGCCCTTAGCCCAGGGCTTCTGGCTGCTTCTGCGGCAGCTGGGGATCTATGCTGCAGGCACAGGGTCTGCAACCAGTTGTCAGCTCTGTGGATCTTGTGTTTAGTGCAACTGTGTCTGGGAGGGGCCCTTTAAGGGAGCGGCTGGCTGTTGAGTCCGCCCTGTGACCCTGTCTGCAGCTGTGCCTGGCATCCCTATTTCGATGTGTGCTACTTTGACGTGTAGACGTTCCCTCGCTGCGCCTATTTTGATGTTGAGCTGAGCAACGTCGAAGTTGAACATCGACGTTGCCGGCCCTGGAGGACGTGTAGACGTTATTCATCGAAATAGACTATTTCGATGTCGCAACATCGAAATAAGCTATTTCGATGTTGGCTGCACGTGTAGACGTAGCCATAGAGTTCATAGGGGCATGCATAAACTCTATCACAGCAAGGGTGTACCTACCCGACGCCCGCTTCCGCGCCATCAGTTTGCTGGTGCAAGTCATTACATACAGCCCCACGGTACCGGTCTTAACGTGCCTACAGCTGCTGGGCCACATGGGGGCAGCGACGTTTGTGGTACAGAATGCCAGGTTGCACATGTCCAGCCTGTAGCATTGGCTGGCGAGCGTTTACAAACCGGCATCCCACACTGTCCACAGGATGGTGTCGCCCACCACAGAGGTGCACAGATCCCTGGCGTGGTGGGAAAACCGCGAGAATCTGCTAGTGGTGGTGCCTTTTCACCAACCACAAATTTCTATTTTTCTTACTACCGACACTTCCCACATGGGATGGGGAGTGCACATCACCGACAAGGTAACGCAAGGGCTATGGTCCCCTGCGGAACAGACACTGCCCATATCCATACTGGAGCTCAGAGCAGTGTTCAACGCCTGCAAACATTTTCGAGATTACCTACATGGCAAAGTAGTCGGGATTCAATACTGGCAATACCTCCACTATGTTCTACATCAATCGACAAGGAGGAGTACGATCCCATGTCCTACGTGCGGACGCACTCCGATTGTGGAATTGTTGCATCGCCAACAACATAACGTTGAAAGCCTCGTACTTGCCGGGTGCTCACAACGTGAATGCAGATCAGCTGAGCAGGCACTTCGCACTCACGCATGAATGGCAGATCCGCTTCGATCTGCTACAGCGCATTTTTTCGTACATGGGGGTTTCCCCAGATCGATCTGTTTGCCACCCAGTACAACAAAAAAGTGTCCCCAGTACTGCTCCAGGGCAGGAGTGGGGCGGGGGTCCCTGGGAGACGCATTCATGTTTTCATGGAAGGGCTCCCTACTTTACGAGTTGCCCCCGCAGCGCTTATCCACAAGGTCTTGCAGAAAGCCAGAAGGGAGAGAGCTCGCATGATACTCAGTCCCACTTGGGATCAGCAGCAGTGGTTTCCCTTGCTTCTGCACATGTTGGACCACCCACTGCTCCCTCTGCCGGTGGCACCGGACTTACTCACGCGGGCTCAAGGGTCCATAGTGCACCCGCACCCTCAGGGTCTGCACCTATAAGCATGGCTAATCCATGGCTCAGCTCCTTAGAGAGCACATGTACGGAGGGAGCACAACAAGTCCTGGAATGTAGCTGAAGGACCTCCACCAGGAGGACTTACAAGCAGAAATGGACTCGATTCACAGCCTGGTGTTCCGCCAAGCAGTTAGCTCCCCTTGACGTTCCTATACCTGTAATACTAGAATACTTATTGGACCTCAAGAGGTGGGCTTTCTCTATCCTCGCTAAAGGTCCACCTCGCCGCTATATCAGCCTTTTGGCATACAGAGGAAGGGCCCACGGTATTCACCCATCCTGTCGTTACCAGGTTCTTGAAGGGGCTGGTAAACCTGTACCCCCCTCCCTCGGAAACCGCTTCCACCATCGTGGAATTTGGACTTGGTGCTCAGCACGCTATTGGGTTCACCTTTTGAACCATTAGCCACAGTTCCCATACGTCTCCTTATGATAAAAACAACCTTTCTCCTTGCAACTATGTCAGCCCGCAGGGTGAGTGAGCTCACGGCAGTGATGGCAACGCCGCACTGCACAGTATTCTCAAAGGAGGCGGTAACCTTAAGGCTGCACCCAGCCTTTGTTCCAAAAGTCTCTTCGGAGTCCAATCTTAATGAGCCAATAGTTTTACCCTCGTTTTACCCGAAGCCTCACAGCTCCGGCAAGGAGGCACGCCTGCATCTCCTAGATGTGAGGAGGGCGTTGGCCTTCTACACAGACAGAACTAAGTCCTTCCAGAAAATGGACAGGCTTCTAGTCTCTCTCTCTCTCCCAGGTCAAAAGGAGAAGGTCTCTCTTCACGGAGAATCTCAAAGCACATTGTGTCCTGTATAACAATGTGCTTTGAACTTCGAAAGACTCCTTTGCTGGCCCCTCCCAGGGCTCACTCCACCAGGGCGGTGTCGGCGTCAGCAGCCTTCTTCAAGGGCATCGTGTTAACAGACATCTGTAGAGCGGCGACCTGGTCATCCTATGACACCTTCGCCAAGCATTATGCCCTGCCTCGGGTATTCTAAGAGGATACCCGTCTGTCGACAGCAGTCCTCTTGGGGGCAAGCTGCACGTAAACCGATTACCCACCTCCTTACTTGGGTTACTGCTGGGTAGTCACCTATTGTGGAGCACCCACGGGGACCACTCGAAGAAGAAAGAGCAGTTACTCACCTGTAGTAACGATGGTTCTTCGAGATGTGTCCCCGTGGGTGCTCCACCACCCGCCCATCCTCCCCGCTTCGGATCTCTGTCTAGTGTTTTTCAGGAGCATCCGAGGCGATTGGTCAAGGAACTGGCGGGGACCGGATTGTGCACGTGGCTGGGGGCGCGCAGGGGGCGGCACACGCTGGCGCATGTGCGATCCAGGAGAAACTGCTGGAAGATTTCCGATCTGCGGCGCCGGGTGAGCCCGACACCTATTGTGGAGCACCCACGGGGACACATCTCGAAGAACCATCGTTACTACAGGTGAGTAACTTCTCTTTCCCTCCCCCTCCCATTAGGAGTAAGGGAAGTTGATGGGAGCACTGGCTCCTGTTGACCTGCCTTAGAGGAGATGACAAAGAAATCCAAATTAAGGTAGGTCAACTCTAGTTACACAATTCCAACTACTTTAATTATGTATCTTAATTTGACCTTCCCCTGTAGCGTAGGCTGCCCTGAGTGATGCTGAGCTGTAAACCTTAAAATAAGGGGTTGTCCGCCTCAGATGAAAGACAAACAAGGAGGGGGGTCCAGCTGGTCAGAGGGCCAGGCAACGTCCTACAACATAGGCTCTGCTATTCATGATTTGTGCTTTTTGTTCTTCCAATTGTTCATTTACTGCATGGAAGGAGTGTGTAGGTAGAGGCTTCTACCAAGACGGTGTCTTTGTGTTCAACCAGAAACTCTCCCATAAAACTGAATCCAGAAAGGGTGATGTGTGTTCAAGTTTGAGACAAAGCCCCCCTCCACCAGTGATAACACAAGAAAACTGCATGTTCCATTCCTTTGCTGGGGATAGACAAGAATACAAGTGAATTTTGCTCAGTGGTCACTTTGAGTTAATAAAACTGCTCTCCGCATTCTACAGCAACTGTACCTTTTTTGTATTTTGAGTATATGTATATTTTGAGTGCTTCCTCATGTAGCCTTACTTGAGAAACAATAATCAGCGTTTCATTGTTATACTAGTATATTTTTGTTCTTTTAAATCATTCTGAATTCTTTGTTTTGTGTTGCATTGGGTGAATTCCAATGGTCCAGAGTCTAGGTCTGATCCTGTAAATTCTTGAACATATGCTTAACTTTACTCACCTGAGTAATCCTACAGACTTCAACAGGGTGTCTTAAATGCTGAGATTTAAGCATGCACTTCAGTATTTGCAGGATCTGAGCCTCAATTATTTATGCAATGGGATAATTTATTTTCCTTTGCAAAGAAAAAGCCTTGTTTTTCCCTGTGGGGAAGAAAAAGAATGAGTGGGATGTCCTTAAGTTTCAGGTTAGGCTAGCTCAAGAGGCTAGGATATGTGAATTCCAATATTTTCTTTGGCAGATTTGGGGGAGGGTATTTTAATTCACATCTCCTGCCTCTAGGACAAGTAGTCTGGTGATTAAGGAACATGGTTATTGTTGCTATTTGGTTCAATTTGATTTTTAAGCATTTTATACAAAGTTGACTAGCTTCAATGGGAGAGATAGTGATCTTTATGGTCTGTCATGATCTGAATGATCTGTAGCTTGAGTGTTAGGCTGTGTCTACACATTTGAGGCATAAGAGACTGGCGAGAGAGGGGGGTTTAGCTGGCAGAGGCTATGTGCACATAGCCTCTGCAGTGCAAGCACCGCCTTCTGCCAGCACCGAACTCTGGCTATGGCAGTGAGCTTTGGGAGTATGCAAATAAGCCATCTGCAGTCTCAAGAGGCTCACTTTGCATAGCTCTGCTGGCAGCAGTGCTGAGAAGAGCTCCATGTAGACCCAGCCTTTGAGTGCTGGTCTGGAGGAGGAGGAAGAGCTGCATTTAAGCCTCTGTCCCAGAGCGGGGCTTCAAACCTACATCTTTAATACCGCAGGGAAGTATCTAATCACTGGGCTAAACCTAAAGGGTCTGAAAGACAACCTTTGCTGACCCTGAAATACTTTTCTCTAGCTGTCTGGTAAAATAGATGAATAATTTCTGGTAGACTAAAAATGTATTTTTCAGCTAACAAATGTTGGAAAAAATTCTCCTTAGCTGTAATTGTGAACATTAATGAGCACCTGTGTGGCTCTTTACACCTAAAATCTCTGTACAGCTGTTAAATCTCATGTTTTCTCTTTAACATTCTTATTTCTAATTGCTCAGGTTTACAAAACCCCCAGTGTTGTTGTTTTCTTTGGATGGCTTCAGGGCAGAGTATTTGCACACGTGGCGTGGACTTCTTCCTGTTATTAGCAAGTTACGTGAGTAGATTTTTTTTTTGTTTAAACAATAACAAGATGCTTAATTAGAAGAAACATCAGCTGTCTTTTCTTAAAAGGACAAGGAGAACTCCTTTAAAATATTTCACTGGCCTCTCCTAACTTTGTCACAAATAAGGAGCTTTGGAACAGAGCAGGACAAGAACCACTTGATGGCCAAATCAAGAGAAGAAAGTGGGGATGTTTATGCCACACTCTCAGAAAACCACCATCCAGCGTAGTCTATCAAGCTCTCATATGGAACCCACAAGGAAAACACAGAAGAGGAAGACCCTAGACAATGTGGAGAAGTGAAGGACAATAACTGGGGTGCTCCTGGAGCCAGCTAGAAGTTTAGTCCCAAGATAGAGTGAAGTGGAGGAGACTTGTAGATGACCTATGCTCCACTCAGAGTACAAGGGTGAAATAGTAGTAAGTCTCATATGTTTACAAATTATCATCTCTCACAGGGGCAGGCAAGATAGTCTGCAGGCCAGGTCTGACCCATAAAGCCTTTTAATCTGTCCTGCCCCTGCAGCACGGAGCAGCACTATTCAAGGCAGCTGGCTGCTTCCTGTGGCTCTCTATACTGTGGAGGCAGAGCTTTGCATGCTGTCCCTGTGCTCAGCAAAATCTCTCAGCTCTTATTGGCTGGAAGCTGGGCAATACGAGCTGAGAGATTTCTTCTGGAGGTGGGGACTGTGTGTGAAACCCCTCCCCACCCCGAAGTACAGAGAGTACCATGGAACAGCCAGCCACTTGGAGTGGTCTGGGGCTGCTAGCTTGCCTGAGAGTGCTGCCGGATGGGAGCTGCTTAGGTAAATGCCTTCTGGTCAGAGCCAGCTTCTGGCACCCCATTCCTTCCATACCCCAACTCTCTTCTAGATTCTTCATCACCTCCTATGCATATGCCCCCTGCAGGACCCTGTACCTCAGGCCCCTTCCCCAGGTTACAACCCTTTCCTTCACCCAAACTCCCTCTCAGACCCCACACCGTCTCCTGTACCAGTTTCCTACCCCAAGCTCCCTTCAGCACCCAAACCCATCTCAGACCCCACACATCCTCCATAGAGAAGTGCAGCCCTGGACCCTTATAAAATCTTGGAATGCCCCCCCCCATCAAAAGTTATTGCCCACTCCTGATTTGTAAGATGGTGATTGTATAGCAAATGGAACGTGAGGTGTGGGAGCTGGCCTAGTGCTCTTTGGGCTCTCAGTGAGAGAGTGAAAATGGTTGAAAAGACCTTTCTTACTGCAAAATTACTCCTGTTTAACTAGAGTTTACACTGTGAGTTTACATTGTTGTGGAAAAATAAAAAATGTAATGAGCCATGATGTTTGCTTCCATACTATTTCTAAAATGTAATTCAGTCTGCAAAATGATTTGTATTTAGGTAGGGAAGTAATAAAATTGTGGAGCGGTAGAAAACACTTGGATTTTGAAAATGAAAGTGGGGTGGAGAAAATAACTAATAAAATGTAACAGCTGATACACAGTAGGAAAATAATGAAATTTGAGAGAGGAGTTTAGCTTTGTTAAATGAACAAGTGGCAAAACCCAGTCATAATCTTAGTGCATTTTCCCACAGGTTTTGTGGTGTTTTACAGAACATAAACTTCTAGTTGTTGTTTATTTTAAAATAAACAATCTCCATGCTTTTCCCGTTGAGTAACTATAAGGATAATTTAACATCAGGCTTACAGCCAAACTCTTGACCATTTGTAACAATCCCCTGGTACCTCTTGCCTGAATAGCAACATCAAGCTTCTTGCTGTCCAATTACAGTCTGGAATGAATACATTGTTTATCTAAAAATTGCAATGAGAACATTCTCTTCTTGACTGGGATATTCCTCACAACTAGAGCTGACTGGAGGACAATTCCATTTCCCAGCAACTTTCAAGGTTTTGAAATTTTGTATTCATTTTTGTCCTGGAACCAACTCAAAAATTTTTCAAACACTGTAATTCAGTGGAATTATGTCAATATTTAATTTTTGATTAAAAGCTACACTGATGACTGAGACTTGCTTTTACATATTCTAGTCTAGTGGCATGGGTATTGGCCTGAGAGGTGGGTGATTCAGATTTGAGCCTACTCTGGCTGATCCAAAACAGCACTTCTCATCCCACGTCACTCAGAACTAGACAGAGCGGGCTTGAAGGTAGGTCTCCCACATCCAGGCCAATGGCCATACCACCAAGCTAGAGAGTGCAAGAGCTTTAATCTTTTCTGGTCACTTTGAACCAGAGACTTGTGGGTCTAAAAACCCTTGTCAATGAAAATTTAAAACTGATTCATTTAATTGCAACTGCTGTGACCAGCTGAAATCACATCCTCTTACATAAAATAGTGAGGGCCATTTTTCAGGGACTGACCCTTATTGGCACTAGCGTTTCATTTGCAGGTTACATTATTTATGGTATGTACACACTGGCATGTGGAATGGTTGGCAGTTTAATGCAGTGGGACACAAGTTGGATAGGATATAACACAAGGAAGCTTAGCCTCTCCTTTTATACCCTGTGAAGGGCATGACCATAGTATAGATGGGGTGCAAGCCCTGTGTTAGCCTGGAGCCAGCAGTAGCATTATCTTGCCAAAGTGTGATGAAGTTGGGGTGCACAGTCCTCACCTCTGTACTGAGCAGCAGAGCTGGGGCAGCATAAGAAAGAAAATACACAGAACCTGCCCCAGATACAAAAATGTGGATCTGTATATGCCAGGATCCACTCCACAAATTGTCAGGCAGGCTTCGTTTGTCGGACACGTTCATTTATACTGCTGGTTAAATGAATGATGAATTTTGAAGGTTTTTATTGTGACTCCCCCCCACATCAAATTTCATCAGACAAATTAGCTAAGCAAACCAATAAATATAGTTTCTTTCCATGAGCCATACTCTCCAGCTTGTCTTGATTGCTTCTTGTCTGAACAGGGTAGGTTAGTAGGCTACTCTATCTTCATGGACAAGGTCAGCTCCCAGACTACTGCACTAGGCAATACAGTATGGGAAGGAAGCGGTCAGCTGTAGGTGGGGAAAGAACAGGTTAAGGGCTACTTAAAAAAGCTAGATGTACACAAATCCATGGGTCCAGATTTAATACATCAAAGGGCACTGAGGGAATTGGCAAATGCCATTGCAGAGCCTTTGGCCATTATCTTTGAAAACTCATGGAATTTGGGAGAGGTCCTGGATGATTGGGGGGAAAAATATAGTGTCTGTCTTTAAAACAGGAAAGAATGACAATCCAGGGAACCTTATTCCCTGGAAAAATCATGGAGGGGATCCTCAAGGAATCCATTTTGAAGCACTTGGCACAGGGAAAAGTGATTGGGTCATCAACATGGATTTGCCAAGGGCAAGTCATTCCTGACCAATCTGTTTAGCTTCAATGATGAGGTAACTAGCTCTGTGGACGTGGGGAAGTCAATGGATGTGATATACCTTGACTTTAGCAAAGCTTTTGATACAGTCTCCCACAATATTCTTGCACATAAGTTTAGGAACTATAGATTGGATAAATGGACTGTCAGGTGGATATAAAGCTGGCTAGATAGTCAGTCCCAACAGGTAGTGATCAATGGCTCAATGTCTGATTGGCAGTAGGTTTCAAGTGGAGAGCCCCAAGTATTGGTTTTGGGGTTGGTATTGTTCAACATTTTATTAATGACCTGGATGTGGGGATAGATTGCACCCTCAGCAAATTAGCAGAGGATGCTAAGCTGGCGGGGGGGACAGGTAGATGCATTAGAGGGTAGGGATAGGGTCCAGAGAGACCTAGATAAATTGGAAGGTTGGGCCAAAAGTAATCTGATGAGGTTTAACAAGGCAAAGTGCAGAGTCCTGCACTTGGAATGGAAGAATCCCAAGAATTGTAACAGGCTGGGGACTGACTGGCTAAAATGCAGTGCAGCAGTAAAGGACCTAGGGATTACAGGGGATGAGAGGCTGGATATAAGTCAACAGTGTGCCCTTGTAGCCAAGAAGGCTAATGGCATATTGTGGGGCATTAAGAGGAACATTTCTAGCAGAGCTAGATAAGTTATTATTCCCCTGTATTCAGCACTGGTGAGGTCACATCTGGAGTATTGTGGCCATTTCTGCACCCTCCCCCCAGTATATCAGGGATGTAAATGCATTGGAATGGGTCCAGTGGAAGGCAACAAAATGATTAGGGGGCTGGAGTACATGACCTATGAGGTGAGGCTGAGGGATTTGGGCTTATTTAGTTTGCAGTAGAGAAGAATGAGGGGTGATTTGATAGCAGCCTTCAACTTCCTGAAGGCAGAGCTCTAAAGAGGATGGAGAGAGGCTGTTCTCATTAGCAACAGATGGCAGAACAAGGAGCAACCGTCTCAAGTTACAGAGGGGGAAATGTAGGTTGGATATTAGGAAAAACTATTTAACGAGGAGGGTGGTGAAGCACTGGAATGCATTACCTATGGAGGTGGTGGAATCTTCATCCTTTAGAGGTTTTTAAGTCCCAGCTTGATGAAGTCCTGGCTGGGATGATTTAGTTAGGGTTGATCCTGCTTTAGGCAGGGGGCTGGGCTCAATGACCTCCTAAATTCCCTCCCAGCCCTAGGATTCTATGAAACTACAATACATTATAACAACTTTTCTTTCAGCAAGGTTAGATATGAGTTGAGCACATAGCACAAAATGGATATTCTAATCCAAAATGGAGGTGACAAATTGGAGTTTGCAGTTTGACCCGGATATGTCCCACTCTGTCACATGTACATTTTGGTTGGGAAGAGAGATTAGATTTCTTTTGCTTCTTTAATAAAATATTTTTAAACACTTCCTCTTTTTGTCTTTCACTTTATCTGGCTTTGAAATATGGCAGGTTAGTCAAGAAGAATAAAAGACAGAGTAAAGTCCCAGCCAAAATCCCCTAGGATTTTGGTTTTAGAAATCCCCACAAAGTTTCTTTCTTCAGGTTTTAGAAAACTAGCAGCTGGGGTGCTAGGCAAGACAGGAAGTTTGGAAATTCTTCAAGGTGTCATTAAGTCACCGAGCACCAGAAAGATTTGGACAGGAGGATGTATTTTTCTACTATATACCTGAGAGAGTTTGTGCATGTGTGAATCTGTTCAAGAACTCCTCCCGAGCGGTCAGAGCTAGGACCACCAAATTTGGTGTGCGGCTTCCTCTTATAACCTAAAGCAAGGTGAGGGATTGGTTGTGCCAGGATAATGGGATGTGACAGGAATGGGATTGTTTCTCATCCAGTGGAAAGGGAGGGGTCTGATAGCAGGGACAATTATACTTCAGAAGCTGTGTCTACACATGCACGCTACTTCGAAGTAGCGGCACTAACTTCGAAATAGCGCCCGTCGCGGCTACACGCGTCGGGCGCTATTTCGAAGTTAACTTCGACGTTAGGCAGCGAGACGTCGAAGTCGCTAACCTCATGAGGGGATCGGAATAGCGCCCTACTTCAACGTTCAACATCGAAGTAGGGACCGTGTAGACGATCTGCGTCCCGCAATGTCGAAATTGCTGGGTCCTCCATGGCGGCCATCAGCTGGGGGGTTGAGAGATGCTCTCTCTCCAGCCCCTGCGGGGCTCTATGGTCACCGTGGGCAGCAGCCCTTAGCCCAGGGCTTCTGGCTGCTGCTGCGGCAGCTGGGGATCCATGCTGCAGGCGCAGGGTCTGCAACCAGTTGTCGGCTCTGTGTATCTTGTGTTGTTTAGTGCAACTGTGTCTGGGAGGGGCCCTTTAAGGGAGCGGCTTGCTGTTGAGTCCGCCCTGTGACCTTGTCTGCAGCTGTGCCTGGCACCCTTATTTCGATGTGTGCTACTTTGGCGTGTAGACGTACCCTCGCAGCGCCTATTTCGATGTGGTGCCGTGCAACGTTGAAGTTGAACGTCGACGTTGCCAGCCCTGGAGGACGTGTAGACGTTATTCATCAAAATAGCCTATTTCTATGTTGGCTTCACGTGTAGACGTAGCCAGAATGACCAAAAGAAGCAGCAAGCAACCGTACCCCAGATAGCTGCTCTGTGGTTCTCGGTGGCTGTCAGCTGTGCACTATTTGGAGCCTTGAGGGGTGGTTGGGCATAAGCTTGCCCCTTCTAAGGTTTGTCCCCCAGTCTAGCGGGAGGACCCAGGGACCAATGCATGCCATGGGACAAGTGACAAAAAGACAGGGTCGGGGTGTAGGTCGCAGGTTCAAAATGAGGGAACCAGAGGGGGATGCCAAGCAGAGAACCTCAGAGAGCACCCAGTATTCCCTGAAGCTCTCTGGGGAAGCCAGTGGACACCACCCAGAGGAACTCTGCTCAGGTGAGGGAGGAGCAGGAGTAGGCCTCACAGTTTCAGAGCACCCCTTGTCCATCCTCCTTCTCCAGCTATTATACATGGCAACCTTAGCCAAGACCAGGAAGAGGTTAACGTGGAACTTCCATGACTTTGTGGTGCCACAGATGGGGTGTATCTAAACAGAAAAGTGAGGGGAAAAATGCAGCCATCCTTTCAAGAGGAAGTTCTGGAGGAGCTGAAAAAGGGGCTGCAACCTGGTGCACTTAGGGTTGGTGTGTGCCAGGTTCTTCCTCATGCTGCAGAAGGGGGAGGCGTTGGGGATGGGAGTGGACCATGCCAGGTAAAAGCCTGTGCTCACAGCTTCGTGAAGGAGCTGCCAGATGCTATCCTTGGCAGGCCAAGGTAGAACAGAGGCTGGCCCACCAGGGTTCCTCACACTCCTAAAGTGCCAGATAGTCACACCATTTGGTATCGGGGTAGGATATGAAGGTGAAGAAGTGAAGCATGAGTGTGTATAGGTGGTCTCCGGGCACAGTCTGGAAACAGATTGCAAGGGGTGGGAACTCACGTCTCATGGAACAGGGGCCTGATAACAAGGACAAGGGTTTGCAGTGTGTGTGAGGGGCACACCCTCCAGCTGAGCAGTACAGTTTCCACCACCCTGCCTGGCCCACGGCAGCAGCTGCTGGCAAGCCAGTGTGGCCCCCACCACCTCTGGCCAGCCTTTGGGAGCAGCCCTTGCTGCCATGGGCCAGCCCCAGGGAGAATATAGACTCACAGAACTGGCAGGAGCCTTGAGAGGTCATCAGGTACAGTCCTGTGCACTCATAGCAGGACATAAACCTCTGCCAGCAATAATATAGACTGTGTTATCTAACCTACCCCTAGGTACTTGAAAGCTGTTATAATTTGAGGACCCACCAAGGATTGGGTATATAATGCCTGGTTTACAAGGCCAGTGCTCTAACCCCTGAGCTATTGACTTAAACCCTTGTACTTTGAGTGAAACATACGTAATCTGCAAGTCTCCTTCACTTCACTCTGTCTTGAGACAAAACTTCTTGCTGACCCAAGGAGTACCCCAGTTGTTGTCCTTTAATCTCCATAGATCTTCTGCGCGTTGTCTGTCCAAGGTCTTCCTCTTTTGCATTTTCCATGGCAGATGCTGGGTGGTGTTTTTCTGAGAGTGTGGCTTAGCCGTCCTCACTTTCTTCTCTTGATTTGAGCATTAAGTGGTTCTTGTCCTTCTCTGTCCCAAAGCTCCTCATATGTGACAAAGTCTTGCCATTTGATGTGTAGGATGTACCTCAGGCATCAGTTTATGAATGTCTATAGCTTGTGATTTGAAGACTTTTAGTATGCCAGGTCTTGGATCCATATAAGAGCACACAGCACGTTTGTGTTGAAGAGCTGCAATTTCATCTTTACAGCTATTATTTGTGAGCTCCATATGGGATGAAGAGTCTTGAAGGCAGCTGCTGCTTTCCTTATCCTGGCTTCGATATCCTTATCTGTTCCTCCATATCTGCCCATAATACTCCCCAAGTAGGTGAACTGCTCCACCTCTTCCAGGTCATCCCCTCCTATGTGATGGTGGTGGTGGAATAGTTGATCCTCATTGTCTTGGTCTTTCTTTTGTTAATGCCAGTTCCAGTCATCAAAGCAGTTTTGTCTAGTATTGCAAACTTTTCTTCTATGCTTTTGTGTTTGGTGAGAAATTTAGAGAATTTAGAGACAAAAGCCGGTTTCCAAGTGGAGCCGTACAATAGGTATGCACTTTTGACACACCTTATTCTGGAAGATGCTACCGTGGAACAAATTTGGGAAGACTTCAACACACCCTGGAAAGAGACCTGTGACAAAACATTGTGAAAGAGAATAAGGCATGACAAAGAATGGATCACAGCAGAAACTCTGAGATAAGTAAAGGAATGAAAGGTCAGTAAAATCAGCAACAGCAAAACAGGAGCAGCCAAAGTGGAAGCTCAGAGACTAAATTCAGAAGCTAACAGACATTAGAAAGGCTGTAAAACAGGACAGGATGAACTTTGTGGAAAATCTTGCACAACAAGTGGAACAAGTTGCAGGATAGAGAAACTTTAAAGAGCTGTATGACATCCCATGGAATGTTTCTGGGGTCATGATGTACAGTGGATCAGCCATTACAGGATAAGAAGGGCCATGTGCTAACGAACCAAAGTAAGCAGCTCATTAGATGTAAGGAGCCCTTTGAAGAACTACTGAATTGCCCTGCCCGCATAGAGCCGCGGGGGTTACCAGCTGCAAATACGCTTCTTCAAATTAATAATAGACCTACAGAAGAAGAAATTCAAAAAGTGGAAAAGCACCTGGTCCAGACAACCTCCCCATGGAAACAATCAAGGCAGTTAGTGAGTCATCAATCAACATGATGTATAATCTCTTTGGAAAAATTTTGGACGCTTAGGAGAGCCCAAAAGAATGGAAACATAGCTACCTTATCAAGCTTCCAAAGAGAGGCAGCCTGAAGAAATGCAAGAACTGAGGGGGGCATCACGTTACTATCTGTTGCAGAAAAAATGTTCAATAGTTTTCTGCTGGAGAGAATGAAGACAGAAAGTGATAGGCAGCTCGGGGAAGAACATGCCAGCTTCCGAAGAGAGAGGTCTCGTAGCGACCAAACAGCAACTCTCAGAGTGATCACAGAACAGTTGGCTGAGTGAAACTCACCCTGTACATAACCTTCATAGCCTACAAAAAAGCCTGTGACAGCACTGATAGAGACACTTTGTGGAAACTGCAACACTATGACCTGCCATCCAAATTTATTAACCTGATCACTGAGATATTCTCTGCCCCTAAATCCTATGTACCCCACTACTTCCCAACTCTCTGCCCTGACTCCTACAGCTGCTTATCTCCAAAACCCTGCCCTGATTTCTGCACCTCCCACACCTCCAGCCCCCTTCCCTGAAGGAAATGAGAAACACGTGGGTAAATTTTCTAGTTGCACTCTAAAACTGGAATTTTATTAATTTTAGGAGAGGGTTTGGTCGATTCTTATTTTATCTAATATTTTCCCCCAGTTGTGGCCAGTCCAAAGCCCATTGAAGGCAACATGAAACTTTTTTTCAAATGGAGTCAATGTGTCTTAGACCAGGTTCAGCTAATGTAGCAAATTGGCATTTTAGACATGAAGATTTCTTGAAATCTGCTAACATCTATGATATATCAAATGTGCATGAAAGAATGATTCAAGTGCATACCTAGATTACAGAACAAATCAATTTGATGAATCATTAACTTTAGGCTTATCAATGTTGTTTACACAAAACTTTGCGTGTGTGTGTGTTTTTAAATACTTTATTGAGGGTTATTGTCCTAATTTGAAAAGAAATGAACAGTTGGTTCGGTGCCTGAGTATAGATTTGGGTGGCTTTGCTGCGGAGGAATCTTTTTGTTTAGGCCAAAAATGTGATACTGGATTTATTTTTTCATTATAATATTGGTGATTTTTTTTTAGAGAGAGCTGGAATTATGTGATAAGAACATTCAAGTTAGAGTATCAGAGAGGTGGCCGTGTTAGTCTGTAGCTTCGAGAACAAGAAGTCTTTTGGCACCTTATAGACTAACAGATACTTTGGAACATAAGCTGTCGTGGCCAAAGACCCGCTTCATCAGATGCATGGGGGTGGGGGTGGTTTCAGAGGGGTTTTTAAAGAGTGAGGTCCCGGTAAGAGGGAGGGCCATGGTTTATGGAGTCAAAATTGAAAATAAGTTGCAGCTCAGAGATGTTTCTCTCCATTTGATTTTTAAATTTTTTTTGTTTCAGGACTGTCACCCTTAAATCTGCCACTGAGTGTCCAGGGAGATGGAAATGTTCTCCCACAGGCTTCTGTCCATTACCGTTCCTGATGTCTGATTTATGTCCATTTATTCTTTTACGGAGAGACTGTCCAGTCTGGCCAATGTAAATTGCAGTGGGGCATTGCTGGCACATGATGGCATATATTATATTAGTAGATGTGCAGGTAAAGGAGCCCCTGATGGTATAGTTGGTGTTAGGTCCTGATTTATGGTGTAGACACATCTACACCAGTGACATCATCACAGAACCTAACACCAACTATACCATCGGGGCTCCTTTACCTGCACATCTTCTAATATAATATATGCCATCATGGATTAAACAGAGATTGGGAGTGGCTCGCAGTTTACAAAGGTAGTTTCTCTGCTCTGGGTTCAAATATCTCCCCATTAACTCTGACAAAGGCTCACATCCCCCTGTCTGATCTGACTTGTTTTTATCTCTTTTGATAAGTGCTATTGACAGTGGGCCATTTCCACCTTGCTGAATAGACCTTGTCAGCTGTGGCCCTCCCTCTTACTGGCACCCCACTTTTTAAATACCCGTCAGAAACCACCCCCCTCCACTCATGCATGTGATGAAGCGGGTCTTTGCCCACGAAAGCTTATGCTCCAAAATATCTTAGTCTATAAGGTGCCACAAGACTTCTTGTTATTCAAGTTAGAGGTTATGGCTAGAGAAGATGATAAGCATTTCTTTTTATGGAATGTATATATAAACTGAAAGCAAAGTAAATAGCAGTTTTTCAGATGACTGTTCAGGGAATTGGGGCAAGAAAGCATTTATAGCCTTCAGTGAAAAGCCACTTTGCTTCTGGGAACTCCCAGACTAAAATCATTATCAGCACTCTCATGAGCTGCCAGATCTGTGTTATAACTGGAAAAGCACAGCTTCTCGGATAATTCATACATATGCACCAGGTATTGTATCAAAAGCCTTATTTTGTGACTGCTGACTTCAGTCTCAAAGAATTAGCCCCATAAGAAATATATAGAAGTTTTACATCCCGTGATTTTTTTTCAGTTTTGTAACTTTGTGTTTTCTTCCACCAGAGGAATGTGGAACATACACGCCCAACATGAGACCAGTGTATCCAACAAAAACCTTTCCAAATCATTACACCATTGTCACAGTAAGAACTTCTGTGTTTTTCTCTCTAGAAGAGACATTGTTCAGAATTTAATTTCAGGAGAAACAGGATTTGTGGATTGTGAAACCTAACAAAAAACAATGGTTAAGATTTCCAACAGGATTGTGACATCTACATTTTTCACTTTTCTTCTTTTCATACTTAAGATCTGGCTTAATGTATGATAATCTTTATGTAAAAACTACTAATGCTTGGTCAAATCAACTTGAGCCAGCTAATTAATAAACTCTCTAATACCAGGTGCAAATATCTCTGTGGCATTATAAATTGGCACGCTTCCTCATTTTGTGCACTGGAATGTGACTCATCTGCTGAGTCACAATTTTTGCGGGTGGAGTAGAGGCAAGCTAGGTTCTTTTCTTATTCATTTTATTTAGGAAGATGTGTGGCTTATAGCTCTCCTTTAGAACAGCAATGTGGCATTAAGTAGACATAGGTGAGATCTAAACTGAAATCAGAAATCTGAAAGTGTCCTGAATTTTGAAGGTGGGAGGAGACATGAAACTAGCAGAGATGTACCTGTGGTTCAGAGGCAGTCTGAGGACAGAAGTGTCACAAACAACTGGTTTCTTAAGATTTTGTCATAAGTATAACCATTTAAAAAAAATTCCAAAAACTGAATTGTATCTTACTGCCTTCTGTGATATGCCAGCAGACTTCTTTGGACTGTGTGGTGCAGAGTTCAGAAACTCAAATTAAGACTGATAGAATCACAATCTCTTTGCCTTCTGCTCCTGACTTGTCAATGCTGTTGTCTCTGCATGGTGTGGCACTGGGTGCTGTTATGTTCTGGATCTTTACAAATTTTTTAAAAAATTATTTATCCCTTCCTGTGGCTTCTAGCTGCCCTCAGGCCCCAGTGGCCTAGTCTGTATCCCCTCAGTCAGGCCCAGCAGCCTAGTCAGTAGTGGCAAGCCAGTGCTCCCTTTTCCTTGGGGGTCACAGAAGTGGAGGCAGGGGACCTTGGGCCCTGCCTCTCCACCAGGCTCCAGCCCAGGGCCCTGTTTGTGGTAGGCATGTCTTCCCAGCTCAGTGGGGATTCCCACCGCAACACACTGAGCTCCCAGGACACCTCCCGGCTTCCTGCCCTGGGATACTTCCCACCCCATTCCAGATGAGATGCACGGTCTTAAATCCAAACCCTTTCTGCCTCAGTTCTCCCACTCTTAATGAAAACTAGGGGACAAACTCTCCAGATAGTGTACAAATAAAGCTTCCTATTCATTCCCTTTTCTGAGGCATGTATTTTTTCAATCATAAACATGGTTCAACATCGGTCAAAATAGCTAAACCACGCAGAGAGGAGGTATCTCCAGCCTGGCCTTTCAGGTAACTGCAGAGATAAGCTCCCTTCCAGCTCCTTGCCCTATCTCAAGGTCTCCTCCAGAGATACCCTACCTCTAGCAGCTCCCCACTTCCCACCGATAAGCTACCTGTTGGTATAAACTTCAAAGACTAACAGATTTATTTGGGCATAAGTTTTGGTGTACAAAGACACATTTTATGAGATGCAAATAACTTTGTTAGCCTTTAAGGTGCCACAGGGACTTGTTTTTGCAGATACAGATGATCATGGCTATCCCTCTGATACTTGCTGGTATGTTCTCTCACAGAGGCATCTAGTCAATCACAGGTAGGGCTCCACTCAGCTGC
The DNA here is from genome assembly GCF_033958435.1 of Carettochelys insculpta. Classification (NCBI taxonomy): domain Eukaryota; kingdom Metazoa; phylum Chordata; order Testudines; family Carettochelyidae; genus Carettochelys; species Carettochelys insculpta. Next base: position 107,831,441 of record NC_134139.1, on the reverse strand, counting down.
TTCATGAGAAATCAGTTGTGCAATCCTTAAAATGCCAAAAAGTCTGAGGTTATGCCATCCAGTTAGGTTCTGTGTGTCATGGATAGCAAATGCCTCTCAAAGAGTATAACAGGAGACTTTGTAGCAAGCAGGCTGTAAATTGAGCCTGAAATAGCCAAGCCAAATTCAGACTTTGTGTAAATTGATAAAAAAACGCTGTGTTACCTTTGTGAAGTATCACACCGTATTTGATCTTTGTAGCCGTGAATTGTGACGTGGTTAGATCGTTCTATGGCTTGTAGCGTTTATAGTGACTTTTACATAAGAATTTATGTAAAATGGATTTTCTTTTGTATAAAATGGTACAATCTTAATTGTAGGGGCTCTATCCGGAATCCCATGGTATAATTGATAACAAGATCTATGACCCCCATAGAAATGCTTCCTTCACACTTAAAAATGCAGAGAAATTTAATCCTCGGTGGTACCAAGGACAACCTGTAAGTATTAATAAGTAATATATTGCTATGAGACATGAGATAGTGATTATGCTGTTTTAATTTTATTTCTCAGGAAAACGATGATACTGAGAAACAATGTTGCAGAAAGTTATTTCCAAGGCAGCCAAGAAATGTCACTTGGCATAAATAATGATTAAATTGTTGCAACTAAAAATGGATTTTGAAATAGTTTAAATGTTATCTGCCATAAGGAAAATATAGCTGGCAGGATTTTCATTAATTACTTTGTGTATATGATTTTTATGGTAATTTCCCCTGCTTAGAACATTTTCATTGTTCACTGTCAGCCTCCCTGTGACCCCAAAAAAGTGTAATTTTATAGAATGAGTTCCAGACCAAGGTCTCTGTAGATGCTTGGTACAGTCCCAACTCTTTGGACGCTTAGTCCTTGAAAAGTCATCTAGCTCCCGCTATGCTTCAGCCAGTGGCAGGGGCCAGGAGGAAGGGGGGCCCAGCTCTCCACCCCAGAAGGGGCCAGGTTTAGTGCAGTCAGCTCTGCCCTGCCCCCACTCCCTCAGAGCCCCATGAGAGTGGTGGCACAGGGCCTGGAGCTCTGACTGAAGTTCTTGATACTTTGAAATGCTGGGCCCAAGGGCAACTGCCCCATTGTGCCCCCTCCCCGTTGGTGGTTCTGACACCAGCTGCAGTGACCCAGAGATTCCTACTCTTACTTCCCCTTGCTTTTCTGCCTGGAATATAATGCATTAGAAAGAAATAAAACTATATATTTGTGTGTTCTTGACTTTCCATTTTTTACATTTCTCAGCTTTTATATCTGTCTGACTCTTCTCTGTCTATCCACCAACTCGCACTATTGTTTCCTCTTCTCCAGCCTACGTTACTGACCTTCCATCTTCTCTTTACCAGGTCTCCCATTTATCTCTCCCTCCCAAAAATAGTTTCAGCTTCCTCTTTTCCCTTAACTTGCTATATTATTGCTGCTAATCATTCGAAAATCATGATCTTGGCTTGAAAGTCATGAGTGTGTGTGTGTGTGTGTGTGTTTAATGTGGTTTTAGTTTGTGTTATTTTCCTTCTGAGGGTTTGAACCTTTAGATTATGCCCAGTTCACCTTTTCAAACTTTTTTCCACAACTATGAATGCTAGAATTGTTTTTTTAAAATGACAAGTGGAAATTCTCATAAAATAACAGGATTCCAGGAACTGGGACTTTATGACAAATATTAAATAAAGATGCCTGTTCTCATTCCACAGATTTGGCTAACAGCTATGTATCAAGGTCTAAAAGCTGGTACGTTCTTCTGGCCTGGAGCAGATGTAAGAATTAATGGAACTTTTCCAGACTTATATAAGATATACAATAGGTATGTAATGTAATATGTGTGTGCGTGTGTGTGTGGTTCCCTTTGGGAGAGCAATAAATTGCGGCAGAGGTAATCGATTATTTTTGTCAAGCTCCAAATGTCTTGATCAAGGTTTGTTCATTATCCAGATTCCAGAGCAAATGACAGCAAAATAATGATGCTAATGATAAATACAGTAAACCCTTGTTTTACGTTGCTTCATGTTACGCAAAACTCTCATTAACGTGAGTTTTGCACAGTGTGAAGCTGCTGGGCTATTAGCTTGCCTAGCTTCCTGCAGCTGCGGGCAGCCAAGCAGGTGAAGAGCCCCTTCCCCTACCTTCCCAGAACGGCGCTAGGCACTGCTCTGGGAAGGTAGCGGGGAGGCTTTTAGCTCGCTTAACTACCTGCCCTTGCGGGCAGCCAGGCAGACTAAAACCCACCTTTTCCTCTCCCAGATCCCCAGGGAAGCGATGGCTGTAGGCCCCCTCTGCCCTTGACCCAGGTCCCCAACCCATCCCCCTAGCCCTCTCCAACTTAGACGAAATTCAAGGTACGTGAGGGTTCCGTGGAATGCAGCCCTCACATACCTTGAGGGATTATTGTGCAAAGATTTGTCCAAAAAAAAAAATTCAGAACAGTATGGCAGTCTGGATTAGGCTCATGTTCTGCCTGTTAACCGCCTGTGCATTAGAATGTGCGTGTGACAGATGAAATTGTGTGTAGACTTTGTTCTGCTTCCTTTCCTGGTTTTGGGTCAGATTTTGCAAAATGATGGATGTTTACATTCTGTTTTGTCATTGTCCTGTTTTTAATATAGCCCTGCACATTGTGAAAGAACACAATTCTACTAGCCAGGACATGCATTTTCCATTATGCATATTGTTTCTTGATGAGAAACCTTTTATTCTATAACACACTACAGAAAAGTATGTTTATGATAGAGGCAAGTAAAATATTTCCCACCCGTTGATTCTTTTCTTTACCTTGGTGCAAATATTTCACAAATACCTAGATTCTCAGGTTGATCGCTCAGTCTGAGCACTTCTCTTAAATGAAGTGGAAAAATCTGTATATAATATTGTCTGTCAGTGGTGTCCTATAAGAATTCAAAGATCTCCACACCTGTGAATGTTGTCCTTCCATATTTGCCACAACCCCTCACCCCCAATAAATGCCTTCCTCCTCCCCCAGAGCCAGGCACTCCCATCCGCTCTCTAAATAAATCCCTTCCCCTCCACCAGAGCTAGGCACCACTAGCTCCCCCATTCTAAAGCAATGCTGGCAACTCGCCAGAGTGGCTGGGGGCACCTGGCCTACTGCCACTGCCACCACACACTTCTCCCACCACGCAGTGGGGCATGTGCACAGAGCAAGCTGATGGCACCTCCCCGCGTACAGCTCTAGGAGTAGCCAAATTTAAATGCTTCATGAGCCACCCACATCTTCAGAGCGGCAGTCGCCACGCTGCAGTGTCCTGTTTGCTACATGTGGTGAATGTATTGGACACTGCAGGTCTAAGTACTTGAAAAACTGTGTGCAGTGAGATACAGGTTGAACATCTGTAATCCAGAGCTCTCTTGTCTGGCAAAAGCTGTAATCCAGCATTTTAGTTAGCTGGACAACCACTTTCATAAGTGTGGGCAAATTTCCCTTTGTCCCAGAAAGTTTGTTTACAGCTACCAGTCTTGACTCTCTGTGTTCTCTGCTGTTGTTTAGCTGTAATTTACCCCTAAATGTCTTCCAAGAGCCCAGTAAGCAGTGGAAGCATTGGGAATGTGCTAGATAATATTGACCTTCTGTGGTCTGGCAAATTCTCTTGTTCAGCGCTGGTCAGGTCCTGAGGGTGCAGGATGAGAAAGGCTCAACTTGTAGTTGTGAGAAACTGTCAGATAGCCCTTATTGTAAATTTTCAAGTTATTTCACAGTAAGGCAGTAGCTTTCATGGTCAACTGTTATTTCTACCTATGAATAAACATATTTCTGCAGTGGAGAAATATGTACATTTGACATTTGTACAATAAACCAGGCTAGGTTTAAAAATACAGTATATGGGACAAATCCTTCTCACTTTACGTGAGCACACTTTTTGAAATTAGGAGGACTGCTTGAGTGAGGAAGGCAAGCAAGATTTAGGATCTTATCCAAAGCCCATGGAGGTGAGAAACTCTTTGACTTCAGTGAGCTTTATGCCCTTGGCCTTGTGTTTGTAAATTTTGCCATCATAGTAATACTCCAAAGAATTGATCTAGTTATGTTTCATGGATGTTCAACTTTATTATTGTCAGGTAATTTCAGTGATCTTTGTTGAAATGAGAACAGGTTTCATAGTTACCTACTCAAAATTTTTAGTTTTTTGAAATAGAGTTGCTATTGTTTTTTTCCAATACAGTTCAATCCCATTTGAAGAAAGAGTGATATCTATTCTTCGTTGGCTGCGGTTACCTGAAGATGAAAGGTAGGTATTTAATTTCATATGTAAATATCCTGTTTACAGTGTTATAATGTATTTTAATCATTATTTAATTATTCTAATATACATATTTAATACAATACCCTGTGTGCATTATTTCAATCATTTCCAAAGGACATATGAGTGGCTATACTGGCTCAAACCAATGGTCCATCTATCTCAGACTGCATCTACACATGCCCCTCCTGGAGGAAGAGGCATGGTAATGAGCAGCCTGGAAGATGCTAGTGAGGCATGGATGTAAATTTTCCACGCCTCATTCGCATATGGCCACGTGATTCAGGGTCCAGAAGAAGCTTTTCTGGACTCCAAAATAGACATGTAGATGCGTGGCCCCTGGGGATCTCCCAGAAGGAAGCTGTCCTTCCGGAAGTCCCCTCTTCCTCAGGCTTTCCTTCTGGAAGATCCCTGGGGGCCGTGCGTCTGCATATCTATTTTGGAGTCTGGAAGAGCTTCCTCCGCACTCTGAATCATGCGGCCATATGTTAATGAGGTGTGGGAAATTTACATCCACACCTCGTTAGCATCTTTCAAGCTGCTCATTGCCATGGTCCTTCCTCCAGGCATGTGTTAGACACAGTCTCTGTCTTGTCTTCTGACAGTGGCAATACCAGATGCTTCGAAGGAAGTGAACATAGCATAGACTGTGTCTAGACTAGCTCTGAACTTCGGAGGGGGCATGGTAATTAGGGTGTTGGGAGATCACTAGTGAAGTGCTGTGGTGCGTATGCAGCACTTCATTAGTCAAAATCTCCCCTGGGGCAACTTTGATGTGTGAAACTTCGAAGCGCTGGCTTGCGTGTAGCCGCGGGTACTTTGAAGGAGTGCAGGCACTTCGAAGTGCTGGCTTGCGTGTAGCCGCGGGTACTTTGAAGGAGTGCAGGCACTTCGAAGTGCCGGCTTGCATGTAGCCGCGGGTACTTTGAAGGAGTGCAGGCACTTCGAAGTCCCTTTACTTAATTTTGAGAAGTAAAGGGACTTCGAAGGAGTGCGACCACTTCAAAGTACCTGTGGCTGCACGCAAGCCAGCGCTTCCAAGTTTCACACTTTTTGAAGTTGCCCTGGGGGAGGTTTTGACTAATGAAGCGCTGCATATGCACCACAGCACTTCACTAGTGATCTCCCAACACCCTAATGACCATGCCCCCTTTGAAGTTGAGGGCTAATCTAGACACAGCCATAATCTGGCGGTCCAAGGTTTATGGGGTATTCATACATGGGATTGCATCCCTGACTACCTTGCCTAGTAGCCGTGATGGACTGATATTCTAATTATCTAATTCTTTTTTTAACCCAGTTACACTTTTTGTCCTCATGGCATTCCCTGTGATTTCCACTAGTTGACTGTACATCGTGCACAGAAATAGTTCCTTTTTGTTTGCTTTAAACCCGCTTCCCTTTAGTGTCAAGGACTCTGGTTCTTGTGTTACGTGAAGGGGTAATTACCTCTTCCTTATTCTGTTCTGTACACCATTAATGATTTTAATAGACTGCTTTTGTATTCCCTATTAGTGATCGCTTTTTCAAGATGACTAGCCCTTGTCTTTTTAATTTCTCCTCATATGGAAACTGTTGTATACTCTTAATATTTTTGTTGCCCTTCTTCGTACTTTTTCTAATATATCCTTTTTGAAAGGGAATGGCAAGAACGACATGCAGTATTCAAGTTTTGGCCAATATTGTCCACCCCTTGCTTAATGATTGCTGACGTTAATTTTTTCTACTGCTACTGCACGCTGAGCAGATGTTTTCAGAAATCTGTCTATGATCCCTTTCTTGTGTAGTAACAACTAATTTAGACTCCATTGTTTTGTACTGATAGTTGGGATTATATTTTCCCATGTGTATTACTTTGAATTTATCAACATTTAAATTTCGTCTGCCATCTTGTTTCCCAGTCACCCTGTTTTATGAGATCTCTTTGTCACTCTCCTCAGTCTGCTTTTGGCTTTAATTCTCCTGAAAATGTTGCAAATTTTACCACTCCACTGTTTTACCCCTTTTCCTAGATCATTAATAATCAATAAATTAGTTGTTTCAAGTCTGTTCCTAGGCAAATTTTCTATTTCTTTTCTTTTAAAATGTTCCCTCCATAAATGATGCACTGCTTTTTTCTAATAATTGACATCCATTGATGAATTATAATTTTTCCAGACTATTTTTCAATGTATATGTAAAATATTACATTTTTGGTGCTGTTTGATATAGACCACACTTTTACACTCTGTATTTAGAAGAACCAGATTACTCCGGCCATCGTTTTGGACCAGTCAGCAGTCAAGTAAGTGAGTGGTTTGGTTTTGTTTCATTTTAAAGATATATACTGAGTTATGTACTGAGGCTTTTGTAACAAACGATCAGTTAATAGCTATAAACTAGAGCATCTATCTGCAGCATATTTATTAGAATATGGATTTCATATGAGGGTGAACATAACATACATAGTAAAAGGGCATTTGATTAATGTGCTGTTTTGCAATGCTAACAAATTAGGCGCTGCCTTTTTACAATTAAAAATTGCAAATGTGGGCAGAGTTGAAAATGGTGGGTCTTTTGCCTTCATCTGCCCCTTCCCCCTCTTCCCCCAGTCATTGGATGCAATTCTCCATTTTGACAAAAAATATCAAAAAAATTTGGAGAAAAAATAAAGCTTTTCAGGCACCATATCTTAGGAAAAACCCAAACTTTTCATTTAAAAAAGTGACTAGGCAGAGGTGGGGTAAATGAAACATTTCAACCAGCTCTAATCCTAGTCCACTTCCTGCAGATGGCTGTTCATGTTGTAACTGGCAAAGTTGCTGGCTGTTTCAAAACCTTATTTAGGTGGGTATGAGTCATATTTCCCCTCCATTGCAGACTTTGACCACTGTGGCTTAGAGAAACAGGTGCAGGTTGAACCTCTCTAATCCAGAACTCTCCCATCCTGCAGACTCCATAATCTGGCATGATTTTAGCTGGATAACCACTTCTCATGAGTGTGACCTAGTTTCCCGTGGTTTCATAAAGTTTGTTTAGAGCCACTAGTCCTGGCTCTGTGATCTGTGCTATTATTTAGCTGTAACTGACCCCTAAATATCTTCTAAGAGCCTAGTAAGCAGGGGAGGTGTTGGTAATGTGCTAAAAAACATTGACCTCCAGTCATCCAGAAAATTCTCTTGTCCAGCACTGGTCAGGTCCCAAGGGTGCTGTACGAGAGCAGTTCAACCTGTTCTACCACTGCCTGTACTATACCCATTCTGTAAATTAACAAACGCCTTCAGTTTCCAGGATGGATCAATCTTACATCCTTCTTAAATGCACTTTACTCTGCCCCTACCCCCCCACCCAAAAAAAAAAGATGGAAGGGAGAAAAAAAAACTATTCAGTAATTTGAAAATGTTAGATAATGCTACTGTCTTGAACTCAGGAAAAGTTTTTGCATCTATACTTGAGTTTTCCATTTTTCACTGGAGTTATCGGCAAAAGGCTTTCAATTTCTCTGGGTAGGGGGTGGCTTTCATAAACTAACCAGTTTCTGTGATAATACTGAAAGATGAAAGTAGTTCTTTAGTTGATTAACTACCGATGAGAGCTCCACAGGTGTGTATTTGTCTTTCTCCCTCCCCATGTGCACTTCTTATAAAACTAAGTTACCCTTATCTTTGGTCACTAAATAAAACTTAGGTTACTGCTCAAAAATAGTTGGTGTGTGGACTTTTGACTAGCTCTTTAAGAGCATAATTCTGCAACTCTTTATCACACTGTAGATTCATACAAGTAGGCCGATCGAGTAATGTAACTAGCACATCATAAATGTTAATTGCTTGTATTGACTATTTGTGGTACTACTGGCAAGAATAATTTAGTTGCATAGAGTATTGTCCCTAAGTACTAAATGCAAAACAGGGTGAAGACTTGAGCCATAGGATAGAATTTCCTTTGATTTAAAATTAATTTTTCAATGAGTGATCAAGATCCCCTCTAAGTCACTAGTACGTTCTTCTGTGCCAGTTAAAATGACCCAAATGATGAAAATGTGTAATTTACCTAAAGACTAAACTGACTGGACTACCTTGTTGCAAGAAATTCTCATTTTAAACTAGCCCATATTTAGACTGAAATGAAAACTTGGGTATGTCCGTACAGTCCCTATTCACAGGAATACTTCCATTGAAACCTATAGGAGCACTGATGTGAACAGAGTCTGCGGGAAGAGGTCATTTATTTGTATATGGGTTAGACTGTGTCTTACATTTTACATTCACCAAATACAGATTTATGAATTAATTTTTAAATGCTCAACATCTGTTTTACTTCAACACATTTCTATTCTGCAGGTCATATGCGCACTACAGAAAGTGGACAGCATAGTTGGGATGCTGATGGATGGTCTCAAACAAATGAACTTGCACAAATGTCTAAACATTATTCTTCTATCTGATCATGGTAAATTCATGCATAAGCAGAGGGAAAATGAGAACAGGTCCATGCATGGAATTAAGTGGCAGGCTGCCATTTTTATTAGCAAATGCTAAGATTATATTATTAAATTTTATCATAGGTGAGTAGTTCCCCTCCCCTATCACCCACGCTTTTCTGTGCCAGTGTGGAGGTTACCTATACAATCCTTAGCCTGGGGCAGGCTCTTCTCAGCCTATCTACCAGGACTCAGCCCTAGCACCATCTCTGCTGTGAGTGGGATAGATGATGCATAAGAGTGGGGATCTGAGCCTGGGAAGGACATGAAGTTTGACCTTGGCCCATAAAGCCCACAAGGTCTCCCTTGGTCCTATAAGCCAAAGGCCCATCACCAGAATCCTAGGTTTTTATATGTATATTTTATCTCTGGAAACTGTTCATTTTATCCTCATAATTGCACTGGAAACCTGCCGCAGACTGTGATGAATTAATAATTCAACCCAAGTACCTCAGTTATATACAAATCACATTCCTACCTTGCACGATGGTGGTTCAAAGATGCCTGTAGGAAGGTGGAAAACTCCCTGATCCTCTGCCAGTTGGCCCATGGGAGAAACAATTCTTTCCCATAACCCTTGAATCAGCTGGATCCATAGACTCTCTGTCAGGCTGTCTTCCCATTCCTAGTTTAAGGAAAGTACCTGGGAGCTGGGGAATTCTGGCCAGGCAGCACCCCACCCTCTCAGCTGGCCAGTAGCTTCAAGAACTGTGTTGTCCCTCAGCAAGTGTTTTCCTTTCTCACTGCTTGGACTGTGCGTTTTCACCACTGGCCCCATCAGTTCCCTCAACCATTGAGGCAGGTGGTGACATCTTGTTTTCACAGAAGACATGCTTAAACTCAGGTGTTAACTTTTGTTAAGAAGACTGTTCTGGAACTGATTCTTATTTACATGCCCTTTACAGCTCTCTGGGGGTATAAGTGGGTCTTTATGTAAATTACACTTTACAGTGCTAGAACAATGTAAAGAGTCCACATTGTACCTGAGAATCAGGCCTTTTACTGTTAATTTGTGGAGTTGGTAGAGTGGAATGATATAGTTCACTTTCTTTTGATGTGCGGCATCCAACTCTCTTCCTCCCTTATCATTTTATGTGACTTTACACCTATGGGCTACGTCTACACTAGTCGGCTACTTCGAAGTAGCCGGCACAACGTCAAAATAGCACCTGTTGTGTCCACACGTGCTGGATGCTATTTCGACGTTGAAATCGACGTTAAGCGGCAAGACATCGAAATCGCTATTCGCATCAGAAGATGGGAATAGCACCCTACTTCGACGTTCAACGTCGAAGTAGGGCGTGTGTAGACGATCCGCGTCCTGCTTCTTCAAAATAGCGGGGTCCTCCATGGCGGCCATCAGCTGAGGGGTTGAGAAACACTCTGTCTAGCCCCTGCAGGGCTCTATGGTCACCACATGCAGCAGCCCTTAGCCCAGGGCTTCTGGCTGCTGCTGCTGCAGCTGGGGGTCCATGCTGCATGCGCAGAGTCTGTAATTGGTTGTCGGCTCTGTGGATCTCATGCTGTGCAGGGCAAGTGTGTCTGAGAGGGGCCCTTTAAGGGAGTGGCTTGGGGCTTTGCTGGCCCCTTATTTTGATGAGGAGTGCTTGTGTGTGTGGACGCTCTGCACATCCTTCCGGGGCGGCTCCTTTCGATGTTCCCCATCGCTACTTCGATGTGGAACATCAACGGCACCAGCCCTGGAGGATGTGTAGACAGCACAAGTCGAAGTAGCCTATTTCGATGTCCTTACTTCGAAATAGGCTACTTCGATATAGCGTGCTAGTGTAGATGTAGCCATGGATTCTATTTTAAGGATGTAACTAGTTTGCATGTATTATAGCATTCTGTTTTCATTTTTCTTAAGTAATCACACTGTGATATGTGTATGCACATTGCACAAATGACGCTGAAAGCCATAGCTGTAGTCTGTCGTTTCCATAAGCTGCCTCTGATCTGTCCTTAGATTTCCAACTACAGCCCAGACGTGAACGGTTATCCCCTCTACTAATCCAGCTCCCACAGTATGCTGTATTCCCCCTCCCCCCCTGCCTTCAGTGGTGAAATCTATTTCTATTGTATTGTGATAAATGCCATGAAAGTGCTACTGGGCTGCTGAAAGGGTGGATGTATATGTACCGTATGAATTAACATTTCCTTCATACTGTTCAGATGTCTTGTGCTTGGTGATTAATTTAGTCAGGAAGGCTATATTTCCCCTTTGTATAAAACAGCTACTTGCTCTGTTATGTGTACTGCTGATTTGTTCTAACCTTTGTAAAACAATGCTTTCCCCTCTGTGCAGGCATGGAAGCAGCAAGCTGTAGTAAAACAGCATATCTGAGCACATATATGGAGGACGTTCAAGATTTTACAATAATTCCTGGCCCTGCAGCTCGCTTAAGACCTCAAAATGTTCCAGATGAGTATTTCTCTTGTATGTAGTTGCTAAACTAATTTGTGTTACTTCATTAGCTATTTCTACTCTTATTAAAATTAAGTGAGGATTAGTTTGTACAGAATATACCGATATTTCTCAGATTCAGCACAAGTTTGTGGAGAAGTTGAACCACAAGGATTGGGGAAACTGTTACGAGTTAGAAGCGTAAATCTTCTGTTCTTAAAGGCACATAAGACATGCTTCACTTACATGTGGAGCTGGAACCCTTAATTTCTGTATGATTTAACGAAACACAAGTTATTAGATTCAATACAGGGGTAACTAGGAGAAATTTAATGGTCTGTGATATAAAGATTCAAGTTAGATGATCTAATGATCCATTCTGGCTTCAACTTGTATGAGTCTTTCCTAGCCTGTAGCTTATCCTTTTCCAAGGAAGGTTGCTGAATTAAATTAATTTTGTTTCTTCTGATGGATTTTTTTTCCCCTTGGAAGTTTATAAGAAACACATTTATAAACACTGTGCCAAGGTTAAGTTTTATAAAGAAAACTCCAAGTTGACTAGCACAACAGTTACCGCTTCTCATGTGCCCGTTGCAACAAAATCTGGAATGTCAAATTCTAGTTGGCAACTTTTTCTTTTTTGTTAACACTATTTCAGTGATACTTATTTAAACATTATAAGTTGGGTGGGGAATCACTGGTGACCTGGCTGTACATGGTTTGTCATGGCTAACTGCTGGTGGGGATGCGGGATGGTGTTGACCCGGGTGAAAGGTAGCAAAATATACGGATATATAAATTTAGGAAGGCTTGCCAATCTGACTTGAATTTGAGGATTACAGGGTTCGCACCTCCCCTGAGTTATCGGTAAAGTCTGAGGCAGAGCCTCGGGTTCAGGCCGGAGGTGAGTTTTCGGAATTCCCAGTAAGTACACAGACAATGATTTTAGCAACACTTATGGTTTGTTTACTTAACAGCACAGTGGTATGTATGCAGCACTTAACCAATACACACTACAATATATATATATATCATGGCTAGCACTTAGATTACAATAAAAAGATCTCACTTAACAATACCTATTGTTTTACTAACTGCATTTATGGTTTAAACCTATGCTAGGTAAACAGGATGCAATATTCACTGACTCCTTTTGAGCTCTTTAGAAGCTAAGACCAGCTCACTTCCACCTGTCAGAAAAGGAGTTATTGCAGTGGTTCAGAAAAGGAAGCAGTTAGCAGAGGGTTCTAGGAAATAACAAAGAAGAGAGAGAGAGTTGGGGTGATAGGCACCTCGCTGGTGCGGATCCGTCTGGCACAGCTTAACACGCGTTGCATTGAGCGTTCTTCTGCGCTACCTTTTGTCTTTCCCAAAGGCTGTTTATACCTTTTTCCTTCATGTTGACTAAATTAGGATCTGACCTCATCGAATCTTGAATACTTGCTGAGACCCCCATGTTTTCGATGACCGTATTTCATCCAGCCTGTTGTTTCGAGAAAAAGCTTGAAGGGAAATTCCCGCTTGGACCCCTTTACCTGAATTTATCGGATAATCTTATGTTATTTCCTTTAAGTGAGGAAAATTTTGGGCGTATTTTGATGTCTGAGAGGTATTTTTAGATGGCACAGGCTGATATGACACACCGTTACTAGCCTGATCTTAAACCTATATATGGAAAATTATTTTGCCCAACCTTTCCCCCCTCATGTCCTATTTACCAGGCAGGCCCCTTGCGTTACAGCTGACAGGAAAAATAGATAGGCATAGATCCTTCTAGGCCTCAGTTAGCTAGACTATCAAGGCTTCTTAATATCTAACCTACATTACATACTATTAGCTAAGCACAGGCTACAGTGGTTGCTGCAGCTCCCATTGTTTGGAAATAGTGAACCAGGGTCACTGGGAGCTGCAGGGCACTGTACCTGCTCAGGTAACAAACTGTGTGGGAGCCTGCCAGTACCTAGCCCTGATGAATTGTGTATGGCAGAAGTGCCCCACCTCTGTTTATAAATAAATAATCCACGTGACTGGAGAAAAGAGAACGTAAAGGAAACTTCTCCAAAAAAGACAGTTTAAAAAGTGTGGTTTGAAAATGTTCTTACTGATTTTGTTTTTACCATTGGTTGCTTGGTTTTCAAGCATCAAGTTGCTTATGTTTAGAAATGATATTTTTAACCTGGATGAATGTGTTATATGGTATCAAATAAGCATTCCCTATTTGGAATCCTTTTATATTGCATCTTTTCTTTTAAACTTTAGGGGACTAATTTTTTCATCTGACTCTTCCAGTTGATTACCACCGCATTACCAGACAACTTACAGTAAGTACTGTCTTTAATATTTACTTGTGCCTCTTTATTCATATTGACATTTGTTTTTATTTTTACAGCATCATTATGCTAGGCTTCTTGCATGACATTTGAAAAGAAAGGGTCACTGCCCCAGACAGTTTACTACCCAATTCCAGATATGATACAATGGAAGGAAGAGAAAGGATAGAGAGAAAAGTGAACAAGAGTGACAGTATTATGGGCTATCAGGAATACCCAACATGTATTTGTCAAGAACAAATCATGCCAAACTTACCCAATTTCCTCCTTTTGGTAGAGTTATTAGCCTAGTGGATAGGGGAAAAACAGTAGCCATGTTGCACCTTGATTTCGGTTATCTTCTTGACACAGTCCCACCTGACGGTACCATAAGCAAACTAGGGAAGAGTGGTCTATATTAAATTATAATAATCTGCGTGCACAACTGGTTGAAAGCCTTTGCCAGACCCTGGACCAAGTGAGGAGCTGGCTCCAGGCCCCTGGCAAAGGACATGGTCTCAGGTGGAAGGGGCAGTACTGGAGGCAGGCTTCCCCAGCCAGCCCTCCAGTGCTGCCCAGGGCTGTGGCTGTGATTTAAAGATCCTGAGGCTGTGACATCAGCTGTCGCCACCGTAGCTGGGCTGTTTTAAATCACTGGGCCCTGAGGCAGCTGCCCCTTTATATCTCTTGTTGGTGGGCCTACAATACTCAAAGTTACCAGTGTTTTACAGTGGAAGTGGGAGGACATATGTAGTGGAATGTCAGAGAGGTCAGTCTTAGGTCCAGTACTACTAAGCATTCAGTATTTTCGCTCATGTTTATATTAGTGTGTGACACCAGGCTGGGAGGGGTCATAAGCCAATTGGAGGGTAAGAGTAGACTTCAGAATGACCATGACAAATTGGAGAATTAGTGTGAAATCATAAAGATTAAATTCATTAAGTACAAATGAAAAGTACTACCCTTAAGGAGGAAAAATCAAATGCACATCAGCAAAATAGGGAATAACTGTCGAGGTGGTCATGCTGCTGAAAAGGATTTGGGAGTTATACTAGCCAACAGTGTTGTGCAGTTGTTGAAAAAAGCTGATGTAATTCTGAGATGCATTAATGATAGCAGTGGATGAAAGATGGTGTGGGGAACCTATGACCTGTGACCCAGATACAGTCCCCAGCTTATTTGGATCTGGCGTGCAGCAAGACTCAGGGCTTCCCACACAGCAGGGCTAGCTGGGATTTGCACTTCAGCCCCACAGTAAGTCTCCAGGCTTCCATATCATCCTCTCCCTCCCCCAACCTGCAATGGGACTGGAGTGCGAGTGCCGACTTGCCCCACTGTGGGGGAAGCTCTGAGCTTGTTGGGAGTCAGGGCAGAGAGTTTTGGTTTCTTTTGTTGTTTTTGCTTCTCGCTTGTGTGTGGCCCCTGACTGATATTTTTTTCTCTGACTTCTCTGGGTCTCCGTTGGGAGGAAAAATAAAAGTTTCCCCCACCTCTGAGTGAGATAAGGGGGTAATGGTCCTGCTGTCCTCAGCAATGGTGAGGCCTTAGCTGGCATACTGTATCTAATTCTTGATGCCACACTTTGGGAAAGATGTGGACAAACTGGAGAGATTCCAGAGAAGAGCAATGAAACTGCTAAAAGTTTTAGAAAGCCTGACCTAAGAGCAAGGTTAATAAAATTGGGCATGCTTATTTTTGACAAAAGAAGACCAAAGGGAGAGCTGGTGACAGTCTTCAAATATGTTAAGGGCCCTTCTAAACAGGATGATTCTCCATTGTTGTCCTTATTCATAAAAGGTAGGACACGAATCCTTAATCTGTGGCAAGGGCAATTTAGAATATTATTGGGAGAAATTTAGGATAAGCTTTAGCATATTTAGGAAAAACTTTCTAAATATAAAGATAGTTAAGGACTGGAGTGAGCTTTCAAGGAAAGTTATGAAACCATGGAGGCTTTTAAGAACAGGTTGGACATACATCTGCCAAGAATAATCTAGGTTTATTTGGTTCTGCCTCAGTGGAAGTGGCTGAAGTTGATGACACTTTAGCTGTGTCTACACTAATGAGGTTTTTCGGAAAAGCCTGGGGTCTTTTGCAAAATCACGCTGAGCATCTACACACACAATGCGTTCTTTTAATATTACATTGGAAGAACATGGCACTTTTTCCAGCAGTCCT
This sequence comes from Carettochelys insculpta, assembly GCF_033958435.1. NCBI lineage: Eukaryota > Metazoa > Chordata > Testudines > Carettochelyidae > Carettochelys > Carettochelys insculpta. The sequence continues at coordinate 107,815,817 of NC_134139.1, read as the reverse complement.
TTTCTGCTTCTGGATGAGGAAGGGCACCTTTTTGCAAAAGATCCTTTCAGGAAAAACAGTGTGTAGACACCCCCCGGGGCTCTTTTTTCGAAAAAGCAGTCCTCCGTGGCACCAGATGTTTTGATCTGTGGTGTTCCTGGTCCATTCTTTTGAAGGTGTGGCTTCTCTCTACCGAAAGAGCGGGTTGATTTTTTTCAGTCTGCTTTTTTGCTTGTGGTCATGATCTTTTGAAAGAAGTTTTTTTGGAAGAGATCTTCTGAAAGAACTTCTTTGGAAGGACTGCTGTAATGTAGCTGTAGCCCCTGACTTCCCTTACAGCCGTACAGCTCTCTGATTATGACCTCAGTGACTCACTTTTGGTTCATACATGACTTGAGTTTTGTCTGTCATTCATTAGACTTTTTTATATTTAACTCCTCTCTCAGCAGACATTATATCATATTCACTTCCCATGCAAGCCATGCAGAAACCTTCTGGCTTTATTAGAATTTTCTAGTCGCCTCTGTCCCCACCTTTGACTGCAAGCATGGTGGGAAATGGTGTCGGTAGGCTCTGGTAGCTACTGTTTTTGTACATCAGAGGTAGGACCCCCTAAGTGGCTCGGTCTGGTATTCCAGGAGCTGGCAAACTCCAAGAGGGGATCCCATAAGGGAAAAGGAAATGGTGGGGGAGAATATGAAACATCCATGTGTTAATGTATTAAAACCTTTGTATGTGTGAGAATTTCTGTAATGCAGTATTCTCAAACTGGACAGTTCAACATCACTAGACTTCGATATTCTATTCATGTGACACTTCTGACATTAAGAGAGACCTCAATGAATACATATCTTAATACCAGCTAGTGTTATCAAGTCCAACATGATTAGAACCTCATCAGAAAAAGTAGCAAAATATTAGTTATTTTTTTAAATTAGTTTACAGCAACCCTTAAATATAGCTGGCAAATTACATACTGGTTGGATGGAAGTAATTGATATTTCTGCACCATCCAATAGATTTTTTTTTTGAATATGATGGAAAGACTCCCGTTGATATTTTTTTACAGGAGTTGGAGCACAGCCCTTGTCATTAAAGCACTGCTGCACACACAGTTTCTGATATTCAGAAGAATGTATTCATGGTGGTCACTACTAGTTTTTTTCATACACTAATAAATATATATCTTAATTTAAAATTTTCAGTGCATAGACCCAGATCAGCATTTCAAAGCATATATGAAAGAGCTCTTACCCAAGCGTTTTCACTTTGTCAACAATGACCGGATTGAACCAGTACATTTTTATTTAGACCCTAAGTGGCAACTCGCACGGTAAGGTGCCATTTATCAGTACTTAATTATACTGCACAGAGTTTCTTGTCTTTTTCTTTTGTTTTTAGAGGGTAAAAATAAAACAAGGGGCTGGTTTTAGATTGACAGCCATTGGAGACAGGTCTCCATTTATGCTCAGAACAGGTGTACAGGGCCTCTCTACCAATATGCAAAATATGCATCTTCACAGGGCACCATGAAATTGGAGGCACCACATTTCTCCCAATTTCATAGTTCCCAAGGCAGCTGCGTGCTGCCCATTGCAGTACCTCTGGCCAGCACCATACTCTGCCTTCCACCACCATGAGCTACGCCCAGCAGAGCCATCCCTAAGGATGTGTAGGGCCTGGGACAACCCCCCACACCCATTCTGCCTTTTGCTCTAATCCTCCCATGAGCAACATGGCCTGGGGAACTGGCAGGGACCTGGTGCCAGCAGCGGGGGTTGGTCCTCCATGGCACTCACTAGCCGCAGGAAGTGGAACAACCTGGCCCCAGCCTGTTCTGCTCCACCACTTCCCAGCCATTGCTGTCCACTTTCTGCTGCTGGTGAGTGTGAGAGGAAGGTCCCACCACTTCCCCCAAGCCTTCTCCCCTCAGCAGTGCAGCTGGGAGCAGTGAGAGTGGGCTGGGGTTAGGTCACTCTGCTTCCCGTCTCTGCTGGTGAGTGTACAGGTGGGCCCAACCCCTGCTGCAGGTGCCAGCCCTCCTCCCCTCTCGTCTGCTGCCTTGGGCCCCGTGGAGCCCCCTGAAGCAGAGAACTCTGACTGGTTGTTCTGAACCGTGCTACTCAACATCTGTTTTCCTGGTGGAAGGGGAAACTGTCCCACCTGTGCCTCCTGTCTGCTCCCCCATCCTTAGGTAGCCTCCCTGCCCTGCCCCTGACCCCAAAGCTCTATCCTTTGGGGCCTGTCTCCCACAGCTCCTGCACCCAGAACCCCACAGCCCTAGAACACAGCCCTCCAGTATGGAGCAGCCATCCTGCCCCCTTGTGGGGGAGAGCGCAGGCGCTCAGGCTGCGTAGAGCACCACAGTTGATAAAGATGGCTCTGCAGGGGTACCACAAAGAACACTTTCTCCTACACTGCCCTTGTGTTCAATTTGTGGGATTCTCTTATATGAATTTCGCTTAGTTGAATATGCTTAACTTGGTGGTGGTTCTGTGATGTGGACACTTGTCAGTTAAGATCCCATTTTCAGAAAGACTTTAAGCACCTGCTTAATTCCCAAAGCATGCACTTAAATTTAACCATGTGTATAAGTGCTGAATCAGTGCCTGCCTGTCAGATGTGGTGGATCAACTCACTTCTGTGAGTTGCAGTTCCACCTACTAGCAACCCAGTCTAAAATTTTGCTGGGGACCTAGGGTGAAATTTCCTGAGCCATCCCCCATTACATCTTGTTCTCTTATTTCACTGTCAGAAATTGCATTAAAACAAAGTAGCAGAAATGTAGCCCTGTAAAGGCTAACAAAATGATTTATTCGGTGGTGAGGTTTCGTGAGACAGACTGTCCCACAAAAGCCCATCACCGAATAAATCATTTTGTTAGCCTTTAAAGTGCTACGTTTCTGCAGCTTTGTTTTGTTGGAGTACAGACGAACATGGCTACTTCTCTGTTACTATTCAGAAATTGCATTGTTTCTTCTGGCTTATACATGTGCCTTTGCCAGAAGAGTAGTATATATTGTGGAGTGGAAAAAAAGGTTTAATTTAGGAGTGGGTCAATTGTCCATATATAACATGTTTTTGATAAGAGTATCTATCAGGTGTATGTCTTGCAACCTTTAGCATAAACAAGTAAATGTAAAGCTAACTAATTCACTATATTTCCCTAAAATGCTAAAGAGTAAAACAATTAAACTGAGGTGACAATTAAGGTCAGAGGAATTAGTCAAAGAATTAACAGTCGCATACATTGTGGACTCAATAAGTCTATAAGAATATAAATTGAGATCAACAACTGGCCAAATTATTGAATGAACACAATCAAGCAAAGCACAGAACCAGTTTAACACTAACACTGGCAATCAAAAGGCGAGTAGCTTATTGCTGAACCCTGGCAAAGTACTATATTCCCTCAGAACACCAGTAATTAAATGAACTTAGGTTTCTCCAACTCAGCAGCTAATTTCTTTATTTTAAATACATTCCAATCAGCAACTCACAATCCCCCTTTTGAGAAAAGTGGCCTATGCTAACATTTTCACAGGTGCAGAGTGCCACCACAAGCATACTTTAAAGTAGGGCAGTCAATTAAGTTTCCGGCTATTAACACACAAATTTTTTTAACACATGTTAATGCAAGTCAACTGACAGCCCTAATTATAACCACTGCAAATGACAGCCTCTATACTTCAACATTTAAAGGCTTACTCCTGCAGCTTCCACAGCAGAAATGAACAGCCTAGGCTAGTGAGTGGGCCATATGAGTGGCTCTCCTTCATCTCAGTGGGCCTCTGGGATATAGACTTCACTTTAGTGTCCTCTTCTATACAAAGACAAACAAAACTACTGAATGTATTTTTACAGAGATGCGTGTTGTTAAGTATTATTGGTTGCACTCCCTGTGATTTCTTTTAAATAGGAAACCATCTGAGATCAAGACTTGCCAGGGTGGATTCCATGGCTCAGACAATCGGTTCATGAGCATGCAGGTAAGATTCAGAAGAAGGTAGTGCTTATGATCGCTCTTATTTTTTATTTTCCTTGTTCCTAGATTGCAAAGGACATTTGTACAAATGTTTGTTTAATCCAGGACACAGCCTGTGATGGGTTGTACCAAGCCACTGTGTGCCCTGGTTGCCATTTTGCTACACCCTGCCCCAGGAAGCAGAGAGGTAGAAAAAAGCAGCAGCAAAAGAAGGTTCTCCTGTCTTGCTTAGAGAAGCCTCCATAGAGCAACTATCTTGGAAGCTAGAGAGACCTCATCATCCAAGGGCTAGAAAGGCTAGCCACATCCAATCAGAGCCCAGCAGACTCAGATAAAAGGAGCTGTAGGGATTCAGTGGGTCAGTTCCTGTCTGGAGCTTGAGAAGTGAAGGAAAGGGCACCCCTCTGGCCTGGGGTGAGAAAAGAATTGGTACATGCTTGCCCTGAGATAGGAATGGAGATAAAAAAGGACCTGGTAGGAAGAGGCCCAAGGAATTAGCTGTCATGGATTAGAGTGAGTAGCATGTGGCTGTGGTTTATAGGTTTCCTGGGCTGGAACTCGAGTCCCCTACCAAATACACGTAAAATGGGATAAATTCTAAGAAGGAAATGAACTTTTTTGAACCCGAACAAAGGACTGAATTTATAGGGCCCAGAGGCAGGACTGAATACAGTAGAACTCAAAGATATGAACAACAGAGTTATGGCTTACCAGTCAACCAGACACCATGTGGAACTGGAAGTCCTCAGCCAGCCAGCAGCATAGACATGAACAAAAGCGGATATTGCGCTACATCAGGGCTTCAGCCTATAATTCAAGAAGGAGGTTGATAAATAGGAGAGGATTCAGAGCAGCATTCCCTCTCCCACCCATGAGCCAAATGAATTTTGTTGTGCACATCAATGTCGTGGTGTTGTGTAACGCATCACTATCATCTCAATGCACGTAACAAAATTCATGTGGTGGGAGTGGGGCCAAGAGGCTCTGCATGTGGGAGGGAGCTCAGGCCTGGGGCAGAGCGTTGGGGTGCAGGAGTGTGAGGACTCTAGCTGTGGGGTATGAACCCTGGGATAGAGCTGGGGCTGGAGTGCGGGAGTGTGGGGGCTGTGGTGTGGAGCCAGATATAAGGGGCTCAGGGCTGGGGCAGAGGGTTGGGGTGCAACAGCTCTGTCTGGGGGTACAGACTCTGGGGTGGGGCTGTGGGTGAGGAATTTAGTGTACAGGCTGCCCTTGGAAGAGAGGACTACCACAGCAGCTTGAGGTCATCTGAGCAGTTCTTCTTTACAGCTGCTACAGCTCCAGCAGGCACAACTGGGGGAGTGGGAGCCTGTCTTCTAGTCAGGGAAGATGCACCTGCTCCCTACTCCCCCTGTCATGGCAGCTCTGGGTTGGGCACCATGGCTGGGGGAAGAGGAGAGGCAGCCTCTCCTTTAGCTCCACCACAGAGCAGACATGGCCTCCGCACAGATCTGCCGCAGCTTGGGGAGGTGGCCCTTCACTCCAGCCTGGTCCTGAGCTGCAGGTGCAACTCTGTGCTGGGGCCAGTGCACAGAGATGGCACTTTGTGTGCCTACTCTGAGCCCCTGTGCAGGGCAGCTGTGTAATTTAGAGGAAATTTAGGTTCAGAGACTTATTAGAGGCTTAGAAAACATGTTCTATAGCAACCAGAAGTCCTGTAGCATGTTATTGACTAACAGATATTTTGGAGCATAAGCTTTCATGGGCATCATGCATCTGACTAAGCGGATTTTCCCTCGAAAGCTTATGCTCCAAAATATCTGTTAGTCTGTAAGGTGCCACAGGACTTCTTGTTCTCGAAGATACAGACTAACGCGGCTACCTCTCTGATACATGTTCTGTAGCAGGGATTCCCAACCTATGGGTCACCATTGGATTTATTAAAGGTCACCAGCTGGGCAGTTCCCAGCTGCAGGTGGCTGTCAAAGAAGCCATTTGCAGTTTTTTAACATTGTTGCCTCAGGCAGATATCTATCAATAGCGATAACACTTACCTTATGTCTTGGTGCTGAAAGCTTAACACTTGAGTTAATTGGTTTTAATGACTGTTACCTGCTGGGAGCAGGAGGGCTGGGGGAGCCACCCAGCCTAGCAGACCTGGTGAAGAGACTGCAGGAGGAGGGTGTGTGTCTAAGGCTGGGGCCAGTTAGGGCTGCAAGGAGGGATCTAATGCTGGGGGTGGTTTAGGACTGCAGGAGAGGGGTCTAAGAGTGGGGGAAGTTTGGGACTTATGCGGGGTAAAAGGCTGGGGGTAGTTTGGGACTGTGGGGAGGGTCTAAGGCTGGGAGCAGGGGTGTGGTCGTGGTCGTGGTGGCGGCTTGGGGATATTTTGTGTTCAGCCCCTGGAACATTAACACATTACCATTTGGCCTTCAGTGGAAAAAAAAGTTGGACCCCCCCCACCTTACGCATAACAAAGACTGCTTTCATGTCTTTGATACTCCTAGTGATCCCAGGCAAGCCATTTAATAGTCTCTGGCAGTAATTTTTGCTCTCACTCCTCCCTTCCCACGTTTTGTCACCCTCTTCTCTTCTACGTAGCTGATTTCTCAGTTTTCTTTTTTTTTTTGTTTGTGACTCCCCCCAGCCCCTCCAGCCTCAGAGTGTGGAGTTTGAGCCAGGGGGCAGGGGGAAGGTTTGAGGATGAGTCTTTTCCCCCACTGCAACTCAGATTAAGTATAATAAACTATAATAAATAAAGTGTTACTTTCTTATTCATGTATTTTCCCTTTTTATGGAATAACTAATATATAAACCTGAGGGGGCACAGTTTTATATTCTTGCCTCAGGTGCAAAATTAGCTAGTTATGGCACTACTGCCCCCATCCCCCCCACCATTTTTGATTTGCCTTCGGTCACCAAATCTTCCTGAATTGTCAGAATGGGTCCCCAGCTGGAAAGGTTGGGAACCACTGTTCTATAGAGACTCAGAGTTCAAGCTATTAGGTTTACCAAAAAGGCTAATTGTTGACTTGATTAGCTTATAAGTGACTAGATGGTGAAGAAATATTTGTAACTTGAAGGTAGTCAAATTTAGATGGAAAATAGGGCATACTTTTTTTTTTTAAATAGTGAAAGTTGTTAACCATTGGAACACTGTTCCAGGGTGTGTGGTGGATTCTCCATCATTGCCAATTTTTAAATCAAGATTGGCTTTTTTTCTAACAGCTATGCTCGAGGAATTTCTTTGAGAGAATTCTGTGTCTGGTTTTACAGGAGGTCAGACTAGATAATCTCAGTGGTCCCTTCTGGCCTTGGAATCCATGACTGTTTGTGTTCATTTCTATAGATCTGGAGTTAGTAAATACAATGAAAATATGACTTTACCCCAGAAGCCTGTTCTTGCCATCAACAATTATGTATTGCTGAGATCAAACTTTCTTAAAAGCCACAGTTAAACACATGCAATTGGCTTTACCCCATATTTGTATTACCCCAGTTCAGTGGGACTCACAGCCACTTCAGGTGCTGGGGCAAAGTGGGAGGGAGGACCAGCTCTCTGCTTCCAGAGGGTATGGGGCCTAAGATAGTGAGCCCTTAGTGCTGTTCCCACTGTGGCCCTGAGCATCCCTACATCCCACAGAGCTGTGCACTGCAGTGAAGTAAAACTGCCGTAGGATTTCAAAGGGATCTGGGGCAATTGCCTCCTTTGCCTTCCCACCGCTCTTCAGTGGGCCTTTCTCAACTAGCCTTTCTAGCCCCCCAGGGAGATTGTTTTAGGTTAATTCAAAGGGACTGACAGCTACACTTGATTTCTACTTTCTGCTCTGCTTCAGAGCTTGTATGACCTAGAGAGTGACTGAATTTGAGGTTGTGATCCTTGTTTGCAAAGAGCTTTTAGCTCTGCCGAGGAAAGTGATCTAGAAGGGAAAAAGTATTCTATCTCTTCTGCAAAGAAGGGAAAGATTTACTAGATGTGTAGTTTTCATACAAAAGAGTTGAACAGTGAGTGCCCCTGAATAAGACTTGAAAACAACTTGATGAGGTGACATATGCCGTTCATGTGAAGCCAACTATTACACTAACTTCCTTTATGTAATTTTATTTAAGCAAACATATGGAAGTTGAATTGATTGGCTCAAAAGGAGGTAAGAGAGCAGGGATGTTCATGGATCACATTGTTCACTTTTGCTGAAGATAATTTTTTAAAGCCAGCTGTGACTCAACCTCACATTTGCTAAGGCTTGTCTACCTGCCCCACTTTCTGCAAAGGCTTCCTCTACCTCTTCATATTAGCTTCATGACCAACGTTAGGCTATGTCTACACTACGAGATAAAGTCAAACTTACATCAGTTAGCTCGAATTTTTTTTTTTTTTTAACCAAGTCACTGTCTTCACCGTAAAGACCATTAGCTTGATTGGGTGCACTAATCTTGATTACAAAATCGCAGTTACCTGACAGGTATCGTATTAAGCTCGAATTCAGGAGTTCAATTAAAGGCCAGTGTGGAAGCACCACGTCTTAAAAGCAAATTTATTAGCTTCCAGAGATGTCCCATATGTAATCCATAATGCCCCTGTCACTGCAGAGCAGCGGCCAGAGCAAAGCACTAACAGGAAAAACGTGATTTTCCAAGTGGGAGCAGTGAGCCTTTAGCTGTGGGCTCATGTTAGTAGGACAGCCTGAGAAAATGGCTTCTTTCTTTCTATGCTATTGGCACTGTGAGTGCATCTACCTGTTCAAATAGCCCCTGCGGGGAGTTTGCAGCTCTGTGTGTACATGTGCAATTTTTCTGTGCTGTCTGGTGCCAGCTCCTGCCTCACTGTATTGCTGTACCACGTGTCAACAAGGCTGTGCTGGGGGTTGTGCTTGCATGACACACCAAAAAACTTCTCAGTAGTTTACATTTGTGTGCAAACCCTCTTTTCTTCTCTACAGGCACCACATGGTCTGGGTCTTTCCCACGCTCAGCCATATCACGTGGGTCGCCCCAACCCAACCCAGTAAAAGGGTGCGCCTGCCGTTTGGTGCCAATCATGCTACCAGTCATGTGTTTAGGACTCCAAGGGCAGGAAAGATATTTTGGATGGCTAAGATACTGGGGGCTTTGCTGCCGCCATGGGGCAGGACCACCTCAACTGGCCCCCCAACACCTCCCCCCTTCACCCATACCAGGCCTCTCTGCCACTGGGGAAAATTTCCCCAGGCAGCTAAGGGGCTTACTGCCACCAGGGAAGGACCACTTCAACTAGTCCTACACTGAACCGCCCACCTCCCTTGGCCCATACCGGGGCTTGCTGCTGCTGGGGAAAAGTCTCCCCCAGCAGTTAAAGGGCTTGCTGCTGCTGGGGAAAAGTCTCCCCCAGCAGCTAAAGGGCTTGCTGCTGCTGGGGAAGAACACTTCAACTGGCCCCCCCACTGCACCCACCGAGTCCACTCCTACGGGGGCTTGTTGACGCCGGGGGAAAACCAATATTCTTTTTTTCCTGTACTTTTCTATCCTCTTTCTTCTAAAAACCAGTCTAGGACTGAGCATTAAGACTCTCCCCAACACCAGTATAGTGTAGGGGGAAACCAACAATTCTTTCTTCCTTCATTCTTCTCAATTTAAGAAACATTCCGGGCCCCTACATTATTTTCAGGGCTCACATGCATGCAGTGATGGGAGTTGGGATACTCAGAGGATAGCCAGTTGAGAATACAGTCACTGCACCCGTGTTGGCAATGTAATGTGGGGAAACGAAAAATTTTCTTCTAATTTTGAGGGTCTCTGCATTATTTCTAGGGATTGACATATTTCCAGGGTTCGGGAGGGGAATGATGAAAATGCAATGGGGGAAGATGACATCAAGACCAGTGAGCATACCCAGAATGCTACAGGGATGTGGGAACTGTGGGATAGCTTCCCACAATGAACTACTGCAACAGTCGAAGCTAGTCAATATGTGTTTGGCAGCAAGAACTCTACTTTGGGGGGGGCACAGTAGAAGTGAGGATGGTCAAAATCGAACTTATAAATTCCAGTATTAGAAAGTCAATATAAATAAATTCAGTTTTATCTTGTAGTGTAGATGTAGCCTTAGTCTTCAAGGTAGCATAAAAATCTGCATCAGTTCAGTCCATGGCACATTATATATGTTTGTCATCAAAGGTGTGTTGGTTAAAACGTAAATGGATAAAAGTCATTTAGGTTTATGCAGTAGTATGTGCACTTTTTTTTCCACTGTAAATATTCTTTAAAGACAAAAGTAAAATTGGAGTTTTGTTTAAACTGTAGGCTCTCTTTATTGGCTTTGGACCTGGATTCAAGTTCAAGACTCAAGTTGACCCATTTGAAAATATTGAAATCTATAATTTAATGTGTGGTAAGAATAAAGCAGTTGTTCTTTCATAAGACTGAGAAAACCTTTTGAGCTTAAAAACAAAAATCTTAATTACCATGTTTAAATCTCTTATGAAGCTTCTCCTCTATAGCCTATTGCATTTCATAAACTTGAAGTCATCTGTGTTCCTGAGAAAGGCCAGGCCCATGAATTAAAAATAAGATTAATATGAATGCTCCGTAATTGGAAAAAATTACTTTTGACATAAAGGAATTAAAACAATCCTTTCTGCGCCTGCCTAAAGTAGCTTTTTTTTTTAAACTATTTGATTGATTTGGTTCCTGCGCTTCCTTATGTTCCTGTACATTCACTTGAGAACACCTCTTCATGCTATAAACAGAACACTTGTCACTTTATTTCCTATAACATTACCATTTATTGCACTAGCAATATCAGCCTAAAGTCCTTTTCTGTAAACTGGATGCCTAATTTGCTTTTTTGCTCTTCCTTCATAGTGTAGGCTGTGTCTACACATGCCAGTTCTTCTGGAAGCGGCATGGTAATAAGCCATCTGGAAGATGATAATAAGGTGCAGATGTAAATTTCCTGCATCTCATTAGCATATGGGCACGTGGTTCGGAGTCTGGAATAAGCTCTTCCAGACTCCAAAATACATGTGCAGAGGTATGGCCTGCAGGGATCTTCTGGAAAGAAACCAAAAAGGAAATCCTCCTTCCGGAAGATCCCTGCAAGCTGCACATCTCCATGTGTATTTTAGAGTCCGGAAGAGCTTCTGCCAGACTCCGAACCACGTGCCCATATGCTAACAAGTTATGGGCAATTTAGATCTGCACCTTATTAGCATCTTCTGGATGGTTCATTACCATGCCGCTTCCAGAAGAAGTGGCATGTGTAAACACAGCCATATTGTTTCTTCTTCTCTTTTACTCTGACCTTTGTTTCCTTAGCTCACCACAGTCTTCCATTGTCTGTTGATTAATCCTACATGTATCCCTCTCCATCTGCTAGTGTCCTGTGTGCTCCCTGGGTTGTCCACCTGTCTTTCACCTTCTGAAGCCCTCCCTGGAACCTCACTCCTTCCCTTTTGTTCGCTGGAGTTCACCCTTGCCCTCTTCCATTGCCAAAGGCTTTGATCAAGAAAAACCTGTAAGCCTGTGAATCGGCCCAACAAAGTCAGTGGGAAAGTTTCAGGGCCTAAATGTTTTAGTGGCTCAAAGCCAGTGGCAGGAAGCCATGTCTCTTTTCTTCTTATTTGTGGGTGTGTCATTGCTTCCTTCTGGGACTATTGCTATCATAATTGATGAAGGATATAGGAGACCAGTTAACACTGAATCACATTTCAACATCCACAAGGTGCCAGTATTTTTTTTTCTACATGAGGGAGCATGGGTCCTTCCTTTTTCACTCTCAGGAGGCAGGTGGATGAGAAATAGTGTCCTCCTTTTTCACTACAAGTCACTATCACAAGTGGTAGCTAGTTAGGAAAGCCCCTGACTTAATTTGACTGTATGGAGTAATAAGAGGCAAACAACCAATGTTGCAATCATGGCACTTCCATGTGTATGGCCACAGCCAAAATGTAATACTGCCATGTATTTTTGGGATCTCCCTTAATATTCCATTTGAACTGTTCATAGATTTGCTTGGTTTAATACCAGCCTACAACAATGGAACACATGGAAGCCTAAACCACCTTTTAAAGAATCCTGTTTACAGTCCAAGACATCCAAAGGAAGAAAGTCATCCTTCTGTATATCCACTTGTGAAAACCACCTCTTCATTGAACATTGGTTGCTCATGTGATTTGGCAGTAAGTATTCAGATGGATAATGCTGTTGAGCCAAAATAATTTGTTAGTAACGGGGTCTGAAACTGTGTACTTCCCAGTGTTATGGCTACATACATCCCATGATTTTTTTTTCATCTATAGGCCTGATAAAGTGCCCGTTGACATCAATTAAAAATTATCTGTTCATTTTAATGGACATTAGATATAGAGGCCCTGAGAGATCTTTTCATATAGGACCCAGTTCTTTCATTGGAAGGCAAGGTTTGATGGAGATGCCTTGGAATTCTTGCCTTCTTGACTTTATCATGTGGAATTTTTCTCCTGTATAGGACAGTTGTATTTAAAATTGAAGACTTTTTTTCCTCTTAATTTAAACCTTGATCATGCATGCCATTAAAAGGTAGCCCTCCAGTTGATGTCACTGGAAGTTCCATGTGTGGAGGGCTTGTGGAACAGAGGGCTTGAATTCGTTATCAAAAGATTTTGTATATTTATTGTTAAGACCTGCTGGCAGGGAACTGTACTCTACCAAAAAATTAGTAGCAATTAGTAGTGGAGGGTAAAACAACTTTGTTACTAAATGTTTCAACCCTAAATGCTGAAAGTAAAGCACATGTGTTATTACAATTTAAGACTTGAATATCCAGAAAGCAATTTGATGGTATTCTGTAAAACCATGAGATTGCTATCCCAGCCTAAGAAAGACTAGCATCACAAAGTTACTTTAACCTCTACAACTAATTGTTGCGTCTGTGTTTATTTAATAGGACTTTCACATAAAGAATTTTCAGCAACCATTAAATTACACTGCATCAGAAGGTAAGCATTTTATTTTACAGCACAAAATGGAGTTCTTCTTTTTAAAGAAGTAAAAACATTATTTCATTTAAAAATCTGACTATCTAGATTTATCCTGGTTCCTACTAAAATGCATGTACTAAACTAAGCACCTCATCTTTTATTGTTGTGCACCTGAAAAATGTATCTTTATGTGTAATTTTCCCCTATCTTGTAAACTGCTGTTCTTTAAAACTCCATTGCTATGTGGGATGTTTTTTACAGGTGCAGTATATATTTGGGGGCATTGCTACATGATTCCTCTGTTAGGGTATGTCTACACAGCAAAGTTTACTTTGGAATAACAGCCATTATTTCAAATAACTATCCTAGTGTCTACACAACACAATTACTATTTCAAAATAATTTTGAAATAGCAGTTACCTTATTTCAAAATTGGTAAACCTCATTCTATGAAGAATAGCACCTATTTTAAAAATAACTATTTCAAAATAGGTGCGGTTAAGACAGGGAATAAAACCTATTTCAGAATAAGCCATAGTGCATCCAATGGCTCTGTTTTGAAATAGGCTCTATAGCTGTGTCTACACGTGCACAAAACATCAAAATACGTGGCCCTCTTTCAAACAATGGGAGGAGCATCTACACATGCAATGCCTCCTTTCAAAAGAAAATCGAAAGAATGGGGCGCAGATATTGAAATCTGAACTCCCATCCTGTATCAGGAAGATTGTCCCCTTTCAGAAAACTAAATTGAAAGAGTACATGTGTAGACTCTCCACATCCCACTTTTTCAAAAGAGGGGTTGCCATGGCGCCGGTCAGCTGGAGTGCAGGGCCACTCCAGCCAGCAGCGTCGGGGCTCTATGATCCCTGCAGCATGCACACAGGAACCCTCTGGCAGGAAGCAGAATGTGTGCTAGGAGCAGCCCCAGCACAATCTCCAGCTGCACGCTCTGAGCAAGTCAACGATGGCCAGCACACAGCCCCCACATGAGCCCCAGGGCTCCCCCCGAGATCTCGCAGGATTCCCAGGGTTTGGGGGGTGGGGGGAGAAAAGGGCCCGCCCCTGGATAAAGCGGGAGCTGCAGGACCTTCTGGGCCTCTGGAAAGAGGAAGAGGTCCTATGTGAGATGGATGTCAAGTGGTGAAATGTGGCAGCATTTGCCTGCCTGGCCTGGGGCCCTTCTCTCAAGAGGCCATCCTGAGTGTACGGCAGAACAGGTAAGCAGTAAGGTTAAGGAAATGCCGCAGGGATATTCCTGGGCCCGGGACCAGACTGGCGGCTCCAGCACAACACTGGCGACCTACCCCTACTTCCAGGAGCTCCAGGGCATCCTGGGACAGCTTCCTGCTCTTGGTGATCCTGGACACATTGGCAGAGGGGCCACAGCTGGAGGCGGAGGAGCAGCCTGGACCGGGGACCCAGGAGGCTGACGTGACCACTGAGTGGTTGAGCGAGGAGGGGGACCTTGCAACTACATCCCCTCCTGCTCGTCCAGCTGGGTGACTGGGAGTCGGGTGCCCCTGGATGTTGCTGAGGGACCCTTCGGTATGTACGCGGCGGGACGCACACCCCAGTCCGTGAGATGGGACGATGCACTAGCCAGGGGGCCAAACACATGACCAGTGGTCCTGGGCCACACACATGCTGGCCTGCCATGGTACCCGGCTCCTGTTGTGGCCTGCCAGCAATGGCCAGCACCCACCCCTACTGGACAGCGCCACGAGCTGCACGTGTCCGGGCCAAGAAAGGCCTAAGCAGCCACCGCCTGGCTGAGGTGGCCAAGCAGCACCTGCGGCTGATGGAGGCTGAGCTGGAGTGGCGGAGGGCAGCATGGGAGAGACTGCTGAACACCTTGGAGGGCATTGGCATGATGCTCCAGGAGCATGCTGCCAGTGTTGCCTGCCTTCTGGCCACACTCAGGGGCAAGAGATCCTGAGGCTGACGGGGCTTGTGGGCCACCACCCCACCCCTGGAATGAGCCCCCCGCCCTCTCCGGGTTCAGACCCCCCCTGCTTGGTTAGGTGCCCTCCCACCCCCCTCCACACCGTGTCCCCCACCCACCTGTACATAGTTGCACATACCGTACAGTTGTTCATAACTGTTTATTTACCATACACCCCCTCATGCTGTGCTCCTCGGAGAGGGATGGTGGATGTGCCGGTGCAGTGCTGGTGGGGGTCGTGGCAGGGTGGGGGTGGTGGCAGCAGGGATGGCAGGTGGTGGAAGTACATGGGGGATGTGGGTGGGTCACAGGCAGCCATCCACAAAGGCCTTCCTGAAGGCCTCCCTAATGCTGAGGCTGTCCTGGTGAGCCTGGCAGATGGGAGCAGCGCCGGGCTGCTTGTAGCAGGGGCCAGCCATATTGCCCTCCACCCACACATAGGTGTCCTCCTTGCCCTCCACAGTGTTGTGGAGGACTCAACAGGCATCCACCACCTGGAGCATGTTGAGGACCCCAACCTCCAACTGTGCATGGAGGCACCTCCACGACCCCTTAAGGCACCGCTCCACGACATTGCAGGCATGGTTGAGGAGCTGGTTGAATGCCTCCTGGGTGAGGTCGATTGTGTCCATGTATGGCTGCTGGAGCCATGGCTAGAGGGGGTAGGCCGCGTCTGCCACCATGCATGCCACCCCCACTGGGATCTCCCGCTGGGGGATGAATGTGCTGGCCCCCATGCGCTGGCAGAGCCCGGAGTTCTGGAAGATCTGGGCGTCGTGGATGCAGCCCACGCAGCCCATGTAGATGTCTGTGAACTGGCCCCTAGCATCCGCCAGGGCCTGGAGCACCACCGAGTGGTAGCCCTTCCTGCTGACGTACTGGCCGCTGCTGTGTGCCAGGTCCTGGACGGGGATGTGCATGCCATCCAACATGCTGAAGCAGTTCGGGAAGGCAAGGTCGTCAAAGCCCATGATGGTGGCATCCGGATCCCCAGGCAGACTGCTCTGTGCAGCAGCATCACATTGATGGCTCTGATGACCTGAATGGGGAGAAGGGGGATGTGTGCTCCCCTGAGGGTGTGGCAGGCCTGCCCCCAGCCCTGGCTGGCCTCTCCCAGCCTGCCCCCTCTTGGCCTTTTCCCTGCTTGCCTGGCTCCTGCAGCCGGGGGTTCCACTTGCCCTGGCCTCCCCACCTACCTGTGGGAGGTACGTGACCAGGGCCTGCCTTACCTCCATAAGCACAGCCCCAACACTGGCCTTGCCCACCCTGAACTGCTGTCTCACAGAGTGGTAGGAGTCTGGGGTGGCCAGTTTCCAGATGGCGACTGCGACCCATTTCTCCAGGGTGAGGGCTGGCTGCATGCCGGTGTCCTGGTGCCGGAGTGCGGGGGCAAGCCAGTGGCAGATCTCCTCGAAGGTCTGCCTCGACATGCGGGAGTTCTGCAGCCACCTTTCCTCGCCCCACTCCCCTAGCACCAAATGCTCCCACCAGTCAGTGCTGCTGGGGTGGCTCCAGAAGCACTGAGGCACCCGGGAGGAGCCTGGCAGTGTCCGGGGTAGGGGGGCCTCATGACCCCCGGGGGATTGCCCAGTAACCCGAGTAGGTGGGAGGTGGCTGCAGCGACAGTGCAAAGCACTGACAGCAGGGTCTCTGGGATGAGGGTGTCCTCCTGCAGGAGCTACTGCTGTGCTTCCATCCTGGAGCACGAGTGTGCTCTGCTGGGCTGGGGACAGCTGGGCAGCACGCAGCTTGTGTGGGGTGGAGGGAGGGGCCCTTTAAGGGAGTGGCTGGCTGAGGCCCCGAAGGGCTTGTTGGCCATGGGACCCTGTCCATGGCATTTCCTGCCTCCCTTCTTTCAAAGGAGAGTTTGGAGCCATGTGGGCGCTCCCTTTCTAAAGACCACGGCAGCTCTTCGAAAGGGTGGATAGACCTGTTGATCCTCTATTGGTGGGCAGTTGCTCCCTTTCAATGGCTGCTATTTCGACCTCCACATGTTGATTTTCACCGTTTGAAAGGGGTGCTCACGTGTAGAACCAGCTTATGTGTGTAGGTGCTGTATTTCAAAATACAGCGGGTGCTGTTTCAAAATGCATTTTGTGTATAGGAGGTTTATTTCTAAATAAGCTGTTATAGAATAGTGCTTCCAGAATAGCTTATTTCAAAAAAAAAAAAAATTGCTGTGTAGCCATACCTTTAAATACAGAACTGGTGTGGCATATGTGGCAATTTATTTCTTTATTATCTGGATATATTTTAATTCTCCTATGGTAAAAGTTTACATTTGAATTTGAATTTTACAAGATAGGATACATGAGAATTTCATGAAGGAAAAAGGAGCTAGGAAACCCCACAAATATTAAGCCTTGGTACCTGCATATATGATGAAACATGGAAGACCTTTGCTTTGGACAGTGTAGAGTATGGTATACCCTCTCTTTACGCCGACTCGACTTACGCATTTTCATATTAATGTGAGTCGAGTCCGGGGAGCGGAGGGGGAGCATTTGTAGTTCGCCTCCTCCCACACTTGCTAGGATCCAATCTGTAATGTCGGGAGTTATTTTCAGCAACCCGCTTTGCTCAGAAGAAGGTTTGCTTGGAAGAAGCCTCTGAAGTGCAGCTGTGAAGGGGGATGTCACCCTGGGGCAGCAGTGCTGGAATGCTGCTTCTGCTATCCTGGCATGAGGCTGGGCATGGGGCACAGCCCAGGACCTGAGGAGGGCTGACCCTGCCCCCCAGCCTCACCTTGCCTGCATGTCTCTCCAGCTGGAGTGATTGTGGGGGCTGTTGCTGAGCAACAACACACTGCTTCAAACTGAGTTTTGACTTCAGACAGCAGGAATGATAAAGTATTTCTCACTTGATTAACCCAGGACGCTGCTGCTCAGTTGGGGAAAGCTGCTTCTCGCCTCATAGCAAAGGCGGGGCAGAGAGATCCACAGCAGCTTGT
Organism: Carettochelys insculpta; assembly: GCF_033958435.1. Classification (NCBI taxonomy): domain Eukaryota; kingdom Metazoa; phylum Chordata; order Testudines; family Carettochelyidae; genus Carettochelys; species Carettochelys insculpta. The sequence goes on along the minus strand of NC_134139.1, from coordinate 107,798,064 downwards.
GGACTCAGAGTGTCCTTGGCAAAGGCAGATAATAACACACAAGTGGAAACTGTGGACCCTTCCCCTTCCACCCTTACCTGCTACACCTGTGCTGCTTGGTGCACAGCAGAACTAGGATGGCAAGCTCCAGGCGAGAAATTCCATTGTGTCCCCATGTATCAGACAGCAACAAAACAAACCCTGGCACTCCTGCTGTCCTGGAAGTGCTGAGGAGGCTGTTGTAATGCCCTGCTTTTGTTATTTGAAGGGGGCGTCTTTCCCCAGCTGAGCAGCAGTGTCTCTGGCTATGGTCTGAAGAAGTGGGTCTGTCCCATGAAAGCTCACCTAATAAACTTTTTTGCTAGTCTTTAAAATGCTACTTGACTGCTTATGGTTTTGATAGTGTGTAGACTAGCACGGCTTCCTCTCTGTTACTATCCAGGTTAATCAAGTATGTTAAGTATCGGAGGGGTAGCTGTGTTAGTCTGGATCTGTAACAGCAATGAAGGGTCCTGTGGCACCTTTTCTGTTAGTCTATAAGGTGCCACAGGACCCTTCGTTGCTGTTACAAGGACATTAAGTGGAACTTGTGGAGAAGGCTTATCTCTAGGGTAGCACTTTAAAGACTAACAAAATGATTTATTCGGTGATGAGCTTTCATGGGAGAGGCCCACTTCTTCATAAATCATTTTGTTAGTCTTTAAAGTGCTACATTTCTGCTGCTTTGTTTTGTTGGAGTACAGACTAACAGGGCTACCTCTCTGTTGCTATCTCTAGGGTTGTTAAGCTAAATTGGGAGCAATTTGTAAAGTTAATGGTATTTAGTAGGCATATCACCAGCTGCAGGGAGCCAGGAAATTGACTAGCCCTGGTGGTCTGGTCGATTTCCCAGCTCCTACAAGCCCAGGGGCACCATGAACCAGGCTGCAGCCTGGTTCCCATCTCCCCCAACTTGTGCAGAAATTCGAATTATGCTGGGGTTGCAGGAACGCAACCCTGCCTAACTCAAGGGTTTAGTGTGTTAGTCATTAGTGTAAAATAGGTTTATTTACATGGTCAGCAGCGTATCTGCATTACTGTGATGTATTCTGTTATGACCATATTGAAAATGTTTTTTACCCTCTTAAATGAGCCCTAGACTAGTCGATACTAAAACCTAATGTGCGACTCCTCTTTGCCACACCCTGGTGTCCAGTTGTGGTGAATGGATAACGTACTGGACACCCTGGTTATAGTGACTATACTTAATAAATAATGACAGTCGATACTAAAACCTAATTAATGGTCATGTGGAATGTATCTGTTGGCATTAATACTAGCAAAAATAGATTCAGGTTGGTCAGAATATCAGGAGTATCAGTACATTGATATGAACTGTATTTGGTGTTTGTGCTCAAGACAGAGACTCTATTCTGCATGAAAATAAATGCTGTACCTGTGAGTAATAGTAATAGCTAAAAGGATTGTGTCCCCACTGAAGGCAGGATTCAGGTTTTTTTGTCCACTCCTGAATAACATGATGCTTTGGTAGATTTTTGTGGACTGAAGTGATGTAGGTGGTAGGCTAGAGTTTTTCATAAGTCTACACAACAGTAACAGATACTTTAAAAACATACCCAAGAGCATCTTAAAATTCTTGCTTTTAGTAATTTGTAGCACTCATGAAGGTGGCCCAACAAAATTAGATCCACTTAGTAACTTTTTAGGCCTGATCCAGGGAATTTTGCTCAAAGCCCCAATTCTGCAAAATATTGAGTGGGTGATCCCATTGAAAATAGTGGGACTACTGACTTGCTTAAAATTAAGCACATCCTTAAGTAGCTTGCTGAATCAGGACATAAATACTGACTGTAAGATCAGGCCTGTAATTCTAATAGACTCACTTTTGTAAAGATGTAAGTCTAAGGGCCTGATCCTACATTTACGGAAGCTAATGGGAGCTTTGTCGTTGTCTTCAGTGGAAGCCAGACCATTCTGCATGTTTCATAGCTTATGTAACAAATACTCTTGTAATTCAGATCTTGATATTAAAAGTTATAGTGCAGTGGTGTCCAGAAGAAATTTCACTGTTGCCACAGTGCCCCCCACCCAAGCCAGGCTCCCCAGGATTACTTACCAGAGCCGCCCTGCACTGGCAGTGCCACACAAACTACAGCTGAAAGCACCATGCATGCCAAAGCTGCCAAGGCTGCTGGAGCCCACGCCTCTGCCACCATGCGCTTGTCCCACCAAGTGGTGGGGCACAAGGGTGGAGCGGGCAGAGGGTGTGTCACATGTGCAACTCCTCTTCGCCACACCCTGGTGTCCAGTTGTGGTGAATGGATAACGTACTGGACACCCTGGTTATAGTGACTATACTTAATAAATACAGTAGAACCTCAGAGTTACAAACACCAGAATTACAAACTGACTGGTCAACTAGACATATTCTCTGGAATGAGAAGTACACAATCAGGCAGCAGCTGAGGAAGAAAAAGAACAACAAATGCAGCATAGTACTGTATTAAATGTCAAGTATTAAAATAAAGGGAAAGGTTTTTTTAAAAGCTGTTTTGATGAGGTAAGGAAGCTATTCCTGTGCTTGTTTTAAGATAGTTTAAAAGCAGCATTTTTTTTCTGCATAGTAAATATTCACCATGGTATTATGTGAATGTTGAACTGCAAACGTTTGCTATAATATTTTGTTTCAAGGCATGAACATTTCAGAGTTACGAATAACACCAGTCCTGAGGTGTTTGTAACTTTGAGATTCTACTGTGCAGGTGAAACATGTCACTACTAAAAATACATTGACCATCGTGTAACGCTTTGGGAAGCTAGCAAGGGTATTTTGCAGAAAGCAAACAGATTAGTCCCTTCTGGATTCTAAAAGCAAAGAAGGCTTCATAGCCATACAGAGAAAGAAGCCACACACAATACATTGGAATGCATACGTTAAAATGTTCACTTCCTGAATTCGCTTCATGAATTTACGTCATTTTATGGAAAAATATTAGTTACACTTGTTATTAGAGTGACTGTAATTACCCTGTACTGTAGTTGCATGGTTGTTACATTGCGATTAGATTTTAATTGCCCATTTTTCTGCTTTCTCAAGTCAGTTGGTGGAAAAAGGGTGCAAGCAGCCAGTGTCTCTGGCTCTATCAGTAGTGCACTGTGGAACTCAGCATACATGCTTACAGCCAACATTTCACTAAGTCGTTGCTTGATTTCAGTTTATCTCTTGGGAGTCCTTGAATTAAATTGCATGCTATATAGTTGCTCTGCGTCACTAAATCTGAAGTCTGTCCCTAGTCTTGTGAAACGTATCCAAACCTATGAATCAGTCATTGTCTCTTGTAAGCACTAAGCATGGTGTATTCCAGGAGAAACACTGAAAACTGAAACACCCACTCAGATTTTGGGGAAATTTCGGCCCATCTCTAGTTTTTTAAATAGTTACTCTGTACTAGCAAATTCAGTACTTCCCCACTGAGTTTAATTGTACTGTACATTTAAATATCTGATGTTGGTTATCTACCGATTAGTTGCATGATCATGGAGGTGCTCTGTTGGCATGTACTTTTCTCTTACTCTTGTTCTTCCATGTGGTGGTTGGAAATTGCCAGCACCAGAAATATGGTGCACTGCAGAAAATCTCAACAAATATGCAGCGTATATCACACTTGTAATAAATCTTGTTTCTGCTCTAGTAAAGAATATAGAGAAACGCAGTTTGCCTTATGGGAGGCCCAGGGTTCTGCAGAAGAGAAGCACATACTACATCCTTTACCATCAGCAGTATGTGAGTGGATACAGCCAGGATCTCAATATGACTTTGTGGACTGCCTACACTCTTAGCAAACATGTAAGTATTTGCTAGCTTCTGTAATGCTTTGTTCTTCCTACTATTACCCTTTCTATTTTTGACCAGCGATTGGTGCAGGGAATGGGGATTGTGCTTTGTAAACTAGAATTTCAGGGCTGGAAGCAGCTCTGCTTTAGAATATTGGTAACCCTAAAATTCACATAATAGCTGCCTACAGCAGCTGCCCCATGAAAACACCCACAGGAGAGGGAACCTGGGGAGGAAAACATACAGTGGCTCTTCTCCCTTCTCTGAAGTGAGCTTCAGTTCTGCTTCCAGAAACCAGCAGATGCCCAGGAACTGTGGCACTCTCCAGTGAGCAAAAGCCTTTGGTGGAGAGGCCCTGTGAGTCCACTCTGGCTTTTGGCCTCTGGATGTCTCAGCTCCTTGGCAGTGTCTGGCAGCCTCTCAAACCTTGATATTAAATATTCTTTCACAGTATGAGGGGGCCTTTTCTAAAGGACATCATATGTAGTTTCCATGTGGCTGTGTATGATGAGAAACCCTGGGGGTCCTTGACCTGCTCTTTCCCTTTGCCAAAGCAGGGAGCCCATCTATGTAGTCTGAGGAAAGGAGAAATGGTGATGAAGGCTGATAACCACTGCTCTCTCTCTGTACATACACATGCTTTCCGTGCGAAAGAGGGGAGATCTGCTTGGGAATCTTGTGGATGCAACTAGCCCAAGGCTTTCTAGAGTTGTCATTTCTGTTTCTGAGACTATTTAAAAATCAAAAATAGCCACCTTTTTTCCTGTATGCCACCTGGTAAATGAGCAGATTCATATTCATACTTTGTAAGTCCAGAAGGAATCATTAGATAATCTAGTCTGAATATCCATTGTGAAACACACAACTGAATTTCACCTAGTTATCTCTGCATTGAGTCCAATAATCTGTTTGACTTGAGATACTGACAATAACTAATAACCAGAACCCAAATCCAATTCTTACATATTGAATGAGACTAACCATAACTCTTTGCCAAATACAGAGATCCCTGGTGTCATCTTCTAAATACTCACCACTGAAATTACATTAAATATTCACCTGAATCTATGGAAAATGAGTCTTTAAAATAAAATAGATTGAAACAAATATGGGGGTATAGAAAATTACTTATTTCCTAGAAATGTTTCTTAGGCTATGTATACACTAACAATTTTTTTCAAAAAACCTGGGGATCTTTTGAAAAATCCCATGGAACACCCAAAATGTGTTCCTTTGATATTAAATTGGAAGAATGCAGCACCTTTTCTGGCTTCCCTCTTCCTCTCCCAGATGAGGAAGAGTTCCTTTTTCTGAAAGATTATTTCAGCAAAAAATGCGTGTAGATGCCCTGAGGGCCCTTTCTTCAAAAGAGCAGTGGTCCATGGTGCTAGATTTTTTCAGTCCATGGCCCATTCTTTTGAAAGAGCTGTGGCTGTGTGGACACTCTATCAAGAGTGGATCAATTTTTTTCAATGCACTTTTCTGTGTGTGGATGCACTCTTTTGAAAGAAGATTTTTCAAAGAAGAGATCTTCCGTTCCAAAATAATTTCTTTCAAAGGATCGCTGTAGTGTAGATGTAGCCTTAGAGTGACCTTTAGATTAAAAACAATTTAGGATTATCCAGGAATATTGTTCAGTTTGGTTACTTCGGGGAAATTGCAGAGTTTTCAATAAATGTTTAGTGTTTTAAATGCCAGTCATAAAAAAACTATACCTAAGAATAAGGTACAGGCAAACAGATACTTCACAAAAATAAAGAACTGGGACTGCTAAATCACTTCATTACTGTTACACTTCCCAAGGGATCTCAGATGCCTCTGACATCTAGGTTTCCTTTTGATAAGAGAAATGCTTCCCATAGCACTTGGAATGCCTCAGCTCTGTCATCTTATTTATAAGATACAAAGTAATTTTTGCCTCATCAAAATAAGGGCATAAGATTATTTATTCCTTCTGTAACTCAGTTTCCTCATATAAGTTGGAGGAATTGCAGACAATTATTTAGGGTTTTGTAAACATGAATATTGAAGTGAACCCTGATGGTGACTCGATATTTTTATACAGCAAATTATTATTCTGTTTCTGTTCAACAGGATAACCGGACTGCCTCTGTGGAGAACGTGCCCAGCTGTTTACTTGTGGACATTCGTATCCCTTCTAGTTCTAGCCATACTTGTTCATTTTACAAAAGTCACCATCAACTGAACTATGGATTCCTTTTCCCTCCAAGTAAATTCACTGTCATCTTTGTGCAACTTGTCAGAGTTCTGTCTTCTCAATATTTGCTAGTGCAATAGTGGAAAGGGAGACCTTTGCAATAAAATGATCCAGGGAATTAATATAAGACATCAGGTTGCTACTGCTAAGCCATTTGCAGCGCAGTCCATTTCAATTTACGATTTATGGAGTAGATTTCTCCATACTTTGGCAGTTGGCAGGATGCTCAAGATGTTCTTACTCTGTCAGCCACCAAAGATCAATCAGGGTGTCTTGAATAAAGCAAAAGAGGAAAATCACTTAGAAAACAGGCTTTAGCAGAATGTACAGCTAAACCAACACTAGGTGAAATTCTGGCTCTACTGAAGTCAGTGGGAATTTTGCCATTGAATTCCCTCAGGCCAGGTTCTAATCAGTTGTGAAATGTGCAGTTTGTTAGCCCTCTTAGAGTGTAATGATTCACTAGATGTAAACTTTTCTAGGAGAACATTCTTCACCCCTTTAAACAACAGCATGGAATTATTTCCACAATCTCTCTGGATGTTTCAAAACAAAAAACAGTCAAGTAGCACTTTAAAGACTAGCAAAATAGTTTATTAGGTGAGCTTTCGTGGGGCAGACCCACTTCTTCAGACCATAGCCAGACCAGAACAGACTCAATATTCAAGACACAGAGAACCAAAAACAGTAAGCAAGGAGGACAAATCAGAAAGAGATAATCAAGGTGAGCAAATCAGAGAGTGGAGGGGTGGGGGGGAAGATCAAGAATTAGACTGAGTCAAGTATTCAGACGAGCCCCGATAGTGACTCAGAAAGTTCCCATCATGATTTAAACCATGTGTTAATGTGCCGAATTTGAATATAAATGTCAGTTCGTCCACTTCTCTTTCTAAAACGGAGCGATAATTTCTCTTCAGTAACACACATACCTTGAGGTCATTGACAGAATGGCCCATTCCATTAAAATGTTGACTAACTGGTTTGTGGATCTGGAGTGTTTTGATGTCTGTTTTGTGCCCGTTGACCCTTTGTCTAAGGGAGTTAAAAGTCTGTCCAATATACAAAGCATCCGGGCATTGTTGGCACATGATGGCATATATGATGTTAGCAGAGGAGCATGAGAAAGTGCCCGTGATTCTGTGAGTAACCTGGTTAGGTCCAGTGATGGTATTTCCAGAGAAGATATGTGGACAAAGCTGGCAGCGGGCTTTGTTGCAGGGAAAGACAAAGCCCGCTGCCAGCTTTGTCCACATATCTTCTCTGGAAGTACCATCACTGGACCTAACTAGGTTACTCACAGAATCACGGGCACTTTCTCATGCTCCTCTGCTAACATCATATATGCCATCATGTGCCAACAATGCCCGGATGCTTTGTATATTGGACAGACTTCTAACTCCCTTAGACAAAGGGTCAACGGGCACAAAACAGACATCAAAACACTCCAGATCCACAAACCAGTTAGTCAACATTTTAATGGAATGGGCCATTCTGTCAATGACCTCAAGGTATGTGTGTTACTGAAGAGAAATTATCACTCCGTTTTAGAAAGAGAAGTGGACGAACTGACATTTATATTCAAATTCGGCACATTAACACATGGTTTAAATCGTGATGGGAACTTTCTGAGTCACTATCGGGGCTTGTCTGCATACTTGACTCAATCTCATTCTTGATCTTCCCCCCCACCCCTCCACTCTCTGATTTGCTCGCCCTGATTTTCTCTTTCTGATTTGTCCTCCTTGCTTACTGTTTTTGGTTCTCTGTGTCTTGAATATTGAGTCTGTTCTGGTCTGGCTATGGTCTGAAGAAGTGGGTCTGCCCCACGAAAGCTCACCTAATAAACTATTTTGCTAGTCTTTAAAGTGCTACTTGACTGTTTTTTGTTTTGATAGTGTATAGACTAGCACGGCTTCCTCTCCGTTACTGTTCTCTGGATGTTTGTGAGAGAGCCCAGTTGCTAACATGGCACCTGGCACATGAAACATGAAGGTGTTTGTGAACTCTGAATCAGGCTTGTGAACTGGAAAAATGCAAGTAGTGTGCATTTCAAACTTTCTACCTAAGTGGCTGTTAATAACACACTCTACTATTTGACATGAGCATTCTGGTGCAGGAAATGTGGTGGGTTTTTTTAGTAGTAAGTGGAAAACTTATTTTAATCAACTACAATGAAACTCCTTTTATGTCTGAAACAGTGTTCCACACCAGGTCTTCAAATAATAATTTATTTTACTGCCCTTAAATGTATTGGGCCTGATTCTTGTGTAGCTAGCTCTACCTGTGCAGGCCCACCAATAGCAATTCTGCGCCCTGGGAATAGGTCTCCTGTTTCCTTCCTTTGGCTGGGCCACAGCTTCCCCCACAGAAGCCCCAAGAGCCCCATGCCATAAGAGCTTTTTAACATTTTTAAGTTGATCTGTTTAACTTCCTTGAAATCATTTCATGGCTTTCCAAGTAATCCTGCAAAGTAATAAATAGGTTTTAATAATTTCATTATTTTTTAGATCTAAGAAAAGACACAAAGAAGAGGCCCTATGAAGCACTGCTCAACAGCAATATTGTGCCAATGTATAATGAGTTTAAAGGTAATTGCTATGTATATTTATTTATATGCAAAAACATTGCTGGTTTGTCTCAAATCATTGCACAAGGTCCCTGGCACAGCAGCCTCTGTAAATTAAGTCTCGGCCAAGAGAATTGATGCATTCCTTGCTTACATGGGTGAGGCATTTATTCATGTGAGTAGTTGCACTAACATGAGTGGAACTGGTCATGTGAATAACCACTCACCCCATTGAGTTTGGAGTTCCCAGTCTCTGGTCCCATGTGAACAAATGCTTAGCATTCATTCCTTAATTAACATTTTACAATGTTTTGTTACTTATTTTTCCTCTTCTCTGAATTTCACCTGCACATATTTTGGCCAGAGTGTCTTTAATAGACCCTGATGAGGTTAAATAATTGACGAGTTTCCAGTTAGGAATGTTTTCTAGACTAAAAGATGGCTTTGTGCCTGAGTTTCTTATCTGAAATCTGTTCTGCTGTAGTAATAAGAGCAGCAATCTCATGTATAGCAGAGAAAGAATATGCAAGCTAGAGCTGCATGAGTGAGGTTGAGCAAGAGGTACATGTAGGGCACAGGAAAAGTGCGTTGATACAGAACTTCTCCCTCCTGATCAGCATGTCTGCATCAGTCTAATACGGTTATATTTTACATGGGGAACATCAGGTGTCTCACTCTTAACTGGGACTATGTCTGAGACATGGGAAGAACTTTGGAGACTAATGTTAAACATCCCTTTCTATCGTTATCTGTATACTGATAAATGCACAGTGCAATGAGTTTCAAAAATTCTTCTGACATAACATTTTTCACTGCCATATTGTATTCCAGTGATATGGAACTATTTCTGTGATGTCCTGCTGCCAAAATATGTTCTGGCGAGGAATGGTGTCAATGTAGTCAGTGGCCCTGTGTTTGATTATGACTCTGATGGGCTTTATGATACTCCAGAAAAAGTGAAGAGGTGAGAATATTCTCCTTTTGTATTGCTGATTTTTTTTAATTCTTAAAAATAATTTCATCACAATTATGATGATACTAGTTGCAAAGAAAAAAAAAATTCCCAAGAGACGGTCCTGGCAGGTTACATCAGCTAGTGGGAAGCCAGTCACATCTCCAAACATATCACTTTAAAGCTAATAGACAAGTGAAAGTTTAAAAAAACACCCTAGAAGTATGGAATCACCAACTGTGTACATTAGTGCATCTGATGAAGTGTCACACATCTGATGAAGCGGGTCTCTGCCCATGAAAGCTTATGCTCCAAAATATCTGTTAGTCTATAAGGTGCCACAGGACTTCTTGTTGTTCCTGTACATTAGGTGCACTTTGGAACTGAGGCATCCATAAGAATGGGGTTTCAGTGTGCTTTCCGCTAGAACCCCGGAGGAAACAGGAGCAACAGAAGGAGTCCATCATCCCTTGTAATCTGATTCTTTCCTGATTCAGAATAATAGTCTAAGTTCTGTGGTTAGACTTCTCTGTAAAGATTCGCTGTTTTCTTACAGTTAGCACGATTGGTTCAAAATGACAGATTAGCTGTGTATTCCTTGAACTCAGACAGAACACTGAATTCTGCCAATAATATAGTTTAGATTCTCACACTTTCCTGAAAAAATCAAGGTTTTCCCTTTTGAGACCCTCATTAGACCTGCTCTTCACACAACTAAGCCAGCTGAACATGAGTGTTGTCACAATAGCCTAGGATGCCACTCAAAGTATTTTATTGGCACATTTTAGTGCCAGGCATCTGAAAGTTTCTCTTGGGCCAAAGAGGTTCATAAAACCTGTTGTCAAATACACCAGGCGTCATTATGCCCTGTGTCTTTTGTGCTGCTGCAATTTGACAGGTTAAGAGAAGGTAGATCTAAAACACTGCCTCTTTGAATTTCAGATTAGCCCGTGACCCAGAAGTCCTGGTTCCAACTCACTACTTCATTGTGCTGACAAGTTGTAAAAATATTTCCCAGACCCCTCTGCAGTGTGGAGGGGCTCTTGATGCCTTATCATTCATTGTACCTCACAGGCCAGACAACAGTGAAAGCTGTCCAGTAAGTAATCTTTGCTCAGCTCTGCATGAACATCTGAAGCTAGGCCAGGCTTGCACTGCAGACAGAACAGTGGTGAATTACTTAATGGCTGTAAAAAAATCTTTGAGGTATTTTAACATGGTGTCCCAGAGCAAAATTAAACAATTTATTTTACAAAGTCAGTTTATAGAAGTGTGGTGCATCCCTTTAAGTGTGAAAGTAGGTATGTTGTGTGTTTTGCCTTTTTGAATTGCCAAGAGTTGCTGGGACTGAGCTGGTGGGTTTGAAGCACAATCGAATGAGAGACTCTTATTATGACGCTTAAACAGAGACATCTGTAGTATCAACACCAAATCACAAGAGCTGACCAATCCATTTCTGAATCTAATCTGAAGAGGTGGGCCTTATCCACCCTAATAAATCTGTGAGTCTTTGAAGTGCTACAGGACTGCTTGTTACTTGTAAATCTGTTTCTGTTCCCATGATCTCCTCCCCTACCACTGCATTCCTTATTTCAATAACTCAGTAGGTTAAATCAGTTGCATTTTGAATTTACAGGATCACTTTGCTAAATTAATATTGCCTAAAATATAACACAGCCAATGTTAATTTTTAATTTTAATATTTGATAACAGGCTCTTTGATCTGACTGAGCAATAACATGGTCCAATGACTGGGAGTTGAAGCTAGACAAATGCAAACTGGAAATAAGGCATAAAATTTTAATAGAGAGTAAATAACATTGGAATTCTGTACCCAGGATTGTGATGGATTCTCTGCCACTGACAGCTTTTACATCATGATTGGTTACTTTGTCTAAAAGATCTGCTCTTTGGACGAGAAGTCTTTTCTTATGCAGCCTTATGCAGGAGCTCAGACTAGATGATCACAGTGGTCCCTTCTGGCCTTGGAACTTTTTGAAACTGAAAACAGGATCAGGTGCTGCCTTTAGCTAATTACAGGCTGAAACTCTGTGGTCCAGGACTGGCTGGTCTGGCAGTATCCATGGTCCAGCAGGACCTCAATTGTTGCTGGACCAGAGAGCCCCAATGGCAGAGATTGCTGGCAGCTTGGAGCAGGGCCAATCGGAGCAGCCCAGGGAGGAATGGAGCCTGGCTAGCTGGCTGGGAGTGGAGCCCTGCTGGTAGGAGGGTGGCAGAGAGCCACACTGGGGACTAGGAATAAGGAGCCCGGCCAACAGGCCAGTAGCAGGGAGTCCCACCATCAGCCCCATGGCAGGGAGCCTGGCTGGTGGGCTGGGAGCAGAGATCCTCCCTCCCCTGCCCCCAGCAGACTGGGGGCAGGGAGCAGAGCTGAGGGCCAGAAGGGAAGCTCAGCTGGTAGTCACCAGGGAGAGCCCAGAGGCCTGGCCTCCCCTGATCTGGCAAGTTACCTCATTCGGGATCTCGTGGGTCCTGAGGGTATTGGGCCAAGGAGGTCCTAACTGTATTTCTAAATGCGTAATATGCACTGATTCCTTCAACTCCTTGGTTAGATGTTGTGACAGTTTGTTGCTTTAACTCTACAAATCAGCCTCCTGCTAGCATATTGTAGGTGTGATCCTTGTGACACAATTGTGCAGACTAACATTAATTTTTCCCATTTCCCTGCCCCCCCAGAAACACAAACGTGACTTTTTGTGGGTTGAAGAGCGAATGACGTTTCATACAGCCCGGGTCAGAGATGTAGAACTTCTCACTGGACTCAGCTTCTACCAAGACAGAAGACAGCCAGTGTCTGATATTTTACAGTTAAAAACCTATTTGCCAACTTTTCCCATGGAGTGAAATGTTTCTAGTTTACAGCAGATTTTGTAAATACACTATTTTATCTACAGGAAGAAAATCTTTGATTGAGCTGGGACACTTACTGAGACCATACTGAGAATTGGAAAGAACCTGTTCCACATTCATTTCTCAGGGATATTGATGGACTAAGTAAAACACAGGAAGATGACTCCTGTTGTTCTTATGCCCATTTGAATGGGGTAGATTGTCTGTTATTAAAGCTGACCTGCCAGCATTTGAAGTTTATATAGAGAGACAATGAGGAGAAAAATTAATGGCATGTCCCAATTTTTTTTATCTGTATGGCTGTGTCTACACTAGCTCCCAACTTTGAAGGGAGGTTGGTAAGTAGGGTGTCAGGAGATTATTAATGAAGTGCTGCGGTGCATATGCAGCACTTCATTAAGTTAATTCTCCCCTGCGGCAACTTCGAAGTGCTGGCTTGTGTGTAGCCGTGGCTAACCCTCCGGTACTTCAAAGTCCCTTCACTCCTCAAAATTTTGTAAGTAAAATAATTTTGAGGAGTAAAGGGACTTCAAAGTAGCCTGGGCACTTCGAAGTTGCCGTGGGGGAGAATTTGAAGTTGGGAGCTAGTGTAGACAAAGCCTATTAGAATGGGAGAAGATTGTAAATTAGCAATAATGACAATATGTTGATCAAACATTTAAACGTACTCACCAATTGTTTCTATGCTGGAAATACATTTAAAATCCTGATTCATTTACCATACACAATGATTCCTTTTTGATCAGGCTTCTGGGGTTGTGGGGTGGGGGTACAGAACATCTGGACTATGATTACACTGTGGTTTCTATTTTGGGATACATTTGTATCCCGAACTAGAAACCACACAGCCAAACACTGCACTCAAAATAGCAGAGCTATTTCAAGGGCAGTGTTTCATTCCTGGTAACTCATGTCGTACGAGGGTTACTGGGAAGTTTGAAATAACCCCTTATTTTGAACCCTACTGTAATGATTGTAGCTCATAAGCCAAAATAAGGTAACACAACACAAATTGCATCACGTATTTCAAGTTAGGGCTACAGTGTAGCCCTAGCCCCAGTCAATTAGACTTTGTGCATTACACTATATACCAGTGTTTCTCAACCTTTTCTTATGAAGTACCCCCCTTTGCAAAAAAAAAAAAAAAAAAAAAAAGTATAAGTATCCCCAGACTTCTCTCGCATACCTCTAAGGGCATGTGTACTGGTTGAGAAACATGGTCCTAAGGTAATCTGAGGTCTTGAAACAAGTACCATTCAACTTTTACAGATTACTGTGCCATTTTTTAAGAGCCAGATTTGTTTTGCGTACCACCAATTTACACCTCACTTAAACTACTTACTTACAAAAACATCGCAGAAGACTACTGCTGAACACTTGCTGACTTTGTACCATCTTCTCATCAAATAAATGAATTGGTGTAGAAATATTATGCTTACATTTCAGCATGAGGCATATGAAGCAGTAGAAACAAGTCATTGTCTGAATGAACTTTTAGACTGTACTGACTTAACTAGTGTTTTTCTATGTAGCCTGTAATAAAACTAGGCAAATATCTAGATGAGTTGATGTACACCCCTGGAAGACCTGGGTGTATGTGCAAGAGTATACATATCCCTGGTTGAGAAACAATGCTATATAGTGTGTAAAGCTATATTACATGTGTAATGGCATCCACCTCCAAACAGGTGATCAGTAGGAGAAGGGTGCAAGACTTCCAGCACCATGACTCTGGGCTCTAGTTAAAAGTATATTTTCTTTAAACTGGTAGCTATGGTAGGTTATTATCCTGCAGTGGACCAGGAACTAAAGAAAAATGTATTACATACACATTTTGTGACTCTGAAGGGATATGGTGCTTCAGAGATCATATATGATAAGAAATGAATCAAATAGAATCTTAGGACAGTTTTGGGGTATTGTCTCACTCCAGATGAACTTAATTTGATTCATACATTTTGCTTTCTTAAAGGTTCAAGGTAGCTTTCGGAAGCCTCTGGGAGTTCCATGCCAGGCCCAAACCTGGATAAAGGAGGAGGGTTGGTCAGATGAGTGATGATGCGCTGACCGTGAAACAACAATACAAATGAAATCTGATGCCAGCTTTTAGATTTGCTGGAATAAAATTGTCATTTTGAGGAAAACTGGCATTTTGCCACAAAAAATGCCATTGCCCAGAGAACCATTGATTTCATTTGCATTAATAATGAAAGATGATTCCCCCCCACACACATAACATTCAAAGCTGATTTTGCCTGAGCCCCTTTTCAGCATAGTATATCTCTAGAGAGGCAGCAACTGACTAGGTCCCCTCTGCATTTCTGGCTGTGCCCTTTATCCCCAATGCACGTAAATTGCTGTTCTCTTACTTTACGTGCCAGTACTACCAGATGCAAAGCCACCAAGGACAGCCAGTCAGCTCTCTTCGAAGCTGTAGTGCTCCACAGCCAGCTACAGGTGATGTGATATGCCATCACTTCATAATAGTCCCACTTCATCTCCTCTAGTCTATAAAGGAGTGTGCTCTGTATAAAGGGTTTGTTAATAGTCAATTATATATTTCTATTTTTTATATCACAAACTACATTAAAAGAATGTAGAGTCTGTGGCAGAGCATTACAGAGCTTATGCTCTTGTTTAGCTTAGAAATGTAGTCTTGATCCAAAGCCCATTGAAGTCAATGGCTCCTTTTCCAGTGACTTCGATAGAACTGGATAGGCATCTGACTGACTTTTCCTTTCGCTGTGTGTATCTTCTTGGTTTGTCACAAACATAACGTTCTCCTAAAGTAGTTTCACTGTGTGAAGTGCAGGTTGTTGCAGCAGCACTGCATCACAACTGTGTTAGCATTATTTAGCTTTGTAACATCAACTTTGACAAATAAAAATTATAGGCTATTGCAGTTTGTCTCCTTTTTTGTGTCAGATACATTGGTCAGATAAATACTAATTATGATATAAGGATCTCCTTCTTAACACGCTCAGTGACTGAGCCCAAAAAAAAGGAAAAAAGCCATGGGATGGCAGGGGGCTAATAATGTCCCTAACCTTCCAAAGGAGGTGTGAAAATAAATTCCTTAAGGACCATTAAGCACTTGCATATTGTAGAAGTGTAGGGAAAAAAAATGAGGAAATGAATAATTCTGTCTTCAACTCAGGGTTTAGAAGCACTGGATGCATGGGACCACCTACAGAACTAAGGGAGAACAAAATCTTGAATATCTGTTATTCGTTAAGGCTGTGTCTACACTTATGAAAAACTTTGAAATGGCCATGCTACCGGCCAAATTGAAGAATACTAACGAGGTGCTGAAATGAATATTCAGTGCTGGATTAGCATGCCGCTAGCCACGGCACTTCGAAAGTACCATGTTTCGCTTGCGCATGGCTCGTTTACCTGGGAGTTCTTTTTTGAAAGGACCGTGCAAACATCAAAATCCCCTTATCCCTATCAGCTGATTCTATCAAAGTCACTGGAAAAGCAGCCATTGACTTCGATGGGTTTTGGATCAAGCCTCTGTGTGTCTAGGCTAAACAATAGCATAAGCTCTATAATACTGAAAAGAATAATAAGAATAAGGGGATTTGGCTGGTGGCATGCTAATGAGGCACTGAATATTCATTTCAGTGCCTCATTAGTATTCTTCGATTTGGCCATTAGCATAGCCATTTTGAAGTTTTTTATAAGTGTAGATGTAGCCTGCTACTGTTCATTCTGTGCACTGAACTAGGCTGGGGTTCTCTAGAAAATATTAGTATAAAAGATGGGGGCTTAATGCATAGACACAAGGGTGCTGAATTAAGGTTGCACCTTAATTCTGGACTTCGCAGACTTTTATGTGCTTGACTATGCAACTTTAGCACTATTCTTTTGATGTAGCTTTTTACAGTGTATATTCTACATCAATATCAGTGGTAGGCATCTGTTCCTGTAAGTTGCACATTTACCCAGGAAAATTGAAGTGAGGTAATGTGTGCAGTTCACCAAATTTGCATTTACTTGAACTATTAAAATGTTACTGTATAGATACAGGCTTTTTTTTTTAACTGAGAAGTTCCCTACAGATGCTGAATTGTGAAATAAGGGCTCCTTAATCTAAATTTTCCGCTGCAGCTTTCTAGTTTTATCATCCTCGATTTGCACTTAAATAGCAGAGCATTTTATTTCTTTTTGGGGAATAACCACAGTAAGTATCATCAACCCTTCCATTCTGCTACATGAGACTAATAAAAATAATTTTGTTGCTGCAAAGAATGGTAGAGTATGAAAAAGTCTCCAGGAAACCTTTGCCAATGAACAAAATAAAACGAGTTTCCGTTCCTCTTGCTATGTAAATGTTAAAACATGACTCTAATATAGACCCTACTTGGTGATCCCCTTGAAACCTACTCACAGCCCCCGGGGGCCCTGGATTCCTGGTTGAGAACCACTGCACTAGAGGGCACTCTCCTTTAGCATCAGAAATGGATCTCAGGATTTCTGAATCTCACTGTACCTCAGACACAAGCAAATATTTGTGAAAGCCTCTGTCAAAATGTGTATCCAGTGCAGGCCCACATAGGAGGGGGCAATCTGCTATTATTATTCGCTTAGTACCATACTGCAACAAACTGATTTTTTTGAAAAGACAGCCTACAAAAGGGGAAAGTAGCTTCTTTGCAAAGTATGAGAGGACTTGAAGGTGTGTTTGTTCTTAAGTTAGTTAGCATCACAAAGGGAGGGATAGCTCAGTGGTTTGTGCATTGGCCTTGTAACCCAGGGCTGTCAGTTTAATTCTTGAGAAGACCATTTAGCACTCTGGGGAGAATAGATAAAACTTTAAAAAGAAAAAAAATTGTTTGGGAAGGTGCTCAGTCCTGCTGAGAGAGCAGAGGACTGGACCCAATGCCCTCTTGAGGTCACTTCTAGGTATATGTCTGTATTAGCAAATTAAGTCTAGTTGCTGGCAGATGCCAAAAAAAAAAAGACACACCATCTTTCTACTAATTCCTGGTACAAGAGATTCCCCTTTGGTGAGTAGGGGGAAATCAAGAGCTTTTTCTGGGCCTGGCTCACTATCCCAGGTCCCCTCTTTCAACTCATGCCACCTCTGCACAACGCTGTCATGTCCTAAAATAGTCATGCTACTCAAGGCCTGATCAGCACTCAGACCCCTCAAATTCATACAGGAGCTATGAACAAGAAAGTCTCACATTATCAATATAGGGATTTGTTTTAATTGATAATTTAATATGGGAACTTTGGTGGCTAACATTTCTAATGTGGTTGTTTTAATAATATAAATTACTAGAAGTTTTAACCCAGCATCGCTTGGGTCCTTTATTCAATTGTTTTCTTTTGTTTGGGTTTTTTTGTTTGTTTTTGGTTTTCTCCATTTAAATCATTGCCCTGGGCTGGGGCTGGGGTGGGGGTTCAATATGCAGCCACTCTAGGGAGAGAGGACTAGCCCAGAACTCTTTCACCACAGCAGCTTGGGGCTAGATGAGAAGTGCCTCTCCATGGCTGCTGCAACTCAGTGGGCACGTCTGGGAGAGGGGTGTTTGTTCCATGCTTAAGGGACAGACAGACACAAAACCAGACAAACTCTCCCAAATATATACTAGATATCTGTCCTGCTGTCTCAGTGAGGTGATTGCTGTCCTGTTTCTCATCTCTGGCCCCCTCTTTCCCTCCCACCCCCACGGTCATTATATTGTATAGCTGTCCCTGCTTTCCATCCCATATCCTCTGCTGCCCCCCATGTGGTCATTATGCAGCAGAGTCCTCCCTTTCTGTTTTATGAGAAGAAATCCCATTCCAGGCACATCCCATTTTTCCTAGCACAGCCAAACACTTACTTTGCTTCACGTTCTAATGAGAGGAAGCTGCACACCAAATTTGGTGGTCAAGGTTCTTACTGTTGAGAAAGAGTCCTTGAACAGACAGAAGGACCCTCTCAATTAGATAGTAGACAGGACCCTGATGAAAAATCTATAGGATAAAACTTAAAAACTAAACAAATGCTAACAGAATGTGACCATCCTACTTCTTGGGCAAGTGTATTAGCAACCAGACTGAAATATGTGAGCTAACAGACTTGACAATTGTGGTTAACAGAGATATACTTTTAATCTGTGAATTCCAGGAACCACTGTCACTAGAATGGAAAAATACAAATAGTATTTTAAAGTTCTTTAAGGCTATGTCTACACAACATGATAAATTCAGATTTAAGGCAGTTATCTCAATTTTACAACATCTTCACTGTAAATACCATTAGCTCAATTTTAGGGAGTACTAAGATTGATATAACATCATCCAAAGTGGGTGGGTGTGGTGTCAAGTTCAAATGAAGCTTAGAATGGAAGCATCATGTCTTTCAATCAAATTCCTTAGCCTCCAGAGGTGTCCTTTATATATCCCACAATCCCCCACAATCCTCTGCTCTAGCCACTTCCATCTCAAAACAAGGTACATCTGAATATCGTAAAGAAACCATCTCAAAGCACAAGAGATCAGCTTTGACATACAAGATCTGTTCTTCAGAGAGAATTCAGGCTGTGGTCGAACAAGTATTGGGCCGATCTATGTTCTAATATTCAAAAGGCATCTGATTTGGGCAACCTGAAAATCATGTACGATGGATTGAAGAAAGCACTTAGACCAAACATTACCAAAGTTGCCCCACTGAAGCATTTAAATGGACAGGTGACCACAGACAAAAAGCTGTAGATGTCCAGATGGGTGGAACACTACTCAAGTCTTTATTCTCACAAGTGTACAATACCACCTGAACTTGACAACCTCATCCTACCTCTTCCAGAAATGTCTGAGCTAGATGCAGAGCCTGTGGAGGAGGAACTTTCTCGAGCTCTTGATGCTCTCTCCAATGGAAAAACACCAGGAAACAACAGAATTCCAACTGAAGTCCTGAAGGCAAACAAGGCTGTGCTCTTCCCCTTCCCCTTCCCCTATGATTTATTCCTAAAATGTTGGAGAGCAGATGTCCCACATGACATGAAGGATGCAAACATCGTCACTCTATAAAAACAAAGGAGACAAGGGTGACTACAACAACTACAGAGGCATCTCATTGCTGAACATCACAGGCAAAGCATTTGCCCATGTCATTCTCAAACAAATGCAAAAAACTCACAGATGAAGTCTATCCAGAAACACAATGTGGCTTCAGGGCTGCAAGGTCAAAAATGGACATGATTTTCTCACTTCAACATCTACAGGAAAAACGCAGAGCACAAGGAAAGCTGTTATTCATAGTATTTGTGGACTTAACAATGGTGTTTGACAGAGTTAGCAGATCAGGACTATACAGAGTATTAGCCAAGATTGGCTACCCACCAACCCTACTCAACTTCATAACATCCTTTCATGAAAATATGGAAGCAACAGTGCAATATGATGGATCTACATTGGAACCATTTGCAGTGAACAGTGGAGTCAAAGCAGGGTGTGTTCTTGCCTCTACCCTCTTCGGCATATTCTTCTCTAAATTGCACATTTCAAAACTCATGCAGTGATATCTTTCTCCACACAAGATTAGATGGCTCTCTCTACAACCTGGCAAAGTTCAAGACCAAAACTAAGGTCAAGAAAGTCCTCATTAGGGGACTCCTCTTAACAAATGATGCAGCTCTCATCGCTCATAATGAAGACATGCTACAGTCACTGATGGATTCTCTATCCAGAGCCTGCAAGTTATTTTCCCTTGACATAAGCATGAAGAAAACTTTTGTATTCACTCAAAGTATACCTCAGCAACTCAATGGCATTCTGGATAACAGCCCATTAGATGTGGTTCAACAATTGTGTTATCTGGATCTACTGTCACCACAACCCTATCCATGGACGAAGAACTGAACATCAGGCTTACCAAACGAGCATGGAACAATCCTAAACTGAGAGTGAAAACAAAGATAGTAACCTACTAGGCATGTATAGTGCATATTCCGCTATATGGATCTGAGGCTTGGACCACCAACTGGAACCAGGAAAAAAATTGAACAGCTTCCATCTTCACTGCCTCTGCAGACTTATGAATATCAACTAGCAAGATAAAGTTTTAAATAAATGCAGATGTCCTGTCAAGATCTGGCATACCCAGCATCAAAGCGATCCTCAACAGCAGAAGACTATGATGGCTTGGTCATGTGAGAAGAATGAGTGACGAACATCTTCCCAAAGAAATCCTCTTCGGTGACTTGTCATGTGGGTTGAGAACAAGAAGAAGACAAAAGCTATGATTCAAGGATATGTGCAAAAACACCATGAAAAAATTCAACATTGATCCAAAATCCTGGAAATCTACATCATCAAGTTGAAATGCCTGGTGATGATTGCTACAACAGGGCACATCATCCTTTGATAGTATATGTGCAAGCCACACAAAAGAACTTCATGTTAGAAGGAAAAACTCGGACTCAAGAATTCGTAAATAGACTGACATGTGGTTATTGCAATTGACCATGCAAATCCAGTATTGGATGGATAAGCCACGAGAGAAGCTGCAGACTCAAACAGTGCCCAGAGATCCTCACCACAGCTGCTAATCGCTGTCTTGTGATATAAAAAGGGGCCATATTATAGACATATATATAAAGGAAATACAGCAGTGAAATATAAAGTATGTATCACCAAACAGTGCATGCTGTTTTACCATAACCATAAATCTAGACTCATAACAAATGTTAGAAAATATAAGAAACCAACTTTTAACATTTATATACTTAACTTGCACTATTATTGTAATTCCCAGATACATTTCACAATTTTCTACCAGTGGTTGCAGCTTGAAGAGTAAGCACTGTGTTATATTTCTTATATGTCTCTTAAAAAATAAGAAACAGCAACTGAGAAATGGGTTTTGGAACATAACAGCTCAAGTGTAATTGAAGACAACAGAAAGAGTGTGTCTACACTTTCATTCCTCTTTCAAAAGAGGCATGCAAATGAGGGAAATGGAAAATATAAATGATGTGCATATTTGCATATTCAGCACCTCATTTGCATATTCTTATTTTGAAAGAGCTTCTTTTGAAAGAAGAAAACCAGTGTAGAATCTGCTCTTTCGAAAGTAAACCCCATCTTCGAAAGAATCCTTCTTCCCTTTATTTAATGGGAAGAAGGAGTCTTTCAAAGATGGGGTTTACTTTCGAAAGAGCAGGGTCTATACTGGTTTTCTTCTTTCAAAAGAAGCTCTTTCAAAATAAGAATATGCAGATGAGGTGCTGAATATGCAAATCTGAACATCATTTACCTTTTCTATTTCCCTCATTTGCATACCTCTTTCGGTGTAGACACAGCCAAACAGTCATGAGCTGTTTTCATTTACCTTTGTAAATGAACCATTACACTAAACGTGGTTCAGACCTATTACAAATGTGCTGCAGTGACCACAAGGCGTCAGTACAAACTAAGAAGACAAGCTGCTGTTCCAGTAATTTGAAAAACTGTTTCCTGAACTGTAATCTCTTAAATTATAGGAAGAGATTTGAATGAGAGGTCACTGAACAGAGATACATAACGTGATAGCTACATAGAATCTTAGACTCCTCGAGCTGGAAGGGACCTCAGGAGGGCCTCTAGTCCAAACCTCTGCTCCAAGCAAGACCAACTCCAAGTAAATCATCCCAGCTAGGGCTTTGTCAAGCCTTGCATTAAGAACCTCTAGGAAAGAAGATTCTGCCACTTCCCTAGGTAACACATTCCAGTGCTTCACCATCCTCCTAGTGAAATAGTCTTTCCTAATACCCAACCTCGACCTCCCCCACTGCAACTTAAGATGATTTCTTCTTGTTCTATCATCTGCCACCCCTGAGAACAACCTGGTTCCATCCTCTCAGAATCCCACTTCAGGTAATTGAAGGCTGCTATCAAATCCCCACCTCACTCTTCTCTTCCACAGATGAAACAAGCCCAGTTCTCTAAGCCTCTCCTCCTAAGTCACGTGCCCCAGCCCTCTAATAATTTTTTCTCTCTTTTCAGTTCACATCCAGAGGTGAAAGTGAGGTGGTGCACTCTGGTGCACTGCTCCAGCAAAGAGATGCTGGGCTCTGGGGGCTTGCCTGCAGGCTACCACATGAAGTAGCAGCCCAACTGATGAAAGGGGCTGGCTGGGGGCATGTCCCCCACACCAGTTTGGAACTGACCCAGCTCTGAGTCACCCTCCCCACCAGTGCCATTTAGGGAGGATCAGGGGGGCTGAAGCCCCTCCCACCCCAAAATTCCTACTAGGATGTTGCTTGCTGTTCCCCATCTCATCACTCTCAGGGGTTGAGGGGAAAGAACACAGCACGCCTACACTCCTCTCAGTCCTTGCTGGGGAAGAGAGCGGGCAGAGGAGTTCGTGACCCACACTATGTGCTTTCCTCTGGCTTCTGACAGTGAAACTTATCAGATTTCTTTTGCCCAAGTCTTCCAATATGTCTAAGTCACTCTGGATCCTATCCCTACCCTCCAACACATCTACCTCTCCCTCCACCTTACTGTCATCTACAAACTTACTGAGGGTGCAGACCCATCTATCCAGATCATTAATGAAGATGTTGAAAAAAATGGCCCCAGGACCAGCGACAGTGCTGACAACCTGGGAGCAAGACGGGAAGAGGTGCCTGGCTCCCTAACCCCAAAGTGGTCAGGATGAAGGGCAGAAGGAACAGGGCTTAAGGCAGTGAGCCCTGATCCCTGCCCCCACACTCACCTCACCCCACCGGCTGCTGAGTGGTGGCATGGTAGCACAGCCCTCCACTACATTTCAAAGGAGCACGTCTCACTGCTACTGCAGTGGAGGCTGGAACTCCAGACCCCTTTGAAATGCCAGGCCTGGGGGCAGTTGTCCTCTTTGTCCCCCATGTTGGCAGGCCTCCCCAGGACGCACCTCTGTGATACTCCACTTGATACCAGCTGCGAACTAGATATTTAGCTAGTGCCTTTGAGTCCATTCATTCATAATGCTCCTGGTATGAGCATAGGAACAAAACAAAAATCAAGGATCTGTATAATGGGGTCTATTGTTCTGATGGATATAAGATACACATTTTTAAAAGCTTCACAGAGAACACGCGGTGAGTACTGCTGAAAATTTGGAACAAATATCAAACTCTCAGAACTCCTTCCAAAATGAGATATAGCATTAGAAAGGTCACATCAGCAGGCTTTGCTCATTTGGACTGGGTTACTCTTGTGTAGCTACCATGTCTGTCTGCATCCAGTCACTTGCTAATAAATGTGCAATTCATTGCTCCTAACTTGCCTTGTCACTTTCCATAAACTGTCCTTAATTTTGTCTTCAACTGCATGAAACAAACGGTGCCTAAAAGCAAAATAAGAGAACTTCCGTTTGTGTTCTGTTTACGAAAACTCCTCTACAATGCCTGGACCTAAAATATTTCTACTGGTTTCTAGTGGTTTGATGGAATTTCTTTTATATCTAAGGGGACTACTGTTAGAATGTATAAAACTTTATCTTAGTAAGCAATAATTACTGAAAGACAAATATTAAGTAATAACTCCTATTCTCTAGATTTTTCTCTGCCTGTATTACTACAAATGATTTATACCGAAACCATAAGGTTATTGCCCTAAAAGGCTTCCAGTCAAAGAGTTTGTCTACATAGAAAGTGCTGCCACTTGAATTATACCAGGTTAATTAAAGCAGTGAGTCTCCTTCAGTGTGGGTGTAGTTATAATGGTATAACAGTGTGCACACTGGCACATTTATTGCAAGCCACGCCTGTATTACAGAGCTTTGGCCAGTATAACTGTGCCAGCAGAGCCCTCTTGTGTTGATGTAGTATAAGCAAGCAGAAGGAGTTCTGCAAGCAGAGCTGCACTGCCTCCCTAATGACATTAGCTCGGCAAGTAGACACATACTTCTGTTGGCATAGTTGTGTACAGCAGTGATTTTGCTGGAAAACTATTTCGGGTGGGGGGGGGAGTTGTGATTTCCACCCCCCCTCACTCCCAGGTGACATAGATGTGACAGCAATATTTCATAATGTAGACCAGTTTGGGATGTGAAATAAGTTATATGCTGTAAGGTAGTACCTTTATTCCTCTATAACCACATCATGCATCCACACTAGGGTTTACACCAGCATAACTGCTGGATTTTTAAGTCACACTCCTAGCAGATTGCAATACCAGGCACCCTGTCAGTGCATCCCTACCAGGTGTGCTAAATTGAATGCTGGAAGATCAACCTTGGCAGGATTGATCTTCCCTGTAGTGGAGACATACCCTTAGCATGTCAATGTGGGAGCACAGAGGAGGGAAGGAAAGATTTCCTTTCTGTGACACCAGGCTGAGACAGTTGCAAGCAACACTGACAAAACCATGCAAGCCTTTTCTATGGTGCAGCTTACACCATTGCTGTCAACAGACAGTAAATTGCAGTTGCAAATATGTTAGTCTAGACAAAGCCCAAGAAGAAGCTGATGGAAAAATCCAGTGCAATTCATTCACAGGCAGCCACAAAGATAAGACAAGCTAGCTTGCATCATTAACTCTCGTGCAGACAAGATGAGTGAGGGATATCTGTTATGGGACCAAATTCTGTTGGTGAGAGAGAGTTACACAGAGCTCTTCAGGTTACTTTAAGCCTGAAAGTTGGTCCAACAAGAGACATTACCTCACCTACCTTGTCTCTGTAATATCCTGTGAACAACACAGTTACAACACTGCCTCCTTTAACATGGCATATCAGATGTTGCAAAGAGATAATTTAATTCAATAGGTGCAGGTATCCATTTCACCTGGGCACAAATCTAGCCTTAGGAAAAGGGGGCAAATGAACAAAGGGCAGATGCTATTTTTCCCACTGTAAATGTCTCACACTTCCATTTAAGAACATAAGAACAGCCATACTGGGTCAGCCCATAGGTCCATTTCTCTGTGTCTTCTCACATATATGGTACCCAGGAGAATATATGTTCAGAAGAAAAGTCAAAACAATGCTACTTAGCCAAGGAAAACAAGGAACTCAACTGATGAAATAGCTTGTGGGGAACTGTCAAGAGAGTAGAATTTTTTAATGAGATGGAAATAAAACAAAGGCCGTCATTGTGCTGTGTATGAGCAGAGCATCATGAAGGGAGTCAGAGAAGTGCATTGTGAAAGAGGGAGGACTAAGGGGCAAAATGCCCCCCAGGGGCTTCAGGATACACCTTTTCTGTACCCTATTCTCGGATGCAGCTCCTATTCCCATACTATGAGGATGACTGTCAGAGGGACCTATGGTCCTGCCTCTTCCTTATCCTTTCTCATCCTCAGGCTGTGTCTACACTTGCATTCCTCTTTTGAAAGAAGAATGCAAATGAGGCACTGATTCACATATCTCATGCATCATTTACATAAACTCTTTTTCAGAAGAGATTCTTTTGAAAGAAAACAGGCAGTATAGATGGGGCTCTTTCAAAAATAAATCCCATCTTTGAAAGAACACTTCTTACTGAAACAAACTAGGAAGAAGGGTTCTTTCGAAGATGAGGTTTATTGTCGAAAGAGCTCTGTCTGCACTGTCTTTTTTTCTTTCAAAAGAATCTCTTCCAAAAAGAAATTATGCAAATGAAGCATGAGATATGTAAATCAATGCCTCATCTGCATTTTCAATTTCCCTCATTTGCATTCCTCTTTCAAAGGTGGAATGCAAGTGTAGACACAGCCTCATTGAACTACTGTGGAGAGCTAGGACAGAAGAGTCCCTGTGTTCCCTCAAATAAAGGGACTCTAACTCTATCTGACTTCTCATGGTGATTTGGGGGAGGCTGTTCATGATCTTCCCGTTTCCCCTCCTTTCTCTCCTCCTCTGCTCTGCATTTAAGGCCAGGCACAATTGGTCCAGAAGTTCTCAGGGTGTTTAATGCTGGCTAAAAATGCTATGACTCTTCAGGGTTAAAGACTAAAAGAACAATCATCACTCCACTCAAGTACCTGGTAACTCTTTTGGAAGAGCGCCGAGACACGACTGGTCATGGACACTGAACTAACCTCTCGCATCCAGCATCTCTAATTCAGCAAGGCACCCTGCTGATCAGAGTGTGCATGCTTACTACACATGTGCCTATGGTCTACCTGTTTGTTGATAAACAACGAGCTTCCATCTTTGTGGTCATCAGTCTGGAACCCTTCAACAGCACTATACTAATAAATTATTGAGCATAGAGTCTATTGGGACTGGCCATTTAGATGTCAAAAAGGACTGGCCATTTACAAATCAGAAACAGAATTGTAAGCTAATGGATTTTAAACAGACAAGCCCAAAGCAAACCCTAAGAGTTCTTTCTGAAAAGCATCTGAAATACTTGTGCTTCAAGGCATGAACCAAGGCGGTAACTTATTCCATAGCTAAAACGCTGGTTCTGCCCTCTGTCAGGGAGAGGATTTTGGACTAGATGAACCATTGATCTAGTCTAGGCTGGCAAGTCCTGTGTTTCTAAATGAAAAGTGAATGCAGAGTTTGGGTGGAGGAGAATCTTATATTGAGACAAATCCTGAAATTTTTACTCTGTGAAAACTGAAGCCACAGGGTGCCTTATCTGATTAAGGATTGAGTAAAAATGTCAGGATTTTTTCCACTCTAATTGACAAATAAAGGGATATTTAGCACTGTAGCATAGTACAGTATCATTCTTTAATAATATGTCTAACATCTTTCTGGATAAAGACCCACTACATCAGATCTGACGGAGCTTGCATCTGACGAAGTGGGTCTTTGCCTACAAAGCTTACGCTTCAAAATTTCTGTTAGTCTATAAGGTGCCACAGGACTTCTTGTTGTTTTTGAAGATACAGACTAACTCAGCTACCTCTCTGATATCTTTCTGGATGGCACATATCTCTAGACAAAGCTTGAGTGGCATATTCATATTTCACAGGGTTATCTTCTGAATTCCATACAACTACCTTTTCACTTATCAGCCACAAAACTTCTCAGTTGCACAGTAAGTTATAATTTTAGCCATTCACGATGTGTTTTCCTATGTAACTCAGCTAAATCTCCAGATTTATGTGTTCATCTCAATAACTTATTGCCCTGCTTATCCACTAGATGCCAGTGTCTTTCCTTTCGTGGTAGGAAAGTACAGCATTAGACAGTGCAGAGAAGCATATGTGTGTTATAGTCAGATCAAATAAGACCTTCTGTCAGCTGGTATGAGCTGATGAAGCTCAACTGAATTCACTGTACCTCTGGTAGTCTAAGCAAGCTGTGGATCTAGCCCCTGCTGTAAATCAGTCACATGCTCTTTTCTTTTTTTGAACAGGAGAAAATTCATGGCAGCTGCTGGAAACTAGTAAAATCTGTCTCTCTCTGACCCAGTCAGTTTTGCCTGAGTGATAAATGCTAGCACAGTGAATCTAAACTCTTTTCTGCTCCAGAGAAATGCACAGTGTTAGGAATCTTTTGTTCCTTCTAGCTGGATTATAAAAAGGCCTTGCATCCCTGCACACAAGTGTTTCCAGCGGCATATAAATCATACCAGGCTGGGCTTGCTTTGTGCCCACTGTTTCAGTGCTAGTGCAGATAGCTTGCTGGTGTAACAGAGCAAACAGTTAAATATTTCTCCTCTTTCTGTTGTCCAGTATACCTGAAGTGTTACGATATCTTCCAGAATGCTCAGCTTCTGACTGTATTCTGGGAACTCAGAACAAAGTACTTAGAGGGCACAAGTGACGGAAAAGGCATAGAGTCACATCAGTGGTGGTGAGGGACAAAACAGCAACAATGCAGAACACAAATCAGCAGGATGAATGTGAGCAGCCTCCATCTCGAAGAACTGCCTACATTAGACATGGCCTAAGTGTAATTAGCAGATGAAGGGCCAGACTTTATAATCTCTGTCTTAGGCTACGTCTACACGTGCACGCTACATCGAAATAGCTAATTTCGAAGTAGCGACATCGAAATAGCCTATTTCGATGAATAACGTCTACACGTCCTCCAGGGCCGGCAACGTCGATGTTCAACTTCGACGTTGCTCAGCCCAACATCGAAATAGGCGCAGCGAGGGAACGTCTACACGCCAAAGTAGCACACATCGAAATAAGGGAGCCAGGCACAGCTGCAGACAGGGTCACGGGGCGGACTCAACAGCAAGTCGCTCCCTTAAAGGGCCCCTCCCAGACACACTTTCATTAAACAGTGCAAGATACACAGAGCCAACAACTAGTTGCAGACCCTGTATATGCAGCACGGACCCCCAGCTGCAGCAGCAGCAGCCAGAAGCCCTGGGCTAAGGGCTGCTGCACACGGTGACCACAGAGCCCCGCAAGGGCTGGAGAGAGAGTATCTCTCAACCCCCCAGCTGATGGCCGCCATGGAGGACCCCGCTATTTCGATGTTGCGGGACGCGGATCGTCTACACGTCCCTACTTCGATGTTGAACATCGAAGTAGGGCGCTATTCCCATCCCCTCATGGGGTTAGTGACTTCGACGTCTCGCCGCCTAACGTCGATTTCAACTTCGAAATAGCGCCCAACACGTGTAGCCGCGACGGGCGCTATTTCGAAGTTACTGCCGCTACTTCGAAGTAGCGTGCACGTGTAGACGCAGCTTTAAAGTCCTACAGTCTCATCTAGTCATCTAATGGGCAATCCACACTACAATTACAGCTGTATTGAAACCTAATAAATTATTTTGTTAGTCTTCAAAGTGATACTTTACTTCTTTTTTGTTCTAATCGCCAAGTTATCTTTTGACACACAAACAATACAGTTTCATTCTGCTTGTGTAGAAGTGACCTTAACAAGGTTCCTGACTTCTATTACAGCTTTGAATGTGTCCAGCGTTCTAGTACACTTTGAGAACAGGTTCCCTGAAGAAATTTCTGGTATTTCCTGGTTCCAGTCAGACTGAAAATACTGTAAGAATGTGGTGGTTTGGGGTACTTCCATTTATGGGCATGCATGATTTAAAGGAAATAGAGGGAAGGGGACAAGTGGAAAATGGAACCAAAAAGTAAACTGAACTACTTTTCTCAGATTCTCCTGGCCTTTGAGGCAATGCATTGCACTGGTATTTCATCCTAATTGGTTGGACCTTTTTTTTTTTCCAGTAACTACTTCCATATGGAGATTTAAAGCATAGTACCCTATGAATTAAAGTCCCATTTTAACTTTATTTCTAAAGAAGCTGTGGATTCAGGGCAAGGGTATACAGTCAGAAAGGTGGAATTAACTTACAAGTTGAGGGACTATTTCTTTTTTCTTTCTCTTGTTTTGTGACTTTAATTTTTAGCATAACAGCTAAGAGTGCTGTCTTAAAGCACCCTGTTTGGTAAAGCCCTTACACTACAGGAAAGAATGCAAATGATCTAACTGCTGTTTATGATTTCAAGTTGTGTGTCCAAAAGCCAGTTTTCTCAATTGACTCCCTTTCTCTCTGATTCAAACAGCTGGATTCTGTTCAGAAAACATATTTGTTCCTATGTGGTTACAGCTCATCAAAAGTGGCTCATTCTTGAAGAGTTTCTTAATGGGTGTCTTTTGGATCTTTGTTAGTTACGAGGAATCTGACAAAATTCCCTCTGAAGAACAATGCCTGCCTCATATAATGGAGATGTAATCCACGTCTGTTGTTCACATCTGTATTGTGTTAGAATGCGGAACAAAAAAAATCATGCAAATACATCATGGTTGCCCAGGGTACAAAACACTGAAATGAGGGAAAAAAAACTCATATTTTTTGACAGATCAGTTAATACTCTGGCTTGCTTCTTCTAAAGGCAACCTGAATGGTGGTCATTATTTTAAATACATGGTTGAATTTCAATTGCTATAGTATTAATATAGCTGAACATTTATTTGACTGAATATATTTAAATACAATACAATATATTTAAATACAATAAACAGATGTTTTAAAAAATGCTATCATATCAAATCCATGTACAGGTTGAACCTCTCTGGGCTGGCATGCTCTCGTCTGGCAACATCCATAAGCTGGTATGATTTTAATTAGCTGGATGTTCACTTAACCCTGGAGTGGCCAAGTTTTCTGTGGTCCAGAAAGTTTGTTTCCTGACATCAGTCCTGATTCTCAGTGTTCTGTGCAGTTATTTAGCTGTAATTTGCCCCTAAATGTCTTCTCAGAGCCCAGTAAGCAGTGGAAGTGTTGGTAATGCTGCTAGAAAATATTGACCTCCTGTGATTCAGCAAATTCTCTCATTTGGCACAGGGCAGGTCTGAGGATGCCAGACTAACAAGGTTCAACCTGTAGTAGAGTTTTCGGAAGAAGCAAACAAAATGGAAACTTTTTTTTTAAAGAAATCTATTATTTCCCTTCTACTGCCACATTCTTAGAATGTGATTCCTGTTAGGGTCACTTTCTGCTTTTACTGAGCTCTATATCATAAGTATGAGGGCAGAAAGGAGGGAACAATATTAAGGTTGAGAGGCCTAAATTGGTATCTAGTTGTACTTTTAGGATTCCGTATCACTGAAACACTGACCTCTTGATTCTAGAAAATGTAGGTATCTTCAGAAGGAAGTGCTATAACAATTACATTCCCATGATGAGTCCCTGCAACAGTACATTCAGGGATACTTGGTTTCTCTATTAATGTGGCTGCACCTATCTACATTAAAAAATGTCAGTCACAAGTGGTGTTGGGGTGCCAGAACTGCAGGTCTTCAAATATTGCAGTTACACAGTAAATTGTTGACTTTACCTAATACTTCAGCAGAGGGTCACAACTTGGCAAGTAACTTGTAAGCAATGCTTCTGCCAGTTCTGACCTACAGTAACAAGTGTTCATTAGAAATGGAATAACATAGGAAATTTTAATCAATTTACAGTATTTTACATTTGTTTTACTAAATTTGAGCATGTTTTGAGTGACAACACTAACAGTGTCAAACACTCAACCGCTAGGGCCACTACTACCATCACCCTGCTTGTTAGACATGATCTTTTAAACAATCTAATTCTTAGAGTATTTACAATGATAACTTTGGGCTTTTGTCTTTTAAGTAGGAATGAAAGTTCTGCTATTACTGGGGGGAGTTGGAATGGAACTGAGGTAGTGGTTAACTAAACAGTCCTTCTGGTTATTTGAACGTAGAATGTTTTCAGGGTGGCCCAAGCTGCTATACCAGATTCACAACCTGCAAGGAAAATACTGGAGAGAAAGAGGATACCCAAAATAGTTCAGATGGGCACAGAAAACCACTTACTCATGCTAGGTGAATTCCTTGCATTTTTGAAGGATGGGGAAATGCTTCTGGGGCCCTGGTGTGTTTCAACTCATCTCACTGGATACAGTGCCATTCACTTCAACAGGTTTAGATTAGCTCCCAGTTAGTCCATCATTAATGCAGACTTGGTATTGTCTCCAACTGACCTAAGTGCCAAATGGAAGCAGTGGGCATTTGAGGGTGCTGCTAAGCATTGGTGCAGACTCAGACTTTTGCTGTCAACATTCTTCTGACTGCCTCAGGGAAGTGCTGGTCTAAACTCAGCTTCTGAAAGTGATTCTTGTTGGAAAAGATCCTCACGTAGATCTCCAACCACTTGCAGAATAATTGTGTGCAGAGGCACGTGTGAATGCTTACCAGTATTAACAAAAAACTAGCTGGGCAGGGAACACTGGTGGGGATGTATCTGAATCTCAAGAAAATGCTTCAGATGCTGAAGTTGTTTTTACATATACTTGATACCTACTCTTAAAAGGCTATAACATGTCTATTACTCCAATGAAGGAAATAAATACGTCTATTACTCCAATAAAGGGTTGAAGTGTCTCACTAAAATTTGGAGTACAGATGACTCAACTCCTCACTTACTCTGTTTGCTCATCTAAGATAGGTTGTAAGATCCTGTCCTGCACCTTTTAATGCTACCTAGCTCCCTTTACCAGGTGATTTGAGTGGTTTATCAAGGTCTCTATCATGATCTATGGGGAAAAAAACAGAGGCACAATACAAAGTGACTTGCTAAAGGCCACCCAGTACACCAAAGGCAGAACTAGGAATAGAATCAAGGTCTTGAGTCATAGCAGGTGCTGATATGCCTGACAATAAGCATGGCATCAGAATTGACAGACAGCTGAAGTTTAAAGCCACTTAAGTGTGTTATACATGCCCTAGTTGCTAATGAACCTGCTGTGTCTTAGAGTGTTGACTGAACACTTGTATTCAAAAGACTAAATGGTCCCTAGTTTTCATTGACCTAGCAGTGATTATGAGTGGTCAAGTACATTATGTTTGCACATAGCTGAAGTTTTATTTTGTCTGTCTATTTCTGTGCCAAAAAAATCCATTGATTTTTATATATCACAAAAACTCTTGTTTTAATGGAGCACAAAAGCAGGAAGTGTGGAGGTGGCAGTTTCAGGCAAATGAAATTCCAAGTCATTTATATAAAAAATATAATACTTTATTTTCAACTAGAAAGGTGCAAACATGTAACTTTTGGTCACACTTTAAACAAACTTTTCAAACAGCCATGGTCAAGGAAAGAAAACAAACGCTCCCAGGTGGGAAAAAAAACTTGATCATTTTACTTACAGCCATTTGTTCAAAGCTAAGGCAACTGTATTTTTGCCATACAAATGGATGCTTCACAAGGATGCAGGCATCTCATCTTCAGTAACAACCTGTCTTGATTTTGATTCACTGGTCACCCTATCTGAGCAATTTCCATTAGAAAAAACAAAAAACACAACAATTTTATGCTTTAATGCATTGTCAGACAAGCTTTACATCCTATTTCTTTCAAAATAGAAACAAAAATAGCTAACAGTATCAAGCATTGACAAAAAGCACAAAACTTTAAATTAATTTAGATAACTGTACATATATACAGTATTTACAATATTAATAAAAATGTAGCTTGCTAAGGCAAATTAACTGCCACAAGCTGTCCAGTCAAATAGACATGATTCTGATTCTCCTGAACAAGTCATTTGAATCAGTGTCAAAGCTAAAACATAGTCCTGACCAACAGAACACATTTTACTCAGCACCTTGCTGGGTAATGATTTACATTCCAGCTATTACTGTCACTCAGTGGCAGCAAACATGCTAAGGGTCTCTTTTTTTCAATTGCACTACAAGGTAGAACACACACTCCCATGCCCTCTAATAACTCCTAAACACCACTCCATGAACTGCGTCCTCTGAAGCTGTTCTTTGCCATGGTCCCATCAGCCATTTTACTTTCTTCTTCAAACCAACGTTTGGGGTCGAAAGACAATGTCTTAGTCACATGGAGTAGTCTGAACGTTTTGGAAACATTTAAATACTTGTGCTATTGAATCATGTTTACACAATGAGATGCAAATCAGGTCCAGTTGAGAGCCTAGAGTCTCCTGCTTTATGCCATGTCTCCGTACATTTTTCTGTAGTACAGAGACTCAAAGATGTCATTGTCTCCTGGGCAGTTGTAGTGGCAAGCACAGGTCTTGATGAACATCATTCTCCTCTTCATGACCTCACCATCAGGACATTTGAACTCCACAGGAAGAGTGGCTGTTCTGTGAGGGGTGCAGCAACGTCCATCAGTGCAGACCCCACAGAATTTAGCTTGATAGGTCTTTGTGCTGGTGCAGCCAGAGAGCTCAAACTTGATGGGCTTGGAGATTTTGGGGGTGCGAATGCACTTTTTGCCTTTCTGTGGGGCAACAAATGGAAAAAGCTTAGAAGCCATTTTTAAAGACTGCACAATTCTTATTCATATTTCTAGCCACTCATTTCATCCTCTCATTGTACGCAATGAGATTAATTCTCTGTTCCTCATGAAGGTTTCACATGCAAATAGGACAGTTGAAGTAGTGTTCAGATTTTATTATTCCCAGCTAATGGCCAAAGTAGCTACCTTTATTTATAACCTCCCTAAATATTAGTCATTGAGATGAGACCTTATGTGATACTGGATTCTTAAACTATACAGCTTCTGCAAACTTGGATCTATGCCAAAGCTCCTCTACTAGAGGTTTCTAAAAAGGTTATTTACCTTGATGTTTTCCTCCAGAGCTACTTCACAGGGTCTGACCATGCAGAGTCTGCTTTGCTTCTCCAGTCTGCAGAAGGCATTGTCATTGGTGACTCTGGTTGAGATACCCATTCCACAGGTCTTTGAACAGGCGCTCCATTCTGTGGTCTGGACCAGACAGTTGGCACGCATCATTGCCTGGTCAGGTCCATAAGTGTCTTCTGGCCTGTAAGCTGAGAAGCCCAGATGAACAGGATCAGCTTCTGGCATAGCGTAACGGTGCAAAAGCTACCAACTGTGTATTAATACTGCCTAAGCTGGGGTGGCCAAACCCCAGCTCTCAAGCTACATGCAGCTCTTTGAGCCACCTAATGTGGTTCCTACTCAAAGCTGCATACCCACAGTGCTTACTGCACTCTGTACCCCATTCTTTGGGGGAACTAGTGTGTGGCAGCAGCTGCTCCAGTGAGTCTCAGGCATTGGGTTGGGGGGTAGAAGGAGGATGCCTGGCTCTGGGGGAGGACATTGAGCCAGGAATTCCATATTTATTTTAAAGCTATCTTTCTACAGGTAGAGCTATAGTAGCTGTGGCTTAGTCGCTAAGGGGTTGCCCATTCATGGGCAAAGCAGAGGGCGTGGTGGTGTGAAGCCACTGGAGTCACCAGGGGGCTGCATTTGCGCCATGAGCACCGTTACCCCGGCCCTGGGGCTTTCAGCCTAGAGCAACAGCCTCCACTGAGCTCTCAACTCACCCGCTAGAGCCGGGCCCACCGCCGTCTGTTCTCGGGACTCCTCGCACACCCACTCCTCGCAGCACTTCCCGGGGAGCTTCACCCTGCGCGGGGAGGGGCAGTCCGGGCTGGGAAGCCGCACATCCATGCTGCAGAGGGGCACGCAGCCCACGGCGCCGTCGAGGCACGTGCACTGGTACTTGCAGCTGCTCTGGAAGGACTCCCCGCTCCGGTGCACCATCCCGCCGAAGACGCACGGGGCGCCATCGCGAGCTGCAGGCCGGGAGAGAGAGGGCGGCCGGTGAGCGCCGGCCTCGCAGCGGCGCCCCACCGCGGGGAGGCCGCGTAGCAGGAGCGGGGGCGGCGAGCAATGGGCAAGATCCCGCCGCTGCCTGTGCCGCGCCGGGGAGAGGTCCCGCTCTGGTCAGGAAGGCAGCGCGGCGGGGGTGGGGGGATCGCTTCCTAAAAGGAGCCGGAGGCGCCTCCAGCTCCCCGATCTCGCCTTGCCCCGGGGAGAAGTGGGCGGCCCTGGCCCCCACTTACCGGTGCACACGCCGATCTTGCGGTTGGCCGGCGAGCCGAAGTCGCAGAAGAGCCCCTTGTGGGGGTCGCAGGGGTCCCGCTCGGTGCACAGCTCGCCCAGCTGCTTGGCGCACACCCGGCAGCAGCCGCAGCCGTCCTGCACCAGGCTCACCCCCGCCGGGCACGTGGGGGGCGGCCCCGCGCCGCACTGGCACTGCCCGCTGCAGTCCTGGCCGGACGCCTCCTGCCGGGAGAGGGAGAGGGAGAGGGAGAGGGTCACGGCTGGCCGGCCCGGCTAGCGCGCCTCGGATCGCCGCGTCCCCAGCCCGCCTCCCCCTGCCGGCCCTGCGGGGCGCTTACCCAGCTCAGCAGAGCGACGAGCAGCGCCACGGCGAAGGCGCAGGGGGCGGCGGGTGCAGCCATGCTCGGCAGCGGCTCTGGGCAGCAGGCGGTGCAAAGGCTCCTCGGCTGGTCTGGGCTGCGGGTGCGCTTCTGAGGCTGTGTGCCGCCTGCGCGCCTCGCCAAGTCCCGGGCTCTCGGGCTGGAGAGTTGTTCTCTGGGCTCAAGCACGCAGCCGGGCTGCTTTTATACCCTCCCGGCGGCCCGGCCTCGCCAATCGGCTGAATGGAGTCCTACACAAACAGGGACATTCCTGGCATTCCTCCCCACCTTCCTGCCTCATCAATTCGCACCGGATTGATCCTGACCCCTTGACACTCACATTCCTCCCGTCTGCAAAAGCTGGCACACTCCAGCGCACAAAAAAGGCGCTGTCTTTCCATCCCCAAGTGGGAGTTTCCCCCTCGCCTCCTACTCCTGATTTTATATGATGTAAAATACATTTTATTATTATATTGATATGGCAAAGCCTTTGTTTCAAACGGCTTCTGCTTTGCCCAAGGCGCTTCCAAGTTACATAAATCATCGGCGCAGCCACTTCACTACCAGGTACAAACGCATGGGAAGTCTAAACCAGCTGAGACATCTTTGAACCGCCAGCAATAGCTCTGGTAACAAGAAAGGAGATGTTTGAAAAGCCACAGGACTCACAGTTTAAAAGAAACTGCGTGTAAAATCTGTTGTGAACTCAGCATTCTTCATCACAGGAGAAACTTTTTCTTAGTAACTTGCTGCTGCTGCTGCTGATTTTGATACTCTCTGAGAAGGAGTAATTTAGAGGAAAAGGGGTTAATGAATACTGTCCCTCAAGTTTACTAGCTTTTTAATAGCTGAGATTAATTTTTGATGATTAAAATTAATCTTTTATTTGGAGGGGCTGTTCCATTATGTTGTCTTTCAGGGAAGCACAATCTTTAATATTATAAATACTCATCAGTAGTAGGTAAGAAACTGTTTTTTATTCAATACAAGCCATTAGTGCTGTGACAGGCAGCTAGTTCAAGGGGGGGAACAGGAAGAAAGGTTGTGGGGGTGGTTGCTAGCAACAACCATGGGAATTCTTTCTCCCCCTGCCCCTAGAAAATACAAGACACTGCTAATTTTAAAAAGGTGGATTGCTCTCTGTTGACTTATTTAGAGAGTGGGTGACTAGCTTTCCCTTTATACACACTTTTTCCCTTTGGCAACCAATTTTGGAGCACTGACACTCTGGGCATTTTGTTACTACCAAAAAAATGTCATAAATATATCATGAGGGCTGACTATAAATTGAGCCTGTGTGCTACTGAATCATACTGGATATTTGAAAAGAGTCCCCTTCCCAGTGGATGCTCTCTATGAGTAAAGAGAGTGCCTATTTACACAGAAATACTTGGCACAATGAAGTGAGCCTCAAGCATGGGAGAAGTGGCTCTTATTCCCCACGGCTTGCTTGCAGCTGTCATTTGTTGAGTAACACATTCCTATGGCATCTCTTCTTCTTATTCTTGTTGATTATGTCTCCTAAGATTAAAAATCCATTTGACTTGTCACTAAAACTTGTAGCGCTTACGTATCCTCGTTAAATAATTATAGACAGCGCCTGTTCTTATATATTTCCACAGAAAGGATGGCTTCCCAGTCCTGCATCATTTGTGCAGTGATGTCATATTGATTGACCCCAGCTTTAACAGTCAATGCCAGCATGTTGACTTTTGACCTGTTGTAAGTATGCTTGTGTTTAATGAGACAAAGTTAATGCACTTTGTTAGGCAAATCCAAATCTAGAAGATGGAGAGCTCTTTAAAGATGTTTGCAAATAGCCACTCCTTTCTCCCACACTTTCACACTGTGATACAGCAATATGGATTTACAGTTTGACAGCCTGTCTAAATTAACTAATTTCAGAAAGTGAGCTCATCTCTCTTACTGAATTTTAACAAATTGAATCAGTCCAATTGCACTATAATAACCATGGGTGACTCATGGTAGCATTCGAGAGGTGTACCACCCCACTGTGCCCCTGCCAAAAAATTGCTAAATGGGATTCTCTGCATTCCTTCCTGTCCCTCTGAGCGGCCCTCCCTGTACCCCACCCAAAGGTACCAGTCATCTCTATAAATAACATCATTTACAACAATTCATGTTCTGTGCCTAATTTTTATCTATAGAGACCTTAAGGAGAAACCTAAGTCCCATTTTTGGATGCTCAGATGGGTGCATGTTATAAATTCTGTCCTCAGCTACATACATCACTGGTTTGTTGCTTTTTTGAGGGGCAACATTTGACCTTCAGGCGTTCTATATGCCCTATCCAGCTTTTATGGAAACTAATAAGAACTCGTTCCTTATACTTTAATGAGAGTTAGACGGGGCTGATCTGAATGCCTAAATGCAAGTTTTGATTCTCTTGTTTAGACACTTGCATATGAAATTAAATCAGCTGTGTGAGAGCTGATATCTGAAGGGGTGTGAAATGCTAAACTTAATTTCTCCTCTTTCTGTGCTTGTGTGTGTGTGACTTTCATTAACATCACTGGGGAGACTGAGCATGTGTGAAGGGCATAATGTACCTCAAAGTTTCTCTCATTTAAAATCCCAATATTATCTATCACACTGCTCAAGTGTGTATATCTTTTTGACAGTCTGCTTGGCCTTGAACATAGGGTTATGTCATTGCTTCAGCTCAAAATCCTCTTTTTCATAAAAAACGACGTTTTTGATATTTAAAAAAATCCAGAGGAACAGTTATGGTAAGTAATATATTTCCAGCTTACAGATCTTTCCAAAATCCATATTTACCTAAAGACTGTGATGACCCCAGTACTAGGTAAATAATATGTACACCTAACTATGCATAACATTCATACCAAATGCAAATGTAACCAGGTAAACAGACTGCCTTTTAAAAAAGGCCTAAATATGGTAGGAAATCATCAGAGAGGAGCTGCAGAGATGTTTCATAGCTTTCTGTGTAAGAATTATTTTCAGAGAAACATTTTTTTCATTAAGCAAAAACCTAAGAAGTTCACTGGCAGAAAGGTATGTTTAAAAGAAACAACCCACCAGAAAGCCAGGAAATCCAAAGTGACGGGCCAAGTCAGTTCTTCACTGGAATTGCACAGTGGGCCAAATACAGCTGTCCCTGCCCATGTGTCATTCATTGTCTTCAGTAAGAGTTCGGCTGCAGAACTAATTCTAGGCTTGCTTATCCCAGGGTAAATTCGGAGTAATCTCATTTGAATCTAAGTTGCTGACCCAGTGTAAATATATGCAGGATCCTACCCTGCAGAATTTATCACTTGTTTTGATTTATTTTGTGTGTGTGCATGTGCATGGGTGTGTGTGAATGCATGCGTGTGTGTGTGCATGCATGGATGCAGAAGAGGAAATAAAGTAGAAATAGGGGTGTTTTTCAACATTACACTGCTCTATCCTGACCTTATTGATTGTCATGGTTTGAAGGGCTACATCTTAGACTTGATTCATAAAAGGTTCAAATGCAGTGATATCCTGTTTTATGCAGGTGTTTATACAGAAGATGCTTTCTAGACCATATATTTTTTCGGGTGAAATTAAGAAATCACTGTGCTGGCAACATAGCCCTATTGACACAGCTATACATGGTCTGTGTGTGTCTGCATCTGCTTCAGCTGGTACAGTTCCTTTGGTTAAGTCTTGTAAAAGGTACAGGTGTGGATATTCTACATTCCTTCCCATATGTTTTTCCTTCCTCTTTTTTTTTTCCCCTTACCCCAAAAAAGTCACTTGATCAAGTATCAGACATACTGAAAACCTGGCAGGACTACAGGAAAGTGGCTAGACTTGGAGTGTTTGTGTACTTAAAGATGGAATCTTGCACATTTTCAACTTTCAGTCTGAGATATTTTCTTATAAGAGCAATTGAGGTCTGAGCTAGCCCTCAGAGCGGAAATCAATAGCTCACAGAGAAACAGACCCAAGGAATGTGAATCTGATCCAGGAATCATACGCAATGCACATACAATACTGTCTTCCTTATAGGAAGTCTGTCCATATATGGACATCTGTACCCTGAGCTATTTTTCATGATGATGGTCTTACAGATAATTCTAGTTTGCCTCAGGTTTAACCATGTACTCTCTTAATTCCCCTCTCAAAAATGTCTCCAGGATATGTCTTAAATTGTAATCGATATTATCTCAAAATCCAAAGGAAACCAGTTAAACTTACATCAACATGTATTTGCTTAAAATAAAGACTCAAAGCAAGA
Source organism: Carettochelys insculpta (assembly GCF_033958435.1). Lineage (NCBI taxonomy): Eukaryota > Metazoa > Chordata > Testudines > Carettochelyidae > Carettochelys > Carettochelys insculpta. Next base: position 107,757,834 of record NC_134139.1, on the reverse strand, counting down.
TTTGCTGTGCTAGTGCAGAAATAGAATTGAAGTAAAAATAAAAATATGGTCTGTGTTTCCAATCTGTTGCCCTTGTGTTTGTCTTTCTTAGAATTCACGTGATAACTTTTTCAGTATATCCATGGGTATAGAATATGCTTGGGTATAATAACTTACAGTTTCACAAACTTTTGAGGGTTAGAGGTTCATGAGCTAGTGAATTTGCAAAGGGAGAGAAAACACTTCCTTTTCCTAAGAACTATAAAGCAGCTTTTCCATTTTTGCATCTAGTTTGTTTCATCTGTATTACAGTAATACCTCTCAATCCACAGCTGGGGCACATTTTCTTAAATGACACTTCACCAGTTTAAACTAGCTAATCCTGCCAATGAGATTTTACTTGTTAAGGGAATAAACTCTTCTAAGAAACGTACCGGCAAAGAGAGACTGGATGGTGCAGGGAAGGCTTATGGCCTACAAAGCTGTTTACTGTTAGATTGCTGGCTCAAGTCTACTCTAAGGTACTAAAGACACAGGACTAGATCTTATGTTGATAGAGCTTGTTTAAAATAAAAATCACCACCTGAGGACTTGACCTCAGATTGTTCCCCCGAGAACCCCTGTGGAATTACTGTTCAACAGGAAGAGTATGGCTAGGCCATAAAGTGCAACTTTCTCTTCTTCCTAGATCTTAGTTCAGTTGTATTCCTTAATCATCACTATTGTCACTTGAAGTTGTTATTCATTATCCGGTATTTATTATTGACATGTTACTAAAGGGGTTGCTTTAAACTTCTGTCTTAATTCTCTGGAAAGTCCCCTCTGATTTTCGTGGATGTGTGTTCTAAAGTAGTAAAGTGATCATTGGAAATAAGTGAGTTTTACCCATTAAAGCTCATGACCTCATACATTTGTTAGTCTTTAAGGTGCTAGGGACTGCTTGTTGTTTGTTAATCAGGAGAGTATTCCAAACATCTATAAAGCTGTATAAGTCAAAACTGCATTTAAAGTGATCTGAATGACATTTTATCTGACAGGTCCCAGGTCCAGAGCATCAGGATTTTTCCTGAAACTTCTGATGACACCATTAATATTTTAGGAGTGCAGGGAGCTGCATTTATTGCACTAATATAAATGCTGCAAGTCATCCATGTTTTCAGGGGAAAGCAGAGCCTGTAGCACTGGTCATAGCATTTGAGCGAGGAGGGACTTGATTCAGTTCTTCACTGAGGCAACCTTCAGTCCTGCTGACTGGGGTGGGCAAAGGGGCAGTTGCACCCATGCCCGTTGAAACACTGTGGCTTGCTGGGCCGCCACTCCATGTGTGTCTCTGAGGGAGCATTGGGAGGGGCCCAGGGCTGGGAGGGGCCTTTGGCCCTGCACCTCCCACCCTTGGCCCCGCATGGAGCCAGCCCCCACTCCTATCTTACCCTGCTGTGGCTGCTGGCACTGCTGGCAATCTTTGATGTCCGCTTCTGGAGGAACCCCTTGGGAGAGTGGTGATGGAAACATGCTTTTGGTGCCCTTACTTCCCGACCCCCTACATCAGCAAATCACTCCTATATTGTTACAAAATGCATCTGCTCGTATTTCTAAAGTTGGCACATAAGTTCTGTTGGGTCCAAATCCAGGGTACTTTGCTGAGTTACAAGAATAGGGTAGGACCTTGGTTGATGTTAGATTTTAGGAGTTCTTATTTCATGTACTTTAGTTCATGTTTTACACTTTAATGTTCTCTTCCGTTTGAAATATAAAGGATGTTGTAGCATGCACAAATTTCTCCTGGTGCTTTCCTTGTATGCGTCTTGGTTCTGAGTCATCCATTCTGGTATTACTGGAAGTCCTGGCATGTTCTAATAAAAATAGTGTGGCTTGGTCACATTCTGGGGAGTGTGTGTGTGTGTGAAATCCATTGTGATCATTTTTCTTCTCTGCATGCCAAAGCCATTATGAATTTCTCTTTTCTACCGTTGCTGCAGGAGTGCAGCTAGGACAATCCAATACATATTCAGCAATCTGCTAATCTGATAAAATGTTGAAAATAAAGGCTAAAATCGACCATGTGTTTACACATAAGCACCTCAATCCCTACTTATCCCTACTCCCTACTTATACATTTAGGGACAAGTGGCTAAACAGCCAGAACATTTTGCCCAATTAGTAAATTTCTGGGGAGGGCCCCATTTGTACTGAGTCACCAAATGACATTGAGTCCCCCAGCATGTCTCTGTCATTGAAAAAAGAAGAAAGGTGTTGCAAAAACTGACCATTTGACAGCTTGATGCACAATGACAGCTCTGGGGCTTCAATCAGATTATCTGCTTTCGGGAATGCTATCTGTGGGCATCAAGTTAACATACAGCAGGAACTTCTGTTGTAATGATACAATTGGTTGAGTTAGCTGTACCGGTGTAAAGGTGGGAAAGTCGGATATAGATAACATGGCTTATTGCTAGTGTTTGAACAATTTTGTTGGTTTAAAACAATTGTCCTCCACCCCCATCAAATTTTTTTCCTTCTGTCTTTATGATCAAGACAACATAAAAGTATACAGTATTCCTTTGTGTTAAGTGATAGAAGCCTATACATTTGAATCTAAGGCACTTGAACTCCATCCACAGTACAAGAATAAAGTTAAGGATAAAGATCTTGGTTAATACACTACAAATACAGATTTCTCTCTCTTCATAGTCACATCTCCACAACAAATGCTGCAAATGAAACACAGCCACACTGACTTGATTAGACTGATTAACAGTCATTTCTATTGTTCTTTTATATATACTCCTGCCTCTGTAATTTTCACTCCAATTCATCTGATGAAGTTTATTTTACCTATGAAATCTTATGCTCTAATAAATCTGTTAGTCTGTAGGGTGCCACATAACTTCTTGGTTTTTTGGTATAAATTGACAGATAGGCCAAGTAAGATAAATGCTACTAGAGGACTTGTTACAATTTGATTAAAGATATTTACTTTGTGTAGTTTGATATATGGGATGGACAGTTTATGTTCGTAGATCTTTTTGGACTGCTGGAGTTTTAATTCAGGTTATAAACCTTAACATTTTGAAAACACAGTCTACTGTCGTTATATACTGTGGTGTTGTAACCAAACTGATTTTAGGATATCAGATAGATAATGTGGGTGAGGTGATATCGTTTATTGGATCAAATTGTGAGAGGGACAAGTTTGTAAGTATACAAAGAACAGACTCATCTATTTTACCAACAGATGGTGGTCCAGTAAAAGATACGCCTTCACCTTCCTATCACTTGTTAAATAATCTGTTGACCCAACCTGTTATCTGATCCCCACCTGCATAATTTCCTGAAGCTGTGAAATTTGGATTGGTAGAAACTGAAGATAAGGCTTAAAAATAAACATCTATATATTCCATCAAAATTAGAAAAAATTAAAAATAGAAATCTGCCAAGCTATTGATAATACAGGCCAAAGAACTCCCCCTGAATAATGCCTGTTAGAACTTTAGAAAAATATCCAAATTTCACTTAATCATTGCCAGTGATGGAGAAATTGTCATGACCTTTAGCAAATTGTTCCAACAGTCAATTACTCTCACTGTTATAAAAAAAAAATTTTTAATGGAGAGACACATCTCCTAGAACTGGAAGGGACCTTGGGAGGTCATCTAGTCCAGTCCCTTGCCTTCTTGGTAGGGCTAAGCACCATCTCTGGCATCTATTTGCCCAAATCCCTAAAGGGCCTCCTCAAGGATTGAGCTTACAACTCTGGGTTTAACAGGGTAAAGCTCAAACCACTGAGCTATCCCTCCCTCCTAAAAAGCATGCCTTATAACCAGTCCGAATTTATCTAGCTTCAATTTCCAGTCCCACTTGCTCCCTGCAGTTCAGAGTGACCAGCAGGATAACAAGTGGTAAACTCTGGTGTCCACAGATTGTATACCCTGACACCTTCTGCTCTTACTAGTGTAACCACCTGCAGGCAGACTCCAACCTGGCACCTCTAGAGTTTAGTGCAGGAGCCTCTACAGTTTGAGCTAAAAGCTAGCTTACTCTGCTTTCGGTGCTACTGCATGAGACCGAGAGGTGTGTGAGTTGCACTAGCATAGTTTTAACTTGAAAGAAATAAAAAGAGCACCAGCCCCCTGCTGATCAGCTGTTCAGTGGCTCCTGTTGATGAGCCCTTCCGCAGCAGGCAGGAGGCACTGTGAGGAGGGAGTGTAGAGTGTGAGAAGAAGCAGAGCCGGCGGGGGATGCACATGGGAGGAGAAGCAGGGGAGTGAAGATGTGGAACGAAGTACGGTTGGAAATGGAGAGTGAGGGTTGGTTCATGGGGAATATTCAGAGTGTGGGCAGGGCCTCAGGACAGACTGAAGGTGGAGCACCCAACCAGAAAAATGAAAGTAAATGCCTGTGATTAGTAGTTTAAGATCTATGACTCACAGCTGAATAATCTGATTTCATCTCGTAAAGGGCAGTGGTACACCCCCAACATTACGGGGTTTTGTAATCTGGCACCCAAGCTGGACCACTTCAACGTGCTCTGCTCAGGACTGTTTGTAAGACACTGACCAGGAGGCATCAGCTAATGAGAAATGCAGCAGGAGGCTACTTTTGGAAATGAGCAGCTCGGCTCAGATTTTGTGTGTTGGTGCACTATTTGCACCTGCGTGCAGCCCAAAGTATTACTACCTCTTTAAAACAGATGTGCTCTGGGCTGTGTAAGACACAACACTTCCTGCCCTGAAGATAAATGCAGATTGGCTGGGATCACGTTCAGATAATCCTCAAATGTTCTGGTTCCAAGCAATTAGAGGCACCACCAGGAAGAGTCAGGGACAGGAAAAGGTAACTACAGTCTGAATCCCTCTTATGGCTTGTCTACACTAGCCCCCTCCTTCGAACAGGACGTGTAAACGAGCCTGAGTAGTGAATGGCAATGAGGTGCTGCAGTGTATATGCTGCACTTCATTAGCTTAATTCTCACCATGCGAACTTCGAAGTTGCAGATTCGAAGCACTGGCAAGCCGTGTAGCCACGGGTACTTCGAAGTACTTGTGCAGCTTCAAAGTGCCCTTCCTCCCAAAACATTTTGGGAGTAAGGGAACTTTAGAGTTGTGCAGGAACTTGGAAGTACCCCTGGCTACACAGCTTGCTGGCACTTCAAAGTTTGCAACTTTGAAGTTCGCACAGTGAGAATTAAGGTAATGAGGTGCTGCATATGCAGCGCAGCACCTCATTGCTATTCACTGCTCAGGCTCATTTACATGTCCTCTTGGAAGGAGGGTGCTAGTGTAGACAAGCCCTTACTGTTTGATTACTTAAACTGAGCTCTCTGAAATGGGCTTGGTTTCTTAACAGGAGGCCCCGTAGTTCTGCAGTCTGTTTCTTCTGGTGATCCACAGAGACCAAGTTTGAGAGCTTCAGGGTAAATTTAAGGCCTGGACAGATTATCTTTTAATTAAAAATAGGTTTTAAACGTCAGTATAGTAATTTATGTTGTTGTGAGGTGGAGGATGCCAAGGAAAATTGCAACATGTGTGAGTTGCATGTATAATATATAATATATGTATATGGGTATATCTGCTTTAAAACCTCTTGTTCATCTGGTTTTAAACAAACATCAGCTTATGGTAATCTTTGTGAGTAACAGCCCTATTAGCTTTCAGTATATTAGTGCCTTTCAAATTTGGTTGTCCATCATCGTATAGAACTTTACGAAAATCATTGATGCTACATTTCTTTCAATGAATTTGGCTGCTGCTACGCTTCCATTCTCCCATCAGAGATGCCATGGTAATGAGTCAATTGGAAGCAGGCTAATGAGGCACTAACATGCATATTCAGTGCCTCATTAACATAATAGTGGCCATGCGAATTTTGAAGTGCAGACTTCGAATTGCAGATTGACAGTGATGATAGGGGCAGCTTTGAAATAAGTGCCCTACTTTGACATTCCCTTACTCTGATCTAGTTTTGTGGGAGTAAGGGAATGTTGAAGTAGGGCGCTTATTTTGAAGCTGCCTCCATATTCACTGTCAATCTGCAGTTCCAAGTCTGTTCGGGCAGTCACCATTATGCTAATGGAGCGCTGAATATGCACTTTATTGCCTCGTCAGCCTGCTTCAAATTGTCACATTACCATGGCTCCTCTGAAAGGAGAGTGGTAATGTAGCAGCGACCTTTGTAGCATGCCTCAGCAAGAGTGTAGAATGAATTGTTCTGCAAAATCTTGCATAACTGGGAACATGTTGGTTGGGTGGTAAAGCCCTGTGTGTTCTAGGTCCTTGTTACCTTTGAGATTGCCTCTCTCCTTGTGTACTTCTGAAATTGGTGAGGTGCTTGAACTGATATTTCCCTCATACATATATGTGATCTGGGTGTTTTCAGTGATTGGCCCTTGTCTTAGTAATTCAGTTCCCTCCTTGATCTGACACAGCCTGAGCAAGTTGACCTTGGTGCAACATGACAAGGCTGTTGTGTTCACTCCATCCTCAGTGAGGTGATGGTGGAGTTGGATTATTTCATGTGCCTTTAAGTTGTATTTGCACATACAGACATTGATGAAAAACTATATAAATTGACAAAAGACCATAGTGACTGCAGCACACAAGTTTCTTATAACAATGTTTAATATTCAGGAGGTTGATTCCCAATAACTTGGCTGGCGACATGGTTGGCTAGTATTGCAGCTAGTGATCTGTGGTATGCACACTATGCAAATAGATCTCTGCCAGTGATGCAGATGGGGAACCTAGGATGTAGCCTAGGCCATCCAAGGTTATGGTGATGGTGCTTTCTTGTTGACCTGCAGATGTATGGGAAACTTAACAACTAAAGGATGAGGCCTCAAAACCATCTTACAACCATAATCTCGCCACTGTCTGTGGGGGGATTCATTCGCAGCTGGTTTGTCACATACAGACAAGGAAAGTAGAGTGTGGCAGAAATTTGCAGGGTGGAGGGAGGAGCGGGACCATGAGGCACATTTCTCACAGCTCTTCATTTCCTACTGGAACTCCACCAGAAACTACTTGTCTTTTGATACTCATTGGGTTTCTCCTTCAATTATATTTCACAGTAATGTTGCAGAAGACAACTAGTGTTACTACAGACACCATGGGGATGGGAGCCCTTTATGGAAAATATAGAAATAATGTGACAATAACATCAACATGATTTTGACCAGTATTGCTACTTTTTTTTTAAAAAAAGTTGTGTAATAAATATAACTATAAATAGGTCAGAACTTCACAGACTGGAATCTGAACTTACAGAGTATTTGGAATTTTTATCTGGAATTTTGGTTTGATCTGTATGGAAAATATGTTCAGTTGTGAAGTGCAAGTTTGCCTGGGCTTTATATGAGGTCCAGCTTTAGTGAAGAGGTGCTCTTTGATGAAAAAACACATTCACTACACTACAGAAAAATGTTAATTCAGTGGTGCAGTTAATCTTTATAATTATTTTGGATTCAATTGTGGTTGCTTTGTGATTTTTTTTAATGTATTGCCTTCAATTGTTTTATTACCTTGTACTTACACAGTACATGAATTCTTCAGATCAAAACAAATACTAGTTCTCACAATATTCCTCTGTGCCAGAGACTCAGTGATATAAATCACTCTTGTGATTTGCAGGTAAAATCTGAAATGCTCTCTAAATTAGCTGACTTTGTCTGAAGATGATTCTTAAGAAATAGGTGTCATGTAGCTGTGGAATTCTTGAGAACAAGCTATTTGCTCATGTCTTTGGCTCAGGCTTGCTGAGACTTTATAGAGGCATTTCTCTCTTCCCTTGTAAATAGTGGTGGTGCAGTATGAGTCATTATTTTCAGGAGAAAATGCCTGTGATTTTTTTTTTTCCATCAAGCTGCCACAGGGGGGAGTATCAGTTTGGAAAGGGATCCATGCTAGTCTGACAGTCTGGTATCTCAGCTACTGTAATGCATTTCACTTTACTATTATGTAACAGTGGGTGGGTTATACTAAAGAAATTAGATATAAAAGAATGAGCATTATACACTAGAAATAAAAGGGTTCCTAGGAACATAGTGTTGGAAGAAGTGTGCCTCTGGAACAAATTATATGCCACACTGCATCACAGTGCCAGAACCAAGTCCTGATTTATTCCCATCATCTATTCTGCCCCAGTGCAGAAATATGAGTACAGTTCAGTTCAGTTACTTGCCCCATTGCAGTGGAGAAGATGACATGCATAGTAATAGCCTGAGGCAACTTCTACACTATGAAATAAAATTGAATTTATTGAAGTCAACTTTTTGCCACTAGACTTTATGAAGTTGAAGAGCAGTGTCCAAATGAATCCTAAAAGTCGACACAGTACGTCTCCATTGCCTTAGCTAGGTTTTGCTGTCAGCAATGCATTGTGGGTACCTATCCCCCAGTGCCTGCAGCCCCATTGCATTCTGGGTTTTTGTGCCAGTGTGTTATGGGAAAAAATGTGCTGCAAGTGCTTGCGGGTGTCTGGTTTCTGCATCCCAGCGTACAATGCCCCCATCCCCTCTGCCATTGGAAAACAAATGTCTGAAGGAATTTTTTGGGGTCATTTTTCCCAAAGCCTGCACCTGGTTCATGCTGCTGCATGGTGCTAGCATGGATCGTGAATAGCTTATATGTGTAGCTTAGTGTTATGGCCCCTTCCCAAAGTGTACTGTGGTACTTTATTAGACAAAGCCAGTGGGAGGATGAGGTGGATGCAGACCTTGATTTGGGTGACACTGAAGGACTGGCAGTCAGGAATGCAGAACTGTTGGCTGCCCTGAATGCATTGCAGTGCAGTCCTGGAGGTGTGAAACCAGCACACACTGGTGGAACCACATTGTTTTGGACGTCTGAGACAAGCAGCAGTGACTGCAGAACTTCCACATATGCGAGGCCACTTTCATGGAACTTTGATTTGCTATTCCCTGCCCTGAAGCACTGCAGTGCAAAAATGAGATGTGCTTTGACAGTTCACAAGCAAGTGGGAGTTGCTCTTTTGAAGTTTGTGACACCCAGCAGCTACCTGTTGGTGGGAAATCAGTTTGGTGTGGGCAAATCTACAATGGTGGCAGTGGTGATTCAGGTAGCCAAGGCAATCAATGCCTGTCTGCTGCAAAAGACCATGATTCTTGGAAATGTGCAGGACATAGTGGACAGCTTTGCTGCTGTGGGGTTTTGTGAGTGCAGTGGGATGACAGATGGAATACACATCCTCATTCTGGCCCTGGACCACTTGGCTTCAGAGTACATAAACAGCAAGGGCTACCTCTCCATGGTGTTGCAGGTTTTGGTGGATCACAAAAGTAATTTCACCAACATCTACATGGGTTGGTCAAAAAAGGTTCATGACATGCACATCTTTAGCAATTCAGGTCTGTACAGAAAGCTCCAGAATGGGACTTTCAACCCAGACCAGAAGATTGATGACATGGGGATGCCCATAGTGAAGCTGGGTGGCCCTGCTTACCCTCTTCTCCCTTGGCTCATGAAGCCATACATAGGCACACTGGACTGCAGCAAGGAGCACTTCAACTACAGGCTGAGTGAGTGCAGAATGGTGGCAGAAAGTGCTTCTGGCTGTTTAAAAGCCAGATTCAGGTGCCTTTTGACTCATGTGTACCATTTGCAAAGCCAGCCTCCCTGACATATTTCCAGTGCATGGTATTCTCCGTAATATTTGTGAATCAAAGGCGGAAAATTTCATGCCAACCTGGGGTACAGAGGCAGATGTCCTGGTCAGTATTTGTGAACAGTTGGATGCGAGGGCAATCAGCAATCTGCAGAAATAAGTAATAAAAATCTGTGAGGCTTTGAAAAAATAGCTTTATGAATGGACAGCCACATAAATCTGCTGTATTTAATTATTGTGATACCACCCCCACCACCCTCAATGTGTGTTTGACCTTTACGAAAGTGCCTCCAACTGCACCGCACCCCTTTTGAAAAACCAATGGGGAGTGTGGTGAGGGTTAAGGGGTGGAGGAAAGAAAGGGAATCCTGCCATCATGTGTTTGGGAATGTGAGCCTTTTACAGTGTGGAGAGATCTTGATGATGGACTGCAAGACTGTCCTTGCCCTCCTCCCTCCCCTCTCCCACATTCAGGGCACCCAATAATGGTATGTCAGGAAACATCAAGAGGAGGTTGGGCAACAGGGTGAGGAGGCCGCATAATTGTGAGCTCTGTGGTGAGTGGCCATCTGCAGTTCCAGCATGGACTGCAGGAAGTTGGTCTGTCCCTTGACAGCAGTCAGGAGCTCTGCCAAGTCCTGGTTCCCATAGTGGAGCATGCTTTGCTGCCACTGCTGGGTCCACTTTCTATCAGCAGTGGCTTGGGCTCACTCCTTCTGGGCCTCTTGCAGCTGCTGCAGGATGAAGTCCTTCTTTGTTTTCTTCCTGCAGCACATTGCAGTGACCCTGTCACTCCCACCCATGATGCCTGTTGAAGGCAGTCAAGGTCAAAATATAGATGCAATTTTTAAATGTGACACACAGCACTTACCCACAGAATGAATGGGTCTCTGTTTGACAATCACTGCAACTTTTGTTTTCCAAGGTCACTTGTGGCTTCTTAAGGGTGACGGTGAGTCAGACTCTGCAGAACAGAAGCTATAACTTCTCCAGACCATTTCATTGTAGGCATGGTGGCCGGGGAGGGTAGGGGTGAGGAGTTGAAACAAAGCCCTGTAAAAGGTAAAGAAAAAAAATGTTCTTAGTGTCTTTTTCCTGTGCAGGGAAAAAGCCATTTAAAGCAGGGAAAGCCTGTGCTGTGGTGCCAGTGTCTGGGGACAGGGTCCACAAAAGCCTGGCAGCTACAAGGGGGAGGGGAGGTTTGGGGGCAGGGAGGCAGCCCTGTAAAATGTAAAGCATGAAAAATAACCTTTCTTGGTGGCTTCTCCATTAATCCTTTGCAGATGTGTGGTTGTGGGGGCAGGGAGCCTGTCTACGGCCTAGTGGGAGGGGAGGGGCCAGGACACCTGCTCAGCTGTATGTAGGGGGGGCGATGGAGAGCCTGGCAGCCACATGGTGTTGTGGGCAGTCCTAGGAAATTTAAATGGCCAGGGAGCAGTGTGATAATGTTAAGGGGACAAACTTTAATGAAACTTCCTGTGCGTCTTCTAGGTTGCAAAACGAGACAACAGTCCCCTAAGAATAACAGAGTGAAAAAGAAAATATGCCCATACTGTGTAAGCACAGGGCTGGACAATTTGCCAGAATGCTGCATGGTGCCATGATGCTGTACTATCTACTCGTGGCTTGGTGTGGCAAAATGTACTATCATGGAAGCCAGAATAAATCTGGCTTTGCCAAAAACCTCATGTGAAAAATAAGAGTACCTGGCTGAGACCTTTATGGAGATCTCCAAAAAGGATAAGTGCTCCATCCCCAGAAATGTTAACAAGCTATTCTAGAGGCATAGATACACCTCACCCCACCTGCATCCCTCATGTTGCAGTTTAAAAAAACATGCTCACCAGAAGAGCCCTCTCCAGCACTGGTGGATTCTGACACATCTGGCATTGATGAGGGGACTGGCTCCAGGGTGAGGAAGAGCTCCTGGCTGGCAGGATCAGCTTTCTTGGCTGTCTGCTGACTGGTGATGTCTTCCTTTTTCATCTGCCTCCATCTCCTCCTCACTCTTGCTGCTCTCACTGGAGAGCCGAACATGATCTCTTGAGGATTCCATACACTTCTTGGTGGCTGTGGTTGGGTTTTGGGAGATGTCCCAGGTTGCCTGTTTGTCTTCTTTTTCCTTCTGATAATTCTGCCTGAGCTCCTTGATTTTTGACCAGGCATTGGTGAGTCTTCCTGGTGTACTTTTTCTCCATCATGCCCTGAGAAATCTTTCCATAAATGTCCGCATTTCTTTTGCTGGCTCACAGTTTGCTCAGCACAGATTCATCACCCCACACAGAAATGAGATCCTGGATCTCCTGATGGCTCCATGCTGGAAGTCTTTTGTGACCCTGAGAACTCTGGTCAGAAATAGAACCCTGAGAACTCATGATGACTGCATGTGATTGCTCCTGAGGTGTGCTGTCCAAGTTGGTCAGAAAGTAAATAAATTAAAATTCCGGGGCTTCCTGTTACCTACTTCCTGTGCATCTGGAGAGCAGCAGAGGTGAAAGCGGCCAGAACTGACATGTGGGGTATTGTGGGATATCTGTGGAAGCCAGTAAAATTGCATTAAAGTAATGCTGTTTCCACACTAGCATTAATTCAAACTTAAAAATTCAAATTTGCTGTTACACCACCTGGGAGAGATGGGGAGAGAGAGTCAACCTTAGCACTCCTAAAAATCGACTTACTGCATTTGCAGCGAAGACAGTCACGTTGTAAAATCAAGCTAAGTGGCTTAAGATTGACTTTGTTGTACTGTAGACAAAATATCAATCTGATGGAAGCCTTTTCCCACACTGGATATGTTTTCTAACTATGACAAAATGCTCACTAACTTAAAAGGGCTAAGAACATGGTGCTGAAAGCCTTACTCAGAGCTCTCCCTTCCATAGTATGAGATGGGGCTGCTGCCTCCGGCTACACGCTTTTGAGGGTCTTGCAACAGCTGCCCCATCCATCCTATGGACGGGACAAGGGAGGATTACCTGGGGCAGGGCCCAGGCATTGGGGCAGGTGGCGGTAGCAGCAGCAGAGGGGTTCATTGGTCTGGGTGGGCACCGCAGAGCAAAGCAGTCTGCTGCTCATGCTGTGTGATGGGGAGGGGACCAAGGGGAAGTGACTCTGTTGCTCCCACTGCCGCCATGCCCTGCCCCTGGTAAACCCCAGATCCCATTTCCTGGGGAGGATGAGGTAAGAGGGCAGGATGGGAGAGCGCAGAAAAGGGGCCTGGCATGGGAGGTGTTGCGCAGGGCCCGTGCCTGCGGCTCTGGGGGCGGGGGAAGAGGGTTGGAGATGTCCTAGGATGAGTTGATAGGAAAGGCTCATACCTGCAGTGCTATTAGAGTGAACTTCGTTCCTTATCCATAAATCATGAGTATCCAAAACCTATACGGGTGGAATGCAGAGAGGTTGCGAAGATAATGGAGCAGCTGATATGAGACCCAATTAATAAAGAGCTAACATCATTAATGCAAATGAACCTGGGTTTCTGGAAAATAGATCCTGTCAAATTAACTTTCTTTTTTTAAACAAGATTATAAATATGATTGAGAAAGATAATGTTTGATATCCTCAGACTTCTGTAACACGTTTGATACCACATGTAATGATGATTAAAAATCTAGACTATTATGTAACTAACATGGAACAGATTAATTAAAATCTGGTTAAATGATGAGTCCCAGAATGTAACTGTAAATGGGGAATTGGCCAGTGGGTATATTTCTAGAGGGGTCCCACAGGTCTTGGTTCTTGTTCCCAGGCTATTTAACATTTTTATTCATGACATGGATGAAGGCATAAAATCATCACTCATAAAATTTGTGCTGATTGCAAAATTGGAGGAATGGTAAATAATAAAGAGGGCAGGTCATGTTTTCAGAGCAATCTGGCTCTTTTGGTAAATTGGTTTCAAACAAGCAACATGCATTTGAATACAGCTAAATAAATGTAAATAGGTACAGAATGTAAGGTGCATTAACAGAATGGGGGGTGGGATGATAGCGGGGAATCCAACCTGGGAAGCAATGGCCATGAAAAAGATTTTTGGGTGTCGTGATGGATCAAAAGACTAACGTGAGCTCCCAATGCGTTGCTGTGATCAAAAGGGGCTATAAGTAACTGTATGGGGAACACATTTAATAACGGGCTCTTGGTTTTATCAGCAAAGGGTGTAACACGGTCCAATGAAAGCAAGCAGTCCTGCACTGAAAGCTGAATCTGGACAAATTTGGATTGAAAATAAGGGGCATCTTTTTAATGGTGAGAGAAATTAATGGTTAGAATAATTTACCAAGAGTTGTTATAGATTCTCTCACTGACAGATTTTAAATTAAGATGGGATTCCCCTCCCCCCACCAAAAAAAATCTGCTGTAGGAATCATTTTGGAGAAGTTCCTTTGCCTTTGATATGTAGGAGGCCAAGCAATGGGATCACGTGATTCCCTTCTGGCCTTGGAATCAATGAATCCGAGGTGGACTCCATTCCCCAGACTGAGGGCCAGCATGTGGGTTACTGCACTGCCCCTCATCTCACCACAGCTGCTGTTTGACCTTATAGTCTGGAAGAACAACTGCAGGCCTTGTCTGCCAGGTGCTGTTCCCTCCATTGCTTTGGGAGAAGGAAAATGGGGGTGGGGAGACAGGTGTGTGGGTTCAGGAAGAGAGACCTGGAGATCTGTGATAGAGTAGGTGCAGAGGGAAATGGGCACATCTCCCATCCACACATCTCACTGGTACCTCTGCTCAGAGGCAGAGACCTGGGTGTGTCAGGGGTGAGGAAAGAGGTAGAAATTTGGATACACGTAAGGAAGACAGAAAAGAAGGAAATGGGGAAGGCTGGTGAGGGGAGAGGGGACCACTTTGATAGAACCAGGGATTGGGTGGGGTAGAGGAGATGACTACTTAATATGTGTACATATGTAGCCCTCTCCAGCCACCTTGGGAGACCTTTACCACTGAGGAGCAATGTCCAGATTTCATGGACCAAATGGGATCTATCAGACCAGGGGTCCTCTCTGGCAAATCACAGGAACCTCAGCAAACGCAGCAGCTTTCTTAGGAGTAGATCTGTAGGTCTCCCAGCTGTTACTGTCTTCTTTTCCTTGCTCTTATTGTGGTGATGGGAGGGGAGGCCACTGAGGATGAGATGGGGGATGGCATCAAGTCACAGCTCAACTATTTATTCCCCTGCCCTGCAGTGTTGCCACTGGTGGAATCTGCAGTCTGTCAACCTAAACTCTAAATTGAAGTGGTTTTGTGCATGAATAAATGATTTTGTTGTGGATTACATTCTGATTCTATTGGAGCAGGTGAAAGAGATCATTGAAACGCTTTGCTTCAATATAGCTTGTCTCAGATAAATACAATTGTGGTAATCTGCTGGCTTTACGAGCATAGTTACAGTGTTACCCCTCTTTTTTTAACCTCACACGTGAGTGTTTTGCTACTACTAGCCTGACACCAACTTGTCTGCTTTTGCCAGCAAATTCTTCAGGACTCTACAGCTATGTCTACACAGCAGAGCTATTTCGGGATACGTTGATGTCCCAAAATAGTTACGCCACGTCTTTAACTTGCGCTCATTTTTTCCAAAATATGTTTCCAAAATAATGGGTGTGCTATTTTGGCATCACTGTAGTCCTCATTACTATAGTAATTAAAATTAAAAAGTGTGTTTTAGGTAAGGGTGCCCTTCTGAAGAATTTATTTAAAAACTGTCTGAAGAGCCAGGCATGTGAGGCTAAATCTAAATATTCAGATTGTGCATCTAAAAATCTATGCTAAGATTTTTTTAGAGATGTGATTTTATAATCTTCAGCAACAAACTAATAATGTTTAAAACAAATTTTAAATTAAGGTGTTGTGGACATACTACACTAATGCACAACTGTTTTTGGTTGGTAAATTCAGAAACTATCAGTATCTGTACTAATAGGGCTGGCAAGCATGAAGCCTTTTCACTTTTAAGATACTAGATCGACTCCCAGGGAAGACACTCATGCTGTGGGAGCCTGCACGAACGGTCAGAATAGGGATAGAACGAGGGGAGGTGTTGTGCACGAAGAGAAGGTATTGTCTCTCCTTGTCTCTTATACAACTAGTGGATAGTTCTCTGAAGACATCCACGCAGTGTGCAGCGGCAGTTAGTAAGGCAAATAGGATGTTAGGAATTATTAAAAAAGGGATCGATAATAAGACAAAAGATATCATACTTCCCCTATATAAAACTATGGTACGCCCACATCTCGAGTACTGCGTGCAGATGTGGTCTCCTCACCTCAAAAAAGATATATTGGCATTAGAAAAGGTTCAGAAAAGGGCGACTAAGATGATTAGGGGCTTGGAAAGGGTCCCATATGGGGAGAGGCTAGAGAGACTGGGACTTTTCAGTTTGGAAAAAAGGCGATTGAGGGGCGATATGATAGAGGTATATAAAATCATGAATGGTGTGGAGAAAGTGAATATAGAAAAATTATTTACCTTTTCCCATAATACAAGAACTAGGGGACACCAAATGAAATTGATGGGTAGTAGGTTCAAAACTAATAAAAGGAAATTTTTCTTCACACAGCGCACAGTCAACCTGTGGAACTCCTTGCCCGAGGAGGCTGTGAAGGCCAGGACTCTATTAGGGTTTAAAAAAGAGCTTGATAAATTTTTGCAGGTTAGGTCCATAAATGGCTATTAGCCAGGGATAAAGTATGGTGCCCTAGCCTTCATAACAAGGGCAGGAGATGGATGGCAGGAGATAAATCACTTGATCATTGTCTTCTGTTCTCCTTCTCTGGGGCACCTGGCATTGGCCACCGTCGGCAGATGGGATGCTGGGCTTGATGGACCTTTGGTCTGACCCAGTATGGCCATTCTTATGTTCTTATGTTCTTATGTTCTTATACCTGCCACCCATGCACAGATGAATTGCTTTTTTGTACACGTCCTTTACATACACCATACAAAGCTCTTCAGTGCTGTGACATTATCAGTTTGTGTAAGATACTTCCCATGGCACCTTTTAGGTACAGATCAGGACAACAGTATGTTAGGTGTTGGGAGTAAGTCAGGCCTGATAGGAATTGCTGACCCAACAAGTGAACCACCTTGAGATTGCTGGGTCACATCTCCTCATCTAGATCTAAGCTTAGAGCCAGTACTAGGTGGTGGATGTGGAGGGGATAAGAGGAGAGGAAAGATTAAATGGAGAACTAACATGATGAAGAGACATTATTGCAGGGTGACAAGTATCAGAGGGGTAGCCGTGTTAGTTGGTATCTTCAAAAACAACAAGAAGTCCTGTGGCACCTTATAGACTAACAGATATTTTGGAGCATAAGCTTTCGAAGGCAAAGAACTGCTTCATCAGATGCATGAGTGGAGGGTTTTCAGAGGAGGATTTAAAGAGGGGGTCTCGTCGATGGGCGGGCCAGAGCTGACAAGGTCTAATGCAGGGTGATTGGTCTCACACAAGACATGACCAACAACGCTTGCTATAAGCACTGATAAAGAATATTGTCTTCAAGTTGCTGAAGATGCTATTCAAGAATATAAAGAAAATTATAGTAAGGAATTATTTGGCATTAATGTGGCTATTGAAAATAAAGTGGGAAAATGAGAGAACTATTCAGATATAATCTTTCTAAAATTGTGGTGAAGTGGTACTCAACATGCTGTCAAATCTCATTCAGAGAGTAGCAATACATTCATTAAGCACATTGAGAAACTCAAAAACTCTTTCACAGCCCCATCAGCTAACTTACTGTCTTCTAAAAAAAGAATTGAAGAAGAACTTCAAGTGTCCTTCCAAAAGGACACTTGAAAGATTTTTTTAGAAGATAGTGTTTCCATGTTTGAATTTAGCAAAGTATATTGAAATTCTCATGGAGTGCAAGGCCATTTATGAGCAGATCATAGCAAACATTTTACACAACAAGGAAATCTACAGAGGCAAAAAATTTACAGTAAAAAAAAACAAAAAAACCCAAAACTGAGGACATTTTATAAGGATATGACAACATTTCACAGTCTCAGTGGAAATTTGGCTTTAGTTAATTTAATTTGAAACTGAAAACACAAAGAAAAAAATCAGAAAAAAATAATTCAGAGCAGCTATGAAACATGCCACTAGCTAACCTAATTGATAACCAATACGAAGGTCTTAGACATGTCGGAGATAAGGGGGAATTGTTAACCTCTCTACCCGCTCTGGGCAGCTCCAGCTAGCGACACTGGAGGCAAGGCTCCCACTCCAGCTGTTCGGATCCTCAAGGGCCTAAGATGGTAAGGAGGGGCGGCGGAGACCTGGCAATGTCTGGCCGCCCCGCCCCTCTGCAGACCGCCCCACCCACCTCCGGCAGGAGGACCCGGGGTCGTGCACGTACCCTTACCGCTGTGAGATGGAAATTCCCCCTGGCAGGCAGTGGCTGGCTACTACGGCAAAGTCGAGGCAAGAAGGAAGGCTTTAGGTGTGAATTCAATAAACTATTTATTAAAGGGGTCAGCAATGGGCTGACAATCAGCAACACTCAAAGCAATTTATAATAACAATAGTCTATCTCGTCACTTACAATTATAATTATTAACGGATCCATGAAGTCAGCCTGTAATTTGTTGTTTATTGGACTGGAAGGCAAGATAAAAGGTGGTTAAAGGAAAGGCCAAAGGTAAAAGGTATAAGGAGCCTTGATTAGGTCTGAGCAGGGGGAGGGTGCTACATCTCCCCCAGTGTGCTCTGGCCGGGTCGCTACTCCGACCTATTGGGGGCCCTAGGGCTGTGCCTCTGAGGCCCTCTTCCAGCTGGGTGAGTGCGTTTGGCCTCCCCAGCTGGAGCTTGGAGAATTAGGACAGGAAAACAGAACAGGATAGGTTCAGGGTAAACTCGGGGAAGCAGGAGGCTGAGCCTCCACCGTTTCAACCCACCTGCACAACAAATAACAATTATAACTATAAAGTGAGTACTACTGGTTGACTATAACAATACTTATTTTAAATTATAACCACTTTAAACTATAATTTACGAACTGTTAATACAAGTGTACAGCTTTTCTATTGTGTTTTGGTTATTATTTAATTTTGGGCCGTCAAGCCTGGTCCTAGGGTCGAGCCCCTGGGTGCAACCCTTCCCTGGCCCTGGAAAGGGCGCGACCGGGGTGCGACCCCGAACCCCCCTGGTGGGGGACCCAGCACCCAAAGCGTCTGTGGTAATGTGAAATGTCTGCAAAGGAATGTCAGAAAGGTCCTGGGCTGTGCCACAGGCCTTTAGGTAAGTTACATGTCCGTAGATGGAGGTCCAGTCCAGGTAAGTTAAGTCACAATCAGTTGTGGTGTCCAGTTAGGTGGGTGGTCACGGAGGCGGTGAAGGTGTCGAAGCCGCAAGATGGCAGAGGCGGCGGGAGCGCGGGTGCCGCTTGGCGGTGGACCCTGGGCTTTGCAGCCAGGTACGCAGTACCCCGCCACGAAGGCGGGGCCAGTTCACCACCTGGCCGCTCCACCACAGGGTCCGCTTGCTGCTCCCCTGACGCAGACGCTGCACTGTCAATGAGGCTGCAGGCAGCGATGGTACTGCAGCGGCTGGTGGGCGCCGCCGACGTTCCCTCAGGAGCTCTTCGCAAAGGCTTCGCTCTATTGAGCTGACCTGAGAGGCCAGCGGACGCTATTGCTAGCCATGCTCCTCTCTGCGGTAGCAGCTGTTTTGACAGCTAGCTCCCAGGGCCACAGAATGGTGGGTGGCTCCTGAATTTATAGAGCCGTCTTATGAATATTTATAACATGATTATCATGTGAGAGTTCTGTGCAGGTGGTTTTCAAATAGGTCCTCCTCTTGGCCAAAGGTGCTAGAAGTTTGCACCTGGGGCCAATCGGAGGGCTCTATTTTGAACCTGCTGTTATGAATAATTCATGAGTTCAGGTTACCGGGGAAACCAACTGATACAGAGTGACGGTTGCAGGGGCTGCTAAATGGCAGCCTGTATAACTTTAGATTTTACCTCTACCTGCATTGATGTTTAATGGCTAAAGGCTTGTTTCCCCTGGCCCACGGGGATGATAATGCCCAAGGGATAAAAATCCCTGACAAGACAGAGAACCCAGAACAGAAAGAGACTGAAATGCAGCTAATGGAATATTGTCCTCTGTAGTTTCCTTTTCTCACATTCAAATTGAATATCCATATTTCTTTCCTAAATCTTTATTTGTAAAGGTGATCGTGTCACAATCTCTTGCACCAAATTTGTAGAAAATTACAGCAAATAAAAAGTTGGAAATTACAGCAAGAAAAAGTTGGAAGGTTGGACAGTTTCATTCAAAAGTTTTTCAGTTTTCAAAATTCGTTTGCTCCTGTCCAGCTAGTTTGTTATCATGCATGTACTTTTGTAAAATACATTTAATTTAGTTTATTGAAAACTTCATAACTGATCAGGTTCTTAAAAAAAAAACAAATTGGGGACAATGCAGCTGTATACATTTCAGGAGACAAGGAGGTGAAATAACATTTGTTAATGGCCTAAGGGTTTTTTTTTTTGGGTGAAAGATAAGCTTTCAAGATGCATAGAGTTGCTCTTCAGGCCCATGGAATGTGAAAGCTTGTCTCTTTCACTAATAGAAATGGGTCCAATAAAACATCTTACCTCATCCACCTTGTCTTTTTCATACCTTGGGACCAATACAGCTAAAACAACTCTAGATGTAAGGGCAGATATTAAAGAGCAATGGGTCTATATAGTTAGAAGCCTAGAGACCTGATTGCGTTGTGTCTTACAACTATTTTTTTTCCCATTCTGGTTAATGTGTGCCTTCTGAATGTCTGAGGAATAAATATATATATACAAAGGCTCTGTATATACAAAAAGCCTCTGTTGGCAGAAGTCACTGCCAGAAGGGATTTCCCAGCAAAATTTCTGATCAAAAGAGCAATCCACTCTGTTGACAGAGAACAGCCAGACTGCCCGGGCCTCTCTGGACAGAACAGCTGACCAGAAGATCTGCAAATAGGACTGCCCAGTGAACTGGAAGCCCTGCCTATCAACAAAAGGGACCCAGAGCACTACACACATACTTTGTTGACAGAAAACTGTTGAGAGAGGCATTATACCTGAATGGGGAGAGGTATAACGCTGCTGGCGGATGTGCCAGGTTTTGTCGACAAACTGTCAACAAAGTGCATTTTGCAAGTAAATGTTCACGGTTTTTCCCAACACAAGTCCAGTTTTGCTGGGAAAAACCTCTCATGTAGACATAGTGAAAGTGAATAAATCCTGTGCTTTCAGTTTCATTTCACGAGTTTTCTTTAAGTTTTATATTTTTTTTTTCTCCAGAAAATGAGGTGTTGGTTGTTTGACTGGAAAAGAGCACAATTATCCTGTTTCTGGATTTTGCTGGTGACTATTGTGTTGTAGTCAGAGTACAAGAACGGGAATAAAATTTCTAGTTCTGTTGCTGAGTTACTGCTTAATCTAGATCAAATCATTTAGTCTGTCTGTATCTCAGTTTTCTCCATCTGTAAAATGGGCATAAGTATGGCCTACATAACACGCTGACTAAATGTGTTTATGCCTCCAGCGGTCCTAGTCCATATAGAAGATGAGTACTGCTACTGCTACAGGCTGCGCCTCCCAAAACTGGCACTCTCTGGTTTGGTGACATCCCTGGCGGGTAGCTGCACAGGTTTGGGGCTAAAAGAGCTGATGTCCCCAGCAGCACTGCATAGGAGCCAGCGGGGGACTGAGTCCTGCTGGTCCCTGCAGCAGCTGGTTGAGCAGCCCAGTGAGGGGTGGGGGAAGGTCTGAGGCACAGTCCCTGCTGGGGTGATAGCAGACATTGGGCTTGGGGGCCCATGCAGAGGACTTTCCCTGGTCCAGAAAATTCTCTTGTTTGGGACCGGTCGGCTCACAACCAGCCTGGACCAGGGAGGTGCAACCTATATAATACAATAGTGACAGAGAGGGAGCCGTGCTAGTCTGTATACTATCAAAACAAAAAAGCAGTCAAGTAGCACTTTAAAGACTAACAAAATAATTTACTAGGTGAGCTTTTGTGGGACAGACCCACTTCTTCATAGCCAGACCAGAACAGACTCAATAATTAAGGCACAGAGAACCAAAAACAGTAATCAAGGAGGACAAATCAGAAAAAAATGATCAAGTTGAGCAAATCAGAGAGTAGAGGGGTAGAAGGGAAGGGGAACTCAAGAATTAGATTAAGCCAAGTATGCAAACGAGCCCCTAAGGTGACTCAGAAAATTCCCATCCCGGTTAAAACCAAGTGTTGATGTGTCAAATTTGAATATAAAAGACAGCTCGGCTCTCTCCCTTTGAATAGTGGTGCAAAAATTCTGTTAATGACTTAAGAGTTTGCATGTTACTGAAGAAAATATTTTCGTACCACTATTCAAAGGGAGAGAGCCGAGCTGTCTTTTATATTCAAATTTGGCACATTAACACATGGTTTGAACTGGGATGGGACTTTTCTGAGTCACTATAGCTACGTCTACACGTGAACGCTACATCGAAGTAGCTTATTTCAATGTAGCGACATCGAAATAGGCTATTTTGATGAATAACATCTACACGTCCTCCAGGGCTGGCAACGTCGACGTGGCACATCGAAATAGGTGCTGCGAGGGAACGTCTGCACGCCAAAGTAGCACACATCGAAAAAAGGGTGCCAGGCACAGCTGCAGACAGGGTCACAGGGCGGACTAGCGCTTCCGGGGCAACAGCTAGCCGCTCCCTTCAAGGGCCCCTCCCAGACACACTCAGCCTGCACAGCACGCGGTCTGCAGAGCCATAGGCACGCACGCCTCGGGCGACGCAGGCATGGACCCCCAGCAGCAGCAGCAGCAGCAGCAGCCAGAGGTCCACACAGCCGCCCCTGCAGGAGCAGTGCTCGCCCTGCTCCATGCCATGCAGGAGGCAGCTAAGCACCTCCTTGCCACAGAGGAGGAGCTGCCCACAGGGGAGGAGGACTCAACCCCCAACCCTGCAGCACCCCGCTGCCCCCCCTGGCTGCACACGCCGCCGGCTGTGGAGCTACCCCACCAGCACTGACTGGTGGGAGTGGCTGGTGCTCGGAGAGTGGGACGACGACCACTGGCTCCAGAACTTTCGGATGAGCCGGCAGACATTTCTGGAGCTATGCCAGTGGCTCACCCCCGCACTCAGGCACCAGGACACTGCCATGCGGCGTGCCCTCAGCGTCGAGAAACAGGTCGGCATCGCTGTCTGGAAGCTGGCCACTCCAGACAGCTACTGATCCGTGGGCCAGCAGTTTGGTGTCGGCAAGGCCACCGTTGGGGCTGTCCTCATGGAGGTAAGAGGACCCACGGGGGGAGGGGGGGGAGGCAGCCCTGGCAGGGGCGGGGAGGGGAGCGGGGCCCTGGCAGGGGAGTGGAGGGGAGGGGAGGGGAGGGCCACACACACCCTGCACGCCCCTCATTGGTGCTCTCCCATGTGCTTCCCCTGCAGGTCGTCCACACCATCAATGCCCTGCTCCTCCACAGGCTCGTGAGGCTTGGGGACCCGGATGCCACCATCACGGGGTTTGCCACCCTGGGCTTCCCCAATTGCTTCGGGGCTCTGGATGGGACTCACATCCCCATCAGTGCCCCAGAACACAGTAGAGGACGCTACATAAACCGCAAGGGCTACCACTCAGTGGTCCTCCAGGCCTTGGTGGACAGCCGGGGCCGTTTCCTGGACATTTATGTGGGCTGGCCTGGCAGCACCCACGACGCCCAGGTATTCCGGAACTCGGGCCTGTGCCGCCGGCTGGAGGCGGGGACCTACATCCCCCAGCGGGAGATCCCTGTGGGGGTCACCACCATGCCCCTCTGCGTCATCGCAGATGCAGCATAACCCCTCCGGCCCTGGCTCATGCACCCCTACACGGGCCATCTGTCTGCCAGCCAGGAGCGCTTCAACCAGCACCTGAACCACGCGCGCCAGGTGGTGGAGCGCACATTTGGGCGTCTCAAAGGGCACTGGAGGTGTCTCCTCACCTGCCTTGATGCGGGCCCCACCAACATCCCCCAGATTGTGGGCGCGTGCAGCTCCCTCCACAACCTGGTGGAGAGCAAGGGGGAGGCCTTCTTTTAGGGCTGGGCTGTGGAGGCTGGCAAGGCCGATGTGCAGCCACCCGCTGCCCCCAGTTGCCAGGTGGACCCCAAAGGGACCCGGGTCCAGGAGGCCCTGCGGGCCCAGTTCGATCAGGCCAAGGGGTGAACGCTGGCAGGCCCCCCACTGCACCCCCCCCATCCTCCACCACACTCCCTGCCCCTACGCCCACACCACAGAGCACCCAAGAGCACACCCCCCTGCTTTTCTTGTAAAAATAAAAACAGACAGTTGTTTGTCAAATCAAACCTCTTTACTACTACTCTTATTATTATTATTATTATTATAAATATTCTGAACCAGACAAACTATGTACAGGGGAAATCAAACTGATAAATATATATACATTATAAAAATCGGCATAACATGAAAGGGGAAGACAAGGATGGGGAGCACTATTTACATGGGGGGGTAAGGATCAGCATAGTAATGGGTCACAAATGCAAACTATTTACAAGAAAATAACAATAAACTGGGGGGAATATATACCAAGGGGGATGGGGGGGCCACGTCCTGGGCCCCACGCCCTTACAGTCCAGCGCTGGGGGTGGGCGGCCAGGATCCCCGCCTCGGCCACAGCCCTGGCTGGGGCTGGCTGAGGGCCGGGCGGACCGGGAGATACGTCCGGCGAGTGTCAGCTGGCCCCAGGTCCCCCTCGGCGGAATGGCCCTCGGTGGTGGGTGGCGTTGCGACGGCGGACGGCGCAGCAGCTGGAGCAGGCAGGGCGGGCGCTGCGGCGGCCGGCGTGGCCTGGGGGGCCAGGGAGTCCGCAATGCGGTTGAGGGTCTGCATGTAGGCCCCCCATGCCTCCTGGCGCCAGGCCAGTGCCCGCTCCTGCAGGTGGAGGCGGCGTTCCTCCACCTGCAGCCACTGCTTGGCGACCTCCAGCTGCTGACGGTGGAGGGCCAGCAGCTGGGGGTCCATCGCTGTCGCCTGGTGGTGCTGCGTTCGCCGTCTTCCCCATCGTGGGGCTGGTCGGTGCTCCGCCGAGGGGCTGGCCTGTAGTGATGGCCCCGGAGGGCTTTCCGGGACCACTGAAGCCTCGCCGGCGCTCTCCGGTCCTTCCGATGGTGCAGCTGCGGAACACAGGAGGGGGGGAAGAAGAGTAGAGACAGCCATTAGTGTGGGCCCCGAGCCGTGGCCCTTGTCCCCCCACCCCTCTGCTGCAGGTTCCCCATCCCCATCCCCTGGAGATGCTGCTGTGATGGGGTTCTGGGGTCCCCCTGCACTGCACTCCGTCCGCTGGCAGGAGTGACTCTCACTCACTCAGCAGGTACGACAGGAGGTTTATTAGGCAACAGATGCCCAGTTTCTCACAGAAGCGACAGTACAGCAGTCAGAGACGGTCCTTCCAACCCGTCCTGGGGAGAAGACCCCGAGGGGTGCCCCTCTGGGGTGTAGCTTTCCCCCTCCTCAGGCTGGCTGCCTTCTAGCTCTCCCTTCCCCTAGTCTCTAACTGCCGTCCCCGATTCAAATCCGGCTCAGCTCCTCCCTCCTCTTTGTTCAGGGCAGAGGTGTAACCTGCCAGTTGTAGCCCCAGGATCATCCTTAGCCACTGGGAGCTATTCAGCTTGTTTCTCATATCGAGCCTGAGTCTCGCATTTGCACTCCCCCCACTCCACCACATGCTGCTGCTGCTGCTGCTGGGTGTCCGATCCCCTCCCCCCGGGGCACCCTAGAGGTTCCGCTCCCCCCAGCCCCGGGGATGGGGCATGGCACTGTCGTGCTGAGGGGGGCAGGGGCTGATGCACTCCTGTGAGGGACATGCCACTGCTATCCTTGGGGCCATGGTCATCTGGGCATGTGGAGGGCCCATGTCATATCTATTACCCCCGCCCCTCAACCCCGGGGGTGTGCACCGGGGGGGGTACATACCTGACGGTCCACTCCCACGGTTGGGGGACACCCGGGGGGCGGACGCCCGGCTGGAGCTCCTGGATGGGAGTATGATGTGGAGGCCGGCGTCACTGGAGGAGGACTCCCGCTCCTCCTCCTCCTCCTCCGGTGCCCCGAGGGTGGGCTCCTGGGGGGGCCCCCGGGGTGTGGGGCTTGCCTCTGGGGCGGACTCTGCCTCCGGGGCCTGCTGGGGCTCCTCGGCCGAGGTATCAAGAGTGGCCGGAGGGGAGGAGGTGTGCCGGGGGCCCAGGATGGCCCTGAGCTCCCTGTAAAAGGGGCAAGTGACGGGGGCGGCCGCAGATTGGCCGGCCACATCCTGGGCCTGGGCGTAACCCTGCCGCAGCTCCTTCACTTTACTCCGGACATGATCTGGAGTGCGGGCAGGGTGACCCCAGGCGGCCAGGCCCTCAGCCAGCTGAGCGAACGCATCCGCGTTCCGCCTCTTGCTCCCCATTACCTGGAGCGCCTCCTCCTCGCTCCAGAGCCCCAGCAGGTCCCAAAGCTCGGCCTCCGTCCAGGAGGGACCCCGCTGCCGCTTCCCCACCTGGCTGCTGGGCTGTGAGCCCTGGCTCCCCTTGTGGGGGGTCCCCTGCGGGCACT
This sequence comes from Carettochelys insculpta, assembly GCF_033958435.1. NCBI lineage: Eukaryota > Metazoa > Chordata > Testudines > Carettochelyidae > Carettochelys > Carettochelys insculpta. Next base: position 107,731,648 of record NC_134139.1, on the reverse strand, counting down.
GGGGGTGCTGGGGGGCGGCCATCACAGCGCTGGGGGGTTCTTCTGGCTGCAGAGGAGCGTGCAGGCTAGCCGCGTGTTACTGCTGCTGCCTGCACGCTCTCTCAGCTTCCTGCACAGGAAGGCAGGGGGCGGGGAGCTTTAAGGGCCTCTCCATGTGGCCACCATTGAGCTCAGGGGCTGGAGAGAGCGTCTCTCAACCCCTCAGCTGATGGCCGCCATGGAGGACCCTGCAATTTCGATGTTGTGGGACGCGCAATGACTACACGTTCCTTACTTCAACGTTGAACGTCGAAGTAGGGCACTATTCCCATCCCCTCATGGGGTTAGCGACTTCGACATCTCACCGCCGAACGTCGATGTTAACTTTGAAATAGCACCCAACATGTGTAGTCGTGATGGGCGCTATTTCGAAGTTGGCGCCGCTACTTCGACGTAGCGTGCACGTGTAGACGCGGCTTATAGGGGCTCGTTTGCATACTTGGCTTAATTTAATTCTTGACCTTTAACCCCCTCCTTCTACCCTCTACTCTCTGATTTGCTCAGCTTGATCATTTTTTTCTGATTTGTCCGCCTTGATTACTGTTTTTGGTTCTCTGTGCCTTAAATATTGAGTCTGTTCTGGTCTGGCTATGGTCTGAAGAAGTGGGTCTGTCCCACAAAAGCTCACCTAATAAATTAATTTGTTAGTCTTTAAAGTGCTACTTGACATATAATATAATAGTTACTCTTTTAGCTCAAGAAATACATGCTTCTGGTCCTGAAAGTCACAGGTTTAATTTCTTCACGGAGTCTATTTTATTCCATTTTCATGGAAACAGGTCATAATTCTTGCAATATATTAAGAAGTGTTATTGATTTTATTATGATAAATTCCTGTACTAAAAACATAGGCATTGTATCCGGATTCTGAACCAGTTGATGAATGGATGAAACATCTGATTTTATTCCTGGAACACCTGTTGATACAACTCCTGCCAAAGTTGTGGGTTTTTTGTTTATAATTGATCTGGGAGCTCCACTTTTCTCTAGGAACAACAGGTAGTCCTAAATGCTAATTGTTTAATTATTTAAAAAAGATTTTAATATACACAAATAAAAACCTCTGTTAACAAAACGGTCCATCATATATGGGCATGGCATTGAAAAGAGCCTAAGTTACATTAAGGTTAGCCCTTTTAATAGCCAAGTTAAACAAGACTCACAGCATACCAAACAAGACTTGGGAGCTGTGAGGGGATCAAGGACAGGAATAGAAAGGAACAAGTGGCAAATTAGTTTTGAAAAATTAGAGTATAATTCTTTGTTGTAATGGTGCTGAACATATAGCACTGAAGCTCAGGGGACCTTTTTCATTTGACTTATGTGAGATTTGGGCAAGTCATAATAAGGCTTCAAAAATAATTTGTCCTCCTTGTGACAAGGATTTTTGATGAGAAGAGGCAAGATGTACACAGTGGCATCAGTTTTGTGTTACAATCGTTCAGTTAATGATTCTGCCTCTTAAGCTGTGAGTTTTTTTAAAGTCTCGCTATTGGCCATCATTTCAAAAAAACTGGTTTAATATTCCTTGGTTCTGTGCTGCAGGAAAGGGTTACAAAGGGATGAGAACAAAACATCTTAAAAAAAACAGAAATTTTACTGTTGATATTTGAAAATGACAACTTTAAACAGTCATAACCTCTAAATTATTGGACCAGTGTTCTTCCAACTTGTCTTGCTTTTAAGTCTCAGCACAGTTTACTAAACAAACCAGGATCAAAGTTTATAGCTTTCAGCTATTTTTGAGTTGTGAGTATAAACTTTTCAGTAAAAACATTTGGTAATGAGCAGATTTTTTTAGCATCTTCTCATAGCTGCAGATATAACCAAATATATTTTGCTCAAAGAGTCTAAACAAATTCAGTTTTGAGTTGAGACTTAGCACAAAGATACTTCAGCCCTAAAGAAATTTCTTTGAGGAAGTGAGAAAGAGCTGAAGAAAGTGGACATAGGCATTTATGCAATTATAAATACCCAAGCTAACTCCTGGTATGACTAACCAGTTAAATTGAACTCCAAAGAACAAGCTACAGGACTATAAATTTCCCTCTGCCTAATTCATAAACCCTCAGCTCAGCTTCTTCCCAGAAGCATTAAAAATAGATGCAGATTATAATATGGCACTACAATAATACAAATGTCCTGAATGTCCACTGGTTCTACCCGAACAAATGAGGGAATTTGTTCCTTGATTGTAAATCCCTCACAGAAAATCACCCTGCTACCAGGGAGTAGTTAACTTGGGCACCTTTTCTCACCACGGTTGTGATGGAATAGCTACAGACTGAGATGCAGTCTCTGAGCCATTGATGGGTTGCCAAAATTTCAATTCATCAGTGATCCATGCAACATTTTTGGACAGAGTATTCTTCCTCTCATCCCAGCCAAAATATTTAGTTCACTCCTTATGATTTCTATCCCACCCTCAGCAATTTTATAAACTCTTCTTTCCCCTGACTGTGAATTTTTCTACCCTTGCCACCAAACCAGCCTTCTGGGAAGAATTTCTCTGCAGTGTGCTTTCTTCACCCCAGTTCCTTCTGGGGTTCCTCTAAAAGCTCCTATGTTACCTGGCAGCAGTTACGCATGGCTGTGGTAGATAGCTCTGCCCTTAAAGAGAGAAAGAAAATAGTTGCACCTTTCTCAAGTAGAAAGGTAAAAATAGCTGGTGTTCCCTAGGGACCAGTCACCCTGGCTTCTCAAGAACCTCCTTCTTTGTCTGCAGGGCAGCGCTCCCTTTGTTTAAAGTAATTACCCTAAAGAGCTGCTCCCCACAGGTGCGTCTCATCCCTGGCTGGCAATTAAGTCTTGAAATTCCAGGCCATGTTTTGGCCCTTTGAAACTACTTCCAAAGAATGCCACTGCGGTGGGGGAATGACAGGGCTCTGGGCTCACCTCCTGGGCACCACAAGCCTGTTCATCCTATCCAAGGAAGGGATAAGAACTGAAGCAAATATGCTTTCTATGCAGAAGTCATCTTTTTTTTTTTTTAAAGAAATAATCTTTGGGGACCTGTTATGGTCTCTCTGTTGGACAAAGTCATGATATTTTAAAACAGAGGTGAATAGTAGGGCTGTCAATGCGCATTAACGCCTGCGGTTAACGCAGGGCAGCCTTAACGCATTAAAAAAATTAAAGCACGTGGAGCTCTGCTGGGAGCCAGCTAGGCAGGCCGAGCCCAGGTGCAGGAAGTGCTTGCGGGACACTGGGACCTGGTGGGAACGGTGGGAGTGTTGTGGCAGTGGAGTGTTGGTTTTAGTTTTTCTTCTGGGCAGTCCCAGGCAATACAGGGGACCCTACACAGGTAAGGCATCTGCACCACCCCACTTTACCCCATGCTGAATGACCACTTCCTGCTGCAGCAGCGGCAAATGGCTGTGCTCCATGGCTTCAGCCAATCCCTGGCTCCCACCTCGCACACTGCCACCATGCCACTGGTTTATTTCACACCTTCCCTCTGCCCTCTGCTCTAATCAGTGGCAGGAGAGCTCAGGAAACTTGCTGCTGCCTCTGTGTGTAGCTTGGGCCCTGGTGTGTAGCCAGCCCACTCCTCAGCACATCTCCGGTCGTGCAGCACCTGCACCCCATGCAGCTGCTGGCCACAAGGTCCTTCCTGGCAGCTGCGGAAGAGCTTTGGTTTGCCTCCTGGGTAGCGATTCTCCCTCCTCCTTCAAATTGGGGGCCCTGCTGTGTTTTGCTTCAGATGGGGGAAAAGGCACAATGGACTTGGCTTTACAGTGGGGGAAGTGCCCAGAATCAAGCCTGTGTAGGGTGCAGTGTCCCCCACCCCACCAGCACCCACAGCTGCAGCCTGGGGCAGTGCCCTTGATTAAGTGACTGGAGGGGAAAAATGAGGCATTTGTGTGCTAGGCGCTGGAGCCAGCTTGTTTGGAAGGTGAAGCAGATGATCCAGGAGGCCCTAGGAAGAGAGGAAAATAAGCTGACAAAAACGGAAGCATGCATCCTGGATGTCTTTTCAGAACGTAGGTTTTCCGTGGCATTCTTTTTTCTGGAGTGGGGTGTTTAATCCCTTGTATGAATGGGGCACTTACAGGAAATCCTGTGCGCATTCGGCAAAATGATTATTGTTTAACAGTGTGATTAATTGCATGATTAATCACGATTAATTTGTTTAATCGCTTGAGATCCCTAGTGAATAGCAGGAGGAGAAATTTTCAAAGGTAATTAGGTGCCCAACTTCCCCTGATAGTCAATGGAAGTTGGGTGCTTAACTGCTCTTTGTGTCTCTGAATATCTCCACTAACAGTAACTATTCAAAAATTGGATTTGGGGTCATATGATTTTTCTCATTGGCAGACAGAGGCCTATAGAAGCCATTATGATCTGTCCAGCGAATATGTCTTTTGACTGTTATACCCCTGGATTAATGATTACTTCTGGGCCAGTAAAGGCTTTTATGTGAAAACATGACAAAACATTTGTATTGTTTTACATTACTGTGGTAGTTTGCAACCCCAAGCCTATTATTATGAGTTATTTACTCTGTGAAGCTTGGCTTCAGGAATGATCCAATTCCTGCATACAAAGGTTGGGAGTCCAGAGATCTGAATTTATCTTAGTGACTCTGGACCTAATTTGTTCCGAGACTTTGAGGAAATTACTGTGTCCAAAATGTGCGGTGCCAGATACCTTCAGCTCCCAGTGACTGTTATCTCAACCTAGTACATGTTTTACAGACTCCAGTTATAGGATTTCATAATCTTTCATTTTCCATGGGAGGAGAGTAATACTAGAAAATTGAATGGGTTTAAAACTTTTTTGATGAAGCTTTTTCATTCCTATGTAATACTTTGCATATGTGTAACCCCAGAGCCACAGAGACCACTGACAAGGGAGAGTGAAGTCTCTGCTTGGCTGGCAGACAACTGGTTTTAGCTCATGGGGTAGAGCACAGGGCTTTTGCCCTAAAGGTTGCAGGTTCATTCCCTTCTGCTGACGACTCAGGCTCATCAGACTTATCAGTAAGGGCTTGTCCAGGAAGAGCTGCTGGAAGAAGCTCAGGATGTGCTTCCTTAGCTGAAGGAAGTATGTAACCCCAGAGGCAGTGGGATTGCTGACAAGGGACATGAAGAAGTCTGCTTTACAGCCTTGGCTGAGAGCCACCTGGCTTTTAGCTCATGCAGTAGAGGTCATCCTACCACTGACCTGGGTCCATTGGCTTTATACATGCAGCACTTTTTTTCCCTACATTTACAGTTGAGTTTTCTGAGGTAAAGAGAGGTTAGGACCAATGCTACAGGATCTCACAATGAGAGGCTGAGAGTGCTCTGCATGTCTCAGGAGGGGCTTTACATCATGCAGGATTGGCATCAACCTGCCTGAACTTCATTCACCATCTCCAAAAGTTTCTGTGACACTGACCTAAGTGGCCCCATGGAACTTACCCATCATAGGACGCATCCCCAGTAGTCTGAGATTGCTCTGTGCCATTCCTCGTCAGGAGCCCCAAGCACAGAGGATATAGCAGGGTCATTTCCAGGAAGATTGGATTGTGGAGAAAGATTCTGACATCTTATCTCTTCCCTGCTGCTAGTATGGCCCAGAAAGGCTCTTGATAGGATAGCTCACAGGTGAACCACTCTTGTTTGTTCTCTGCCCGTGTCAGATTCTGCTTGCCAGCAGGGATGAATATGATCCTTGGTGCCTCAGTGAACCCATCTGTGAAACTGAAATAATAATGCTTACCCAACCTTTGAAAGCATGTTGAAATTTTGGGATAGAAAAATGCTCTGGGTGATGCAAAGTATTATCTTGAGACAAGAGAGCTGCTATGGAAAGCATCACATCACACTTTCCATGTTTTTCTTCTCGTGAGTACAGCAGGCAATAGAATCCTACAAGGGGAGCTTTGTGAAGCATGGATAGGGTAAGAGTCCACACCATGTGCTGTTTCAGAATTGCTGTGAGACAGATTCTCACAGAGAAAAGTTGGAGTTGAAGCAACTCACGCCACCTGATCTACCTAGAACCTTTCTAGTTTGTCGTAAATTATTGATTCCTTCCCTTCTTGCTTCCACCCACCCACCCACCCAACTTCTTCCATTTATGTTGTTAAATGAAATTTTGGATATTTATACTCACCTTAAATCCCATCTTTGTCACAAGGACCTTTAGTTGTGAGCCACAGAAAGAAAAGATAGGTTGCTGCCTGACAGCAGACCTTGTTTGCATTTAGTGTTCCTTTCTAAGTGAAACAATAAAAAGAAATCATGGGAATATGGTTGAGCTCTGCATTTTTGATTCTTTTTTAATCCTAGTTTTCATTTTCAAAACCGTTTGGATTGGAAGAGAGTTCCCCCCTGTCCCCCGCCCCTTTCTGGTTTTGATCTGTTTGTTGGAACACTGTCTTGTCACCCTATTTGGATGTTAAGACTCTCGTTTTCCATTTCTGGAACAGCAATACAGGGATCAGTGCTTCTTGCTCAACCCATTGCAATTTCAGGTATGTTTATTGGTCTTTCACCAACTGGTTGTTTTTTTGTTTTGTTGCACAGATACTTTCCAGACACTCATATGTCGATGCTTCTCACAGATGAAATCCTGTGGGGATAAGTGGAGGAGTCAGTGGCAAAGTTAAATCCTTCCATTATACCTAAACAGCCAAGGAAATAAAATAAGGCATTGTACACCATATGGAGCTGGGGAAAGATTGTGATCCTAGATTGTGAACCAAACTTTGTGTGTGTGTGAGAGAGAGAGAAAGAGAGCGAGAGAGATACTAGACTAGTGTTCAGAAGCTCTGATCAGGATTGGGGCCCAATTGTGTAAGTTGTGGCAAAAAGGGGTCTTAATAAGATACTTTCTTTGAACTGAAGAGCTCATAATTAAAGGCTTTGATCCTGCAAGATGCTCTGCACAGATGGATGGATCTGCCACAGAGATTGGCAGGAGAATGGAGGGCAGAGTGAACAAGAAGATGGTATGGTTCATAAGTATATCAACCCATAAGCAAGAGCTTCTCATCATCCACCTTCAAATCCTTCTCCAATACTCTCCTTTACCATGAGTCCTGCAAAAATCTTGATTACGTTTGGGCTTTTCACATGCTGTGGCCACTGCCTATCATTGGTGTTGTCTCATTGGATACGTCTAGATTGCCAGGGTGTGTCAGGAGAAGTATTTGTTGGAAGATATCTTATGACAAAACTTCTGTCAACAGAGCATGTCCAGGCAACAATGTGCATTGAAAGCACGATCCACTCTGTTGACAGACAGCAGCCAGATAGCCTGGCTCCTCTCTCAACTACACCACCACCCAGAAGAATGTCAGCCAGGGTTGCAGGTCAACCCTCCCTTTTGGGAGCTGGTGCCAGAGCCCTGCCGAGATAAGTGCTTAAAAGGAACCCCTGGACAACTGGTTCCTGACTGTGCTGGGGGCTTGCCTACCCCTGTGAGGGACAGCAGTGTTCTCCAAATGCCCACTGTGCTTGCCCTGCATTTGGGGGTGACACAGTCGGTCCCTGGGTGCCATACTACCAGAATTGCCCCTGGGATTGCAATGGCTCCACACAGACATGCTGCAGCTGCTGCTGAACTTTCTGACATCCGTCCTCCTCTTCCTCCCCGACGGCGAGCCCAAGACCACCTTCAGGGACTTTCATACCTGCACCCCCCCTCCCTCCCCCCAGTGCACAGGCAGCTCTGGAGGTATGGCATTGGTTTGGACTGGTGGGACTGGCTGGTCATGGAGCAGTGGGACAACCAGCAGTCGCTAAACTGGCTTTCCCATCCAACTGAGATTTTGCATTCCATATGTCAGCCCCAACTCAGTACATCCAGCCAAAAGATATTCTTCTGAAAATGGATTTATAATGAAAAGGCTGACAAATGTGGACTCTTCTACTGTGAGCCCAGTAACCATCATAACACTTGTCTTAAATATTCTTTGATCAAATACTCCAAGGAGTTCTCTGCTGCAAATATCAAAAACATGGGTAATTTGACTTTCTCAAACCTAGACAACACCTGTGTTTCTATCATTTCTGTGGGAATGCAATCCACCTTTTCCTACTTTTCTTATAAATCACCTTCTTGGCTACAGTGCAGGCCATTACAAGAACTTCCGTTATGTTCCATATATCTAGTTTAGGGAACCAGGAGTCCGCATATTTCATTTTCGCAAGGAACATCTTACTATAAGTGAGAAAACTATTACAGAACTGTGTTTTTGCTATGATAATGCCTTTGAGTTGATTCCCTTTTCAACCTAGGAATCCTACGTATTTCCAGATAATTAATTTACTGTCTAATGCTCATGTTTTACTAGCATCTATGCTATTTACTGTCTGAAAGCGAGCTGATTTTGAGTTACTTCAGTTGTCCTTAAAAATCATTGTGGCATCTGGAAAAGCTTACATTGACTAATGACTGCAGGTTAGTCCTTTACCTTTGGGGACATGCATCCAGAATTTTTACTAAAGTGGGAATGCACCAAATAAACTTTGCTCTTTGTTTGGAATATATGTGTGTGTTAAAAACATCATTGTTTCCATTGTTAGCAGTGTCCATAAAACATCAGTTGGAGCTAAGGAACCAAGTACTATCAATGTAAAAGCCCGAGAAGGCTTGATTGTATAATGTAACTGTTCCATTTTAAAACATATTTCCATAGTCTGTTGCAAAGTAATTTGTTCATAAAGCAATCCCTCTTTGTGGAACACTGAGGAAAGACTTGGCTTGACTCATGGAATCTAATACACAGCTGGAACTTAAGCGTTTAGTTCTTCAAAACAAGGAACTAGATTTTTCCCTGAGTAAAAAGAGTGTAAGTGCTATTTACACCCCTCTTACTTCTGCTTATATCCGACAGTCCACTAAACTGAAAGTCTACAAGGCTGTAGTCCTGACCAGTCTCCTGTGTGGCTGTGAAACCTGGACCTTGTACAGAAAACATATAAAACTGCTGGAGCGCTTCCACGCATGCAGCCTGAGGTCAATACTGCACGTTCGGGGGCAGGACAGAGTTAAGAACCTGGAAGTCCTGGACAGAGCAGGAACCCTGAGCATCGAAGCCATGATTCTGAAAGCCCAGCATCGCTGGATGGGGCACGTCATACGAATGGAGGAGTCAGTAGTCCCTAAGCAACTCTTCTATGGTGAAGTCTGCCAGGGCAAAAGGAATCAAGGTAGGCCTTGCAAGAGATATAAAGACTGCATGAAGGCCAGCATTGCTCATGCTGATTTAAAACCAGATCAGCTAGAGCAGCATGCAAAAGACCAAACAGGCTTGTGTGCTCTCGTACAACACACATATGACAGCTTTGAAGAGCAGCGACGTGTTGGCCTCATTGATGCTCATGAGAGGAAGAAAGCAACAGCAGCAACTGCACCAACAGAGCCAGGACAATTCCCTTGCCCCGACTGTGAATGCCCATGCTGTTCAAAGCTTGGACTCCTCAGCCACATGCAAGTCCACAACCGATGAGTCTGTGGAAGCTCAAGACGTCATCATTGGACATGATGGACTACCTACTACTTCTGCTTAATAGTTTTCAAAAAGGACAGATCAATGTACTTAAGATCCTGTCTCAACGTTGTCTTCCTCCATGTTTTTACAATGTGTGCATTCCTGCTGATACACATGTGAAAAGAGACAGACAACTTGTATTTGTGTGAGGGGAGGAGGTTTTATATGTGTGCGTTTGCTGCCAGGGCAAACACAGTGTCCTGTGCTACTCAGTTTGAGCAGCTCAAGCTGTTTCTGGGGCAAGACAAGGATTTTTAAGGCCAGTTTTTTAAGTGAATTTACAGCCTGTGAAAGGAGCTGTAGTAACAGCTCTGCTGAAGGCTTTCTTTATTCACTGGTTCTTGCACCTTGTGGAATTACTCACATCAGAGCAAAGTGGGTATAAAATATTACCTTTCTAACTCCGTAGCAACATGTTTAGAGTCACTATTTGAACTAGTGTAAGTGATTCCATATGAAGCACAGGAATGGCACACTAGGCCAAGAACAGGTAGTAGATTGCAGGCCATTTTACCTCAACCATCCTCCCTGTAATATATCGTATTCTTGACTTTTCAGGCCACCTCCTCGGAGTTACAGAACAATTCAATTTCCAGGCCCTTTCCATTAGTGGTCTTTTTGCTGGGCTGGCAAACCAGGTTACACACCTGAGTGGTGGTTGGTTCAGGGATGTGGATGATTCTTGATTAGGAGCTGGTTGCCTAGGTTACCAAAAGCATAATCAAGTAGTAAATGCTTCAGTCACTGCCGACTGGGGATGAATTTGAGGCAGTAAACTTGTGGCATGTTTACACTGCAGTTAGACATCCACAGCTGGCCTGAGCCTGAAGAGCTACACCAAATTAAGCATCCCCTTAACTCAGGGATGAGGAACCTTTCTTGGGATGGGGCCATACAAATGAGAAAAAAACAATCAACCACACACCTCCCTGACATGGCCCTCAACTGAAAAACAAACACAAAGACACTCCTCTCATTCCCCTTGCACACCAGACCCAGAGTAGGGGCTGGGCTAGCACAGTTTGTGGACCCCCTTAGGCTTGGGGGTTCAAAATGAGATGTTCTGGGGGCTACCAGGAAGTGGTCTTGGGTGTGGGTCTGGGTGGGAGGAAGGGTGCAGGAGTGGGTTGGGGGTGGAGATCTGATTGGGAGTGGGTCCAGGAGCCGGTTGCACATGGGTGTGTGGATGGGAGGGGTTTCAGGAGTGGGCTTGGGCTCAGGATGTGGGCAGGACAACGTGGCAGGAGCAGGCTGGCAGAGTGGAGTCTGGTTAATGGGGGGTGCTTCCCTGTACAACACGCTGGGGACGTACATGGCTCTGTGTTCCCCCCGGCGCTCTCAGGCACCATCCTCCACAGCTCTGATTGGCCACAATAACAGCCAATCGGACTGGTGGGGAAAAGCCTTTCCAGGCTAATGCTACAGTGCTGTTCCCTGAGTGTGGGAGTGGGGAGTGGCAGTGGCAATACATGGTGGTGGAGGATCTGGTTCTTGCCCCCAGCTCGGCCGAGCCCGTGGGGCAGATCCAGGCCCAGCTTGCCTGGCTCTGGCCAACAAGGCTCAGGGCTCCAACATCCCCCACCTGCCACAGTCTAGATTCTGGAGAGGGGAGCCCTGAGTCTCAGGCCCTGGATCAGGCCAGCTGTGGGCTGGATTTGGACTGGAGCCTGGGCGTTCCCCACCCCTGCCTTAGCCCAAGGCCAAGTCAGCTGGCGTGGGCTAGCTGCAGGTGTCTAAATGTCACGTAGACATACTCTTAGAGTATCTTATGAAAGGAACCTGTAATGTAAATTGTGCGGTGGTTAGAGCACCAGACCTTTAAACCAGGGTTTGTGAGTTTGAACCTTGGTTGGCAAATGTATTTCATGACAGCACTTTACAAATCAGGAATGATGTACTCCTGTGAGTGCTTGGAACTGGGCCAGAGGACATCTGAACGTCCCATCCAGTTATACGATTCACCACCAGTAGAAACAAAAAAAAAATCCCTAGCTTTAGGTGCTCTGCTTGTCAACTGGGCAGCCTTTAAATCTCCCTTGAGCGGCTGCACAATTGCGTAGCTTACAGGGAACATTGATAATGTCTCTGAGTTTCTTTTATTGGGCAATTGCTGCCTGCACCCTGGGATTGCCAGCATCACAAGATAAACACGTCAGGTAAGCATTTTGCTTTTGAGCAAACCACACTTCTAAAGTTATTCGTTAAAAAAAAAAATCAACTTATCTACTTATCTTCTGAGGTCTGATCCATCATGTAGTGTTAACTGAGTTACACTGGAAGTTGTCAGGGTGTTATGCTCATAGAATTATAGGAGATTAGGTTGGGAGAATCAATCCCAGCCAAGGCTAAGTCAAGCCGGGCCTTAAAAAGGTCTAAGGAGGGAGAGCCCATCAACTCCCTAAAGAACCCATTCACTGCTTCACCACCCCCACATTTTCGAAAGTGACTTAGGTGCCTACTGGGACTTGGGTTCCTCAACAATTTAGGTACTTTAGAAAATATTACTGCTGCTATTCCCTAATTGTATGGCTTGTCTCTGCTGTTGGGCAAATTCATGCTGCAGCAATTGATCTCTGGGGTTCCATTTAGCAGGTCTACTGAAAACCCACTGAACTGACCACCAGTGTTTTAGACATCAACTCCAGTACACCATCCAGAGCTGTCCCATCCATAGGGCAATTTGGGGCAGCTAACCCAGGCCCTGTGCTTTGGGGGGTGCATGGTGGTTGCCCCAACCATCCTATGGCTGGGATGGTTCCCCATATTGATCTGAGCTATAGAGGCCAGGGCAGCCTGGGGGATTACCTGAGTGGGAAGCGCTGGGGCTGGCAGCAGGGGTCAGGCCCACCCTTGCCTCTCACCATGAGGGCAGGACAAAACAAGCATGCAGTCAAGTGGCACTTTAAAGCCTAACAAAATAATTATAATATTGTATAAAATTATTATAATAACCACGTGGGCAGGAGAAGGCGTACCCAGGCCTGGCCCAGCCCACTCCAACCCACTACCCCAAGCAATGCGGGGCTCACGGGAACAGGCTGAGGCTGGCGAGCTCCACTTCCCACCACCACAGTGAAGTGAAGTGACCTGGCTGGCAAAAGGTTGTGGAGTGGAGTGGGTGACTGGGTTGCTTCAGCTCCTGTCATAGAGGTGAGTGTGGGGGGTGGGCGTGAACCCTGCTGCCACCCTGTGCCAGGCTTGCTGGTAATGCCTGGGTCACATCTCCTGTGGGGTGCGGGCTTTGAGGAAGAGGTGCAGCAGGGACATGGTGGGGGACGTGCAGGGACAGGGCTTGGGGGATGGGGTGGAGTAGGGGTGGAGCAGGGGTGCAGAGAGGCAGAGTAGGGTGGGTGGGATGTGTTGTCTTGGATCCCACATTCCCCTAGGGACAACCCTGACTCCACCAGAATGAGACAAGTCAGAGGAGTCAACAGGAGAGTTTCTTCTATCGACCCAGTGTGGTGTTGACCCTGTAGCAAGTAGATCTCAGCTGCATCCACTTGAGCGACACCACTAATGGAACTCAAATGTGTAGCTTAGCTCGACCTGTCCCCACAGCATAGACCTGCCCTTTGTTTCCTTTGGAGACAGTCTTTCTCAGGCTCTACCTCTGACCCCTGTCCCCTGAGCTCTTTTGCTGTGGCTGGATCTGTGTGGGCCGGTGAAGGGGCCTGTGCTTCATGGCAACACCCTTACAATGTCAAACAAAAATTCAACCTGTTCTTCAATATATCTGACCCTTCAGCCAGCTAGCATTGGTATAAATTGTAGTGTAGCTGGTGAGGCACGCACATCGGGAGGTCATCAAGCCCAGTCCTCTGCCCTCTTGGCAGGGCCAAGCAATATCCTGAACAGATTTTTTTTTAAATCTATTTGTCCCTCACCCCTAGTGTAGAGTACTATGCACCAGTGCCCCCAAAGTACACAGTCTACATGGCTCTGTACAGGCCCAAGGAATGCCTCCCAGGTCTCCACAGCTGCTTTTAGCAGTGTAGTTCCGTGCTTCCAAAGCCTTTCCCTGATGCCTCTCCTTTCCAGAGCCCCATAGAGCTACACACCACTGTAACAAGCAAGGCTGCAGTCAGCCTTTCACTGCAACATGGAGCTACACACACCCAAAATCCCATGGTTAGTGTAAACAAGGCTTTTGTCTGATGAACTTGAAAATATCCTCAGAGATAAAATATGATAGAGGGTCAGTGTTTAAAAACTAGAATACTAACGCAAGATTCCTAAGTCCATATTTATTCACCTAAGTATTATTCAGCTGACTGGCCCAAAGGACTAAAAACCCCACCGCTAGCTCCTAGTGAGTTCAGTGAAAGCCACTGAGTGCTCAGTACTTTGGAAAATGAGGCCCTAGAAATTCAAAGCAAACTTCTGCACATGCCTGGTGTCCCACTGAAAGACACTCCCCAGTGGGGGGACATACAGCTATGGCAGTCCATCCCAGCACAGTGCAGGAGTGGGGCCCCAGTGTGTGATTTTTACGGCCTATTGAATTAATCATCATATGTCATGGAGCTAACTAGCTGTAGCTCCGGATAGCATGAAACCACAACACAATCAGGAGGATTTTATTTGAAAAAGGTGGGCCTAGCATGATGTTGAAATGGCAAGTACACGTAAGTCTCAATTCTATGAAACAGCTTTGGTCTAGGACCTGAACAAAAGGGGATGCTGGCTGAGTCTGCATAAACATAATAAAGTGTTTTCACTGGAGATTTATTTTTTTCTGCAGAAGATTTAAAGGAGAAGATTAATTTCCCCAAGGGACTATCAAGCTTGGATGATGACAGCTAAAATGGATTGTTCTCAGTGCACAGAAAATCTATGGGAGAACAAAAAACATGACATGCTCCTCAAGAAGGAACCATGACAAACAGACACTTAACCAAATCACTGTAATCATTAGCCTAAAGAGCCACATAATGGCTTCAATTGCTTTGAGTTGCTGAGAGTGTGGCACTGCAGCCAGATTCTTGCAGTGAAGTATGTGATTCCCAGAGACATCCATCAGACTCAAATGAAGTGACTTTCCATGCTAATTGACCAAGATGGGAGCTCACTAGCTCCCCTTAATTCAATCACCACTGTGGAGGAGGCAATGAGGAAAAGGACTGTTTTATTGCTCATCCTATTTTAAAAAGGAAGGTTTCCCTAAAACATTGTGTTGTGGTGCTGTATGAAACTGCTCAGTTTGAACTGCAACAGCATTTATTCTATGTGGGTTCATTCTTTAGCATCCCTCTGTACTTCACTCATTTGTACGGTAAGCAGGACACTATATCTTCTCTGGTGCTTCCACACGCTGCTCAGCCACTTAGGGAGCAGGACAGATGACTATTTCTACCTGACCAAGCACAACGAAGAAACACAACTCAAAATTAAAATGTTCCCATGTTTTCCTCTATAGAGCATGTGTGATGTACTTTCCTGTGGTGTAACTTGGAGCTAGAGAGCTGCTGAGCCCTTTGTCTTACCAGCTTAGGCTCCCTGTACTGTGATGTAGTGACAAGTTACAGATCCAGGCCCAATGACACGAGGGACAAGGACGGCAGCTGCCCCAGGGTCCTTTAAGTTATTGCTGGAGCCCTGGGCTGTGCTCTCTGCAGCGCTGAAGGACTGGTTTCTTCCACCCAAATCCCCACCCATCTGGGGCACAAAACTACCCCCCCCACGTTGCCCAGGGGCCTGGCAAAGTCTGTCAGCTGCCCTGTGCAGATCCTTCCAGGTCCTGAGCTTGCACAATCATTTTACAGAAGGGATACACCCAGTTGAGTTACATGAATGCTTTCACTCATATACGGCCCCTTTCCACCTCCAGAGAAGATGGTTAGCAGTGGTGGTAAGGAACTATGGGTAGTATTTGAGTCTGCAGCTTCTCTTATAGCTTGGCCAGCCATTATGTGGGCAGAGGTAGCTCCGTGGTTTGAGTATTGGCCTGCTTAAACCCAGACTTGTGAGTGCAATCATTAAAGAGGACATATGGGGGTCTGGGGCAAATAGACTGAAAGGGGGGGAACACCCCAACAACAGCATCTGGCAGCAATGGTTCTTGGTCCTGCCAAGAGGGCAGGGGACTAGACTTGATGACTTTCTGCTGTCCCTTCCAGTTCTGGGAAATGTGTATCTCCAGTTGTTGTTGTTATTATTATGTTTGATTTGCACAGTCAATTGCAATAACTGCATGTCAGTCAGTTTCTGAATTCTCGAGTCTGAGAGGTTTTCCTTCTAAGATGAAGTTCTTTTGCATGGCTTGCACATATACTATTGAAGGGTGATGTGCCCTGTCATAGCAATTGTTGCCAGGTACTGTGATCTGATGATGTAGATTCCCAGGATTTTGGATCAATGTTGAATTTTTTTCATGGCATTTTTGCATGTATCCTTGAATCTTAGCTTTCATCTTCCTCTTGTTCTCAACCCACAGAACAGTTCACCAAAGAGGATTTCTTTGGGAAGATGTTCGTCACCCATTCTTCTCACATGACCAAGCAAATGCAGTGTTCTGTTGTTGAGGATTGCTATGAGTCTGGGTATGCCAGATTTTGACAGCACATCTACATTTGAAACTTTATCTTGCCAGTTGATATTCATAATTCTGTGGAGGCAGTGAAGATGGAAGCCATTCAATTTTTTTTCCTGGTTCAAGTAGGTGGTCCATGCCACAGTACCATATAGCAGGATACTCAATACATATGCCTGGTAGATTAATATCTTTGTTTTCAATGTCAGTTTAGGATTGTTCCATGCTTGTTTCCTAAGTCTGCCAAAAATAGTAGCTGCTTTCCCGATTCTGATGTTCAGGTCTTCATCCAGGAATAGGGTTGTGGTGACAGTAGATCCAAGGTAACAGAATTGTTGAACCACATCTCATGGACTGTTATCCAGAATGACATTGGGTTGATGAAGTATACCTTGGGTGAATACAACAGTTTTCTTCATGCTTATGTCAAGGGAAAACAACTTGCAGGTTCTGGACAGAGAATCCATCCCTGACTGTAGCATGTCTTCATTATGAGTGATGAGAGCTGCATCATCTGTGAAGAGGAGTTCCCTGATGAGGACTTTCTTGACCTTAGTTTAGGCCTTGAGGCTCATCAGGTTGTAGAGAGAGCCATCTAATCTTGTGTGGAGAAATACAACTCTGCATGAGTTTTGAAATGCATAATTTAGTAGAACGGAGAAGAATATGCTGAAAGGGGTAGGGGCAAGAACACACCCTTGTTTGACTCCACTGTTCATTGCACATGGTTGCAATGTAGATCCATCATATTGCACTGTCACTTTCATGTTTTCGTGAAAGGATGTTATGAGCTTGAGTAGGCTTGGTGGACAGTCAGTCTTGGTTAATACTCTGTATAGTCATGATCTGCTAACTGTGTCAAACACTTTTGTTAACTCCACAAATGAATAAGGCTTTTCTTGTTCTCTACATTTTTCCTGTAGTTGTTGAAGTGAGAAAATCACATCCATTGTTGACCTGCCAGCCCTGAAGCCACATTATGTTTCTGGAGAGACTCGATCTGTGAATTTTTGCTGGCGTTTGAGAATGATACGGGCAAATGCTTTTTTGTGATGCTCAGTAATGAGATGCTTTCACCATTCAATCATGAACCAGCAAAAGAGAGGATCCAGCCAATTTCCACAGCTCCCTAGCTTAAGACCCCAGTGCTGCACCATCTTGCCATGGTCAGAAGCCTGACCAGTGTATATTTATTACCCAGTCCACCCATCCCTCAATGTGGAGAGGAGGATGCATTAGCCCTTGCTCATGAGCAAATATCCCTTTTTACTTCTAACACCACACTATTTTAGGTAAAACAGATTTATTAGCTATCGAAAGATAGATTTTAAGCAATTATAAATAAGAAGTGTAGAGACCAAAGTAGGTTACCTAAGAAATAAAAAAAATCACAATCTAAGTTCTATAAACTAAACAGGATTTGAATGAAGCCATCTCACCATGATGGCACAAACAGTTTACCTGTCTTCTATAAACAAGCTGGGATTCTTCCTTTCCTACCTAGGACCACTTCCCCAGTTCAGTCTTTGTTTCTAAGGTGTTTCCAGGTGTTGAGTTGGAGCTGTGGCAGGGGGCAGAGATGGGAGGCCAAATGCTGATGTCACTTCCCCATTTAATAGCATCTTTCATGAGGAATTTCATTGTTCCAAGCAAAGTCCACAGCCCAATTTGGGCAAAAGTACTAGCACAAGAAGGAGTACAGTATCATATGATGTAGTCACATGTCCTTGCATGCTTCGATGTGCCATAGCAGCCATTATCCATCTGCTGGCTGAAGCCTCCATAAGAAAACCCATCCGGTGGGGATAAGCTTCTTCTATGGCCTACTGTGTTTCTTAATTGGCTAATACCTCGACTGATTCACCCACACTTCACTGGTTGGAGTGGCTGTAAACTGCCTTGTGGGTGTCTCAAGAGCAAACCCATTTGAAATACTGGTACATAGTTAATGTTTATTCATAATTACATACAATATCAGCACATACAATCCAACATGATATTAATGTTCAACAGATCAAGACTTTTAGAATGATACCCTACTAGACATATTTTGAACAAATCATATAATGATATCACTGTGGTGAATATGAGGAAGTCATAGAGTTTCTTTGAGGTGCAAAGTGTCACAACAGGACAGAGAAAATAATCTATTTGAAGAACTAATTAAGGGGAATCATGATCTGGTAACTGGATAGTCACAGGAGAACTAATGGAAATGGATTAAATTGGAAACAGATGAAATTGCTGAATAAATTTTTAGATGAGTGGGAATGTCCAGTACAGTTTTAGCTGTACATTGTGTATACATGTGTAAAATTACAATATTTTGTATTTTTAACATTCACATCTGTAAATTCCTAGTCAAATTATATATGTTCATTTTTCAAATGCAGGGGACCAAATTTTTCTACATTCCTGTAAATCCACTGGATTTTGATTTTACTATGATGTTTTCCCTGGTTGTGTGAAGAATTCCAAATCCTGCCATAACAAGCATTTTATATTTCCAGAAAATAAAAACAGACAGAAAAGCCTCTATGTGTGTTCACTAAACTCAGAGCAGATCAGCCTCTGCTCTCGTTGAAGAAAATGGCTTTAGTTTGGCTTTGCACAGTTGTCACTGAGGGTAGAAGTTGCCAGTTAGCGATATTGTGTTGGCCATGTGAAAAATGTCAGGGGCTTCTGCTGATCATGTTCAGTGGAATTCACTGACAATTGTGTGCCTTATATGATCAGGTTTCATTGCTTTATATAAGGGATCCCTTCGGAATTGCTGATTCATACTCCTGAAATATGTCTGGTGCTTTTTCTGAACTGGAATGACTGTCAAGATCCATTGAGATCAAACTGCGCAGCCACACATGGACTCAGCAATCTGGCAGCCACAGACTAACGTTTTGGCAATATCACATTCACAGTCCGGGTGTTGGCTGGTTTGCCCACAGCATGCAGCATATTACAGTAGAGCTGGAGACTGGCTAAACGTTGTAATTTACTCTTCTTAATTTAGACACTTAAGTCTGGTAATATCCTTCATGATTTCATCCAGACATTAACAATCAGATTACTTGCTCTATGTGCCACCCTGGGCTCTATCCAAAGAGGAGATCTGAGAGGTGCAATCTCTTCTTAACAGCCCATTTAGTGCAACCCCTATAGGATACAGGCTCCTTTTCCCCTTCCACTTCATCCAGCAGGCTCAGTGGCCACCATGGGCCCCGAGGCAAGGTTGAGAGTGGCTTGGCTCTGCGCCCCGGAAAAGGAGGGACCTCAGGAAAAGGGAGTACGGCTGAGAGGCAGCAAGCCATCAGTGCTACCCAGCTCATGGCATTGCCCCCTACCAGCCCTCAGAGCTGTGTGGTGCACCAGTGCAGTGCTGTGATGCTCCAGTCATGATTCAAAGGGGGCTGGAGCTCTGGCCCCTGCCACTGCTGCAGTAACAGAACCACCTAGCCTCATGGGGTAATTGGCCCCTCTGCCCTGCCTGTTGGAAGGCCATAGAATCCCCAGGCCCCAGGGCAACTGGCCCCTTCCCCACCTCCCTGCCTGACAGCAGGCCTGTAACCATCACATACATAAGGTTCTGTCCAAATCTGGTCGTAAATCAGTGTTCTGAAAGGGAATTACTTGTACAAATGTGTATTGTGTGAACAAAAGTGATACCAGGCTCCTCTTGTTGAGTGCCACCATCGACCAGCATGCCTTTGCAGAGTCCCTGTAACTTAGAGATGGAAAGGTCAGTGGTGCCTCATCTTAAATTTAATTAGTTCACCCCTTAGATGAAGCTGCTGTTCATAAAGGTTAATATATTTTTAATGGATGTGTTTAACAAATAGTTCATCAGTTATTGTGGAGGCCTTAATTAACTTGTGCAATTTTGGAAATTGTGGATTCTGCAATCTTTGGCTTCCACTGAAGCTGGGACAGAGAGAGCCCTGCAATATGTGGGGCTGAAAGTGAGAGTCCCAGCCACCCTGGGGCCTAGAGCAGGAGCCCCAGCTGCTAGTCCTGTGGGGCTGCTGTTAGTTCTGAACCACAGTCACCTCTAGGCAGCTGACAATGGTATCCCCTGCTCTGATGCCAGGGCCTCTGCTCTGAGCTGAGCCGCCAACAGTGGGAGTTTATTTCTGAGCCATGGGTGGCTGACAGCAGAAAACTGGAAAAAAAATGGACTTTCATAGTAAGATCCATTATTACTTCTGCACAATTTTTCATAGGTTGTCCACATCTTAGCTGCAAACTTTTTCTTAGAATCATCATAAGTAGGGCCTTACTTATTATGGATTGTTATAGAATCCAGTAGATCAACAGATTGCTTCTAGAAGTGGCTTACACCCATCCATAACACCTGCTGTGGATGCACGTGGTACTTAGATACAATAGTGATTAGTACCTTAGAAATACCTATAAAAGATAGACACACCTTCAATCATACCTAGATTTTCATCTGCATTACTGTACCTCAGAATAGCTGTGCTCTCCAGTCTGATCAGTAATGCACCTGCTCCATCCACAGTAACCTGCATGCGCTACATAGTGAATGCCATTCTTTTGGTTCTGTATTCAGACGTTTTGCACAAACACAGGTTGAACCTCTCTAATCCAGAAATCTCTTGTCCAGCTACATCTGTATCCAGCATGATTTTAGTTAGCTAGATGTCCACTTATCATGGGTGTGGACAAGTTCCTCGTGGTCCCATCAAGTTTGTTTCCAGTCACCCATCCTGGCTGTCCATGGTCTGTGCTGTTATTTAGCTTTAATTTTCCCTAAATGTCTTCTAAGAGCCCACTGAGCAGTGGAAGCATTGGTAATGTGCTAGACAATATTGACCCCCAATGGTCTGGCAAATTCTCTCATTTGGCACCAATCCAGTCACGAGGGTACCAGACTTGGGCGGTTCAACCTGTAGCATAACTTTATACCTGTGCTATTAACATTGCTTCATGGCTATCTTACTTATTTTGTCTTTTGCAAAAGACTCTTTTCTTAGAAAGGGTTTTTTAAACAGGGAATTTTTTTCATTGGGAGCATTAACCTTAGGAATGAATAAACAATTAAGTACCAAAAGCAGATTATTTGCTTACGTCCACAGAAAATGCGATGACAAAACTGTTTTTGTTTGGCATATGATAGAGTGAGCAACACATTAGTAAACTAATAATTGAATTAATCTAATTTATTTAAGCTAAATTCCAAGCTGGGGACCCTGGCAGAAAACAAAAGCAAAATGCATGCATAAAAGCCATTTGCTAAATGCCTAGTGCCAAGGGTACAAGCTTTTAAGCTACATGGAGCTCATCTTTAGCACCAACAAGTTCATTTTGAGAATTTGAACATTGTGGGTTCAACATTTCCGACAGAACTGCTTATTTTCCTGTTCACATTATGCTTAAGGATTATCCCTTTAAATCAATCTGGGGAAGAAAATTTATGGGATAGTTTCCTTCCTCTGCCAGCCAGTCAGACTGAGCAGTTGTTTGGGGACGAGATGGAGGGGAAGAGGCAAAGCTGTGCCCAAATTACATGGGGAACTTTTGCATGTGGGGAGTGGGTAGCAAAGTGCTTTGCACATTGGCCTTGTAAGCCCAGAGTTGTGAGCTCCATCCTTGAGGGGGCCATTTAGGGATCTGGAGCAAACAGATCAAAATAAATCTTCCAGGGAGGGTGATTGTTACTGCAGAGAGGACAAAGGACTGGATTCAAGGACCTCTCAAGATCCCTTCCCATTCTAGGAAATTTGTACATCTCCATATATTTTATTTTATTGATGTGACAAACTCATTGCCAGGTAGCAAGAGAGGAACCAGGATGAGAAATAGGGCTCAGCTAATGTAAAAAAAAAAGGGGGACTATAGAGGAAGAAGTTGCCTTCTAAAGGTGTCAACATAGAAACAAGAAAGATTCTGTAGCTCTGGAACAGTAAGAATGGTCTTGAAGGCATTAGGAATGTATCCAAAGAAGCTGCGGGGGAGAAAGGGTGATAGAGTCTTTGTGTCTGTCTCTTTGTGTGGCCTTCTGTGTAAATCTCTGGTTGTGATATTGTTGAGTTCTTAGGTACAGATAGACTAATGAGACAGACCAAGCCATGGAAATAGAACAGCCATGTCTACACTACAGCAATCTGTCAACAGAAGTCACTTTCAGAAGATGAGTGTCAGAGGTATAAGAGATCTTCTGACAAAACTTGTGTCAACAGAGTGCAGCTATGTACAAAAGCAGATTGAAAAAGCAATCCGCTCTGTCAATAGAGTGTGGCTGCATTGCCCTGCCCTCTCTTGACAGAATGGCCAACCGGAAGCACAGCAGACCCGGCTGCCCAGTGACCCAGAAACCCTGTCTGTCAACAGACGGCTCCCCGGAGCCTCCACCTGGATTTTTTGTCCACAGATTCTGTCGAGAAAGGCATTCTGCCTCATGGCAGAGAGGCACAAGGCTGTCAACGAAAGTGCCAAGCTTTGATGACATACTGTCGACAAAATGCATTTTGTGTGTGGATGCTCCACAAATTTTGCTGACAAAACCTCAGTTTCATTCTCAAAACTCTCTAGTATAGACATAGGCAACAAGATGACTGCCAGAGGAAAGAGCCACAGACAAAAAACTTCACAAAGGAATTCAGCTCTGGCAAACTGCGTTAGCTAAGAAATCTATCCAGATTGTTGGTTTTTATTTTCAAGTGCTAGTTGTGTAGAGTGATATATGTTTTAAGCTGTTTAAAATGTTTTTGAAAAACACATTAGGAAGTGAAATCAAGCTTTCCTGACTCTTTCTAATATATTGAAGGAGAAGGTCAGGAGAAATGTGTATTCATGGTGGGCAACCAGCAATACACTTGGATCCATGTTCCCCAGGGGTTCCATAATGCTCCTTCCATCTTTCATAGGGGTATGGCAGAGGTGATAGCACCGGTGAAGATGCAGTATGTTGATGACTTACTGATCACCACTTCAAATCACTTAATACCCCCAAACAGGCTATTTGTACATCTTCACGAGCCCGGATGTAAGTTAAGTGTGAAGAAAGCCTAATTACAACAGCCAAACATCCTACATTAAGGGCATGGGATAGCACAGGGAATAAAAACACTTACAGTAGACAGAGAGCAGGAATTAAAAAGACCAGGGACCGTAAAGGAAGTCAGAAAGGTGCTGGGACTCCTTAACTACTGTAGGGATGCATCCCGGAGTACTTGGAGATGGTGGAACCAATCCAGTTATATACAGAGGAGGAAAACCAGCAAATGAACTGGTAATAGGAATAGCACAAGAGGAGGCATTCATAAAGGTAAAGGAAGCTGTAGCCTCCGGTCCCTGACTGGGCTTACCCGACATGGGAAGACTGTTCCATCTTTACTGTAATCATAATAAGACCCAATATGCCACAGTGCTAACACAGCTCCGTGGCAAAAGACAGTGCCTAGTTATATACCTGTCCACCCCAAGACCCCTTTGTCTCAATTGTTACGAGAGTGCATGGCCACTTTGGACTGTGCAACCTGGGCTGTGAAGGCATGTGAGCCATATACCCTTATGGATACACTGGTTTTACATACCCACTGCCCCACTCATTGACCTCCTTAATACTGGGTGGCTAAAATCTGTAACAGCCACACAGAGGAGTCAGTGGGAATCAACACTGTGTATGCAAAATCCCAATTTCTCTATAATAGGGGAGAAAGGAATAAATATGGCTGGATACCTGAACCTAGATGGAGAGATACACGAGTGTCTCAAAACTATGGGGGAGGAAGTATTGGAATCAGTTATAGAAAAGCCACTGGAGGATCGAGACGTGATTTTATATGTAGATAGGTCAAGAAAGTATGAAAATGGAGTGCCGTGTACCGGATGGGCAGTGGTGGTGAGCGACGGAATGGTAGTAGCATCAGGCCAGTTAGACAGTTCAAAAGCAGCCCAAGAAGCCGAGTTAATAGCCTCACTGAAGCCCTGAGAGTGGGGAAAGGCAAAAGGGTTGCAGCGTATACGGATAGTAGGTATGTGTTCGAATAGTGCACGACTACATGAATGTGTGGTTATGCAGGGTTTTATAACAACATCCGGTAAAATCATTAATTTATGTGCAGTAAAGAAACTAATAGAAGCAGTAGAGCTGCTAACAGAACTGGCAGTAGTCAAAATAAAAGCACATCAAAAACCTCAAGTAAGGCTCAGAAAGGGTGCTATTGAGCAGATACAGGAGCAAAAGAAGCTGTGCATGCAAAACCAATCAGGGTTAGTGCAGCTGCAGTATCTCAGGATGAGGTATGTCTGAAAAAACTTCATGCAACCATAAGCCCAGAAGAGCACAGCCCAGAAGAACAGGGCCGTGTATAAAAATCACCTCTGGGACAGGCTAGGGGGAGAGCAACTGGCAGCTCCTGAGTGCATAAAGGCTTTGCTGCTCCATGCCATCCAATTCCCAGCTCAGCTGGGATGCAGGCAGATGAGAGCTGCCCTAAAACACTGGAGCTGTGTCTACACGTGCACGCTACTTCGAAGTAGCGGCACTAACTTCAAAATAGCTCCCGTCGCGGCTACACGCGTCGGGCGCTATTTCGAAGTTAACTTCGACGTTAGGCGGCGAGACGCCGAAGTCGCTAACCTCATGAGGGGATCGGAATAGCGCCCTACTTCGACGTTCAACGTCGAAGTAGGGACCGTGTAGACGATCCGCGTCCCGCAACGTCGAAATTGCTGGGTCCTCCATGGCGGCCATCAGCTGGGGGGTTGAGAGATGCTCTCTCTCCAGCCCCTGCGGGGCTCTATGGTCACCGTGGGCAGCAGCCCTTAGCCCAGGGCTTCTGGCTGCTTCTGCGGCAGCTGGGGATCTATGCTGCAGGCACAGGGTCTGCAACCAGTTGCCAGCTCTGTGTATCTTGTGTTGTTTAGTGCAACTGTGTCTGGGAGGGGCCCTTTAAGGGAGCGGCTGGCTGTTGAGTCCGCCCTGTGACCCTGTCTGCAGCTGTGCCTGGCATCCCTATTTCGATGTGTGCTGCTTTGACGTGTAGACGTTCCCTCGCTGCGCCTATTTCGATGTTGGGCTGAGCAACGTCGAAGTTGAACATCGACGTTGCCGGCCCTGGAGGACGTGTAGACGTTATTCATCGAAATAGACTATTTCGGTGTCGCAACATCGAAATAAGCTATTTCGATGTTGGCTGCACGTGTAGACGTAGCCACAGAATCATTAGTAAAGGGACATGTTTCTGCCTGGTTTTCTCTGGTGTCTGCAAAGCGATTCTGAAGTGTTGTTTTTTTCCTTTTATGCTCTTTCATTTGCTGTTTGTGTTTCACTAAGTTTGGACAATGAATCTACACAAAAGATAAACAGCAGAGAAGAACAAATTAGATTTCTCATATCCCTGCATCTTAAAATTCTGAATTGTTACAAATAACACACTCACAACATACGGCTTTTATTTTTCCTGTATTCCATTACCAGAGTTCCGGTAAGTATTAGTTAATGAGATTTCAAATCCATTGTGTCAGTGGGACATGAGAAACTGAAAGCATGACAGATACCAAAATAATGAGCGATATTGTAGTGTGAACTGGGGTAGAAAGGTAGATCTCAGACTAGTGTGTCTTTGTGTAGAATGGATTGTTCTTTCTTTGTACCTTGTTAGAGTTTTGTCTCAGCAGATTCCTTGTTCGTGCTTTGAAACATTCTGTTACTTTCAATATAACAAACGTTTTGCACGTACAACATCTTCACTCATGACGTTATTTGACCAGCAACTCCAGCCACAGTGATGTAAGTGGAAAAATCTATATTACATATTAAGGCATCTTGTGGCTGCTGAAAGCATTGTCGTAAGAGGGGAAAAAGCTTGGTTGTGGACACTGGAATCTGTCCATAATAAACCAGTGCCCTGAGAGAAACACACCAAACTGTTTTTGGACCTAGAAATCAAAAATTCTTTCCCTCGCATACAAATGTGCATGCTTCCTCTAATTTGGGCATCTCCACAAGAGAGAGCTTTTTATACTATAGCAAAATAATTTTTTTACAAGTCTAAGTCTGAAGAGCTGCCTTCCATGTTGCACCCCTCTACAGAGCAGGCCAGGATCTCTCCCACTTGGAGGCTGGTTGAGAGTAGGGCAATTACAGCAGCCAACAGAGAGGGTCAGGTGTAGAGCTGGGTGTGTGTTAAACCCTCCTGACAGGCAATAAAGCTACTGTTCTGTCATATGCATCCCAAGAGCTGAGGTTAAATGTGGAGGGCTCTAGGTTGGCACCATCTGGGACACAGGGCAGAAAAAACAAGAAGTCCTGTGGCACCTTATAGACTAACAGATATTTTGGAGCATAAGCTTTTGTGGGCAAGGATCCACTTTGTCAGATGCAGCTGATGAAGAGGGTCTTTGCCCATGAAAGCTTATGCTCCAATATATCTGTTAGTCTACAAGGTGCCACAGGACTTCTTGTTGTTTTTGAAGATACAGAATAACTCGGCTACCTCTCTTATAATAGGGCAGAAACTTTCCCTTACAAGTTAGTCAGTAGAGTCTCTGCTGAGTCACATAAAGGTAAACACCAAAGCAAAGGTTAAAACTCCAGAAGAGCTTGTAATTACCAAACAGGTTTTATGCCATGGTTACTTCTCAGTCTGATGTACTCAGTCACTAGGAACTACAAAGATCCTAAAATGGCATAAGAGGCCTCTTAAATACTAGACTGCCCTGTGTGCTTGGCACCAAATTCAGACAACTTCGAGAAGTAGTTCAGATCTTCTGGTATTTTTAGTTTCTTACTCTGTATTTTTTCCATAAGAAAGCTGGAAAAATCTATTTTTAAGATTTGGCTGATTGAGATGAACCCAGTGGTTTTATTTTCACTGTTCTTTTAACTCCCTTACATAAAAACAGGGGACCTGGCTGATCCAACTGTATTAAGGATTTAGTCCCCTTAATGTTATATTCAGAGGGGTTGTGTGTGTCCGTATGCGTGTGCATGTAAATCTTTATAATTTCCTGGAATAAAAAAGGAGCCTCAAGTCAGTTCCATTATATCTTTGGGCTGTGCTTGTGAATTACTCCATTAAGACTGAATTTAAATGGACATAGTTGAGGTTTATCTCCTTAGATTGCCCAAGTCTTAGTTCTTGCTAACACCTGCAAGTCATGCACTGCTTATGTCACCCCGTGTCCCCCTCCGCCTCCTCACATGGGGCAAGAAGAGCTGGCTATAATTCCTTACAGAACTAGGTAGCCTCATTCCTTACACCAGCAAGATAGCTTCATTCAAGGAAATGAGAGCTGTCTCAGACCTGCTAGCCAACCCCTTCTGCTGTGCTTTGCTCAGGTACAGGTGCTTTTAAGGTAGGTGCATCATCATTAGATTTGATGTCATCCAGTGGTCTGCCCCGGGGTATCAGTTAATATTTATATTACAGAAGGACTCACAGGCCCCCTCTTCCATTCATGTTTGAGACCCTAGTGTGTTGTGTGCTGTGTCTTAATAACACCCATTTGAAATAGCAATTTCAAAATAAATGTTATTCCTCCTGCATTGAGGGTTACCAATTTCAAAATAACTCACCCACTATTTCAAATTTATTTAGAAATATCATGTGTGTAGTGTAGATGCTAGCAAAGTTATTTTGAAATAATGGCTCTTATAACTCTGTAGTGTAGACATAGCCACAGAGATTAAAGGCTATCTGAAATGTAATGCTGAGATTCAGTGAAGTGAATTCCAGGACACTACGGCTACGTCTACACCTGAAGCCTACATCGAAGTAGCTTATTTCGATGTAGCGACATCGAAATAGGCTATTTCGATGAATAATGTCTACATGTCCTCCAGGGCTGGCAACGTCGATGTTCAACATCGATGTTGCGCAGCACCACATCGAAATAGGCGCTGCGAGGGAACATCTACACGCCAAAGTAGCACACATCGAAATAAGGGTGCCAGGCACAGCTGCAGACAGGGTTACAGGGCGGACTCAACAGCAAGCCGCTCCCTTAAAGGACCCCTCCCAGAAACAGTTGCACTAAACAACACAAGATCCACAGAGCCGACAACTGGTTGGAGACCCTGTGCATGCAGCATGCATCCCCAGCTGCAGCAGCAGCAGCCAGAAGCCCTGGGCTAGGGGCTGCTGCCCACGGTGACCATAGAGCCCCGCAAGGGCTGGAGAGAGAGCGTCTCTCAACCCCTCAGCTGATGGCCGCCATGGCGGACCCCGCTATTTCGATGTTGCGGGACGCGGATCGGCTACACGTGCCCTATTTCGATGTTCAACTTCGAAGTAGGGCGCTATTCCCATCCCCTCATGGGGTTAGCGGCTTTGACGTCTCGCCACCTAACGTCGATGTTAACATCGAAATAGCGCCCAACACGTGTAGCCGTGACGGGCGCTATTTCGAAGTTAGTGCCGCTACTTCGAAGTAGCGTGCACGTGTAGACACGGCTTATATGTGATAATTCAGTGAAAATAGTTTTAATGCACTCTGATAAAAAAGAAAAAGGTGAGGGACAACCTCACAGTGTTCAGTGGTTTGATTTTTTTTTCCCAAATCTATCCAAACCACTTCTCTCAAAATCTGGGGAGAGTAGGCTCTGGTATTTCCTGGATCACAAATGCCTCAGGTACTTACTGATTTTGGTCATGGATGAACCCAGCAAGTTCAGAGATGTGTGAACATGAAAACAGACCATTCCATTCTTTTGGTTCTCTTATTACTTTCCCCACAAACTCACTGACAATGTCTATATAGCATGGTAATAAGCAAAGGGGAATATTCAAATGAGCTGTGGATTTAAATATCGTGTACCTCATTTGCATGGTCCTGGAAGATTTTGCTTCCAGAAGGGCCCCTATGTAGATGGGGCCCTTCTGGAAGGAACCCCTGCTTCTGAAAGCCCCATTATTCCTCAAACCCCTATACTCACCTTGCCTCAGTGACCCACTGCCAGTCTTCATCTAGCCCCTTACCTCAGGGGTAAACTGCAGTCTGAAATGACCACACATCATTGGTAAGGAGTAGGACTTGTGCCTTTACCTGCCCTGGCTACCTCCCTAGTACCCTTAGGCCCTGTTTTAGGTCCTGCAGCGTGGGAGCTTGGCTGTCCAGAACTCGGCCTGCCTTCCCCCACATCCTTGCTCTCTCTGCTTTATTTTGAAGGCAAATGAATTAAAAGAAAAATAATAAAGATTTGGCCCCTTTTTGATGCTTTTTGGTTCTCCTGAAATTCAAAAATGATGTGCTTTTAGGCAATGGCGCTGGCAGCTGCCATGGGCCTGAGGGCAAGGTGGGTTGGGGACCTCACTTCTTGCCTCCAGTGGGGCCAAGGGAAAAAGGGGTGGGGCTTAGGACTGTCAACTCTGCCCCCACCAGGCTTCCTCTTAGCCATGTAGGGAGTTGTGGCACAGAGCTCTGCAGCATTTCAAAGGGGACCACAGCTCCACCCACTGCTGCTTCTACTTTGGCAGTGATGGTGGCTAGAGTTCCAGACCCTTTGAAATTCTGGGCCCAGAGTAATTTTCCCCCCATTGTCTCCCCAAACCCCTTTTGGCAGGTCTGCATTTAGGGAAAATAACTTACAAAAATGTTTTGGTCAATGTAGACTGACAGCTAGCAAATAGTTAACTTGGAAAAGCAGCTCCTCTCTATAGAGGCAGGCATGCATTTTTTATTGTTTCCTTCAAACCACAAGCTTTAGAAAGATGTTAGTTTGAAGAATTATTTTACAAATGTGGCTTTACTTTGTTGTACGAGTTTTATTTCCAGAGAACCACCACCAACATCCAACATCCACAATCCTGTGTTCAATTATCTAATAGGAACAAAACAAAATGATACATAGAAACAATAACAACAAGCCCCCTCTGCCATGACTTGCCAGCTAGGGAGACAGAGAAAACAACTGTTCTTGGCTGTACTTTTCCTAAGCACCTAAAGGGTGAAACTCTGGTCCTACTGAAGTCCATGGCAAACTTCCCATGGACTTCAATGGATGCCAGATCTCACAAAGATGCTGTAGTAGTGAATGCCAAGTGTGGAAACCTGGGGAAAGAGAGAGATCTGCCTTCTCTCTAAAGAGAATCTGCATAATGACATGACCCAAGAACTGTCCTCATTGTGGCGTGCCAGTACAAGACTTATGCCCACATTCTTTCTATTGGCAGTTTCATAGTGTGGAACCTACAGCCATGGTATTACCAAAAGTGCTGAGACTTTGATGGCAGTCCTGAGAATTTTCTGTAAAGCCTGTGGGTGGAGAGGCATGTGTGATATGTGCTGTAAAGCTTAGGCAAAAGGCATGAATCAAAGAGGGAATTAAGAGCCTTAGCTTTGACAGGTCCAGCTTTAGTTGGTTTCTCATAACCTTGATTTTTCTGTTGGCATCAGAATGTGGTGGGAGAGAGTGAGGTGGCATTTCTCAGAGCCACTGACTCCTGAGTTCCTTATGTTCCCTGGGCTAATCCAAGCTGGTTACACACTAACAGAAGATCCCCATCCTTCATTCTGAGGCACTTCCATTTACCCTTCTTTGTTCTGATTGTCTGCAGATCTTCCCACCAGGAATACGAGCAAAGAGCTTCTTCTATCATTTGTTACCATTAAGTTTTACAAATAATACTTTTCTATGGAGTCAAGGTCCCTGAGAGCAATACATGAACTTTGGTGTTCTCTGAGCATAATGGGCCAAAATTATCCCTGGAGAAATTACATTACTATCATAGAACCATGGAAGATTAGGGTTGTAAGTGACCTCAGGAGGCCATTTAGTCCAACCCCCTGCTCAGTGCAGGACCAACCCCAAATAAATCATCCATCGCTGCAGCTGGTTTAAATTTGGCCTAATATATTCTAAAAAATTAGACATCAGCAGTTAAGTCCATGTTTCACTGAAAGGGAATCAAGGCCTGGTGATCTGGATAATGCTGTTTAACGAAAGGTTAATGTTGGGTTATCATCGTGTACAGTAAGTCAATAGTGCAGCAAAACAAGTCTGCCGGAAGGAAACTGACCTAGACACATGGCAGAAGAGACTAATCTTCAAAAACAAAAGGACTGTAATTGTTTTCCAAGCCACACAGATTTCCTTTTGTGGAGAGTGTGAAAAGTTTTTGTTTTAATTAAACATGATGCTTTCCAGGAGACTGTTTAAGTAAGATTCTGAGCTTGAAGTCTTGGGGAAGCTGTCCATGATGCAGAGAATTTACAATCCATGTGCAAAAGATTCAGCTATAGTCACACCCAAATCTGCTCTGACACAGATGCTGGAAAACTAGAATGAGAAAATATTTGACCTTATTTTGTGTGTTTCTCGCAATGAAAATTCCTTTTGTAATATTGAAATAGTGGGAATATTCTTCCAGCAGAGAAGCAATGACAGAAATGGGAAGCAGCAAAAGGCCAGTAGTAGAATGATAATCTTGGGGCTTTTGATCTTTTTTCCAATTAGCTGCCAGACATGATTAACAGCTGATATTTTTGAACATTTCATAATGTGCATGTGTTTGGTGGGATATAAACTCACAGATTTATGCTTTGCTGCTCTATGCGACTACTATTACATGCCAGTAAAGAAACAGTGGCACCCATTGGACTGTGCCTAGAACACAAATCAGTCAAGGAGGTGAAAGTGACCTTCTGGGAACAAATGTAGCAAGAGACCTTGGTTCTGCACCATCCATTTAAAAAGGGGAAATCGAAATTCAGTGGTTTTGACTTACAAAATAAGTAGCCTCCAAAGATAATCCATCTGCTGCCAACTCAACTGCCAGACTGGATGGTTTCAGATCCCCCAGTCCATCTGTTTGTTTTTACTTCTTTTGCTTCTGCTTCCTGGGGTAGATGCCAGAGCTGTTTGGTCTCCTCCATGTGAGCAGTTATGACTTCATAATCCACTTTGTTGATCAGTTTCTTAAACATAAGGCTACAGCAAAAACCGGAAAGATTTTTCTTAAATACCTGTTCCCTTAAAGAATTCTTATATCTTTTTTTCAGTTAAATGCATTTTTTCTTCAGTCTATTCTCCCTGTTTTGTTTGTATGTGTCTTTCTGTCCAGGCTACTTTAGAATGAAATCCAGGCTCTCAAAATATTTTTATGTAGTTAGGTAACATAGGAAAACAAGAAGTAATGTCAGACGTGGATTCTGATCCTCTGAGCTTCAAGGGCCTCTTTTCTAATGCACACTATAATTTTTTCACAGTCCATATCCTGAGCCCAAGAAGCTGCTAAACTTGATCTATCACAAATACTCAGCTGCTCAGTATTTCATAAAAGCTGCCTCCACTAATGGATTTCACACGTGCAATGCTTCGTGACATTAGACTCCCAAATCTCATAAATTGCCTTTTCATGTTTTCCAAATGGTGATCTTTGTGGGTTATGGAGATATCTCATAAACGCTTTATTCTCCAGCATAGCAAACGAAGTCTGGAAAGCCATATGATTTGTTTTTGAGGTTTTAATGAAGAAGGAAAGGAATACCATTCTTTTCCTTGATTGCTTTTTGTGCTGCTAATGGATTTACTAGAGACTTTTTTGGGACCAAAATGTGAAGTATGGTTTTAACCCTTAAAATGTTGGCTTAGAATGTTCTGGAAAAGTGAGCGTTTATGAGATGATGAATATTTAGACACACTCACCTACATACTATATTCTCTTGAGGGATTTGAATCCTAACTCAGAAACAGTAATGTGTCCGGCATTCTTATTTGAGGAGTCCTGAGAGCTCTCTTCACAGTCTCTGACAGCTTGTGCTGTACTGCTATTTTAAGCTCAGTGCCACGGTTCTGATATGACAGTGTTATAGATGCCTTAAAGGCCCAAATTGCAAGATCAGAAGGGTTATGGTATTTAGCATTCTAAAAAGGCAAGTATATTGCTCTTCAAATACTTGTATTCTAGAAGCTTTATCTGGTATTGAGAAGATTGTCTCAGAAAGTGGGATAGAAATCACCTGGTCATGTTCAAGCTTTACTTTTTCTAGAATGAATGCACACTAGGTCAGCAAGCATCCAACTTTGTCCTCCCTGGCATGGATGGGACAGGCACTGAAGTTTCCATGTACATGAGGGAAGAAAAGCGTTCTAATAATCTGCCTCATTTGGGTAGTACTCAGTGCTGGAACAAATATGGGGCCTGAAACTGTTCCTTTGAAGTCAACAGGTGCTTAAGCACTGAATTCATTAGTGAAGAACCCCTAACAGCAAAAGCCCCCTTCCACTCTCAGGTGCCTTTGAAAAACAGTATATTCAACCCATATGCCACTAACTTAGATATAACTTTTCATCTATCACGGCTGTTTGACAAGATGTCTATAATATATAAAGAGTGAACAGAGGAATTGCAAGACTAGATCAGACCTGTAGTCCATCTAGCCCAGTGTCCTGTTTCCAACTGTGGCTAATGTTTCAAAAGGAAGTGCAAGAAAACCCAAAGTGATTTATTTTACTTCACAATGAAGGGAATCTGAACACGATCACTGGCAATGCTTGTGAATCAAGCAGAGCACTATGGTTGGGTAACACTTTGAAACTTTCCTAAGTCACTTGGTAACCAAAGTGCCACAGAAAGTCAGTGAGACTTAGGTGTCTGCATCACAAAGGTACGTTTGAAAATTTTTACCCTGTCTGTAAAATGGATGAATCAAAGACTGCATCCAGATTTTCCCAATGACGCACCAAGAAAATACATTTACTGAAGAAATAATTTAGGAACAGTACAATAGGAATCAAGAAGCATATTTTGTTAGGATAACTACGGAGATAAATTTGGCCAAGCCAAGTGATAGATGTGACATCATAAATATATGAGTAATGCATTAGTAAAGTCAATAGCAACATAAAAATATAAAGTGAAGTGAATTTGTCAGTGCTGGAAATTGTTGAGATCCAGTGTGCAGTAACGGTGTACCTGTGTCAGTCTTGAGAACTGGTCTTTCTAACCAACAGAAGTGGGTCCAATAAAAGGTAGTATCTCACACACCTTGTGTCTCTAAGACCCAGCATTTTCAAGTGCTCTAAGGTATCATAATTGTTGTGATACTTAAAAAAAAAAAAAGTATTCCCTCATTGTTCCAAGAGAAAAGGCCATAACCTTTTGTTGTCCAAAGATGTGTAAATAATTTGACAGTGAGTTGAGCATGTGCTACTGAGGTGGCACAATCTGCTGGATTAGTGCTTGGCATGTGCAGGACTCTGGGAAAGTCTCCAGCTGTGTCATAGTTTAAGCCACTCTGGTGCCAACCCTGGGGGTTGATGGGAAAAAGTCATGTTTACATAGAGAGGTTGGGGTTAGGAAGGAAAACAGATTCAGAGAACATGCAACCCACCCCCCCACCAAAGTAAAAGTTTGCTTTGTTATTTGCTCTGTCTATGACAGTCTTTGTATTTTTGGGTGAAGTCAAACACAAATTTAGCTACTTTATAGGCTAAGAATTCAAAACTACTTCTATGGGACAGTGGATGGGGGAAAGTATATTTAAAAGAGATATTTGTGAATATTTTTTCTAATCAATGTAAGATTTCCCGTTTTGGGAGGGAAAACGTGTCAAATCTGTTAGATCCTGGAGCCAGCAAAAGACTGTTCATAGATTCCAGTCAGGTTTGGGAGGCTCTTTCACTCTGCATGTCTTTTTTGCTTAACCTCTGGTCTCCCCACAAACATCCAGGAGGCTCAGTGCATGGCCCAGTCTGCCAATTTTTCCTCTTCTGATTGATTGCTTTCTCAGTTCTTGCTTGGTGTGTGGCTGCTGCTTCTTATACCTGCTGAAATGCTCTGTGTGTTTGGTTTGGCAGGGAAGGGTTTACATGCATGGAGCCCTGAGTTGTTCATGAGATCTGTCAAGTGCTTTGCAATCTGGAACCTGGAGCCAGATTGGTGAGCTTTGCTCTTTTGGGCCAACGCCATGTTGTTTTCCAAGGGGCTAGTTCACCGACCGGAGCACGGACATTGGACAACATGGAAGAGTCACTGCTTTGAGGCCCCCTAAGCTTTTAATGCACAAGTAAAATGATTGACTGCACTTCAGCCAATATTTGAAATTCAAATGTCATTTGAAAATGACATTTTAATCTAATAAATAACAGGACATGGGAGGGGGAGAAGGAAGAAAATTCCACACATGAAGTTGAGAGAGAGATTTTTCCTCCCTTGGGTTTCAGAGGAGATGGTTGCTAAGCCGCAAAAAATATAGAAGCTATGGGGGTCTCTGAGATGGCCCATTTTCCTTGCCATTAGCCAACGCATTCTTCAACTGTTTAAATGAGTTGGGAACACACAGCGCTTCAGTGCAGTATTTGTAACACACAAATATTTGACAGGTCTTGACACATCCCTCGGATTGCAATAGATATGGCTCTGGGAATGTATTATGTGGTGTTAAGAGGGATAATCATTGCACATTTGGCTTCTCCCATGTGAATGTTTAAGAGAATATAGATAGATAGACTGGCATATCTATGTACAGAGAGGGAGTTGAGTATGTGCGCACATAGGCGTGTGCTCAGATACTAACCCAGCTGTGCTTCTCCAATACTGAGGCCATTCATGTATTGATCTGTTTGCTTCAGCCTGCTCTGATGTAATTTATCTGCCAATAGCCCCCAAGGGGCCATTCTGGCAGCCAGCTGTTGATGTGCCTAAAGGAGTCTGAGCCATGCTTTCTGTGATGGATATGGCAGCTATTACTGTAGTTCTGTGCCACCCACAGGTTCCCCTGAGGGAATCTGTCACTGACCTGTCCAGCTGCCTTCAGGGCAACTTTACACCTGTAGAGGAGCAGGAATTTTTACAATCCCTACAAAACATTAGTGGTCTTTTCCTCTTCCTCTCAACAGGATTTCATCTCACATGTGATAGAGAGATTTTTATATTCTTAAGAGTTCTTTCTCTTGACCAAATATGCCAAGTTATCGATTTTAATACAAATCTGAGTTTTATCATGAATGATTTAAATAAAACCATAATTGACAAATAAATGAGCTTCAAATATTTTGTGAAGCACTATCCCTGTCTTTTATCCTACGTGCTGTATTCACATATTAAGTAGCAACATTCAGTCATTTACAGTGATTCTTCCAGCCATTCGTGTGTTTTAGCTAGGTATACACAGTTATGGGCTATGGGGGATTTTTTTCAAAGCCACAGAAATGGAGAAGTGGCCAAATCTCATTGATATTCAATGAGGGTTGAGTGACTAGCTGACCTCTGGGCTTTAAAATCGCCACCTATATTTATATCTCTTATA
Source organism: Carettochelys insculpta (assembly GCF_033958435.1). Taxonomy (NCBI): domain Eukaryota; kingdom Metazoa; phylum Chordata; order Testudines; family Carettochelyidae; genus Carettochelys; species Carettochelys insculpta. Next base: position 107,695,376 of record NC_134139.1, on the reverse strand, counting down.
AGCTACGTCTACACTGGGACGCTACATCGAAATATCTTATTTCGATGTAGCGAAATTGAAATAAGCTATTTCGATGAATAGCATCTACACATCCTCCAGGGCTGGTGCTGTCGACATTCAACGTCGACATTGGGCAGCACTACATCGAAGTAGGCGCTGCAGGGCAGCATCTACACACCAAAGCGGCCCAAATCGAAATAAGGGTGCCAGGAACAGCTGCAGACAGGGTCACAGGGCGGACTAGCACTTCCAGGGCAACAGCTAGCCGCTCCCTTAAAGGGCCCCTCCCAGACACACTCAGCCTGCACAGAACGCGGTCTGCAGAGCCACAAGCCCGCACACCCCGTGTAAGCAGCATGGACCCCCAGGAGCAGCAGCAGCAGCAGCCAGAGGCCCCCACACCAGCCCCTGCAGGACCAGTGGCTGCCCTGCTCAGTGATATGCAGGAGGCAGCTGACCATCTTTTATTTGTGGAAGAGGAGCTGCCCCCAGGGGATGAGGAAGCAGCCCCAGACCTTGCTGCCCTCCCAGCCCCCCCGCCGCACATGCCGCCAGGTGTGGAGATATCCCACGAGCACGGACTGGTGGGAGCGGCTGGTGCTTGGCAAGTGGGACAATGACCACTGGCTCTGGAACTTCCGGATGAGCCGACAGACATTCCTGGAGCTCTGCCAGTGGCTCACCCCTGCCTTACGGCACCAGGACACCCCCCCTGCGACGTGCCCTGACAGTAGAGAAACGGGTCGGCATCGCTGTCTGGAAGCTGGCCACTCCAGACAGCTACCGATCCGTAGGGCAGCAGTTCGGCATGGGCAAGGTCACCGTCGGAGCTGTCCTCATGGAGGTAAGAGGACCCAGGGGGAGGGTGGGAGCCCTGTGGGGAGGGGAGGAGCCCTGTGGGGAGAGCCGGACACACCCTGCACACCCCTCACCGGTGCTCTCTCATGTCCTTCCCCTGCAGGTCATCCGCACAACCAATGCCCTGCTCCTCCACAGGCTTGTGCGGCTTGGGAACCCGGATGCCACCATCGCGGGGTTTGCCAGCCTGGGCTTCCCAAATTGCAACCCATATCCCCATCCGTGCCCCGGAGCACAGCGGAGGACGCTTCCTCAATAGGAAGGGATACCGTTCTGGTGGTCCTGCAGGCCTTGGTGGACAGCCAGGGCCACCTCTTGGACATTTATGTTGGCTGACCTGGCAGCACCCACGACACCTGGGTGTTCAGAAATTTGGGCCTGTGCTGCTGGCTGGAGGCGGGAACCTACTTCCCCCCAGCGGGAGATCCCTTTGGGGGACACCACCCTGCCCCTCTGCGTCATTGCACACATGGCATACCCCCCTCCGGCCCTGGCTCATGCACCCCTACACGGGCCACATCACAGCCAGCCAGGAGCGGTTCAACACGCGCTTGAACCATGCGTGCCAGGTGGTTGAGCGCACTTTCGGCCACCTCAAAGGGCGCTGGAGGGGTGTCCTCACCCGCCTGGATGCAGGGCTCACCAACATCCCCCAGGTTGTGGGCGCATGCAGTGCACTCCACAACCTGGTAGAGAGCAAGGGAGAGGCCTTCTTCCAGGGCTGGGCTGTGGAGGCTGGCAGGGCCGACGTCCAGCCACCCGCTGCCCCCAGTTGCCAGGTTGACCCTGAGGGGATCCGGGTCTGGGAGGCCCTGCGGGCCCATTTTGACCAAGCTGCGGGGTGAATGCTGGCAGGGCCAGCTGCTGGTGAGCCACCCACTGCACCCTCCCATCCTCCACAACACTCCCTGCCCCCCATGCCCACACCACAGAGCATCCGAGAGCACCCCCCCCCACACACTTTTCTTTGAAATAAATGGAAATGTTTTTTGAAACAAAACAGTGTAACATTATTAACAGAAGGAAGGGGGGAGCTATGTACGGGGGGGGCAGAACAAAAACTATTTACAAACATGGGGGGAATATGTACGGGGGGGAGGAAACGTCCTCGGCCCTGCACCCTATTGTCCAGCGCCTGGTGTTGTGGGGTGCGACCCACATCTCGGCCGGAGCCCTGGTCAAGGCTGCGTGGGGACCGGGAGAACCGGCAAATAGGGCCGGCTGGTGTCCCCATGGTCCCCCTCGGCGGCAGGCCCCAGGGTGGTAGATGGTGGAGGGATGGCAGGTGGAGCGGTGGGTGGAGCGGTGGGCAGAGCGGCGGGTGGAACGGCGGGGGGGGGGAGGTGCTGCGCAATCTGTTGGAATGTGCGCATGAAGGCCCCCCAAGCCTCTTGGCACCAGGCCAGCGCTCACTCCTGGAGCCCTAGCCGCCGCTCCTCCACCCGCAGGCGCCGCTCTGACACCTCCAGCTGATGGTGGAGGGTCACGAGCAGCTGGGGGTCCGTGGCCATCCATGGGTGGCTCTTCCTATGTCAGCCTCGTCCTGGGGCTGGTCTGTGCTCTGCCGGGGGGCTGGCCTGCTGGGATGGCCCCGGTGGGCTCTCTGGGACCACGGACACCTCGCCAGCGCTCTCCGGTCCCTCCGATGGTGCAGCTGCAGAACACCGGGGGAACAAGAGTGGAGACAGCCATTAGTGTGGGCCCTGACCTGTGGCCCTTGTCACCCTACCCCTCTGCTGCTGGTTCCCCATCCCCGTCTCTGGGAGATGCTGCTGCTGCTGCTGGGTGTCCCCCCCCCCAGGGGGACCCTAGGTTCCACTCCCCCCATCCCCAGGGATGGGGCATGGCGCTGTCCTGCTGGGGGTCAGGGGCTGATGCACTCTCCTGAGAGACATGCCACTGCTGTCCTTGGGGCCATGGTTATCTGGGCATGTGGAGGGCCCTGGTCATGTCTCTTGTCCCCGCCCCTTAACCCCGGGGGTGTGCACCGGGGGGGGGTACATACCTGACGGTCCGCTCCCACGTTTGGGGGACACCCATTGGGCGGATGCCCTGCTGGAGCTGCGGGACAGGAGGGTGATGTGGAGCCCCCCGTCGCTGGAGGACTCCCCCTCCTCCTCCTCCGGTGTCCCAGGCGTGGGCTCCTGGGGGGCCCCCTGCGGTGCAGGGCTTGCCTCCGGGGCAGACTCTGTCTCCGGGGCCTGCTGGGGCTCATCGGCCGATGTGTCAAGAGTGGCCGGGGGGGAGGAGGTGTGCCGGGGGCCCAGGATGGACCTGAGCTCCCTGTAAAAGGGGCAAGTGGCAGGGGCAGCCCCAGATTGGCTGGCCGCATCCCAGACCCACGTGTAACCCTGCCGCAGCTCCTTTACCTTACTCCTGACGTGGTCAGGAGTGCGGGCAGGGTGACCCCAGGCAGCCAGGCCCTCGGCCAGCCGAGCAAACGCATCCGCTTTCCGCCTCTTGCTCCCCATTACCTGGAGCATCTCCTCCTCGCCCCAGAGCCCCAGCAGGTCCCGGATCTCGGCCTCCGTCCAGGAGGGGCCCCACTGACTCTTCCCCCGCTGGCTGGCAGGCTGGGAGCCCTGGGTCCCCTTGGGGGGGGTGCCCTGTGGGCGCTTGGGGGGCTGGCTGGCTGGCATGGGGTGCAGGGTGCTGTATTGAGGCTGCGGAGGGACGTGCAGGCTGGGCACGTGGCTGTGCTGCTGCCTGCATGAACTCTCAGCTTCCTGCACAGGAAATAAGGGGGCAGGGAGCTTTAAGGGGCTGCTGCACGCAGTGACCATAGAGCTCAGGGGCTGGAGAGAGCGTCTCTGAACCCCTCAGCTGATGGCCTCCATGGAGGACCCCGCTATTTTGATGTTGCGGGACGCAGATTGTCTACTCGTGCCCTACTTCGACGTTCAACGTCGAAGTAGGGCGCTATTCCCATCTCCTCATAAGGATAGCGACTTCGACGTCTAGCCGCCTTACGTCAATTTCAACTTCGAAATAGCGCTTGGCATGTGTAGACGCGGCGGGCGCTATTTCGAAGTTGGCACGGCTATTTCAAAATAGCCGGCTAGTGTAGACGTGGCTATAGGCATGTGACACAATGTGGATTGACCAGTATCTTGCCAGAACGATTAATGGGATGAGGGACACATGGGATTGCTCAAACAGTTTAACACCAGGTGTAATAGAAAAGCCACAATGGAAATGTGTAAACATTCAATTTACAAAAGCGGGGGAAATAATTAATTTTAGAACTTATTCCACCACACACAACAGTGTCATTTACAGGAAAGGCACAACAAATCCCTTGTTTTTCCGAGCACAAGGGCTGTGTGCTGGTAAATATTTTGAGAATTTTGCCTGCAGTGTTTGCCTAGCAAGACCATAAAGAATGCCTCTCAACTAGGTGAGGTGATGATGCTACCCAGACACTCAGATCTCTTCTGCTCTTGTTTCTGTTGTATCTCAGGCCAGGAGGAGAGACCACTGGATTCATGCTGTTCCTATGAACCTGGGCCATACATTTTTTGCGGAGTGCAGACACAGGAATCTTCCATTTTGCAATGACAGAAACAAGAAGACTCTTTTGAACTCTCCATCAACACCCCTAGTCCCTTACTAGTTGGTATGGCTGTAGAGGATATAAACGGAACAGGAAATTTGACCACATCCAGGATCAATGTCATTAAAGGCATATGTTGGTTTGAAAATCTATTTTTACATAACTGTTCTGTTGTATAATATGCTTTTGTTTATCATCTTGATTTCCATCGATGCAGCGTACATTCCCCTAGACTTTTTCATGAAAGAATGTTTATACCTGTGGGCAACTGCTAATGGCAGTGAAAGACTTGCATTCATGGGAACAGCACTGAACAATTCATGGTTGCCAAGGTAAGCAGCAAAGGCATGCCCTCTGCCACTCTGCTGCCTCTAAAAGAAACAGTCTCTAAGGTAACAGGCTAGCATCCCTTGAGGCCAAAAATCCCTAGCTGTTTAGACTGAAAAACACATTAAATAATACCAAGAAAACCATTTTCTTTTTGTCCAGGCATTTTTTTTCCAAACAAAAAAATGGGCCTCAAAGTATTCTATTTTTGGTTCCACGCTGGAATTTAATTCAGATTTTGCCCAGTGCATTGTGAGCTAAACTTCCCTTTCACAGTTTAGTTTCAAGGGCACATGGGACTAATGAGCCAAGGCATGACTGCAGTCAGAGGCTGGAGTCTCCCAGGCCTCTGATTGTTGTTGAAGTGAATAGGCAGTTTCTCTGATTAGACTGGAATTTGCAGCATTATCTGTATAGTTGTTTTCAGCAAGCACTTTTTCGAGGATCGTAATCAATGTGGGAAACTGAACCACCTGAGAAAAATCTCAGCAGACACTGATTACAGTATGTTGTGAAGGACAAGGGAATGTATTCCTTTCGTTGACTGCATCTAGTTTGGAAGCTGTTTGCCTGGCGACCTTTCTGACATGCAGTGAATCATTCCAGCTGCAAACACAGGATTCTACAAACTGCAGAAACAAACAGGAATTTTTTGTCTTAAATTTTCCAAGGTGGCAAAGAACAGAACTGGTCAATAGTTACCTATGGCTGTGGTCCAGATTGCCTCTGTGACACAAGAAGTGTGTGATGGGGACCTAGTGCATGTGGTGGGGACCTAGTTTCCCTTATCAGTGGGGAAGGGGGTCAGATGCACCTGCAGGATTTTCCATAGCCTTAAGCCTCTCCTGGGTCCAGAGAGGACCAGGCCACTTCCAGCTTTTGAGGCCTTTTAGCCATAATAAAAATAATAAATGATGACACATGAAAACAAAATAAGGCACAAAAAAAGAGTGAGGCATTATCTGAATATTTGACTATTAATAACCCAAAGCCTTTTTCTGTGCGTGTGCATTAATTATCGAGGGGTGTGCATAAAAACAAGCTGTGAAACTTGTAACATGCCAACAAATTAACAAGTGTCTGAGTCTGAGGCCTCATCTGAGCTTGAGACCAAGGCCACAACGCTCTCCTAGCTTCCCTTCTGATTAGCCCTGGCCTATCGTGGGCTATGTCCACACATGAAGCCTCTGTCAACGGAAGTTGCTGTTGGAAGGGATTTCCTGGCAAACCTTCTGTCGACAGAGTTTATCTAGACATAAAAGCAGATCGAAAGAGCAATCCGCTCTGTTGACAGAGAGCAGTCGGACTGCCCGGTCCTCTCTCGACAATGGCTGACCGGAAGCTCTGCAAACAGGGCTGCCCAGTGAACTGGAAGCCCTGCCTGTTGACAAAGGGGACCTGGAGCATCTACATGGCTGTTTTGTCGACAGCACACTGTCGAGAGAAGTGTTATAACTGAATGGGGAGAGGTATAACGTTGCCGGCTGATGTGCTGGGTTTTGTTGATAAACTGTCAACAAAGTGTATTTTGCGTGAAGACACTCTGCCGTTTTTCCCAACAAAAGGCCAGTTTTGCCGGGAAACGTCTCTTGTGTAGAGGTAGCCTTGCTGTTCAGAGAGCAGTGTAGTAAATTGGGTCTGGGGACAAGCCGTTCATAGGGTTTCCCTTGTTATTGCATTAGTCTTTCTCCTAAATGACCAAATCAGTTCTGTGTTTTAATAGCTCAAGTACAGCAACAGAATAACAAATGAAAAACTCCTTGGCATTTATCTATTAGCACAGTGCAGCCCTTTGGCCAGGTGGAGTCAACAATAAGAAGGGCCAGATTCAGTATCTGGAGATTTTGCTGAACAATACAGAGCAGAGCCAGCTTGAGCCTCCATCAAGTAATCTGGAAAAACTTAACTTCACTCCTTGGCACCTTTAAGAGGCAATATTTCCCCTCTCTGAAGCACAGAATCTGTGTACAATAAAAGGGGATCCACCACTAATTTGGGTAAAGACCACAACCACGATTTCACAGCATATGACTGCAGCTGAACACCCACTGAAGTGTGCTTGGCAGTGTCCTTTACCTCTGTTTCCCACCCTGAAGTGTGAAAAGACCCATGAACAAACGTTCCTTTAACACGAAACTCCCCTTTCCTTCTCCTGTGCACCACTCACCGTTAGCTGTCCTTGGCTAGCAAAGTGTTCTGAGATACATTGTCTTGGTTGCTTCTGCCACCCCAACAACTGCCTCACACCTGCTGCTGTGTTTCTCTGCTGCCATTGGCTATTGCTATTCTCTGCTCTCACTGGCTATCATCTGCCCCACACAGGTGTCACTGCAGGATCGCCTTCTGAGTTTCAGCCACTTAACCTAGTTCTTAGTGATTTGGTAGAGAGGGATCTCACTGCTAGTACAGCAGCTGTCTTACCTTTCACTGCAACTTTATCCCACACAGGTCTGAGGCTTAGCTGCTAGACATGCATTTCAGCCAGCAGCAGCTGTATGTACACCCCCACACCTAGAAAACGAGGAACACCCCATTAAGTGACTGCCTATGAAAAGTGGTTTAAGTGACTTCCCAACTTTTTGTAGGACCTTTGTGGCAGAGTTTGGGAGCGCATCCAAGTTGGCAGAGTACACGGCCCTCCACAGAGAGGTGCTGGGCCTGGGACAACCGCCCTTTCTACCCCAAGCCCTGATATGACCTGACCTGCTTCTTCCTACCCTTGCTGCTACCCTGCCCCACATTCCACCCTTTCCCTCAATCCCTGCCCCCACTCACCCCCGCCACCCCTTCCCACTTCTGCTCTGCCCCCAGGACCTCATTTCACTTCTACATCCAACCCTTCCAAACCTTCCCCAAGCAAAGCCACCTGGGGGATTGCCAAGGGGCTTGGTGCCAGTGGCAGGAGTTGGACCTCCCCTGTCCTCAAATGGCATCAGAAAGCTGGGTGGCCCAGCCCCAGCCCCCTCTGCCCCCCCGAGGTCAATCCCAGCAGTGTTGCTCTTGCTCTCAGTTCCAGCGGCCTGTGAAGATGGCACATGTGTAGCCTGCTCAATCCCAGGATCTGTGAGGGGATGCAGCTTCCGGACCTGCTCTACATTTAACATTTTTGCTGGCAGATCTATGTTGCTTATGCGTTTGAAACCCTCTTCACCACCACCCTTATCATAGCAGAAGGCCTAGGGTCTTTCGTCCTAGACTGGCAAAAAAAATCTTTTGCTGATGTAATTTATTTTGTTCAAGGAACCAGCATAAGCTATATGGCAAAAGAACTCTTCTGCTGGTATAAGTTGCATCTCCTGTATGTATGGCTATACCAAGAAACCCAATAGCTATCTGCTATACTCCTTTTCTAGTGTAGACAGTAATGAGAAATCTTTGGAGAATTTAACATAGAAATTCTAAGACATTCCCTGCTTAGTATGCATGAACTGAGATTTTTCAAAGGCTTATTACTTGGTTAACCTTGGATGCTTTTTACTGAAGACTTGAGAAAAGGTTCATCAGTCTTGGTTTAGTAAAGCAATCTGGCTGACGGTGCACCATCATCATCATCAATAACACTCATGGGCTCAATGCCCATTGGTATCTGACGCCTCTCTCCCTATTTCCTTCCATCTTTCCCTGTCTAGTGAGGAGTGGCTTAGTTTCTGTAGACTAGCTCTGCATCAGTCTACTATATCATCTACCCATTCTCTGTGGGGTCTGCCTCTCCTGCAGGTTTAGGTGATTTATCATAGTTCTATAGTTTGAAGATACAGGATTTATCAACACATGGAAATTTATCTGTAATGAAGTAGGGGATGAATTTAAAGTGGATTAACTGTTCTTGATTAACTCCATATCTAGACTGGTTGGCCTGCCTTTGGTGCATTTGACATTCAGTTTAGGGATGGGTAACCTAAAAGGCTGTGGCTTTTGGGTTCAGAAATGCATCTGAATACTCAAAGTCTGATCCAAACCTTGTCTGAATGAGCCAAACCTCACAATGCTGTGAATTTGGGCTGGAAATCACATGAAAATAAGGTTTTCTTGCCAGATTTCCTGTATTTCTGCTTTTGATACCATCTGGAACTACCACCGCAAGAGCTTTTCCTAATGATATTTTGAGACATCTCTTTCCAGCGCTATCTGATGCACAGAAATGCAACGGCATACAGATGGTTTTTTTTTCAAAAACATTTCTAACATTTTAGAAATTAAGGTATGGTTTGGCTTGCTTTTAATAATGGGTGAAAGGATTCTATTTCACTAATAAAGTGAAATGAATTTGTCCAGCTTTAATGATTTTCTATTAAATATACCAGGGAATCTGAAGACATTAGAACCACAGTGTCCAATACGTTCGCTACTCGCTACATGTGATGAATAGGACACCGGTGGTGGTGAGTGCATGCATACCTAACTCATAAGAAATAATAATTCTTCGAACTTGTCACCCATGCTCAAGATGATTAGCACGGGCGCTCACCCAGGTGAGGCCGCCTGCCAATCAGTAGGGAACCACTGCAAGCATGATGCATCTCCAACCGAAAGGGAGCATTGCAGGTCATGGCAAGGATGGGGGTTTGAGAAGTGGTTCTGTAAAAATGGAGCCGTACAGTTTGATATCTATTGTTTCTCACTGACTTAAAGACCAAGTCTGCACACAGTAAAGTAAAAATATGTTTCTTCTGCCTGCAAACCCAGCAAAATCTAGCTGGAATCTGAAAAACAAGCTGTGTAATATTTTCCTAGTGCAGCACCAATGAGCCTGGCCAAAAAGTATATGCTGTTGATATATAACTTGCACTTTGGGGAAATGCACACCAAAATGCAAGTCTACAGTGCCTGCATCCTCAGCACCCTCCTTTATGGCAGCGAGACTTGGACTCTGTATGCCCGCCAGGAAAAGAAGCTGAATGTCTTCCACTTGCGCTGCCTCAGGCGCATCCTTGGAATATCATGGAAGGACAGAGTGACCAACACCGCTGTCCTCGAGCAAGCTGGAATCCCAACCGTGCACACCCTCCTCAGGCAGCGTCGGCTCCGCTGGCTTGGCCACGTCCACAGGATGAATGATGGAAGGATTCCAAAAGACATCCTGTATGGTGAGCTAGCCTCTGGCAAAAGACCTCCCAGAAGCCCCCAGTTGCACTACAAAGATGTCTGCAAGAGAGACCTCAGAGAGGTAGACATCAAACTGGAGAACTGGGAGGAACTAGCAGACGACCGCAGCAGATGGAGGCAGGGGTTACACAAGGGCCTTCAGAAGGGCAAGATGAGGATCAGACAGCTAGCAGAGGAGAAGCGAACGCACACAAAGCACAATAAGGACTTGCCAGACACCCACTACATCTGCAAGAGCTGCAGCAAGGACTGTCACTCTCATGTGGGTCTTCATAGTCACAGTAGACGCTGTAAATGAAGTCCTCAGTTGAAACTATGAAGGGTGCGATCCACAGTCTATGCAGACTGAAGGATGCCTAATACTACTACCTTGGGGAAGATTTTCAGAAGCTCAAAAGGCAGTCATCAGAAATTAGGTGATTTGTAGCCCATCGTGTCTTTGAAAAGCTCCTTCTTTATCTACACTTATATCTCACTCCACCTGGGTCAGGTTTAGTGACGACAACACTGCTTGCCTTTCACTTAGGAGGAATTTACCAGGGTGACAGCTAGGAAGAAAAAACTTATTTTTCACTTGTAGACAAACAAATTATATATGAAATAATTGACAGACAATTGTACATGTCAGAGTCACTGCTAACAGAGAGTCCAAACAGATTTTAAATTGTGACAACAACAACCAGCTTGAGTCTGTTCCTATGAAGGTCTCTGGTCCTTTGGCAGCATCAGACTTTTTCTGGGCAAACACAATGTAACTTGAAATGTTTCCTTAAGCTGTAAACAAAACATTAAAAATCCTGAGTCCCATGGGATCATAAGTGAGAAAGAAATAGGAGTAAACAAGTTCAGCTGCTTCCCATTTACACACAGATAGATTAAGCCTTCCACATTGATAAACAATGAAGTCATTGATATATACATATCTACAGATATATGTAATGGACAACTTTGAGCTTTCCACGTTGATAAACAATTAAGTCATGGCTATGTATACATATCTACAGATACATACACACACACACACATATATATATCAGTTTCACACATACAGAATAGGAAGCAACTGTCTAGGAAGGAGTATGGCAGAAAGGGATCTAGGGGTTATAGTGGACCACAAGTTAAATATGAGTCAAGAGTGTGATGCTGTTGCAAAAAAAGCAAACATGATTCTGGGATGCATTAACAGGTGTGTTGTGAACAAGACATGAGAAGTCATTCTTCTGCTCTGCTCTGCACTGGTTAGGCCTCAGCTGGAGTATTGTGTCCAGTTCTGGGCACTGCATTTCAAGAAAGATGTGGAGAAATTGGAAAGGGTGCAGAAAAGAGCAACAAGAATGATCACAGGTCTAGAGAACATGACCTATGGAAGAAAGGCTGAAAGAACTGGGCTTGTTTAGTTTGAAGAAAAGAAGGTTGAGGGGGGACATGATAGCAGTTTTCAGGTATCTAAAAGGGAGTCATAAGGAGGAGGGAGAAAACTTGTTCTTCTTGGCCTCCGAGGATAGAACAAGAAGCGATGGGCTTAAACTGCAGCAAGGGAGGTTTGGGTTGGGCATTAGGAAAACTGTCAGGGTGGTCAAACACTGGAATAACCTGCCTGAGAAGGTTGTGGAATCTCCATCTCTGGCGATATTTAAGAACAGGTTGGATAAATGTCTAACGGGATAGTCTAGACAGTACTTGGTCCTGCCATGAGGGCAGGGGGCTGGACTTGAAGACCTCTCAAGGTCCTTTCCATACCTAGTAGTCTATGATTTATGTATATGCATATATGTATGTACATATGTAAAATGTACAGCTTTGAGAAAATGATATGTTTATTAAGGCTTATTTCCTAAAGTAGTTTTTACTGGAAGGATTCACAGATTTAGCAGAAAGGACTATGGTTACTTGGTTTTACAATTTACATTATTTATTTTTCAGATTTCACAAAGACACACAGAAAACGAAGAGGGGAACATATTCTGAACCTCACATGGAATGAGGCTGATGCAAGACTCTTTATTAAAGGATGTTCATCAAGTTCTCCCATCTATGTACAGCACTGATGGGGTTTTGCAATGCTAATGAGTGAGCCAAAATGAGTATCTGCAAAGCGTGCACAAACTTCCACTGCAAATAGCAAGGGCTTCCATGGAAACAGAAGTAGTGCAACTGTTGATCCTTTATTGCAACTTGAAATTAGCTCTGTTTACAATGGGAGATGCTCTGGAAGTACAGATTGCTTGAATTAGCTTCCTTTGGCAATATAACGATATTGGGAAAATGCCTGTAATATAAAAGTTAAAGGAAAAAAATTACAAAAAGACATTGGAAACAATAATTCATAATACAAATAGAAAATAAGAGGAGACATAAAACCCTATTGTGACATATAGTTTTACTTTAAAAGAGTTGATAGAATTCTCCAATTTCCATGTCCAACACACTTGTAGAAAAACTATTGTGAGATTTAAAGCAAGAGACTGAAATGAGGCCAGCAGTTCCCAAACTGTAGGTTGTGAGCTGAACCCCCACCCAACTATGATTGTACCATCAGCAGATGAGAATAACAAGAAGTCTTGTGGCACCTTATAGACTAACAGATATTTTGGAGCATAAGCCTTCGTGGGCAAAGACCCGCTTCATCAGATGCATGAGTGTGTGTGTGGGGGCTGGTTTCAGAGGGGTATTTAAAAACTGGGGTCCCAGTAAGAGGGAGGGCCAGAGCTGACAAGGTCTATTCAGCAAGGTGGAAATGGCCCAGTATCAACAGTACTTATCAAAAGAGGAAAAAACAAGTCAGATCAGACAGGGGGATGTGAGCCATTGTCAGCGTCTAATGGGGCGAAATTAGCACCCAGAGCAGAGAAACTGCCTTTGTAAACTGCGAGCCACTCCCAGTCTCTGTTTAATCCATGGTTAATGGAGTCAAATTTGCAAATAAATTGCAGCTCAGAGATTTGTCTCTCCATTTGACTTTTGAAATTTTTTTGTTTCAGGACTGTCACCCTTAAATCTGCCACTAGGCTCTGACAAAGGCTCCCATCCCCCTGTCTGCTCTGACTTGTTTTTAACTCTTTTGATAAGTCTTGTTGACACTGGGCCATTTCCACCTTGCGGAATAGACCTTGTCAGCTCTGGCCCTCCCTCTTACTGGGACCCCACTCTTTAAATACCCCTCTGACACCCCCCTGGCTCATGCATCTGATGAAGCGGGTCTTTGCCCATGACAGCTTATGCTCCAAAATATCTGGTAGTCTATAAGGTGCCACAAGACTTCTTGTTCTCAAAGCTACAGACTAACACGGCTACCTCTCTGATACTCATCAGCAAATGGGTCACAAGTCCAACAGGCCAGATTTGGATCCCCAACATGTCTGGACCAGCTCCACAAACTCCACACCTGGAGGACACTGCTGTTTTGATTTACAAAAAGGTGTCCTCTGCACAGCATGACTTTGCCTGCACGGCAAATGTGTGTGCAGAGCCAGACGCAAACAAATGCAAAGCGATACTATTTCTGACACAGTGAAGGGATGGACTGAGGTGATAGCAACAGATCAGGAAGACACACTGGTACAGCCTTGAAAGACTGCTGCATTTTGAAATTTGGTGCTGGGGAGACAGCACCAAATCCCAAAATACCCTCTTGCAAAATTAACTGAAAATCTGATATGCAATTCGCATAGTGGAAAGTGCGCCTCTTATTTTGAGTTAGGGGCACACAGCAGACATGCTCGCTGGTATTACAAAATGACCAGGGAGAGGGCCACCTCCCTCGTAACATATAACTCAATGGTTAGGGTACTTGCCTGCAATGAGGCTACCCCGGTGCAAATTGTCTGCCTCCTTCCAAGGGAAGAAGCACATTGAAGTGGGCTGCCACCTCTTGGGTGCATGCTGTGGGAGAGTCGGTCTGGTCAATTATTCTTTTATTATTTATTCACAGTGGAACAGCTTCAATAGGAGTGACAGGAGGAGCCCCGCATCAGAACGCCCCACAGTTATCACTGACCCGTATTGTCCTCATCTAAATGCAACCCAAGCAAATAAATCCAATCAGCTGCAATGAGAATTCTGCAGTCAGCCCTGATCATTGTGCACAGTTCTGGTCTCTTTCACTCTGGTGCAACGTCATTGACTACGGTGAAGACGTACCAGCTACGTCAACACTAGTAGCATCTGTTGACTGAAGTGTCTGTCAGAAGGGATTTCCTGACAAAACTTCTGTTGACAGATTGGATCTACACACAAAAGTGGGTCGATCTTTCGATCCACCCTGTCGACAGAAAGCAGCCACTTGCTCCAGCCTCTTTGTCAACAGAACGCCTCCGCACCCTGGAAGACAGGGTCACATGGACTGCAAGCCCTTCTGGGACCTCTGGCCAGGCTTGTCCTTAAAGCCCCTCCCTCACCCCATCTGAGCCACATTCCCTGCCCATGCTGAGGCTTGCCTACCCCCCCGGGGGGAAAGCAAAGCTGCTGTAGGGCTCCTTAGCTGTCTGTGAGAGACCCGGTTCTTTCCTAATCGCAGGCATGCCAGAGCAGGCCCTGGGCTTGCCCTGGACTGATGACCAGCTTCTGCAGGTGCTGCCACTGATCCTCATTCATGACCATCTTCCACCACATCAGGGGACATGAGCCTGCCATCGGGCCCCGGAGCATGCCCACAGTGCCCCACCCACCCTCGCCCCTCAGGGGATCAGGCAGGTCTGGAGGTACCCCACCAGCTCTGACTGGCGGGACTAGTTGGTCATAGGGCAGTGGGACAGCCAGCAGTGGGTCCAGAATTTCCGTATTCACAAAGAGTCCTTCACGGAGCTCTGCACCTGGCTCGCCCCTACTCTCTGATGACAGGACACACCCGTGCGGCCCACCCTCCCTCTCGAGAAGCAGGTCACTGTCACCCGCTGGAAGCTGACCACCTCCGACAGCTATCACTCTGTGGGCAGCCAATTCGGTTTCAGGAGGTCCGCTGTTGGAGCTGTCCTCATGCAGGTAAGGCACTCCCAGGCTTCAGGCTCTGCATGGGGCAGAAATGGGGACAGGGAGGGAGGTCTCACCGAAGGGGGAGCCTCAGGAGGTGGGGGTGGAGGTGAAAGACGGGCATGAGGGGTTGGAGGGGAAGCTCTGTCCCTGGGGACTACACCACCCCACCCTTACACAGCTCTGTTGCTGGGGGGTGGAGTTCAGAGGGGTCCCCAGAGAGTTTGGTGGGGAGAGAACAAGCGGGGGAAGGGGGAACCTGCTGGGGTCCGGGGCACTCTGGCTACGTCTACACGTGCAGCCAACATCGAAATAGTCTATTTTGATGAATAACGTCTACACGTCCTCCAGGGCCAGCAACGTCGATGTTCAACTTCGACGTTGCTCAGCCCAACATCAAAATAGGCGCAGCGAGGGAACGTCTACACGTCAAAGTAGCACACATCGAAATAGGGATGCCAGGCACAGCTGCAGACAGGGTCACAGGGCGGACTCAACAGCCAGCCGCTCCCTTAAAGGGCCCCTCCCAGACACAGTTGCACTAAACAACACAAGATACACAGAGCTGGCAACTGGTTGCAGACCCTGTGCCTGCAGCATATATCCCCAGCTGCCGCAGCAGCAGCCAGAAGCCCTGGGCTAAGGGCTGCTGCCCACGGTGACCATAGAGCCCCGCAGGGGCTGGAGAGAGAGCATCTCTCAACCCCCCAGCTGATGGCCGCCATGGAGGACCCAGCAATTTCGACGTTGCGGGACGCGGATCGTCTACACGGTCCCTACTTCGACGTTGAACGTCGAAGTAGGGCGCTATTCCTATCTCCTCATGAGGTTAGCGACTTCGACGTCTCGCCGCCTAACGTCGAAGTTAACTTCGAAATAGCGCCCGACACGTGTAGACGCGACGGACGCTATTTCGAAGTTGGTGCCGCTACTTCGAAGTAGCGTGCATGTGTAGACGCAGCTTCTGTCTCCTGGTCTCTCACATGCGTGTCTGGTTTCCTCCCTCTGCATGTAGTTTGGGCCATTAACACACTTCTGCTCTGGAGGCTCGTGCACATCATCAAGCTGGATGCGACAGTGGCCATCTTCAATGCCCTTGGCTTCGCCAGTCATTTTGGGGTGATAGACAGGACCCGCTTCCCCACCCAGGCGCCAGACTACAGTGAGACACAGTACATAAATCAGAACGGCTATTACTCCATTGTGCTGCAGGCCCTGGTGGACCACCACCGACAGTTCCTGGACATCTGTGTCAGGTGGTTGGGTCAGACCCCCTATGCCAGGGTGTTCTGGAACTCTGGCCTGTGCCAGAGGATGGAGGCTGGCACCTACATCCCCCACCAGGACCGTGCTGTCATGGCTGTCGACATGCCTTTGTGCATGGGGGGTGATGTGGCCTACCCACTCATGCCCTGGCTCATGAGGCTGTACAATGGGCACCTGGAATCCACCGCGAACTATTCAATGCCTGCCTCAATCACTCACACAGCCAAGTTGAGTGCACCTTCAGGTGCCTGAAGGTAAGTTTTTGTTGTCTCCTGACGTGGCTGGACATGGGGAACCAGAATGTCCCCCATGTCATGGCCACTTGCTGTGCCCTTCACAATCTTGTGGAGGAAAAGGGGGAGTCCTTGATCCTGGGGTGGGAGGGGCTGACACCAGAGATGCCTATGAGCAGCTGGGCACAGCTCCGACTTGCCAGGTGCACAGGGTTGGGATGTGCATCTGGCGGGCCCTACGGGTGAGCTGTGCCTGTGGCCTCCAATGACCATCCCGCAGGGAGCCTTGGGTCTACAGCCCTACCTCCTCCGCACCACCACCCCTCCATTCTCCTTCTGACCCCTGCCAATCCCTCCCCCATAAAGAGGGACACAGGGATGGTGAAACCATAACTTTTACTCGAATGAAGATAAATGTCAAATAAACCTTATTTCCCCAACAAACTATATATAGCCATATGTACAGTGGTCAGGGTTAGGACAGGGGGCAGGAGCATCTCAACTTGGACAGGGGAGGACTTGGGATGGGTATGGGGGTGCCATTAGTTTGGGGAGGGGGTTGAAGTGCCATGAGCTTGAAGCAGGACCCTGAGCAGCATTGGCCATGGGCTCCCCTTCCACTATGGGTTCGGGGTCCCCATCAGGGCTGGCTTGGAGCTAGAAGCACAGGGAGGTACAATGTGCAGGGAGCTGAGGTGGGGTAAGGGTTGGCGGGGGGAGCTGGGGGGAGGTCCAGGGATCGGGAGGTGGGCAGGGTTGGGGGGCCAGGGACCGGGGGGGTGGGGAGAGGTCCTGGGGAGCAGGGGTGCCAGCCATGGCCATTGCCCAGTTCAGGTCCTCCAGCACCACCTGGGGCATGTAACCAGGGGGGACAGGAGCAGGAGGGGGAGCAATGGCTGCAGGTGAAATGGGGGCCTTGGGTGCAGAGGCTTGGGACATCCTGGCCTCTCAGAGGGTGAGGCTATCTTCTGTTCTGGCCATCAACTGGTCCCAGACCTGCACCCGCTCCTGTCTCTGCGCCCGGTCCTCCCACAGCTGCTGCTCCAGGAGTTCATCCTGCTGCTGGAATACAGATGCATATCCCCACTGGCTATCATCCTCAGCCAAGCAACGGCCCCTCCTGCCATGGACCCGCCCTGGTGGTGGCGGTGTGCTGTCCCTCCGATGTTTTGCTCCCTGGCTGGCTGGCTTCAGGATCTGGATGGGGCTAGTTAGTTCTGGTGGTGTGGTGGGGCTGGCCCAGTCCTCAGATGGTGCAGCTGTAAGGAGAGAGGGGGAGACAGTGAGTCCTTCCAGCAGCACAGCCCTTAAGGCCCTGCCCCGACCCACTGTGAGCAAGAGCCCCCCATCCCCGACATATGGGATGGGGCTGTCCTGGGAGCGCATGCCGGTGCCCCCTGCATGGTGGGCCCTGATGCATGGAGACCCCCAGGGTGTCTTGGGGACCGGGCTGACTGCTGTGTCCCCCCACTGACCTCCTGCTTGATGGGCTAGTGGCCCAGGGGGTGTCCAGCCACAGAGGGCCCCCGCATGGGTGGCAGTTGAGACAGGCACAGACTGGCCCTTCCTGAGGCCCCCTCACATGGATGCGGCCCACAGGGGATGGGTGCTGGCTGTCAACTGTGGGCGAGCCCCCATGTCAGGGTGCGCATTCCTCAGGGGTGTATCCTGGGTTGGGCCATGGCCTGTATTGTTGGCCTGCTCCCAGCTGTGGCAGGGGCAGGCGGCTCCCCTTCCCCTGGGCCCTGTGGGCTTGTGTGGTCCCACTTGGGGCTGACAGCAAGCTGGTGCTTGTGCCCAGGAGCTGCCTGCTGGGTCCAGGTGTGACACGCTGCAGTGCACGTGGGTGCCTGTGCTGGGCCCACAGTCTGGGGTCGCGCTTCAGCCGGCATTCTCTGGGGGTGTGACCCATGGGGTACTCACCAAGTAGCCCCTGAAGAGGTCCAGAGATGGCCTGGATGTTGTGTTGCTTGAGGGGCCTGAGTCCAGGGCAATGATGAGGGTCCCCTGGCTGGATTTGGGGTCTGACAATGACTCCAGATGGGGCTCTGGTGTGGTTTCCAGCTGCTCCAGATCTGGCTGCATCGGGGTGGCATCCTTGGCTGAGTCGACGGCTGCTGTGCTGGGGGTGCTGTCCTTGTCCTCCAGGAGCCGGTGGAGTTTCTTGTAGAGGGGACAGGTGGCCGTCCCTGCTCCTGACCTTTGCTGTGCTTGCCGAGCCTGCACGTAACCCTGGTGGAGTTCCTTTACTTTGGCCCACACCTGCTCCAGGGTACAGGTGGGGTGGCTGCACTTCGCCAAGGCTGTGGTGAGACGGGAATACCCCAGGCTGTTCTGGACTTTGGCCATGGGGGATGCCATTTTGTGCATAGATGCTCCATGAGTTTTGTCGACAAACCCCCGGTTTTTGTCAACAAAACTCTCTAGTGTAGACATAACCACTATGATAAATAAGAATGGAAATTTGACCCGGCTAATTTTGTCTGTCACATGATTGATTGGTACTAGGAAGGAGTGCATAAGAAATACATTAGAGATAACTGATACTATTTTATGATCTGGAGATCAGTTAAAAGTTGATGATGGAGAGAAATTGTGTTTTCCAGACATTCATAGCTGCTGATCTAAAAGCATATGCTTCTATGCTAATGCCAAACACAGAAATAAAAATCATGATGACAAGTTTCCTAAAGGCTTTAAGCTTTCCAAGTCAGAAAGCTCACAAGCTGTACGCCAGGCTCTTCAAGCCCTATTTGTGAATCTTTATCAGGGAGGTTTCCAAAATCAGCAATGCAAAACTCCTTTGGCCTGTTGCTGTTCTAAGAACTGACACCAGATTTTAGCATTCTGGGTCTTCTATCAGCATGTTACAAGCTTGAAGACATTCTCTCTTAAGTCAGTAACACTAGGAATAGGACTCCCAAAGGCACGTTCATTGTTGGCTTAACTCTGTTTTCACTGCAGTCAGTGAGATTTTTACCGTGGGAGCAGAATTAGGCAAACACTGAGCACTTTTGGAAATTGTATCCTTCCAGGCCAACCCTGCACATAAATCTCATAGACTTCAATTGGAATTCTGCAGATGCCTTGATCATGCACCATTAAAGTCAATGGAAGCTTAGCCATGAACTGCAATGAGTGTAGGAAAAAGCCCTTAACCCATTTTGGAAGCATCAGGCTGTGAATTAAAATGAACAATACAAAAACACAGCCACACAGGGCAGGAAAGCTAGGCTGCAAAATCATTCCTAATTCCTCTTGCTTCCTATAGCAGCATTGGTAGGGGAATTATCCAAAACCTAGTCATCATCCTGTTCGATTAATAAAGACTAAAGATGGGATGAATCAGATGGGATAAAGTATGAACCAATCCAAAACCTTTTCATCCCAAACTTAAACTGCTATCCATCTATCCATTTATTGATCTATCTTCTGCTTCTGCTTTCTGGCCAGCGGCATCAACAGTGGAAGAAATGGAACCAGATGGATTCAGAAGTGGGCAGGCCAAACTGACATACAAAGGTGTTATTGTGCCATTTTTACAACCAGGGGCAATAACATATCTGATCTGAAACAGAATAAATGCAATGAGGCCTAGCTAAGGAAATTCCACCATGCAGAGATGCTACACTAATGCACAAAAGACTGACAAACAGCAGAAGTAAATATTACAGATCTCAAGAAAATACCTGGCTCTGATTTTCCAGTTGAATTTTTCAGCTTTAGGAGGACTGGACAGATTGGATACGGTCTGAAAAGACACGTCAACTTTGGGTGCTTTTCTGAACCATATGCTCAAGTATTGGAAGTTTGCTCATCATGACTGCCACCGTTGACTGCCAACTTGGAAGCAACATTGAGAAACAGGAGAAAGTTCTGTCTTCTCTTCTGTGGTTGGAAGGGTAGTGAGTTAGGATTGAAGAAGAGTCAGGTAGAGAGGTCTGTGCCTTGGTGTTGGGGTGTAGCAGATAGATGCAAAAGTAAGGAAAATGAGGGTATTCTCAAGTGTCTGGCAAGAAAGAAGAGGACAATGAAAAAAGTTAATATCCCATTCATATTGTATAAGCTCAGTAGGCATGTACATGAAGGCCACACCTACAAAGGCAGCCTCTGTTGACAAAACTGGGCTTTTATCAACAAAACTCACTGAGCATCTACACAGTTAAAGTGGTTTATCAAGAGTTTGTCGACAAAACTCAGCTGTTCAGTTGGCAGCGTTATCCCTGTTCCCAGTCAGAGATAACACCTATGTCGACAGTGTTTTGTTGATAGAGTGCCAGTGTAGATACTTCTGTAGACAAAGAGGTCTTCCAGTTTCCCAGGTAGCCCTGTTTGCAGAGCTTCCAGTCAGACATTCTATCGAGAGAGTGCGGGGCAGGCTGGCTGCTCTCTGTCAACAGAGCAGCTTGCTCCTTGGATCTGCTTTTGTGTGTGGATATTGTGTGTTGGTGCTATCTCAGAGGTACAGTGACCTCTGCTGACGGAGGTTGCCCATGTAGAAGTGGCCGAAAAGCCCACTAGAGAGATAAGCTAATTTTATGACTGTGAGTATTTTATAGCAGTGTTCTTCCGCCAGACCCTAAATGGTGAGCTATTTTCCCTTCATTTCTGCATTCATTTCACAGTGCAATACTTTTATCGCCAAGGGTTAGTTTTCGGCCTTTGAAATAGTGCCTAGTGCGACTAACTTTAATACAAGAGTTTATAAGAAACAGTTGTAATTTAACTTTGTTTTGCTAATATCCTGACAGCCCGAAAAGGCCTTTATATTTTGGTGTTTGGAAGTGGGGTGAGCCACTTGCAAAATTCTTGGCATCCAACTAAAGAGCTCAGAGCTTCATCTTTTCTCCCTGTGCAGATTGGTATGTATAGAAACCTCAGCCTTGCCTCCTCATGTCTGAATTCCACAGAAGCAGAAGAGGAAAAGCTGCCTTCTAGTCTAGTGATAGGCTTTAAATAAGAGAGATGGCAGCAGCAGCTGAAAAGCAGAGTGTTTTAATATCCTGGCACAAAACCAACACATTTTCTGGTAATGAATCTTTTTTTTTGTTTCTTCTTCTTTTTAATTGGCAGGTCCTTGAACTCTGGAGCTTCCATGGTTGGTATATTCCAATAATAGATGTACTGTCCCCTCACAAAGCCATTTCCCCACTGTATGGAATATGCCAAAACACTACAGGAAGCAATGATTTGAAGGCTTAAGGTAAAGCGGAAAGAATGCTGTGATTGTGGCAGTTATTAGCCCAGAATTTTAGCTAGCAGATAGGCAGGAGTATTTCATTTCTGTGGCAGTTAATGTGTGCTAGTGTGACCTCCTGCAGGGCAACTTGAACCTGGCACCTCTGAAGTTTAGTGTATGGGTCTCTACAGTTTGAGCTAAAAGACAGCTGGCTCTCAGTTAAGGCTGTAGAGAAGACTTATGCTTTCTCTGTGTAGGTAGTCTAGGTGCCACTATGTAGGACAGCGAGACACACAAGTGTATGAGTTACACTAGCACACAGCTGGGAACAGTGGGGGAAAGACAGGCAAAAGGTGATCAGCCTTTTCAATCTCTTGCTGGAGTTTTTGTATTTGTTCTGGTGGAGCTCACTATGCCACGTAGAAATGAATGGCAGGTCAGTTTGACACCCTACCCACAGGCAGATGTCACAAAGTCGAAAGGATACGCTGCATTTATGAGCCTGTGGAGATGCTGAGCATCTTTCAAGAGGTGCTCAGTGCCATCAACTCTCATGGATTCCAGTGGGAAGTCCGGATGCGCTGTATCTTGAATAACTAGGTACCTTGTATGCAAATTGGAAGTGTTCTTTCCTTAAAGAGGACTGGCCTAGCTTTCAAGCCCTACAAACATTCCCTATGCCCATAGATATCATGGCCATCTTCTACAACCTGGTTTAGACTGTAAAGTAACTTGACATCTGTTTTCAGTGTTCAAAGTATTCTCACTAGTAGGTACAGAAAAACTAAGGCACTATTGCAAATAATAAGCTACAGACTAATACGGCTACCTCTCTGTTACCATCCCTATTGATCTTGGGCAAAATTTCACAGGTGTCCACTTATATAGTCACTTTTTTAATATTCAGAAGAAAAGCATCTGTAGCCCACGTGTCAATAGCAACAAGAAATAGCAGCACTCTTGGATTGCGTTTGGTGGTTTCCTTCAGCTAAGTAACCTGAATTTTTTACTATTGTATAGTGAAGGATGTATTCATATTTAGGGGAAAATAGCTTTTCGGACACTTCAATGTAGTCTTAAAACTTCATGTTCTTCATTAGACAGAATACAAAAACCTGCATTGTATGGCTGTCATGATCACATGTGCACCCTGAACCATCCTTCCATCTCCAAAACAATCATAATTACCGTTTTATCACTGCCAGTCCCCTAGTTCTGAAGACTAAATCATTCAAAGGAATGAAAGGGTTGGTATCACAGGAACTCAGTCAGGCTTTATAAGTGGAAATCTCACCCTGCAGTACAGCCTTCATTTTGGATGTTTTTTCCTAACCCTGGAAGCTATGTGTTAGATAGCTATATATCTTTAAAGGGCTCGTTCATCAGGTACGGCAAAACATCTTTTTCAATATTGTCAGTACGTTGGTAATGTACATTAATCCACCAAAACAAAGCCGCAGTCCTGTAGCACTTTAAAGATGAATGAAATATTAGGTGATGAGTTTTCATGGGGCAGACCCTC
Organism: Carettochelys insculpta; assembly: GCF_033958435.1. Classification (NCBI taxonomy): domain Eukaryota; kingdom Metazoa; phylum Chordata; order Testudines; family Carettochelyidae; genus Carettochelys; species Carettochelys insculpta. Next base: position 107,672,364 of record NC_134139.1, on the reverse strand, counting down.
TTCCTCAGATCTGGATAATAAATTATTTTGTTAGTCTTTAAAGTGCTACAGGACTGCGGCTTTGTTTTGTTAGAATACAGACTAACACGGCTCCTTCTCTGTCACTAATCCACCACAATAATCGTATAGGAAGTGGTGCACAAAACTATAAAAAGCAAAGCTGGATAATCCTTTAAGTATACTGGAGAGCTCCACAAGCAGATCAGTAAGATCTCTGGAATACAAAGAAATCTTTACCATCTCGGGACTCTTGCTCAAGTGTTTTTGTTTGTGGGTTGGGTTGTTTTGTGTTGATGTTTCTCTCAGTACAAATATCTCCTAGCTCAGCATGACAGCTTGGCACCTGGATCAGTGAAAATAAATGCAATTCAAGTGGACATGTGCTCACTCATCCAATTGTCGCATACCACTGATTTTTTCATGCCCTCTGCCTCACCCTTCTTGAATCTACATGATCGAACAGCCTGAAAGAAAACTTTCTTTTCACCACTCCCTTGATATTGATACCAAGGCAGCCTCACCTCCACCCAGATTCTTCCCTTGCCTCAGTAACCATGAAAACACAACATCTATCTTCATCTCACTTTCTGTGTCCTTCGATTCTTAGCCAGGTACGAGCATGAATTATAAAATGGGCTGAAAATCTACAGCTGGGTAAACAAAATGAAAGGAAAGGAAAACAAAAAGGGAAATGTGTTTCCTATCACAGAGTTTAAAAAACAGACTTGGCACGAGAGGGGGAAAAACAAAACAGGAAAAATGGTTCTACGTATAAATTAAACTTTTTCACGCTGATCCTTTCTAGGTAGCCCAGAAGTAATAAGCACGTGTATTTCTTGGACTGGTTAAGCAAGCATTCCAACACTGTATGGCTTCCTGTTCAACATGTTCAAAGCTAGAAACTGTTTTTTGGGGTTGGTTAGAAATATGTATTAAGTATGTGCTTTCATTTCAGGCCAATGCAAATGTTTTTAATTCTCCCCCTCTCCCACCTTTCAAAAAATGAGAGAGAGAGAGAGAGAGAGAAAGAGAGAGATAGTGAAATGTGACAAAACTATTTTCTCCTTCAGGAAGCAAGTTCACTGATTATCCCTGATATAATCTGTAAACATTAACACTTCCTGTTAAAGACACTTTGGCTATATCTACATTTGAGGCTTTTGTTGAAAAAAATGGCGTTTTGTCAACAAAACCGAGGGGCCGTTTCTACACGTCACTTGTTGTGGAACCAGCATGCTAATGAACAGCCCAGAAAATGCTAGTAAGGCACCTCATTAGCATATGATCGCATAATTCGGAGTCTGGAAGAAGTTCTTCTGGGCTCCAAAGTAGCCACGTAGAAGTACGACCCCTGGGGATCTCCTGGAAGAAAACCGTCCTTCTGGAAGCCCCATCTTCCTGAAAATTTTCAGGAAGCTGGGGCTTCCAGAAGGAAGATTTCCTTCCAGGAGATCCCTTGGGACCTCATTTCTACACAGCTATTTTGGAGTCTGGAAGAGCTTCTTCCAGACTCCAAATCATGTGACTATGTGCTAATGAGGAGCCAGAAATTGACATCCATGCCTCATTAGCATTTTCTGGGCTGTTCATTAGTATGTCAGTTCCAGAACAAGTGGCATGTGTAGAAACAGCCAGGGAGTGTCCAGACTCCCAAGAGCTGTGTCTACACAAGAGAGTTTTGTTGACAGAAGGAGCCTTTGGTTGACATAACTCAGGGACCATCTACACACAAAAAGCTTTCTGTTGACAGTCTTGACAGAACTCTGCATTTGTCTCAACAATGTTATCCCGTGAAAATTTGAGGAATAATGCTTCTGTTGACAGTGTACTGTCAACAGGAGTGCAATGTGGACACTTCTGTGGACAGAGAGGACTTCCAGTTCATCCAGCAGCCCTGTTTGCAGAGCTTCTGGTCACTCGGTCTGTTGACAGAGGCTCTGGCTGCTCTCTGTCAACAGAGTGGATCGCTCTGTCTGATCTGCTTTTGTGTGGAGATGCACTCTGTTGACAGAGGTTTGGTGGACACAACTCTGTCGACAGCTGCTTTCAGTGTATCATAGAATCATAGAAGAGTAGGACTGGAAGGTACCTTGAGAGGCCATCGAGTCCAGCCCCCTGCCCTCATGGCAGGACCAAGCATTTTCTAGACCATCCCTGAAAGCCATCTATCTAACCTCTTCTTAAATAGCTCCAGTGATGGAGATTCTACCACCTCCCTTGGCAATTCGTTCCAGTGTTTGATCACCCTGACAGTTAGGAACTTTTTCCTAATGTCCAACCTGAACCTCCCCTGCTGCAATTTCAGTCCATTGCCTCTTGTTCTATCCTCAGAGGCAAGGAAGAACAAGTTCCCTCCCTCTGCCTTATGACACCCTTTTAAATACCTGAAAGCTGCTATCGTGTCCCCCCTCAATCTTCTCTTTTCCAAACTAAACAAGCCCAATTCTTTCAGCCCTTCTTCATAAGTCATGTTCTCTAGACCTTTGATCATTCTCGTTGCTCTCCTCTGGACCCTCTCCAATTTCTCCACATCCTTCCTGAACTGCGGTGCTCAGAACTGGACACAATACTCCAGCTGAGGCCTAACCAGCGCAGAGCAGAGCGGGAGAATGACTTCTCGTGTCTTGTTCACGACACACCTGTTAATGCATCCTAGAATCATGTTTGCCTTTTTCGCAACAGCATCACACTGTTGACTCATATTTAGCTTGTGGTCCACTATAACCCCCAGATCCCTATGTGTAGACATAGCCCTTAAGGTGTTCTGTTGACGGTAAATCAAGAGAATGCAGCACTTTTGTCAACAGTCTTATCCCACTTTCCATGAGTCATAGAGCTTCTGTTGACAGAGTTCCGTCAAAAGAAAGCCAGTCTGGATGTTTGGGGGTGGGGTGCGGGGGAGGAACCCTCTGTCGACAGACAGGGCTTCTGATACACCCTGCAGCTCTTTCTTCTGTGCTTCTGGTTGGCTGTTTTGTTGAGGTAGTGGCTGGGCTGTCTGGCTGCTCTCTGTTGACAGAGTGGGTCGCTCTTGTGATCCATTTGGCAATTTGTCTGCAATCTTCTGACAAATCTTTGATCGACGAATTGGTGCAATCTAGACATAGCCTTAGAAAGAAACCGGTCAATGTCATTCTGTACTGGCACTTGAAGATGTTAGGCTATAAGGTGCAGGAAGACAAGATGTATGCAAGAACATGGCCAACACAAAGAGAGGGAGCAGTGGATATTTTACCGCTTAAATTGACTTGTCTCATACCCCCCAGTGGTCATTATCTATACTATAACCCACAGATTGTTCATTCATTTCTTTCTTCCACTGCGTTTGCCTCAAATACTATTTTGTACTCCAGGTTCTTCATGGAGTGTTTTAAATTTTTTCTTGCAAGCTTTGATTACATCGGTCAAAGTGAAAATAACATGCATGGAAGAAAAGTATGTAGCATGAGATGCCGCAGATGTACCAAGGGAGGAGGTTTCAAAATCCCCACAAAAGCCACAGGATACTTCTTTCAAAGCTTTTCATAAATAGAAAACTAATGCATAAGAGAGTTACATCTGCTTAAACTAGGACTGAATTTGGACCCTTCAATCTAATTAGAGGAGCCTCTTCAATTATTGCTTCTGTTAACCTTTTTTTTTTTTTAATTTCTGACTCCAAACACGGAGCAGAAATGATACATCTAAGGTGTTGACCAACCATTTTTTCTCCATATTTTTTTTCATCCCAGTGTTTCTGGGTCAGCCTGGAATTTAAGTATTGTGTTGTTTCAATATTTGAAGAACACTATGAACTACATTCAATGCAAGATAGTAGATTGCCGAGACATTAGTCTTGCTGTCTGTTGATGTTACGCCATCTTAACTAACCTAGGAGCACATTTTACATAAATACCTTTTACCTACTTTTGCAAAAACCAGTACGAATTATTTCAAAAGTATTTTTATCTGAAAAAATATGTCCTATAAATATATGGGCCCCATCCTCAAACCATTTAACTGAGTGGCTCCACTGAGGTTTTAGACCATCGCATCTGATGTATTTGAAAATGTTTCCTCAAAGACAGCAAAGACTAAAGAGATGATGGGTTCTTTCTGCTCAAATACATGTAGTGGCATTATGAACTCCCTCACTACATTTGACTTGCTCCCCCACTTCTGTATGTCATCACAGCCCAATTTTGTCTGCCTGTATATCTGCATCTGCTGACTGCACATGTTCCCATATCAAAACTGGCTACCAATTAGCATACAGTAACAAGAATTCTATAGTATCTAACCCTAATAGTTATCATTCGTGTAGTAGGACCTTCAGCACAATTGTGTGGTAACTGTTAGAAAATGCTGATGCTGGAAACTGCTATAGCTACAGATGGCTATGGAGCCACCTCTCACTTTATCTGTCACCAGTTTTCCCTATCTATCAGGCATCACATGCTCTGCAACCCCGCTCTTTGAAGAAGGGGCCCAGGAGACTAACATCATGTGGGTACAGATCTTCATTGTGTGAGGAGAAAGCTCAGAAAATTGGCTTTCTTATGCATGTCTAATGATGATGCTCCTGCAGACACGATATGGGGCAGGGGAGCAGGAACATTAAAACCCACAGGCTATGGCTACACTAGCGAGCTTTGTCAGCATAACCAGGGGTTTGTTGACAAAACCTGATGCATGTCTACTCACAGAATGTGTTTTGTTGACAAAACTCAGCACTGTCCCTGACCGCATTGCCTCTCTGTCACAAGTCTGTTGACAAAAGGCAAATGTGGACTCTCCAGGGGGGACTTCTGTCGATAGAAAGGTCCTTCCTGGCACCAGCCAACTGACTTGTGGGAACACCCTGTCCACAGCAATCACAGATCTAAGCTCTCTGCCCTGGAAGCTCTTAAAGATGCAGGGAGCCCCAGAAACCCCATGGCAGGAAGCTGAGAGCATATGAGCAACAGTGTGCTCACTGTCTGCCCAACACCTCACAGATAGCTCCCAGGATCCATGTCTAAAAGGCAGGCACCCCCAGACCCCCCCAAACACGAGGCCCCCTCCTGGACTGAGCCAGAGCTTGGGGACCTGCTCAGCTTGTTGTCTAAGTAGGACAATCTCTTAGATCCCTCAGCAAGGAGGCACAATGCCTTGGGGTATGCTTGCCTTGCCACAGCCCTTGATGACTGAGGACACCCTGCCTGCACCCTGGAGCAGGTGCAGGCTGAGGTCAAGGAGATGCAGTAGGGGTATGAGCACAGGCCGGGGACGCTTGCCGTAGGTCGGGGGGCAGAGATGGCCACTTGCCCCTGCTAAACACAACTCAATCAGCTCCTGGAGGTGGGATGGCAGTGCCCAGTGCCCAGTGGCCACCTACACCATGAAGGAGGCTGTCCCACCACCACCGAAGGGGACTGTGCTGGGGGCACAGCCAGAGCCTTACACTGACTCCAAGTCCAGCCAGGGGACCCTCACCATTGCCCTGGACTCGGGGCCCTCCAGTGTGGTGACACCCCAGATGTCTCCAGACCTCTTGGGGGGACTGTCTGGTGAGTACCCCATGAGTTACACACCCCAGGGCATAGGGGGCACATGTGCATGGGACATGCTGTGCACTCACCAGTCCAGCCTGGGTGGGACCCCAAGCTGTGCACACAGCACATGCAACCACGTGCCCAGCAGTGTGTCCCACCTAGACCCAGAGGCAGCCCCCAGCATGGGCGCCCCCTGCCCCAGCTCCATGAGCCCTATACCTCCTGGTGCACCCATCCCCAGCACAGGCCAGACAGGGACCCTGAACCTGCAGCTGGAGGGGATCCAGTGGCCGAGGCTGCTTGGGGTCCTGTTCCCCCATGGACTTGCAGCCCCCACCTCTTCCCTATACTGAAGCCCCCCCAACCCCCTGTACCAAGCCCCGCTCCAAATTCATGTCCCCACCTCCTGCCCCAAGCCCTCCTCCCCACACTATATAAGTTATGGGTGGCAGTTTGCAAATACTTTTCCTTTCCCCACCCCATGTCTGTTGTTTTTGGGGAGTGGGCATGAAAAGGTGAGGGAGTGAAGGAGGGGTTGTGATGGAGACAGGGTGGGGCTGTGGACCAGGATGGGGGTGCCCTGCGAGGGCTACTCAGGCTCATGGGTGAAGCTCACCCATAGGGCCACCCTGATGTGGACCCCCATCCATGTCTGCCTGGTGGGCTGGTGCCACACCTGGCTGCTTGGCCCCATAGCTGGCATCTGCCCCCACCCTGACAGGAAGACCGCCTCCTCCTCCACAAGATTGTGGAGGGTGCAGCATGTGGCCACTACCTCAGGGATGTGGGTCTTCCCCATGTCCAGGTGGGTGAGGAGGCAGTGGAACCTCACCTTCAGATACCCGAAAGGGCACTTGACCTGGTAATATGCCTGGTTGAATCGGGCATTGAAGAGCTCCTTGCTCTGGTCCAGGTGGCAGGTGTATGTGAGCATTAGCCATGGCATAAGGGGGTACACCGCATCCCGCACCCTGCACAAAGGCATGTGGACATCCCCAGTGGTCATGTTGCCCTGGATGACGTACATGCCCACCACCATCCTATGGCGCAGGCTGGAATTCTGGAAGACTCTAGTGTCATGTGCTAAGCCTGACCACCTGACATAGATGTCGGTGAAATGACTGTGGTGGTCCACCAGGGACTGTAGGAGCATGCAGTGGTGCCCCTTTCTATTGATGTACTGCACCACACTGTTGTCTGGGGCACAGATTGGTATGTGGCTCCTGGCCATCACCTTGAAACAATATGGAAGTCCCAAAGGTGCTGAAGCTGGCCACAACTGCATCCAGGTCGGTGACTTGGATGAGCCTCCTCAGCAAGATCCTATTGATAGTCCTCACCACTTAGAAGGGAAGAAGACCCAACGCACACGAGAGCCTGTGGGAGGCAGCCCCTGGCCTCGGTGGGCTTCTTTGCCTCCTCCCATTCCCCCTCCCTTTTGGTTTCTCCCCCTTAAATCCCTCTGCCCAGTGTGGCCAATCCCCAGCAGCAGGTTTCTGTGAGGGTGGGATGGCATAGCTCCCTGGGGATGGAGCTTACCCGACCCCCCCTGTGCTCCTCTGCCCTTGACTCCCCGGGCTCCCTCGTGGCTGGGTATCCATCTTTACCCTCACTCACTGAGACTGCAGCCTCAGAGTGGCTTACTTGCATGAGGATGACCCTGACAGTGGACTTCCCCACCCCACATTCATTCCCCACAGGGCGGTAACTGTCTGAGGTGGCAGGCTTCCACAGAGTGATGGCCACCCGCTTCTTGAGAAGGCTGGCTGGCTGCACGTGGGTGTCCTGTCAGCATAGTGCAGAGATGAACCAGGTGCAGAGCTCCTGGAAAGTTTCTATTCTCATCCCAAAGTTCTGGACACTGGTGGTCATCTCACTCCCCCATTACTAGCTGGTCCCACTGGGCCGCACTGGTGTTGTATCTCCACACCTGCCTTGGCACTCCTGGGGGCGAAGGCAGGTGGGTCACTGGGGCAGCAGGGGCATTCTCATCATCCTTGGGGGCTGGCAGATCCTCCCAAGTGGAGGGGAAGAGGGCCAACACTATGGCAAACAGTATCTGGAGCAGCTGCTGGGTAGTGAGGGGCCAGCCTTGGGGGCTGCTCATGATCCATGACTCCACTGAGCTGTTCAGTCCCTCAAGGGCAGTGAGCGAGCCCTGCACCAGCCTATCTGTACCTTGAAGGAGTCCACAAGGCTCAGCACAGGCAGGCAATGTGTATTTGTGTGGGGCACCTTTAAGGACACACCTGGCTGGGTCTCCTGGAAGGCCTTGCTGGCCATGTGACCCTATTTGGCTGGTTTCCATGGCCCCATTCTGTTGAGAAAGCAGCCAAACCGTCTGGGTGCGTTGCGATGACGAAGCAGATCGCTCTTTCGATCCATCCGCTTTTGTGTGTGGACGCACTCAGTCAACAGACATTTCGTTGGAAAAACTGTTCTGACAGACCCGTCTTTTGACAGATGGGTCTAGTGTAACCATAGACACACAGCACAGGAGAACTGGCAATAAAAAACAGCTTTGTAATACATTAAGGGTATGTCTACACTAGAGGGTTTTGCTGACAAAACTCAGGGAATGTCCAGGTTCCCAAGGTGTTCTGTCAACATTAAATTGACAGAAGGCAGAACTTCTGTTGACAGTCTTATCCCTCTCCCCATGAGGCATAATGCCTCTGGTCGATAAAAAGCCAGTCTGGGGGCTTTTCCGGGGGGCCTCTGTCAACAGCCAGGGCTTCCAGAACACGAGGCAGCCCTGCCTGCTGTGCTTCTGGTTGGCCATTTTGTCAAGTGCTTGGTCAGGCAGTCAGGCCACTCTCTGTAGACAGAGTGGATCATTCATGAGATCTGCTGGGTAATTTGGCTTCTATCTGTCAACAGAAGTTTTGCTGGAAGATATCTTTTGACAAAAACTTCTGTCCACAAATCACTGTAATCTGGACAAAGCCTCAACGTGGAAAATCATAGATAAATATGATATGTTATTGCTATGTACCATTAATTCTGCTCTTATCTGCTGCAGCTAACTTTGCTTTGCCTCATTGATGTTCCTGCTTAGTTTATAGGCCCCAGCCATGATAGAAAGAAGGAAAGAAAGATGGATGAACACGATACATGCCAAGGACATAAGGCAATCTGATGCATGCTGCAAACAGAAAATCCAGCTAAATACAAAAAGAAAGCCAAAGCAAAAGGACAATTTATAGTAGCTGAAATCATCTCTTCTTTTGGCAGGTAGAGAAATCCTAATCCTGTTACATTATCCTAAAATAGCTCAGACTGCTCCAGTGAATCATTGCCATTACTAGTACAGGCAGAAATTTACTATATCAGCTTCCCAGACACTGAACAATATACTTGCAAAATTGATAAAGTATTAACTCAGTGAGTCAGCGAGGGTGTTTTTCTTCTTCTTCCTCTTCTTCTTCTTCTTCTTTTCAAAATCTCCAAGATATACAGCAACAGTTCCAGACATATTCTCTTTGGCCCTACTGAAGAAGACTTGAGTAGCAGTCTGACTACTGACAAATGTAAGACTCACATGGAAAATGCAGGAGAAATCTCAGAGAGTATTTAGGCATTTATTAATATCCTGTAGTGCTTCCACTAGGCCATTTACATCAATTTCAGGATCTTTCTTTCTATATGTATGTTTATCTAACCAGTATCATAGCTACGTCTACACTACAGAGATCTTTCGAAAGAAGCTCTTCCGGACGATCTCTTCCAAAAGAACTTTTTTTGAAAGAGTGCATCCCCACACAAAACAGCGTATCAAAAGAGTGATCTGCTCTTTCAAAAGAGAGAGTCCACATGGCCCCCACTTTTTCGAAAGAATGGACCAGGGATCAAAAATTAAGATTGTTCTTTCGAAAGAAGAGCCCTGAGGAGCGTCTACACACTTTTTCTCTGGAAAGAAGCTTTTGAAAGGGGGTGCTTTTCCTGAAATGGGAAAGGAAGAGTGATTCTGAGAGGTGCAACACATTCTTCTGATTTACTTTTGACAGAATGTTTTTTTGTGTGTAGACACTCCATGGGATGTTTCAAAAGTGTCCCCTTCTTTCAAAAAAATCTTTCAAAAGAACTTGCTAGTGTAGACGCAGTCCATATGTTTCTTTGTACCAGTGTAACTTTTCAGTGAGGAGGATTTTCAAAGTTTACATTTCTTGGCAGCATCTAGGTCAGGCTACTGTCAGAAGTGGTCTTCTGGACTACAGTAGACAGACCACTAGTTTGTTACTGAATGACAAATCTATGAGTGTAGTATTAGCAGAGTGGGAATACTTTGTTTTGTGCTCAGGAGAATGGTAACCACAATAGGCTTGTTTCTTATCGCACGTACATCAGTGAAAATCAGAATAATCCTCTGCATTCAATAGAGTTAATATTGTTTTGAAACAAAAGTCAGGGAGACCTGAAACATGCTAAGCATTTGTGTGTGTAGCAAAGTCATTGATACAGCAAATGACATAAGCCAATCAAATATCTGCCCAGAGACCAACATTTCCCTGTTGAGAAGTACCAGCTTTTTTTCCGAACTTTTTGGCTTTTCTCTGTTTTCAGTATTCACTCGACCACATTGATTTCCAAGGTACAAATATACAAAACAAATTGCCACAAAGTCAGGTTATTTTTCACGTGCATCTAGCTAGGAGATTGCCAACGGTATCTTTCAAACATCATTGCTACTTTAATCCATACTTTTGCAACTACAATGCTAGAGTACAGAAATGTACCTTCCATTGAGCTACTGCTTAAAACATCCCAGAAACTGAAGCTGTTGTAGAATGTGAAAGCAGGCTAGAACATTAAACCAGAGTGTTCTATAATCTATTGCTGCTACCTATTAGATACTGTAATGAGTAGATTGTGTTGGCTTTTGCCATAAAACCCTATATGGTGTGGGCTCTGCTATTTTCTTGTAGGTGTCTTCAACTTTGGAAGCTAATAACCATTGCCATGGAATGTCCTGAATCTCTTGACCTTTTGGGCATGTTCCAGGGTCATCTATTTATCCAGGCTTTTCAGTTTGGGTGCTTGTACTAATGGCCAAGGAGCTAGAGTTTAGTTTGATTTCATTCATCATCATCAACAACCATGGGCTCAGTGCCCATTGGTGTCTGATGCGTCCCTCACTATTTCCTTCCATTCTTCTCTGTCCTGTTCGGAGTGGCTTAGTTTCTGTATACTAGCTTGGTACCAATCTACTATATCATCTACCCATTCTCTGTGGGGTCTGCCTCTCCTATTTGAACCGCCTGTCCTGACTTTTCATTTGTCATTTATTCTGCAAATATACCTGAATAGCTGTAACTTCCATTCCATAACCTTCTGCAGCAGGGTCTCTTTCAGCTGTATCTTCCTATATAATTCCTCATTGGTGACCTTCTGCATTTATCCTATTCTCAGGATCTTTCTATAACAACTCCTCTCAAATGTCAATATCCTTCTATTTGAATTTTTCCTTGTAACCCATGTCTACCATCCATACAACATGCTGCTGAACACCCATTTTCAAGACACTGAGCTTCAGTCCTAAGCTAATTGCTTTGCTTTTCCAGATCTTATCCATCGCCTTCAAACTGTCTCTTGCTTTGGCTATTGTAGTCTCTATTTCCTTCTTACGGTCTCGATCATTTGTTATGTTGTGCCACAGATACATGAACGTCTCTACATTCTCTGTTTAGATCCCATCTACGCTGATCTTTCCTTCCTATTTCCTTATCTTCAAATATCATTGTATTTTGTTTTATCAATGATCATAATCAGTCCATACCACTTCCCTTCCTCATTTAGCACCTGAACTGTTCTCTCCAGCTTCTCTTCATCTTCTTCAATGATAACAATATCATCTGCGAGCCTCAAGTTGTTGATTCTCATCCCATGTGCACATATTCCTTCTGCCTCTTCCTTGATCTTATCCATCACTCTCTCTAGGTGTGTGATGAAGATACTTGGCAATATCGGATCTCATTGTCTCGTAAATCTATTTGTTCTAAACCGACTTCCCAACTCTCCAAGTGTTCTCACCGCTGCCTCCGCATTGTCATTGATATCCTTCAACAACCATAACAGTCTGCTATCCACTCTGTACAATTTCCACAGTGCCCAAGTCACTTTCTGATCTACACTCTCAAACCGCCTTCTGAAAATTGATGACTTTGAAGATAAGCTGTTATTTCTTCAATCTTATTATAAGACTGCATGTTAAAATTGTAACTGTGCATAGGAGAGATGATATTTCATATGTATTATGAACTGAAACAAATACGAGATAGACTAATAACAGCTTCAACATAATGGATTAGATAAAATAATAAAACACATTTATTAACTCCAAAACGTTTATGTGAAGAGATGTAATAAGGCATAAAAGTAAGAAATGATCACAAGAAAAATAAAGGCAAAATGCTTCTTACTAAAGTAAACACTTTCATAGCCGGCATTCGATTACCTTGAACTCTCAAATAACTGGCATTTGAATCGTAAGTACTTTTAGTTAAGTTTTCCATAAGTGCATAATAGTGAAAGTAAATACAAATGAATACAGCAAATATAATATAAATTTACAGTGTACAGTACTATTGTTACTGGTAAATGAAGTACTCAGCATACATTGTTGTTTGTTTCTTAACATCTAACCTTTTTTTCTTTTGTGTTACATATTGCTTGGTATACCTCTCCATTATCCAGAATATTTGAATATCTGGCAACTTCCTGGTCCCGGGGCTGCTGGATATGAAAGCTTTTACTGTATTTATTTAAGCAACTGCATTTGTAACAAAGCAAACTGTCTCACTTCATGTTCCAGCAGATTACTGACCAAGCTTTCAGGTCAGGACCGTTCCCCAAGGTCCAAAGGTGTTCTTTTGTTTTTGTCTTCTCGGCTTCTGAGAGAGGTGGGAGTGTTTGGGGATATTAGTCTTTCATTTTTCCAGATTAAGTCCACCTCTTGAAATACATTCCCAGATGAGAACCAAGATGCAAAGAATCTGTGTGAAAAGATATTCCCTACTGGTTGTTTTGCCTGTTTGAACCTCCTTTGTCTTCCCTTCCTGGTTGATGACTCTGATTACCTCTTTACTGCAACTTAAGGAAAACATACATTTCTTCTTGGGTGTGTCTACATGTGCACAGTATTTCAAAGAGACCGGCCCTCTTTCAAAAGAATGAAGGGAGCGTCTATACGTGCCATGTGCTCTTTCGATTTGAAATCAAAGGAATGCAGCCCAGACATCAAAAGCTGGACCCCAATCCCATGTAGGAAGAGTGCCACCCATTGAAAAACAATGTCGAAAGAAGGCACGTGTAGATGCTCCATGGCCTGCTCTTTCGAAAGAGGAGTCCTCCACAATGGCGCCCAGCCTGAGCGTGTAGACGCCCTGACCCACCAAGCGGAGCTCTATGACCCGCATGTCTGGCCACTCTTAAAGCTGCACAGACGCAGAAACCCTGTGGCAGGAAGCTGAGAGCAGGCAAGCTGCGAAAGCACGAGCTCCAAGCAGCATGCCCTCTCAGCTGCCCCCAATGACAGTGCTGGAACATGGCCAGCACCTGGCAGTCTCCCGAGCCCCAGGGCCCCTCCTCAGAGCCCCAACAGGGCTCCTAGGGGTCTGTCCTGGAAAAAAAGAAAAGGGGTCCCTCCTGGACGGACCGTGGCCTCCGAAACCTCCTGGGCCTCTGGAGGGAAGAGGAGGTCCTCTGGGAGATGGGGGTAAAGCAGAGGAACGCTGCTGCCTTTGCCTGCCTGGCCCGGGGACTGACCACCCAAGGCCACCTGGACCAGACTCTGGAGCAAGTCCGGAGCAAAGTAAAAGAGCTCTGGCAGGGCTATGCCCAAGTCCGGGACGAGGCTGGGCGCTCAGGGGCAGGCCCTCCACCTGCCCCTACTATCGGGAGCTACACCACATCCTGGGGCCCTGGGACATCTCTCCACCCACAGCGGTCCCGGCCAGCTCAGCGAACCAGCCTGAGCCTAAGGTGCTGCAGGAGCCAGGACCAGACAGCCCGAGCCAGGGAGCAGACACCACCCAGGACTGGTCCAGCGAGGAGGGCGACCGCATCATCGACGCCCCCTCGTGGTGGTCCAGCTGAGCCATGAGGAGCCGGGCGTCCCTGGAGATCATCAAGGTCCCCCCAGTAAATGCACAGTGAGGCCAGCACCCCTGCCAGTGGACCGGGCACAGGCCTGGAGGCCCAGGGCCAGAAGCCCCGGCTGGCCACAGTCCTGAACATGCCCTCTGCACCTGCCTGTGCCACCCAGCACCCAGACCTGTGGACAGTTCCAGGCACCCAGTTGCCCAGTGGGACACCCATGGGCCAGCCCACACCTGGGGATGGCAACACCCGGGAGGGAAGCCCTGTGTGCACATGACACCACAGGGATGCCATGCCCACCATGACCAGGCCCCGGGGGGGTCAAGAGAGGCGGGGCCTTGGGGGGACAAAGTCTTGGGGGAATGAGGGACGAGGTCCTGCTCAGAGACTGACATGCTATCCATAACCTCTTCCAGGTGCAGCCAGCGAGGGCCCACACAGCCCATCGGTGTCAGTGGTCCCCGAGAGCACCCCAAGGGCATCAGACTGGGGCCAGGCACCTCCAGCAGCAGCAAGATGCCAAGTGCGCAGCCGGAGGTTGCAGCGGCGCATGGGGGGATGACCCCCTCCAACCTCCGCCATGCAGAGCTTGTGGAGCACCGCCTCCAGCTGGAGGAGACCAACCTGGCATGGCAGAGGAGGTCTGGGACTGGCTCATGTCCCACCTGGACACCATCCATGGGACTTTGCAGGAGCACAAGGGCAATGTGGCCTGGCTCCTGGCCCTCCGCATGCTGCCCAGCTGCCCAACCCCCTAATCCCCCAGCAGGACCCCCCCCCAGAAAGGTCCCCCTCAGGGTCCCCTGCCCACCCCACACAGAGTCCTCCACCCCACCCCACACCAATGCCCACTCTTCTATCCCACCATGCCCCTACCTTCCAGTGCTCCCTGCCCCATCCCAGCCCCGCTGTGGCACCCGCTCCTGGGGTGGGGGGGGAAGGGGATCCCGGGGTCGGCGTGGCTCTTGGCCCACAACCTCCTTGCCTGAGTGACCCTCCCAGTTCTGGCCTCCTCCCCACCCTCCTCCAAGTTCAGGCCCCCTGCCCGGCAACATACAGGGGTGTCGCCCCACCCACATTTTAAATAGTTGGACACTTATACCACAGTTTTTTATTGTTTATTGTCAATAAAGGTTTTTATTGTGCACCAATGCCCGTGTCCTGTGGTCCCGTGGGAGGGAGGCATGGGTGCGGTGGTGGTGGCTGGGGCAAGTGGTGGGCAGGGTGGATGTATGGGGGGATGGGTGGGCATTGTCGGGGGGTTAATGTGGCCCTGGGGTGAGACTTACATGAAGGGCCTCCCAGATCTGGACACTGTTGCAGCTCTCCTGGTAGCTGGTGACAGTGGCCGGCTGCTCGAACCCCATGGTGGCCTCAGCTGCCCACCCCTGGATGTAGGCATCCCCCTTGCCCTCCATAATGTTGTGGAGGACGCAGCAGGCACCCACCACTTGTGGGACATTGCGCACCCCCACCTCAAGGTGGGCAAGAAGCCACTTCCACCTCCCCTTGAGGTGCCTGAAGGCCCGCTCGACCACGTGATGGGCTTGGTTGAGGTGGGTGTTGAAGGCTTCCCTGATGGGGTTGAGGTGGCCAGTATAGGGCCTCATCAGCCACGGCAGTAGGGGTATGCCACATCCTCAACAATGCATATCAGCATGGTGGTGTCCCCAACCGGCATCTCCTGCTGGGCGATGAAGGTGCCAGTTTCCATAAGCTGGCACAGGCCGGAATTGCAGAAGACCCTGGAGTTGTGGCTTTGCCCCGACCAGCCCACCTAGATGTCCATGAACTGGCCTTTGTAGTCCACCAGGGCCTGGAGGACCACCAAGCGGTAGCCCTTCAGGTTGATATAGTGGCCGATGCTGTGTGGTGGGGCATGGATGGGGTGTGCGTCCCATCCAGGGCAGCAAAGCAGTTCGAGAACCCCAACAAGGAGACACCCTCGACGATGGCGTCCAGGTCCCTGACGCAGACGACCCGACTCAGGAGCATGGCGTTCTGGGCATGGACAACCTGCATGGGAGGGAGGCCATGTGTTGTCATGTGGGTGGGGCAAGGTGTTCCCAGCCAGGGACCCCCTCCCAGCCCCCCCAGCCGGTGACCCCTGAGGGGTCCCTGTGCCCATGGGCCCCCTTCCCATGGTAGGAGTGTGCTCCGGGCCAGGCTTACCTCCATGAGCACCGCTCTGACAGTGGCGTTTCCCTCCCCAAACTGGTGGCCCACTGAGCGGTAGGAGTCTGGGGTGGCCAGCTTCCACACCGCAATGGCAACTCACTTCTCGAGGGGGAGCGCAGGCCACATGGTGGTGTCCTGATGCCTCAGTGCAGGTGCCAGCCAGTGACACAACTCCTGGAAGGTGTCCCGGCTCATGAGAAAGTTCCGGAGCCAGGTGACATCATCCCATTGCCCCAGAACCAGTCGCTCCCACCAGTCCGTGCTGCTGGGGTGGCTCCACAGGCGCTGGGGTGCAAGGGAGCGGGGTGCAGGCTGGGCATGCTCCATGTCCTCAGGGGGGCTGTTCTGTCTCCCAAGGAGGAGGGGGGCGGCTGTGGCGACTGTGCAGACAACGTGGGCAACAGTGCCCACAGTGTCTGCATCCAGTGCGAGGAGCAGGGTGTCGTTGGCCATGGTGCTGCTGCGCTGGGGTCTGTGTTGCTCCTGGCAGCTCGGCAGGCCTCAGCTAGTGCAGGGTGGGGGAACTGGAGGGGGGCCCTTTAAGGCAGCAGCTGGCTGTGGGCCCCGGAAAGGCTTGGCAGCCATGATACCCAGTCTGCAGCATCTCTGCCTCCCTTCTTCTGAAAGAGTGCTCGTATATGTGTGGATGCTCTCTTTCGAAATAATGGGACAGGCTCTTTGAAAGAGTGGGTCGGAACTGCAATCCGCCTTTGCTGTGTGGTCGTGTTCTTTCGAAAGCCGGTATATCGATTTCTGGCTTTCGATTTTGCTCTTTCGATGGTGGGCTGCCATGTAGACACAGCCCTTTAATTTAGGACCATCCTGACTTCTGCCTGGACAAGGCTGAGGGGTTTGGAACATGTTAATAACTACATATAGAGGAATCATATAGCTTCCTATGCAATGTTCTCATACATGTATTACCAGGACAATATGTACCAGCAAACTGTGATTTTCAAATGATAGTATACAAGGCATACTTTGTACAATGACTATTATAATAGTGTACAGACTACAGTGCATCACACAGATTAAAACCCAAGTAATGGGGCTTTGACATAGCTATGCAATATCGTTACAACTAATTCAGTTCAGGGTTTCCATACAGGAACATTTTTTTCAACATAGCCATGGCCATGTTGTTCTCTCACTCCTTTTATAATAACAGAGAGGAAGCCGTGCTAGTTATACACTATCAAAACTAAAAGCAGTCAAGTAGCACTTTAAAGACTAGTAAAAGAGTTTATTAGGTGAGCTCACCTAATAAACTATTTTGCTAGTCTTTAAAGTGCTACTTGACTGCTTTTTCCTTTTATAATGTACAACTAGCTTTGCGTCAGTGTACCAAAGGAAAATTTTGACAGCTTTTCTCTATTACCTTAGTAACTGATGCTGGGGCAAAGGTTTGAGATTGTTTTCCACATGGCACAACATAATCTGTCGACCTTCTTCACAGAGATGCCAGAGAAAGGAAAACTAGCTAATTCAATTACACAAGAGCAGTTAAGACAGTCCTGTCTACTCAGCAAAAGAACCATCTTTGTGCCAGATAATAGCCGTACAACCACGCTGTATCCATGTTTTTTTTTTTCTTGTAACTCAGGGTATCCAAAAGTATATGAACAGTGTATTAATATTAATGATGTTGTTCATGAACACAAGCCATACATGGAATTGACCATGATGCAGTCTGCTTACAAAGTGTATGTAACATTATAGATGAGCCTACAGATGTGCTTATAAAGCAATTAATATTACAGGTTGAACCTCTCTAGTCTGGCACTCTCTCCTCTCCTAGCAACCATAATCCAGCATGATTTTAGTTAACCGGACGACCGCTTATCATGGGTGTGGCCAAGTTTCCCACAGTCCCATGAAGTTTGTTTACAGCCATCAGTCCTGGCTGTCAGTGTTCTGTGCTGTTATTTAGCTGTAATTTACCCCATATGTCTTCTAAGGAAGTATTGGTAATGTTGCTGGATAATATTGACCTCCCATTGCTTGGCAAATTCTCTCATTTGGTTCCTATCAGGTCTTGAGGGTGCCAGGCTAAAGAAGTTCAACTTGTATATCTTATTCAGATGTAATTTCTGATGCAAAACACTTAGTGACCTTCTCTTTTGAGGTGGGATCTTGCTATTTTAAAGAATGCTGTTGTGGCAGGTTGGGTCACAGATAGTCCCTGGAGATTGTGAGCCAGTGGACTGATCACACCACTGAGATCCCTACCTGCCCTCTGGGGCACTCCAGCACCCTGTCCTGCTGACCCAGAAACTCTAGTCTACCCCAGCAGAGGCACAGAGTTGCAGGGTAACACCCCCTGTCAGAGTAACACAAACTGATGACAACTCAGCTCTGGGACTTGATACAGCACCCAGATAGTATCAGAACCCCAGATCTGTCTTATCCTAAATAAAAGTTTTACACAGAGAAAGCTCATAAAGTTCACTCTCTACCAGACACATGGGTCAGTCTTGCAGGGTACTGCAGACATAGCTTTAGTCATTTTAGCAACAAGAGCTGTGTATGCACCCATTTTTTTAACCACTCGGTACCGGGTCTACTGACTGCACTTACTGACTCTAAGGGACCATTAATCCTTGCTAAGGAAGGAATTAGTTGTAATTTCCTTGACTTGCGTCTCTTCCTTCCTCCTTGTACTCCTGCCTATGGATAATGAAATAAAGATATGTGCAAGTTCAGGAATAGAACCCACAATTCACAGCACATGAACTGGATAGTAGTGAGATACCTGAATTGTTACGCAAATTACTTGTGGATTTTCCCCATGTGACCTGCTAAGGATTAATACCTCAGGAATCCATTGTATTACAAATGCAGTTGTTTCTGTGTTATCCTTTGCCAGAGATTGTAAATATTTCCATGGGAAGGATGAATAGAGCTCCAGCAGGAACTGAATACAATGAGGGGTGATTAATCAAAGTCACTCCCGTTGTAACACCTCCAATGATGTATCACCCCTCCCCAGAGAGCTTGGGTTAAAGTGAAACTGGATTCTGCAGGGACCCACAGACAAAGAAAGGCTGAATAAATAAGCTAGTTGTAAACTGACTCAGGGCTTGCTTTCTGATCCAGCAAATGCACAGAAGCCCTGATCATCGGGGTAGAATAGGGTTGGAAGGCCTTTGCTTACCAAGGCTCCATGAGACTGTGTTCTTGTTCTGTGCAAAGTGGGATATGCAGAGGAAACCACAGAAGAATCCGTGGGTGAGGTATGAAGGACTGGTTTCCTTCTAGAGCCCATGTTGAAGTTGGAGTGGTCTCTGATGAGCCTATTAGCCTGTGTCTCTTACATCTTTCCTTTACTGACTTTACCTTTAGAGTTAAATGTGCTTCCATTGGTTGAGCTGTGATGTAGAGTAACCATGGTAATTATACTGTTAATTGTCTCTGAAGAGAAGGTAGTGAAGCATGTATAAGCAGCTTGTATTTTGTTGGGGATATCACAATGAAGGCAAGGAACCCCGGGAATAACCAGGTGAAAGGAGGAGAAGCACGTCTCCACAATGGCTGTGAAGTTGGAAGCTTAGCGTGGGTGGCTTTGCTGCACCTTTGAGTGGGAATACAGCTGAAGTTGCCCTCAGCAAGGAGCATTACCTTTTTGTTTCCCTAGGAAGATGCTGAGAATTCCCCCCAAATGATGTAACTTCGCTGTGGAAGGCCACAGTTTTGACATTTTCCAGCATTTCAGGAATGCAGCTGGTAGACAATCTTTAGTTCGCTGACCATTTTTGCACCTCATGAGTAAGGAACAGAGACTATTAATGGTGAGATAAATGTGCTGATGTTTTTAAAAAATGTAAAATGTCAACTGAGTCTCAAGGTGCAGATGACTGTCTGTTGATTCCTTCCGGACGCTACTTTACCTGTTAGCAGTTTCTTCTGTAAAGCTTGGCCAACATTTCAATAACATAGTTTTCCTGGTACCAGAATGGAAAAGAGAGTTGTCTTTGCAGACCTGTGGAGGTGACCCAGCAATCTGTGCCAGAGAGATGTTTTGGCTAACAGTTATCTTTCAATGTATTGCTAAATGGAGAGGTTGTGTCAGCTACAAAGGTGGACCAAGCTGATTTGCAGGGATCTGGAACCTCAAGGCCGAGCTGGAATTTCTGCTGCTCCAAAACCGTGCTGAAATATATTTACAGGAATGAGAGGTGATTTGACTGGAAACTGACTATATTCTCAGCTACCATGTGGAGTGTCTGAGCAAAGGTAGATATTATGCAGACCTTGCATCCCTGCCATCACCAGAAAATCCTGTACATATACTTGCTCAACTACAGTGAAAGGGAATGGGAAAGAAAGAAAACCACAGCTTTTTTTGACTCTTTGAAGTTTCACATCAGTGCCACAAGTTCCTCTCACCGTCACTGCAGAGAGACACCACACTGTTTGTCCATTTGCCAGACCTGCTCCTGTCTCCGCCTCCAATCTCCCTGCATTGCACGTCATGGCTCTGTGTGGGGAGAGGCCAGACTTCAGGGGCAGGGATGCTCAAAATGTTGTAATCCTCCAAGGGGGAAAAGGCTGCTGTGATTAACTGGTCCTCAAACAACGAAGTGTTCCTTTTGACAACCCCTGCTTCATGCTTCTCCACCCCCACACCACTATTCTGCATGATTCTTGTTTGTAAGGAGATGGCAAGATCAGGGCAGGGGTGGTAGAAGCATTGAAAAAGTGTAATCTTCCGAGGGACAGAAGGGAATTGTTACAAGCAATAGACAAATGGCTGAAAGTTTGCTGCAATTGTCCCATTCCCTGAAACCTGCATCCTCCCTTTGCCTGGTTCACGCAGCCGCAGGACCATCACAGCCTCACTACTCAATACACAGACACAGGTGTACAATGATTTTTCATTAATCTGCTTTTAAGACACAGCTTCACCTAAATGTGTTTTAGCGGTTAATCAGTAACCAGTATCACAGGTGACAGGGTCAGGCCAGACGGCTAGCTTAGATGGGGAGAGAGGCAGCTCTTAAAAGCAGAAATGGCCCTGGCTAGCCAGGAGTTGTCACTGATAGAGTATCAGAGAGGTAGCCAAGTTAGTCTGTGTGTTCTAAAACAACAAGAAGTCCTATGGCACCTTATAGACTAACAGATATTTTGGAGCATAAGCTTCCGTGGGCAAAGTCTTTGCCCACAAAAGCTTATGCTCCAAAATATCTGTTAGTCTACAAGGTGCCACAGGCGATCTTGCTGTTTTCACTGGTAGAGTGGGAAGTGTGTGTGGAGGAACTGAACTGCTATAAATCAGTCATGGCCGGCTGATCTCACTTAAAGCTGCACTGAGGACTTCTAAAAGGCCTCCCCACACAGGGAAGGTGGAGGGGGGAGGAGAAAAAACAGAACAGAACAAAACAAAACGTTGATAAGGAGAAGGTCAGCATTGCCAGAGACAGTAGGCGAGATGAGGAGCTCTGACAGTGTTTGGGCTCCCTTCCCCCAGGTAGCCTGAGAGTTCAGCTTGTGGCTGAACAGGACTGTTTATCCAGCTCAGGCAGACCAGAGGGCACCTACCCCAATGCTCTTCCAGAGGAAGAACAGAAGCCAAAACCTTGGCAAAGGCAAGCGTGGCTTTTGCTGCAGTGCCTAAATTATTTGTGAGATTGAACTGAACTGCGGTCTGGGGCCCAAGAGTGGGTCTGACCTTACCACGCACCACATGGATTTGTAGCCATGTCTTGCTCGGGGACCATTTTGAGATAGAGCAGAGCAAGGCCTGGGCTTAAAATCAGCAGTGGAGCACCACAGTAAGAGAGGAAGGTGGGAGGGCCCACTGTAACTTATCAACCTGCCACGTGTTGGCGCCTTGAATTTGTTAAGGGGAATTGTCTCCTCCTGGTAGAGGTGCAAAATCACATGGTCCTTGTTTTCTAGCTCTCCCAGGGCATCCTCCATAAGCTTTCTTCCTTTTTGCTTTGGTGAGGTTGAGGAGGGAGTCGTGAGCCACTTTTAGCCTCTGTACTAGTTTGTCTTGACAGCAGCTGGGCCACCTTGTCACCGATGAGGTGGGTGTGACGAGTCATGTTGGAGGGACTTGGGGGTCTTATGCCCTTCTGTACAGCAACCTCAGGTGCTTGAGGCATTCAGGGCACTGAGTCAGAGTCCATCCAATTCTTGCTTGCTCCAGTCTTTCTCAGTAATGGTGTATGTTTCTGCCATTCAGGGAGAAGTTTTGGAGAATGGCACACTGCTGCTACACATGGACCAACACCTGGGGGCTGCTCTTGGAATATCCACATTCAGCTGTACCTATCTCCTTTCTGCTGCACTCTTGCTCTGATCTGGTCAGTGCAGTTCACTACTACAGGAGGAACTTATAGGCTGAAGAAGGACCAGGAGGAAAAGATTCCAGTGAATTGTGAGAATGGGGGTGGAAGACCCTTGAAACTCAAGACCTCTACCCATCACTAATGACACACTAGAATAGGTACTGGGCCATGCCATGTCCTGAGACACACACTTACACCCATCGGGCATTTATATGGAGACACACATTTCATAGAACTGGAAGGGAACTTGGGAGGTCATTGAGTCCAGTCCCCTGCTCTCTTGGCAGCAGCAAGCACCATCTCCCCCTTTTTTTCCCTGTTTGCCCCCGATCCCTAAATGGACCTCTCAAGGGCTGATCTCACAACCCTGGGTTTATAGCTTACTTGCACTCTGCTCACCTCCAGACAAATACATCTGGGGTTTAGGTGTGGCCAGCATGGGAGTAATAGCACAACTACACACACAGGCTGTGTCTATAGTACAAAAATAACTTCGAAGTTGCTAACTTCAAAGTAAGCAACTTCGAAGCTGAGTGTCTACACATACCCTACTTTGAAGTTAAACTTTGAAGTAGGGCAATACTCCATCCTGGGAATAGAGTAAGGACTTCAGAGTTGGGCTCCCTACTTCAAAGTTAACTCTGAAGTAAGGGAAAAATGTGTGTAGACTCTCTGCTGGCTACTTCGATGTAGTGCCTAACTTAGACGTT
The DNA here is from genome assembly GCF_033958435.1 of Carettochelys insculpta. NCBI lineage: Eukaryota > Metazoa > Chordata > Testudines > Carettochelyidae > Carettochelys > Carettochelys insculpta. The sequence continues at coordinate 107,649,573 of NC_134139.1, read as the reverse complement.
AACTTCAAAGTTAATTCCTTGGGTAGATGTATCCACACTGTCACTAGTGCAGATATAGCATAGGAACCGCACTGGGGACCTTACCTTTCACCCACTGACCTGTGGGTCTTAGAATTATCACACCATCAAGATGCCGCCCCCTCCAGAGTTATTGCCTCAAGCCACCGAGTCACCTGTTCTTCATCATCCTAAAAGCTCACTTAAGAGAAAAGCAAGCAAGCAAGCAAGATAAGATTCTACTGCACACACCTCCAGGCACCTAGTTCTTAGTCATAAGCACAGTTTAGCTCTTAATCTGGCCGTGGGCCCTTTCCTTAACCTCCAGCCCAGCAACTTTCCTCCATGGACTATTTGAGTTTGGTTTATGGCCCTGTGTTATTTGTGTTTGGTTTATGGCCATGTATTTTTAGCTGGCTAATGCCCCATGTCCAAGCATTCTTTGTTCTTTCCAGGGGAAAATATAAGAAAGGAAAGGAAAGACACTTAAATGTCTTTCCCTGTACTGGTCATGTGAAGAGTAAGCAATACCTAGTTTTGACTAATTAGTTAATGACTCTGATACAGAACAAACAGATGTAAACAGCATGCCCTCACTCCAAATTCTGCTTCATTAATACTGGTCACTTTAAATAGGGTGTGTAATTACATAGAGACAGCATGCCACCAAGTGCCTATTAATATAGGGCTGGATTCTGCCACCCTTGCTCCAGCTGAGATGTAACTCTTCAGACCAGGATGTCCTATGGAAATTGATGGGACTGCTAGCTCACAAGTAGGCACTATTCAATATAAGTAAAGGCTATAGAATCTGACCTGCAATTAGGAGCATGCCTTACTCTGTCTCTCTGCACTGGTAAGATGATAATAGCACCTTATGGAAACAATCTTAAGCTCTTTGAGAAATTAATAGCTGATGCCATAATTATCATTCTTTCCATGCACTTATTATAGTGGTGATAGGTTGTGCCTGACAAGCAAGAAGGTTGGCAGGTTTTCGGGAGGTTCCGGCTCAGCTGCTGAACTTGGCACCACAAAGCTCAGCCAAAGCGTAAACGGGTGTTGTTTGTTTGTTTGTTCTTTGAAGAGCTGTGTAAGAGTTTTAACATATGAGTTAAAAACATAATGGGTGACCTCTGTCAGCTACTTCTGTGCATGTCCTTCACAAATGTATTTGTTCTGGAAAACAACACTGGGTAAGTGATTAGCTAAATCCTCATCATCACAGGAGACTGGATGGGACCAGGGATATGTAATGACATGTTTGCAAACACTTTAAGAACTCGCTGTAAATGAGATGTTCATCAGGTGGGTGCTAAGCATGGGCTTGATATTGCAAAGTACCGAGCATCTTCCATTTCAATTAACGTCATCGGGAACCACAAGCTCTCAGCTGCCCTCCGGGCACAAAGAGCTAGATTCACAAAGGATTTAGCTGTTGTGAGGCTGAGCTTTACTCTGACTAACTGTCAGGCACTTAGAAAATCCCAGGGATTCACAAAGCCTGCGTTTAGCACCTAGGCTCCCTATACAATGAATGAGGAGAAATCGGTGACTCTCTTCTTAATTTATTCAGTGGGAAATGCCAAGGCCTGGAGTAGGTGCTAAGTGCCACTCATCTCTGAGAATTTAGACCCTCCTGCCACTTTGTTTCTCAGCTGCAAGCCTCTCCTGGCATGAGGTGCCCTTGTAGTTTTGTGAGCCCTCAATACTTTGAGCCCCGTGGCTAGAGTACTCACCTCAGATTTGGGAATCTGCTTGCCCAGGTCCTCATGTAGCCTGAGGAATTTGAATAGGGATCTGCCATCCCCCAAAAGAGTTCTCTAACCCCAGGCCTATAGAAAAGGCTGATGTGGAGTTTCCTCAGTCTCTCCTGTTGAGCTGTTCTACTGTGGATCAAAGATTTAAAAAGTAATTGGAGTAGGGGACGGCTCCTTGGTCTTCCATGTGCGCGCTTTAACCAGTAGGGCACAGAGTCAGTGCTATGCTGTGCTCTCTGGTGCAATGACTAGCTCATTCTTCCAACTGTCCCATAGCCCAATGATTGGGGCACTCACCTGAGACACAGCAGATCCCTGTTCACACCCTTTTTCCCGGCTGAGGAGGGAAGGTGGTCTCCCACCTCAGTAAACCAGACATTTTGCCTATATCAGTATCCTCACCAACAGTTATGAGGGAGGTTCTCCTTCCCTGGCTGTTTAGTGTAAGCGTGCCAATAAGGGCCTGATCAAGTAGGTGAGCTCTAAGCCAGATCACCAGACAAGGTCCACAGGCCAGGTACGTGGAGGAATGCCTACCTTACTTGAATTTGCATGTGTGTCTCTCTCTGGAGCTTAGGGACCTGGACATTTAGAGTGGGGCAGCAGTTTGCATACTCAGAGGTGGAAACATAAGCACCTAGAGAGCTTGTACTGCAAAAATGTAGGTGCCAAGCAAGTTTAGACAATTAAAAAAATTCAGGGGCTGTTGATCAGGGGATTTTATGAATCCCATTGGGGCCTGGTTATGGGATTAAGACACCTAAAGTGACAGTCAGGTACCTAATTCCTTTTGTCAGTCTAGCCCTAAATAGCTATTCGTCAGCCACACCTTAAAGTTCTTTCCCGGTTTTCACACCATTTTAAAAGACATTTTGCTTGACTGCAAAGCCTCACACTCAAATCTATTATTAAGTATTCATAATGGGATATGGAACCCTATCTCTGCTCAAAGGTAGATAGAAGTAAAGGCTGCCTGATGGTCTAGATTAGCAGTTTCTGTTCAGTTCCTCCTAGGCATGTACCTATACCACACAATAACACTTCTGTGTCTTTCCTGGCAGCCTCATCAGAGAAGAAATGCTTGAACGGGCATGGAGAATGTGCTCACGGGCAGCTCACTGAAAAAGTTGTTGAGAAATGGATTTCAGATGAATACGACAAAATGAAAATGATACGCAGAAACACCTAATGTGCCCTGCCACTTTCATGTCTTCTTGCATCTCTCTGATCCCTCCTTCTCCCACCGCTCTCTCCATCCTTCCCACCACTTCTCCAGTCCCACCTAATTGCACCCAAGGCCGCACTTCTTGCACCTGAGAAATTTTTCCTCTTGCTTCTGAGAGCTGAGATGGGACTCAGCAGCTCAGTGGAGTATGCTCATAAAAGCTGAGAGCTGTTAGTGGGAGGCAGAAATGGGGGTTGTTCTCTGCCCAGACTGAATGGGCATGCCCACACTGCAGCTCAGTGTGTGCCCCCCAGCCTGGGCAGACAGGTGCACCAGCCAAACGTACTTGCCCTCATGGGTGTGTACTTGAGTGGCTAGCCTGTGCTGTCACCAGCACTGCAATGTACACACTGCTGTTTTTAGCACACAAGCTTCAGCAGGCATGCTCCCAGCTTCAGAGTAGCTACACCCAAGGTGGCCTTCTGCACCCTTCCACACAGTCCCGAGGAAGTGCTGTTAGGGTCACCCCTCCTCCATCCCCCATCTGTCCCGGTGAGCTGTCTGGGAAAGAGCGCTTAGTCTCTGTACTGACTGGGGAGACTGCGTGACATCTATTTCTGTGAGGAGGCCGGAGTTAAATGTGCTCAGTGTGTCTGAATTGCTTGGTCGAGGAGAACCAGAGACGATGAGCAGCAGGCAACCAGCTTCCTGCATGGCAGGGGCATTGACTCCTGTTTCTGCACTGCTTTCTGCGAAGAGTTTCCACTGCTCAGTGCTGTCACTTCCAACATTGTTTTCTTACAGGCACAGCCCTCTGGGTGAGCCTAACCCAATCTCCAGGTCCACATGACTGAAGAACACACTTGAGCTCAGGCTAGCACAGCGTGGCGGCTTTGTGAAGGCAGTGTGGAGAAGTTTGCTTCCTGATGCTCTAATGACTTGGTTCCTTTAGTCAAAAGAGGACTTGTCCCCAAGGACAATGAGAAGTCCTGTGGCACCTTATAGACTAACAAATATATTGGAGCCTAAACTTTCGTGGGCAAAGACCCACTTCATCAGATGCATCTGACAAAGTGGGTCTTTGCCCATGAAAGCCTAGGTTCCAATAGATCTGTTAGTCTATAAGGTGCCACAGGACTTCTCATTTTTGTGGGTACAAACTGACATGGCTACCCTCTGATACTTATCCCCAAGGCTGTCAGTGCACTGAAAATGAGTCAATACACACCTAAAAGAAGATGCCTATGGAGAGTATTAAGTGGAGCCTGCGTAACAGTCATTGTCCATGGCTTACGTTAACTTTTAAAATTGCAAACATATGAGATGTTTACACTGCTCTTCTAACTATGCTGGTCCCCGTCTACAAGAGACAAAGGGGTGAGGTAATATCTTTGACTGGACCGGTAGAAGTTGATCCAAACATAAACCATACAACTAAAGGTTCATAGCAAGGAGTGCAGTTTTGTCCTAAAGATGGAAACAATGGCAGTTCTCTACTGGCATGGAACATACAGTTCATAAGGCTAGTAGAGATGAGGGTGAGACTAAGGCTGACCTTATGTACCACCACTATGTACCAAGCTTTCCCAGCCTTGTAACAACACGGAGGGGAACATTCCACAGGGTTTCATCAGACAAAAGAAACAAATAGGGACTAACATAATTATGAAACATGGCATGAGAAAAGACACTAGGCAGACAGTCAAATCTACACAGATAAACACCCGAAAGGACAGGACTCATGTTGCCAACAACTACAGCACTATTGTATGTCACCTTGTTTCAATTATCCTCACAATGGTTACCATAGACCAGCTTGTGATCTCACTGAGACTAAGAAAACAGAAGTGTGACTATATTGACCTGCATAGAGATATTTCAAGTTTACATGGATGTCATGGGAGAATCAGCCCCAGTGTGCATCCTTTGCATTTGTTCTCTTTCAGAAACGATATGGGAAGTAGAAAAAACGAATACGCCTTTGTATGTCTTTAGCTGGCATAATACAACTTCAAATGTAAGATGTTACTTTTAACGGCAAACAAAACACCTGCCCTGATTCTCTTTGTACTTACACCATGGTAGATCAGGAGTCACTCCTTTGAAGCTAATGGAGTTGCGTTAGTGAAAAAATGGTGAGAGATCAAAATCTGGCCCATGGTTTCATGCAGGAAAACCCTATTTAAAATCTGCACTCTCCCTAAGGCTGACTCTGTGCAGTGAACACACTGCCAAAACTGTCTACCCTCAACGTTAACATATTATAAAACACCAATGAATTAAAATGGGTTGGCTAGTGGGTTTGAAAAACCCACTGGATAGGAGTCACAAAGGGGGATTCAGGCTTGCCTAACTGCACCTTTCATTCCCTACGGACAACATTTAGGTGGCAATGGCCTTCACAAAACTCATCAGCTTTTGCCTACCATGGAAGTGCCTCCAGGACCTTAGAGAACCCAAGGCACCTAAATGTCATTGTCCAGCCATGAATAAAGCCACCTTAGTCCTGGCTTGGTCCAGCATCTAACTCACAGTGCATCTTCCTCCTAAGCTTGCCTGCAGGGAGTGCTCAGAACACACCTAAACCAGCACAAAAACCCCAGAGGAGGACATGGTGGTAATGGGGGTGCCCGCACCTGACCTTTAACTTGAGGAGGAAGAGGTGGGGGACGATGGTGATGACTTCCCTCCCCTTCTAACCTTTGCTCCAGTGGCTAGAGCATTGCCCAAGACATAGACGATCCCACTACAATCCTTGGCTTAGGCCACACCACTTCTTCCAGAAGTTGTTATTGACTAGTTTAGACAGCTCCTTTTTAGGTGCCTAACTTTCCCCATGTATTTTATGGGGAGTCCGGATGCCCAACTCAAAGCTATGAATTCCACTCAGTAAAAGGGTGTCAAAGAGTTAGGTGTTGCAACACTCAAACTAAATCACCTTTTATTGTAGTTCATGCCAGATCTTAGGATAAAAAGCTCCTTGGTCAAGAACTGTGGCTGTCTACATTTAAAGTTTACTACTGCAACAAGTGAGGTTCTCCCATCCATATAGATAGTTCATCTCCCCAAGAGGCAGAATAATTCTTTTGTACCTAGCACTGTCTACAGTAGGGATTAGGTTGATTTAATTACATCCCTTGGGGGTGAGCGGGAGGTGGATTTTTCACCTGTATCTGTGCCAATGTGAGCCAGCCCTGTATCTTCCCATATTTTTTTCTATAATGCTGAGCAGCACATTCTCAGTGCTCAGTAAATAATGTAATTATACATAACAGTATAATAATGAGAAAGGCAAATGAAGATTTGTACAGTATTACTCTAACTTTAATAACCAAATCTTGCTTCAAGAATGATTTCTCTTTGTAGGAAGTAGTGAGTTCCCAGAAGGTGCTAAGATTTAGACATCATAACTAACAAACCAATTTGTTTTGTTCTTGTGTTTTCGGAACTAACATTCTATCATTTGCTGTACAAGTACATCAATGCAAACAGGACTTGCTGAGTGACATGGAAGAGCTATGAAAAGGAGCAATGTCAGGAGTCCAGGGCTATTGTTTTTCTTTTTACTGATCAATGACAATGGCTTTTCTGTATTACTTGGCAAAAACATGACTAACCTGTCTGATGGAATTCCAAACCAACGGAGTTGAGTCCTGTTGAAAAAAACTCTGCCTTCTCCTGAAGTCATTCCAGAACATTTCCTCTCTTCTGTTATGTACCCAGACAGGAAATGTTTTTCTCCTTTTAAAATGAGCAATACAGGGATATCAAGGAGATATCCCATGTAGGGCAATATGCTATCAGCACCTTCCAGTTGTTTACCAGGGACATTTTCAGTCGGAACCAAGACATCACATGCTTTCAAATTTCTATTACACTGGCAAACTTTTTTTATTTATGATAAAATAAATCCTTCCTGCACAGCTTCAGAGGATTTTTTCTCCACTTTATCTTGCAGTTTCACATAACTGACGAAAAGAAAGAGTCTGCCAGTAGCCTATCTTCCACACTGCTCATTTTTCACTGATTACCTTACACTTCTTATTCTTCCCATATAGATTATTTCATTTCTTGAGAGATAAGAAAGAGCATTCTCTTCTTTGTGCTTTGTGAATGGATGTGGCTTGTGCCAAGGCCACTTGAAAACGCTCAGTTGCTTAGGGTCCTAGTCTATAAAAAACAATGCGTTGTGTTGCTGCAGGCCATGGATAGGGTCAGGATTACAGCATGCCAGACAGGCTGAGGAATATAAGATGGTTTGAAAAAGACTTTTCAAGCTCAGCGGGTTCCCATACTGCAAAATTGTGTTAAGAAACTTATATAGCTTCCAAGTGGAGAATTAAGTGACACCAGCCCAAGATTCCCTGGCCCTGAGAGGGCTGGCGGCATGACCCAAGCCTCTGTGGGGCTAAAGCCAGACAGTCCCTGGACACTGGGGGAGCCATGCTGACTGGGTGGGGATGGGGTGGTGTGTGGGACGAGCCAGCTGAGCAGTTTGGGATGGCACTGCCTTCCCTGACACTCATACCCACCACCCATGTTCCCTCTGCTTATTTTCTGAAAGCATTCTCTTTGTTTTCAACATCAGGAAGCCCTCTTTGGGGCTCAGCACTCAGGGAGCTGACGTATATTAACATTTTCAGTCTCTCCCCCATCAAGCTAGCTCAGTGTCTCTCTCTCCCAGGTGGTAACTTGATGATTTTATCTTTTGTAAATGTACTTTTTAGTGTCTCTCTTTGCTCAATTGATATTTGTGACACATTGGAGCTGACTGACCCATCTTCCTTCTTCTAGGGAAGGGCGCTTTTAAAACCTACTGCTAGCATATGTATACTTTTTTCATACACCACCCACACTGCCATCACACAATAATGTAATGATTAGTATAATACCAGGTTCCATACATGAACTGACACAACATCTGTTAGATACAGTTTATGACACCAGTGCATTGGGGCATATTCAGATGATCGGGGGTGAGGCTCGATGTTCAATATCAGGGGTCCACTGACCCTTTGGCTTTGGGGTGGTTTTGGAGCTATCATGATGAAGGAACTTATTAATATTACATTATCACTTTAACATATGCTCTAGATAAACTTCTTCCCAAGCCTTATTTTTAAAACTTATGAATCATCAGTGTCTAATAGGAAATATCACTGACGACTTTTAATGAAGGCAAACACACATGGATTTTTCTGCGGGAAGGACCACCTATCCCCATGTACAGAAAATGAAATAAAGGGGTCTAGCAACAGAAGTTACGGTATTTATGCACAGATGGCCTGATGCTTTTTTGAAAAAGACCTCAGGCCTAGCCAGTAGTGAGTGTTCTATCACTTTCTCGCACACACAGCTCAGTGACCAGAATAGTTCCAACCCGCTAGCCTTCAGACTGCCTGCCACTTTGCAAGGCATTTTCGTAATCAGGATCCATGAGTAATCAGCAGTTTAGTTTGGTTGGTACACCGCAGGCCTGCATGAAGGCCCCGAAGGTGAAATGCTAATTCTCTGGCTACTGACCTACTTTAGCCAGCTGGCTGGGCTAGTCCAGCTGTAGAGAAGAATTGGGTTCACTAATTTTATTGTGTGCACAGTTGTTTGCAGGAAGTCAGGAAACAGTTCTTCCTCCTGTGCATGTTTGTCTTACTCTGCTCACCTCCTGGGGTCAGCTTTCTTTTTCAGTGGAACCTGGGGAGATCGGAAAGCTGATTCTAAACCACCTACACATTTAATTTCATAAAAGCCAAAATCCAGTTACAAGCATGGGGTCATTTAACGGAATTAATGATTGGTAAATATGCACCCAAAGCAAAGACGTAGCAGTTCACAGAGCACATAGCCTGTTTCATAGGCGGTCATCAAGTTAACCATGGTGATTGGCTTTCAGAAAACGTGGAATAATTTTATGGACATTAATAGCTTCTGGAGTTCTGTGTGCTGAGGCTGGGGTAATAAAATCTCATGCTTCAGTGCACAAGCTGATCACCACAGGGATCTGGAAGCATTTCTCCCACATGAGAGCATTGCATAATTGTCTAGATGCATTATACGTGTTTTTCTCCTTCCTCTGAACACAGTGAGTGGCCACTGCTGGAGGCAGGATGCTGGATGTAATAGACCAGTAGGCTGAGCCAGTGTAACAAGTAATATATTTCTGTATTTCCAATTAGCTGTTTGGGAAGTTAAGGATTTTGAAGCCTATATAAATGAGTACATTACGAAGGGGCAGTTCTGACCTTATCTTCAAATGGAAAAGGTGGGCCAGCTTTTTATTCTCAGTTAGGAGTAATGCCCATTGATTTCAAAACGAGTTGTAGTTTTACAACTGACAATAGTATCTGACATGTTGTTTTTATTAAGTGAAGGTGACTAATGCCCCAAGTCAATTTTTCATAAAGCAGTGATCCTTGAAAGACGCTCATAGATGGTGCCTTTCCCAGCAAGAGTGGCATATTAAAAAGTGTATGCACAAGGAGAGGAGAATTTATTTCTATGGGGTTCTGCTCCCCCATTTCCTTTGTCACATGGTGATTTTCTTCCATGCCAACTGCCTCTTCTGGCTGGCTGGCTAAGAAAAATGGCACCCTCTTTCTGCCTCCTTTCCATTTGTGTTACCTTTTCCTTCTTTTCTCCCTCTTTTGTTTTCTTCTGCTCATTGTCCAGTTGCTGTTGCAAAAAGTTGCATTCCTAACCTGGGTATTGCAAGCATTCGATCCATAGCAGAGTATGTTGCTGCCATGCTATCACTGGAATTGTTTTTTGATGTGGGACATTTCTTGATTTTCATACAAGTACTGGAATAGGCAGTGACAAATGGCTACAGTACAGAAACATGAGCTTTTGCCATTTACTTGGGCCAAGAGTTCTCAGCCTTCTACAGCCCTCTCACCTGCACCAAGGCTAACAAAAAAAAGCATTTACCAGGATAGGTTCACAAATGTATAATGGCTGAGCTTAGAAAGAGCTAAGATGGGTGGTGGTGGGAGAGGAGTAGGAGCAGAAGCAATACCCCTTTCCACTTTTACTGTGGATGTAGAAAACAAAATCCTCTGACCCATGTGAGAGAATTCAGATAAAATGAAAGTTGTATGGATGAAATGTTCCTGCACCCTGTTTGCATACATGGATTGTAGCCCATAGACATCATGGAGACTGGAGGCAAAGCAGGAAGGCAAGGAGCTGATTTACAATTCATTTAACTAAGGATCAGTGAAAAGTAGACTCTACCCTGCAATGCAAGATTAAAGAGATGGATTTTTTTCCATTGCAACATCACATACAAATCATAAACCCAACACCCAGTGAGCTTAACTTTAAATAAAAAGAAAAACTTCTTTACCTTGGATTTCTTGTAATGTGCCCAGAATGTGCTGGTCTCTTTCCAAAAGCTGTTTCATCTTAAAGTGTGCTTTGATTCACTTGGTCCAATCCAGATCCCTACTTGGCAGCCTGGTGAGGGAGCTATTAATATTACTATGTATGCTATTAAATGTGACAAGTGATGGGAGAAATATTGTTTAGCTTTAATAAGCTTGTGCTTTCAAATGAAGGCAAGTGATTTTAGGAGCCTGTCTAGGGTGACTATATTTCCCCATGCTGAGTACAGAACACATGGTAAAATTATTCAATGATTCCTATGCAAGTGAGCTCAACAGAAATCAGTCTGAACTATGCAGTGCAAACATTCCAATGAACATCAAGCTGACTGAGCCCCCATTAAAAAATTCTGCCTACGTGGATTCTTTTCATCTACCTTCTTATCTTAAAGGTTCACATGGGGAGAGGTGACATGCACACAAACAGGAGCGATGTGTGAGGGAGAGATATGGGGGACACTGGCCATGTGGACACCTCCCAAGGCTGGGGAAGGGTGGGACACCCATCTTCTGCCCATGTCCCACTATCTCCACCCCTGCTCTGCCCTTTGCTACCCCTGCTTCACCCATGCTCTTGCTTTGACCACTCCCAGCCTTTTCCCCCAACGCCCTGACCCTAAGTGATGTGACCAGAGGAACTAGTGGGGCTGTGGTTCTGGCACCAGCAGTGGCAGGTCGGTGGGGGGGTCTGCCCCCATTTCCCTGCACTCACCAGCAGCTGCGGAGGAAGCAGTGAAATGCAGCTTGCCCTGCTCCCCCAGCCACAGCGCTCCGTTTCCTGCCAGTGAATGTGGGACATTCCTGCCACCTCCCCTGAATGACATGCCAGGAGAGCAGAGGGCGCTGGAGTTGCCTTGCTCTGAGTGGGGCAAAGTGGCAAAGCACGGAGAGGACAATGAGAAATAGAGCACATGAAGGGCCAATGGACAGGCAGCTGCCTGGTACCTGCCTGCTCTCACTTGCTACTGCAGCTTGCAGAAAGTCCTGGCTGAATGTTGGATGTGGGGACAAGGTTTTTCTGGCTGAAAACCTTTCAGAAGAGGATGCACTGATGGACCAGCAGGGGGAGCGGCTGGCCCCACAAGCTGTATCTTTATCCCGCCTTTAGCCTTGCACACCTATCCCTCTTGTTGGCCAACGCGCTACCATCCCACTCATCACTGGTGGGCAGGTGGCTGGTGAGCAGGACTCCAGGCAGCAGGACAGCCTGCCAGTACTGATGGGCAGGGGGGAGACCAAAAACGTGAGGATTTGACCCATTTTTAAGAAAAAATTGGGACACTTGCAAGAGACCTGTCCCTTTGAAAATGAGGTGCATGGGTAGGAGGTGCTGAAAGGCAGGGGGAGGAGTTTATAGATAGGACCCATTGTGGGTGCTGAGCACCCACTATTTTTTCTGTGGATGTGCCAGCCCCAGAAGAGCCTCAGAATCAGCATCTGTGACAAAAGGTTTAGAAAGCCTGAACTATGAGAAAGATTTAAAAAAACTTGAGAGAAGAAGACTGAGGTGGGACCTTCAAACAGTCTTCATATGCAATAAGGGTTGTTCTAAGGAGGATGGTAATCTATTAATCTCCATGTCCAATGCAGGTAGGACAGGAAGTAGTGGGCTTAATCTGCAGCAATGATTTAGATGAGATATTAGGAAAATCTTTCTAACTAACTTTAAGGCTAGTTATCTACTAAACTTGGTTGCTCAGGGAGATTGTGGCATCACTATCATCGGAGGTTTTTAAGAACAGTTTAGATAATCACCTGCAAGAATGATCTGGCCATACCTGGTCCTGCCCAGTGCAGGCTCACCAATGAGACATCTTTCACAGGTCCCTTCCACCCCTACATACTTATGATTCTGTGCAGTATACATTTTCTCTGGAGTCTCACTTGGTTTTTCAGCAAGGACTGCTCAGATTCTTCCATAAGTTACCACCACACTGTTTCCCTGGGCATCTTCACTGCTCCTGCATCTCTCAACTCACAGGATGAGAGATACAGATTGGTAGAGGTTTGTGGCACTTAGATAAAACAGAACTGGTGTGATGGGACATAGAAAATCATGCCATGAAACAAAGACATGGTGGTAAGCCAGCATTAGTCAGTAGGCAGACTACGAATGAAATCCAGACCACGAGACTCTATTGAGTGGACCATGAAATCTTTTTATTTTCTCATCTCTGTATTATTTTCTCTGGAGTCAGGCCCTTGCCTGTATAGGTTGACCAAGAAATTTGGACCTCGCCAAATAATAACTGATTACCCCTGTGCAGTTTCTGCAAGTTGACCTTTTTGGTTCGTTAGCAGCAGGCCTGAACAGGTAGTTTGAAAAGAGTATTTTATCAGATTTAATGTAGCTTCTGTTTCTGCTTGCATTTGTTTGTTGCATTTTTTTCAAACATTGTGGCTTGTTTGCATCTAGAAGGGGGAAGGCTGCAGAAAACAAAACAAAACACACACAAACTGAGCAGTGGGCAGCATGGGTGGAGGCTGCGGGGGTGGAGATCATGTCTCTCTCTGGCACAATCCATTCCCAAACTTCCCCAGAGTCTATTCAGTCTCCAGGCTTATGAACACATTCTGACCTTAAGAGATGTTCCTGCCTGGTAAGGGATTTTTAAGAAGCTTAATAAAGACATTTTAAAAAGTAACAAACAGGGAACAATGGGAATTTAAATGGGTTTCTCTGTTATTAAATCTAAAGTCCGGTTATATGCCAAGAGAAAAAGCAGGAGCAGCTGGGTAAGCTGGAGAAATGAAATATTGCCTCTGACTCAACTGTTACATGCGTTGCACAACTATTTAGGCCTTTACAAAGGTTTATGCTATCTTTGTCGTGTGCTCTTTGAGGTCTCCATGTAGTTATGTGTGTAATGACAGTCACTAGGGCTGAGCACAGGGGTAGGTATAAATACTCATGTTTGGATTGGTTGTGTTAAGGAATGGCAGTTAAATGGAAAGTGTTTCTTGTGTGAATTTTCCTCATCATTAGCTCTCCTGCCTAGCCTGAAAAACTGAGGCCAGGGATTTCTAAGTTTGTCCTCTCAAAACACCTGTAATGACTAAGTAGACAGTTATAGAAGCAACATCATCAGCACCATTCTCCTAACACCTAGCGGCCACTTCCATCAGCAGTTGTTCCCCATTTCTTCACGCTTTTGTGTAGTATTGTGACTGTTCTGGGAACAAACCTCTCTGCACACTCACACTCGATTTTATTAGCCTCAGGTATGAATACAAACTGGGCTCAATATTCACGTTCTGCACATTTAAGGGAAATGCATCATTTCATTCCTATTTAGACACAGATATGAAACACACCCTTCAGAGACATGTATTTAGCTGCCAAGTTGTCTGGAAGGACTTTTGTTCTGAGTCATTTTACAGTTGTTCAGTATATGTTCCCAGAGCACAATGAAAAACATGTAATCCCAAAACATATTCACAGGGGTTTAGGGTTCTGTAGAAGTTTAAAAAAGGAAGTTCTTGAGTGGGTCTATCAGACATAATCATGTAACCTGGAAATATTTTGGTATTCACAAAGACAAGGCCTGGGATCAGAGCCATGGAGTCTGAAGTAATAGCAGAGGCGTAGCCAACCATGGCTTTTAAGCCTCATGTGGCTGTTTGAACCATTAAATGTGGCTCCTCAGAGCTGCACACCAGGAGTTCTGCCTGCCTACTCTGCATGTGCACCCCAGTGCGTGATGGGAGACGTGCATGGCGGTAGTGGTTCCAGTGAGCCACTGGCATAGAGTTAGAGTCGGGGGGTGGGGTGGGGCTGGGGTTGCCTGGCTCTGTGGGAGGGCGTTGAGTTAGAGGTGAGGGGGCTGGGGTGTCTGGCTCTGTGGGAGGGGGAGGGCATCGAGTCACCTATTATGTATTTATTTTTATCTATCTATCTATCTATTGATAATACTGTTGATATGTCCCTGTATTTGGAATCATTGTCATTTGTTGATAGCAAATATACTACCTGGGATAGCTTATTCGTTGTATTTGGAGTGATCTAAGGGCATACCAGGAGAGGTGGTAAAACTCCTTAGCATTTGCAGGGTTTGGTAAGAGTGGGCAAAAAGCTAAGCAATCATAAAGGACAGGCCATGCATGAAAAAAAACCCCAAAACAGGCTATTGTTCACCATAGCAAAAAAAGGCCCAAATCAAAAGGAAGTCAAACATCACCCTCAGAGAAAAGGGGGTAAGATGAAAATAGTTTTTTTTTTTTAAAAAAAACCTTAGGAAAACAAGGCAGTACATCATGCAAGGAAGGGAAAAAGAAAAAGCTGAAGTCTCTTGAGGACAAAGTCATCGAGCGTTTGGTAATACGGTACAGGCGATGCAAGCCCTTAAACTCTCAGGTCACTAGGCATGCTCCAGCCAAGATCAGTAAGGTTGAAAGTTGTTACTCTCAGATGGTCGGAACACAAAACACAGGCTAGACTGTGGCATTTCTCCCACTGGCATGAACGGGGGCCAGAGCAGGGGTATAGTGGCTCCAAAGGACCCCTAGAAAGTCTGTGACTCTGGACGGTACAATGGGGCATTTCTCTGCCCCTGTCACCATTCTGCTCTGTGAGGGAAGCAGTAATGAACAGCCTCTGCACTGCCCAGAGTGGAGGGAGACCACGATCTTCTTCTATAAGCCCCTCTTAAATAACCACACAAAAGCCATGTCTACACGAGCCCAAACTTCGAAATGGCCACTCAAATGGCCATTTCGAAGTTTACTAATGAGGTGCTGAAATGCCTCGCCGCCGCACTTCTCGTCCTGACGGGGCTCCTTTTCGAAAGGACCCCGCCTACTTCGAAGTCCCCTTATTCCAATCAGCCGCCCACATGCTAATGAAGTGCTGAATATGCATTTCAGCGCTTCATTAGCAAACTTCGAAATGGCCATTTGCGTGGCCATTTCGAAGTTTGGGGCTCGTGCAGACGTAGCCAAAGAGTGAGGAGGTTCTTGTCCACCCCTCTAGCCTTGCAGGTCACACAATGACTGATGACTGACTGGCCTAGAATATTTCAGAAGGGTTCTCTCTGCTGTAAGCTAAGGGCCAGGCTCTGACATCCTTACTGGTATTGAGCAGCACTGTACTCTACAAATAGTCTCGCTGAGAGGGATGTGTCCACAGTCAGAGGAAGGGGTTCCCAGCTTGGTGCAAGAGTATAAGAGCGGACTCTAAATATTTTTGATGTTGGGACTTGATCTGCTTCTGTTTTGCCATGTGTGTCCTTCTCCATGGAAAATGGCTATGTTTAATCTTGAATCTCTTCCAGGATGTTATCTACGCATGAACTGTCCTGAAATTAATCCAATCTATTTGAGTCCACAAGAATAACTGGATGCAATTTATCTGAGAGGATTGAAGTTTATGACCCTGACACAAGCCTGGGGAGACTAAATCAGCATGTCAGCATACCAGCTAAAGAAGAAAAACCTAGGATAAACATCGTAGACTATATGAAGCACAGCACCTAGTTATTTTACCTGCACTATATTCACTCCAGTACTATCTATCACTGAGGTGAAAACATTGTTGTGGTATTTAAACACTGGGTAAATAGGGCAGAAAACACCAGCATTAGTACTGCTCAGGCTGAACGGTGTGAAATTTTATTTGAATGAATCCACCGTTATCTTGAAGCATTCATTTTGTAAAGCAAAGCAAGCAATCCTGCAGTAAAGGTGCTACAGGACTGCTTGCTTTGTTTTGTGAAGATACAGACTAACACAGCTTCCCCTCTGGCACCATTCGTTTTGTTTCAGCTTCCTGTAGCCTTTAGCTGTACATCAGAAGCCTCAGAGTACACGCCTCGATTTCTAAAGGGGGTGCTCATTCTTTGTTGTTGTTCTTGTTTTACTGACTTCTTTAAACAAAATGAGGTGGGAGAGATGAGACTCTGTTCATCTTCAAGTCAAACTGAAAAACACAGGACTGTCATTTCCATAACATAATTATGCCCAGAAAAAAAAGGAGATGGCTCAGCACCACAACCACAGAGCTAGGGTGACCATAGTTCCCTAGGCCAAATACAGGACACACTAGGTGGTGGTAGGGGGAGGCAGCTCCCAAACAAGTCAGCTTCCTAGCTGCCCCACGCCATGGGGTGCTGGAAAATGGCTGCTGCCCTGTGGAAGAAGTGGTGAGGGTTTGCCAGATGACCCATGCCGCCGGGCACTGGGAAGGGGGCTAGTGCCCTGTAGGTAAAGCTTCTGGCTTCCCCCCACAAGGCAGGTAGCTGGGAATTGGTCTACAGGCCTGCCAGTGAGGCTCCTGACTCCTTCCCTCACCACAGGGAGCTGGGAATGGGGCTGCAGCACTGCTGGCAAAGCTCCTGGCTCCCTCAAGCCACGGAGAGGTGGGAAAGGGGCTGCAGCCCTGCCTTGCTGGGAGGGGGAGTTTCCCTGGCTTGAGGGGAGGCTGCCTGGGGCACCAGACCCCATTAAAATCTTAAGAAGGACTGGGAGACACACCCTACCCCCCCTGCCCCAACGTACCCTGCCTTCCTAACCTGTGGAATGGCCCCTGCTGCTGCCTGAACACTTAGAAGGTGAGTACGTGCTCCATGTACTCTCCAGCCAGCAGCTGCGGCTTCGCTGACCCGGGGGAAGGGCAGCTCTGCAGGGGTCATGAATACAGGACAATTAGCCCCTTTGTTAAAGTAAGCAGGGATGCTGTTCTGGTGCTTGAAATACAGGACTGTCCTGGCCAAAACAGGATGGATGGTTACCCTACACAGAGCACTCCTGAACAGCAATGAAGTTCACCTCCAGACTGGGCTCAGAATCTAACTACCATGGTCATACACATTATTCTTCATGGAAATATCACATCTGGTTATTCTTGTGGGTCAAAAGGACTGGTTTAATTACAGTATAATTCATGCCTAGGGCTAACTGCTGAAGGGAACCAAGAAACCAGACCAAACATTCTGAATGAAGGGGATACTGCAGAACACAGGTATCCTGAGATTAAGATACTTGTTGCAGAATAACATGTTTTGAGGTCAAATTGTGACATCTAGGGGAAGTTTGAAATGGCACTCATCTCCCTCAGCAGATGTGGAAGGAGGAGACAGGATGCCAGAGTTCACGGGAGAGATTAAGGCCATATCTACATTACAGGCACCATGGCCGCACGGTGAAGGAGCCATGGCTGTGCTCTGATGATGCTTCCATCGAAGGAAGGTAGTTTTGTGTTACTGTAGGAGCTCTACCTTCTCAAGCAATGGTAGTTAGATTAGTAAAGTTCTTCCATTGAACCAGCTGGGTCTCATTGTGGAGGTCAGGTTGGCATAGCCATAGAACGAACCGGCATGAATTTTTCACACCGTGTGTACCACAGCTGTTATGCTCACTTTTCTGTGTAGACCAGGCCTAAGAGCCAGATTCTCATTTACACTCAGACCCTTTAACTTATACCAGGCTGGCTGTGGAAAGGGGCCTTCACGTGTTCATAAATTACAGTTATGCTCCCTTTAAGGCCCCATTGCAGTGACAGAGTAGTGTAAGTTGAAAGGGTTTAGTACAAATGAGAATGTTTAGTTTTACCCACACGGCCCCTGGGCCACTTCTTTTACTTTCAGGACTTCTCAAAAATCCTCTTATCAAATGATAAAATATTCTGGGCTTTGAAGGAAAGAAAAAGAGAGGTGGAACATCAGGAAAAGAAGCTTGAGAGATGGTGAGCACATCTGAAAGGAATCCCAGATTTAGAGCATTTGCCTGACAAATCTCTACCAAAAATGATACACAGGCATACCAAGAAACAAAGAAAATATGACAATAATGAGAGCTAATCTTTCTTGCAATATTATTTCAAAATACCTTTTAGGGGAGACGTAACAGTTCCAGGCATATGAAAATGGTGCTAGTGATATGCTGAATAATCCATCACCACGTGGCCCGGGAGAGATGTGTGTGTGTGCACAGCTAAGGGAAACGATCTGGCAGGTTATGAGTAACTACGGTTACTATCACAAAGTACAAATTGGCAGCTATATGCAGCAGGTGTGTGTTTGCTACAGGTTATGGGCATATGGCGTTCGAACCTGGAAAGTGCTCAGCACCTTGGGCTCTGGGAAGGCAATGATAGTTGGGGTGGGGACTCTTCATGTCACAAGAGTAGGTCTCGACTAGGTAGAAATGTCTCTTCACACTGAATGGCAAGCTTCAAAAAATACACAACTCTAGGGCTGCAAAATGCGGCAGGAGTTCCTTCAAGCAAAGGTTTTGTTACATTTCCACTGTGTTCCCAACCAACAGCTACAGTAGACACTCCCCAGCTTGTGGACGTTTTCTGGCTTAACATCTGCCCTTGACTAACCCTCAAGAAGTGCTGAGGTTACAGTGAAATAAAGCAGCAATAAGGGGTAGGCGACACGATTGCTTTACCCAACTCTTCCCTTCGGTATCTACTTTCTTTTCCCAGAGCAAAGTAAGCGGACGGCCCAGGCACACCTCTTGTTCTTTGGCTGGGTCCACTGCCTGTTTTGGCCTGCACTCTCTCCAGGTGCAGGGGAGGATGAGAACTTGCTGACATTAGTTTTGAGAAGTTTAAAATGTGAAGAAAGGGAAATTAGACTCTGATTGTGGTTTACACTGAAATAGAGATCAAAGTCCATAGCTTTCAAGTATAAAGGGTGTGTACACATTTTGGAAATTGTGTTACAACTTTGAAGTAAGATAGTCTGCTCATATAAAACTACTGTACTCTACCCCTAGATTCTTGTGAGCAGTTACATTAGGAACATCTCTGTTTTTTAAAAAAGAATGTTTGGGTACTTGTATATTGTAGGACAATTATTAGCACGCACCCGAATAAAATTAAAATAGCTCTGCTTAGGGCAGGTACAAATATCTGGTAACTCTTGCACTCACATAAAGTTATTGTGACCTTAATCTATATGATGACTTACACTGGTACTTGAGAATGGCCTCCGTTTTTATACTTGTTTACTGTGGGGATGTCTCATGCCAAAGGAAATAGGCCTCATCCTATGTAATACTGAGCACCCTCTCTGAGGTGCTGTATTCCACTGACACAATGAAGTCAACTCATAAATTCCCAGGCCAGAAGGGACCACTGTGATCATCAAGTCTGTGGAATTGCTCCAAAATACTTCCTAAAGTAGACCTTTAAGAAACAATCCCATCTTCATTTTAAAATTACCAGTGATAAAGGATCCACAACAGCCCTTCGTAAATGGTTCCAATGGCTAATCACTTACTGTTAAAAATATTAAAAATATTCCAGTCTGAAGGTGTTTAACTTCACCTTCCAGTCATTGCATTGTGATATACTTTTCTCTGCAAAGTTAAAGAGACTATTCTTAAATATTTGTTTTTCATATAGGTACTTAAAGACCATGATCAGGTGACCCTGTAAACTTCTATTTGTTGAGCTAAATACACTGCGCTCCTAGTATATTTCACTGAAAGGCATGTTTTGTAACCCTTTAATCTTGCTTGCTTCTCTCATCTGAACCCTATCCATACTGAATTGTGAACATCAGAATTGGACACCTCATTCAAGCGATTGTTAAACCAGTGCCAAATATAGAGGCAAAATAACTTCTCTGTTTCTACCTGCATGTACCTTGATACATCCAAGGATCCCATTAGCCTCTCTTGGCTATAGAATCACAATTTGAGTTCACATTCAACTGATTATCCACCACAACTGCCAAAATGTTTTCAGAGCCCCTGCTTTCCAGGATGGATTTCCTCACCATGTAATTATATGGCCTACATTCTGCATTCTTTGAGGTGTACATTTACATTCAGCCATATGAAAATCCATCTTGCATAATGAGGGCTGTTGGCAACATACAGAAGGCCCTTGGAACCCAACCCAATCAGGCATTTACACTAAGCTCCATTGCTAGGGACAGACTCTAATATCTATATCTACATCTATATTTATATCTATATTTGTATCTATATCTATGTCTAGATTTAATTAATTCATTTATTTTCAGGATGTTCTATGGTTCCTATTGTTATAATACAAAATCATTAATTTATTTTAGTGTTACCCCTGTGAGGTATTACTACACTTGCATTACAAATGGTGAACTGTTTTATGGAGAAATCAATTTATTTGTCAAGGTCATACAGTTGGTGAGAAGCAGAAAGGTAGGGCTCTTGGGTCCAAATACAATGCTTTCCCCTGCCTTGTTTTAATACCTGCACCTTTCCCAATCTGTGCTCTGGAATGCTGATACACAGATTTCCTATATTCTATTCTCTGATGTAAAAATTAAACAAGTAAGTTATTTGTGTAGATGTTATTGAAATAATTTCTTGGCTCATGGTTTCTGAGACACATGCTTGGTGGATTTGTTCTATTGGCTGTGAAGGTGCCCTTTGGGTTGGTCCTTATATGAACTTGGCTCATTGTCAGAGCGTGCTGCATGACTACACAGTTTTGGTCAGCTAGGAGAGTTCTTTTAAAGGCTGATGAAAGGGAAAGGGCCTCATTTCAGCACATTTTAACAGTGACATAATCTCCTTGTAACATTTTTGTATAAAAAGCATCAGATCATTCACCAGGTCAAGAAACTCACTTGCAGGAAATGTAGGGCTCTGAGTCCTACAGAGAACTATTTTATTTTATTTTATTTTGCATTCCAATACAATTGAGGCAGCTTTCCTGAGTGTTTCATTCTTTGGCTGGTTTACATTCTCCCCCAGTGAGTGAGAATGTGATAAGCACGAACGTCTATTTATAACTGTCAGAGAGATGCAGCGCTCGTTAAAAAAAAATCCCAAATGCTCAGACTGGATCCTTGTGTTCCTCGCTGCTGGTGTCCTTGCTCTTTTTCTGAGCACAATGCTTGATACTTGGCCTGTGAGAGCAAACTAAAACCATGTTCCCAGAGCAGCACAAAATTAGTCACAGTGCAGCTATTCCGTAAAACAAAATGTGTGATTTCTGTCTACTGGTGTCATGTTTTGAGCGTTATTTTTGCTTCATTGTGAGTGACCACAGGCTTCACTAGGATTACAGTTTATAGCACGGCAGGATGGCGAAAGCCCAGGCAAGATTTGGACCTTTTATATTATGCATTATACAAATACGGAAGGGGCATCTGAACCGCAGCTAGGGGTGTGAATGGTAACGTGTGTCGATGTACACCCATGAGCTGTACTTTAGCAGGCTCATAAAAGGAGATGTGATGATGCCACGCTGTGGGATTCAGAGCCAGCTGCATAAGCAACTGCATACACAGAAGGTTGGGTGTATTTGTGTATTCTGGGCTGACACCCACACTGGGGCATCCTCACTTGCATGCTTGGCATAGTAGCTGGAATGCAGCTAGTGCAGGTACTCCTACATGGACAGCCATTCACAACCCCACTTGCAGTGCTGAGCTAGCCTAGAGAAAGACAGTCTTTTCTTTGAAGTTCTTATAATCTAAATAAAAGAGACTGATCACAGGGGAAGCAGTCATTCCCAAGTCACAGAGAAGGGAAGTGGCAGAGCCACAAATAGAACCTAGGCCTCAGGAGGGCTAGTCTACTGCCCAAGCTGCCTTCTTAGTGGTGAAACTGAAAAATTGTAGGCAGTAGGTCTTCGTCCTACAAACCAAAGCCATTCAAAATGTCATTTCTAAGAGTACTATTTTTTACAGTGCCTTTTAATTTGTTCTCCAGGAGGCATTTTATTAAGATACTTCAAGATAGCTAACCATGCTTGGTTTACTGGTCATCTTATGGCTGTTCTTCCTGTAGAAATAATGGACATGTTTTGATTGGAAACCAACCGACTGAGCAATGTGTACTCAATTTTCAAATGTGACAGCCATAATTCTCTCTCCTCTCCACTTGCTAGTAGATTCAATTCAATTCAGCTCCTGAAACAGGTCTTTATTCTCTCTAGGGACACATAATGAAGTCCTGGTGACGCGTGTTTCATTGGCCAAATCTAGGACATTCAAGATCAGTGAAGATATATCAAAAAGTAACTGCAGTGTGATATTTTTTAGTAAATGTAATTAGAAGCAAGACACTAGCTTGTACACTTACCTTATCCTTGTCATATCATTTTATGGAATACTTAGCATGCTGATGTAAAAGTTCTCAAAGATATTGGTTCTCAACGAGAGATACATGTACTTTAGGGGGTACACAGCGGTCTTCCAGGGAGTATATCAACCAATTTAGATAATTGCTTCATTATATAACAGGCTACATAAGAAAGCACGAGCAAAGCCAGTATGAACTCAAATGTCATGTAGAAAACAACTTGTTTATATGGATCTATATATTATAGACTGAAATATGTCATTATCACCATCATCAAAAACCACGGGCTCCGTGCCCGTTGGTGTCTGATGCCTCTCTCACTATTTCTTCAATCTTTCCCTGTCCAGTGCAGAGCGGCATAGTTTTTTAGACTAGCTCTGCACCAATCTACTATATCATCTCCCCAGGCTCTGTGGGGTCTGTCTCTCCTATTTGAACTGTCCATTAGGCCGAATACCAGGGTCTTGATTTTTTGTTCATTGTTCATTCTGCAAATATGCCCAAAGATCTGTAACTTGTGTTGTACAACCTTCTGCAGTAGGTTCTCTTTCAGCTGTATCTTCCTATATAATTCTTCATTGGTAACCTTCTGCATCCTTCCTATTCTCAGGATCTTTGTGTAGCAACTCCTCTCGAATAAGAATATTCATCTCTTTGGATCTTCTGTTATCACCCATGTCTCACATCCGTACAACATGCTGCCAAATACACACATTTTCAAGACACTCAGCTTCATTCCAAAACTAATGATAAGATCTTTTTCAGATCTTATCCAGATCTTATCCATCACCTTCAAACTTGCTCTTGCTTTGGCTATTCTAGTCAGTATTTCCTTCTTAAGGTCTAGATTATATGTTATGTTGCTCCCCAGATACATGAACTTCTCTACATTCTCTAGCTCAATCTCATCTACACTGATCTTCCTTCCTATTTCCGCATCTCCAAACCACTGTTTTTGTTTTATCAATGTTCATAATCTGTCCTTACCGTTTCCCTTCCTCATTTAGCACCTGCACCATTTTTGGTAGCTTCTTCTCATCTTTGTCAACAATAACTGTATCATCCATGAACCTCAAATTGTTAAGTCTTATCCCATGTACAAATGTCCCTTCTACCTCTTCCTTGATCTTGCCCATCACTCTTTCTAGGTGTGTGGTGAAAATACTCGGTGATATTGGACCTCCTTGTCTTGTACCTCCACTCATTCTAAACCAACTTCCCAACTCTCCACACACTCTCACCACTGCCTCTGCATTGTCACTGATATCCTTCAACAACCGTATCAGTCTGCTATCCACTCTGTATGACTCCAACACCACCCAAGTCACTTTCTGATCTATACTGTCTTTAGTGATCTATATTTCTGAAAATCAATGAAGCAGGTGTAGATGTTCCTGTTCTTTCATTGAGCGTTCTCAACGGTCTATCCTAGTGCCAATATCTGCAAAATGGTACTTCTTTTTTTTCTGAACCCCACTTACTCATCTGCTAGACGTTCTTCTATCTATTATCTTAGTCTCTCCATCAGTATCATCATCAGCACCTTGCCTACATGATTTGTTAGGGCAATTGTTCTGTAGTTCTTGCACTCCAATGCACTTCCTTTCTATTCCAATTGATAATTATATGGTAAAACTGAGAAAAAAAAGTAATTTTTTAACAACAGTGTGCCGTGGCACTTTCATATTTCTGTGTCAGATTGTTGAGGTAAGTAGTTTTTAAGTGAGATGAAACTTGAGGGCACACAAGACAAATCAGACTTCTGAAATGGACGCAGTAGTCTAGAAAGATCAAGAGCCACTGCTCTAGAATGTAATTTGAATGAAACCAACCTGATGCCATAGACATTAAATAGGCTTCTACTGAAATTGCTCTGAAAAAGCACATAATCTAGCAAAGGATTTTATCCTGGCCATACTATTGTGTAGGTTTCTTTCAAATTCAATAGAAAATTTACAATTCTCTATTAAATTGTATAGGATCCTCTCAAAATTTATTTTATTTTGTATTAACTGAACCCTAAATACTATTGCATGTTGTACAGCTAGCTAGCTGTAAACAAGGATATATATTACAGTTAGAACTGACCTGGAAGCTATTCTTTTCACTACTAAAAACGTTAGAGGAAAACAATTTTGTGTTGTTTGTTAAAAATATCTTTGAAGCTTTCCATCAAAAACCTCACATCATGAAAATTAAAAAAAAATAGTTGGCAAACAAATTTCTTTTTTGAAATAGAATTTCTAATATTTTTGGTTACTAAACACCCAAAAACATTTTTCAGGGTTGGGTTTTTATAATGAATCTCCACTGGGGATATTAATGAAAATGGAATTTCTTTTTATATAAGTTTCTTTTTGTTGAAAAGCCATTTTCTATCAACAACTATTTTGAAGAAAAAAGATTTGTCCAGCTCTAATTGCAATGAAAATGGTCCATTTGGATCAATATAAAAAAGGATAGGAAAATGCAACTATCTGATGTTTCCTTTTAAAATTGGTCAGGATACATTTCCTGCTAGTAAGATGTAATAGGCTGTGGGACAAAGAAGTGGAATCATTGTCAGTTGGAACATTTACAAGCAAACTGTACAAAACAGAACTAACTACACAATAGGAAAATATCCTTCATTGGCAGGAGATGTGCTGTATTGCCTAATAAGTCTTTTCCATCTCAAACTTCTGTGATCATGTGATTGCATATTTTGAGATGATGTAGTGAGTGAATTAATGTTATCACAGTAGTATACTGAATGATGTAAGGGCTTGTGAAAAGTGCTAGGCTGGCATAATGGCAGATTTAGAGCCCTGGTACAGGATGCTCCAGCAGTGGCAGAAAATAATAACGATTCATTCAGACAATTGTGAAGAAAATGGATAGAGTGTGTTGATTTTCTCTTCAGAAGACACAAAAGGATCCCCATTAGAAGTTCAAGTAGAGAAGTCTGCTGATAGCATCAATATACCTCCATTGGTTGGAATAATAATATTAGTTCTTCTTTAAATACTGTTTGGAAGTTGAACTCTGAATTATTGCACTTAGATGCTTGCCTGCATCTGAACACCATTCAAGAATTCTTTCGAAATGCTAGATGAAAAGAACATTATTTATCTTACGATTCTGAAAACTAAGCTGAGCTGTGAATAACCATACTATGGACCTTTAAGCACTCGCAACTCACACAAAGTGAAAATTTTAGGAAGACTATGCATATGTGTGTATTCCTCATATTTAATTCTTAGGAGAAAGGTAGGATGTTGGGAGAGCCATATCATCACCAACTCTCATGTACGGGATTTATCAGAAGTACTCATTGGTGGCCCAGATTTGCCCCAACAGAATCCCAGTGCAGTTCTCTGATTCATACTGAACCTACATGCATGAAAAAATCAGAGTCCAGAGAGGGTCTCCCTTTTCCTTTCCTGCACTAACACGGTAGTCTGTATGGGATAATTACGAATTTCATCAGCCCATCTGAAGAACAAGCTGCAATTTCAGTGTTAACGTGCCTGCTTATAAACTTTGAAAGGGATAGTCCTGTCAGTCTGGCACTCTGCCTTACAAAGGAATGCCTGTAAGGATGACCAAGTTCAATGGTGTCTAATACACTCCCCTTTCGCCACATGTGGCGAACGGGGCAGCACAGTGTAGCGAAGTGTGGCTCAGGAGATTTGCACATGTGGGGCGCTCCTCCAGTTGTTCCTCACACGTGCCCCACCACATGGTGAGATAAGTGTGTGGCACCAGCAGAGGAGGTGGCTCCTCTCACCCTGGTGGGCTCCAGCCATTTTCCAGAATGGCTTGCATGGCATGGCTACGGTCGTGTTCTGGGGGCAGTACCTGGTGGGGGGAGGCAACGCTTGGAAGGGTGGGAAAGGGGCTGTGGCAATTCCTTACATCCCTTTTGGACGCCACTCCCATCTCACGGCGAGGGTCACAAATTCTTTCTCTCAAGCTGTATGTTATTAAACGTCCCACACATTTGACAGAAAAATGAGGCTCCAATTAAAAGCAGCAGAAGACAGGAAATTCACAATGAGAGCTGAAACTCTGCCCTTAACTAACCCTGTGGGGTACCTGTGTATCTGAGCAATTCAGCCTTAAATATTTGCTGTCACAATGCTTCAGTCCTCACCAATGTTAGCTATGTTCTGAGCCGTACGGGCCTAGCCCAGATCTTCTCTGAGCTGGGTTACATGACATAGGGCTGGGTGCAAGAAAGGAACTAGCCAAGTAATGCAGAGCACTACTGTGGCTAACTTTTAGGTGCCTAGAAAATCACCAATACTCACGAAGTCTGCACTAGGCACCTAGGCTCCTATGCAATGGATGTAGGAAGACAGGAACCTTAGACTACAATTCACAAAAGCCAATATGCTAGCTAGGGAGCCACTCAAAGGAGGCAACAGCTGTTGCCAGTGACAGTGGTATCTGCTAAACCTCAGCCCTTTCATGGGGCAGGTGCCTAGTTCATGCTTCAGGGGGACATTTTCCACTAGCAGTTCATAGTCAGCAACAGTGTCTTTTATTTATGCCATTTAAGCAATATGCCTAGGGGGAGAGGCAAGGGAAAGAGTTGGGAGGGGAAGAGAAGAAGACCTTCATCTTAACATTTAGCCCACACACTAGGGTTCTTGACTGAGGTGTAGGAGAATCAGAATTTGCCCATTTATTGACATCAAAATTTTCCATGGGGGCATGTTGATTTTATGAATATCCGCCAAAGACCTGCTAGACCTACATGGCAC